>NC_138875.1:49022728-49622728 GCF_965194805.1 Balaenoptera borealis | reverse complement strand
TATTAGATATAGACTACTTCTGGAAAAGGCATGTAAACTTGGACAAGGTAGCTCTCTTCTCCCAAGGGTAATTCCTGGAGAAGGTTGACCGCTGAGAGCCATCAGCTAGGAGATTTCCCAGATGGAGGAATAAGTCCATTCCTGAAGGAGGATCTGGGCAATACCATCACAGCATCCATTACGCAAGTGCAGAAAAAGATATACAGATTCACTAATAATCGAATAAATACAAACTTAAACAATTAGTTACCTCTTACACATCAGGTTGTCAGAGATGTGGGGAAACAGGAACCACGTATACTACTGATAGGAATAAAAATAAGAACAGATTTTCTGCAAATAATTCATCATACTTAACAAAATTAAGTAAACATATACCCCATGACACAGCAATCCAATAGAAACTCTCACACAGGCCTATGAAGTTACATGAACAAGGATACTCATCACAGTGTTGTTTATGGTAGTACAGACTAGCAGTAAACCAGGTCTATGTTATTAGAGAAAAACATAAGCAAAATACGGTGGTTGCAACTATAGAATTCTATGAAACATTTAGAGGCAACAAACTAGATATACATACAGAAACATGAAAAGATGTAAAAGAAGAGTAACAACAAAGGACTGAGTGAAAAATATTTAAAAGAGCAAAGTCTATAGTATAACACCATTTATGTAAATGAAAAACAAGAGCCACACCTCATATTTTACAATATGCATATTCACACATTCAAAGGTATATATCAAACATATTAGAGTGAGTTCGCACAGCAAAGAGGAGCAGGGGAATGGGAATCAAATAAAGAAATAAAGGTGAAAAATAAGTAAAACAAAGAGTAGTCCTGCATGAACCTTTTGCACCTGAGGTCCAAAATGAGAACAACAATAGTAAATATAGTAAACAATTTGGTGCAAATTTGTTTTTATGTAAGTTTTAAATTCAAAATCCAATAGGAAGAAAATTAAGTTGATTAGTAGGGTGTTCCTAGAAAAATCCTCTCTAGTTGGAAAGACACCTCACAAGGCTTTATACTTAGAATGACATAGCTTCCTTCCTACTTAGACACTCATGGATAGCCCCAGTTCCTAGAATATAGTAAGTATTCTATAGATGCTGAGTGAAAGAATAACGTGAATAAATATGTAAATAAATGAATGGAGTGAACAAGCATATATTTGAACAAAAAATTTGGTGAAGACAAGAGAGCAAAAGGTGCGAGATTAGACTACATTCTGGAAAAAAAACTAAGCAGCAATCCTGGAGCTGAAAGTAGTCTTTTCTTTGAAAAGGACATAGTAGAGACACATTAGGACTCTAAAGGAGGAAAACTTCTATCTGGTCATCCTAGCTCTTCTATTTATGAGATGGCCACAGCCTGGGTCTCAGACAGACACCAATGAAAGCTGGTTACAAAAGGTTATTATTTGCCTTTTCAACAGACTCTAATAGATTCCTTCTTTATCTTTAATTATTTTCTAGAAGAATAAAAAGAACATGAGCACCCCATTCTTCTCAATCCCCACGGCAACAAGAAGAGGAAGAGACTTTGCTAGTTCATGACACACTCTCTCTCATGAGAACACAAGGCTCCATTAGATTCTTTTCTGGTCTATGAATCATCTTTAATTCAATCACACCAAATCCCTCCCGCTTCCACGCTTATCCCAACACACACCACTTACAGTGTTGCCCTCCCTATTAACTAACCCACCCTTCATAGCTCCCAAAGACTGTCAACTGGAAAGAGCATATTAAAATCAGTCAGCCAGCCTAATAAGAAATCAGCAGGAATTGGAAATAGAAATTATTGTTCTCTTTTCAAGGACCAAGCCCAACAGGGATTCTCCTGAAAATTCCCAAGAGTTGCCTTAGGGCAGTATCCTGGCACCTCTTCTGATCTGGTCTCTCTGCCCCTCCTAGGATACTGGTTGGTCTCCAAGATAATCCACTGGGATACAAGAGGAAAATATTAGAACTTCTTTTTACATTTAGTTTATCTCTTTTTTTTTAAGTCTATATTTGTGTATGTTTTTTATTTTATATGCTATATTATTATTGTGGTACAGATAACTTATAAACAATTAAATAACTATATATGTATTTGAGCATATGTGATTGAGCATATACGATATCAAACAACTGTACTGATGGGACAAGATCCTAAAGATCTGAAACCGGTGCCCTTGGTCTCCCAGTGTTGGATAGAGCCTAGTCCTGTTCCTCCATCCAGTTGGCCAGGGACCATCAGACTTGCCCCTGCCAGCTCCATGCTTTAGCCTTTTATTGTTCGTCTTTGCCTTGGTTCTAGACCAAATTCCTGTAAAGTCCTTCCTTATTGGGCCCACGGCCAATTCTCTCTGTTATTAAAATTCTTGTCTCTTCCCGAGACTAAAAGGCTTTTGCATCTCAATGTTCTTTCTGTGCCTGCAGTAGACCTGCCAGGCCTCCCTTGGGACTTGGCCCCTGATCACCAGCTGTGGCTAGGGGGACAGGGAGGGGAAGGCTGTTGGGGCACAGATCTGCCCTCACTTTCCTGTGCTCCTACTAGCTTCCTCTAACTCCTCCACCCATTTTATTGATCCATTCGTTGCTTCCAATATGCTGAGGGGAATGTCCCTTCTTCTACTCTAGAAGCTCTCTCCTTTCTAGATTTTATAGATGTAAACATCTTTAGCATGAGGCATCATAGACTAGACATCAAATTGCCTTCTGCTAGGTAGCATAAATAGAATCTAAGTAGGACACTGATGTTCATATATAATAAGGCAGATTCTATTTCTAATAATTAAAGGAGGAAAGGGAAAGAAAACCTAAATAATATAGAGGCAGTAAAAATCAGGACCAACTATTACAGACTGAATCAAAGTACTGAAAAATAAGTGCTACTATGAGCAAGAAACTTGAGAATCTGAATGTGGTGCCTAACCCATAATAGATGTTCAATAAATATTGATTATTCTGGATTGAACATTAGTCATTCAAAGCTGAAAATGGTCTTTTCCTTTATACATTAGTTATGACTGTGTTTTCATTAAAAAAAGATCCATGAATGTGTCTCCTATGATTTTCTCATAATTAGCTGTGGAGCACATAACAAAATCAGATATGTATGAATTGAACACCTTCCCACCCGAGCAGTGAGAGCTGAATTTTTGAAAGACATAGAAGCAGTGTATATGTGGCTTGGAACAACATTTCATTTGTCAAAATTGGGACACTTTTTAGAGTAAAAGGAGTTATTATTAATAAATATAATGGGATAACATGTATTAATTAATAAATACAATGGAATAACATGATGGGATTGTCCCAGGCAAACCAGACATCATATGGTCATCCAACGACCTATCAAACTGAAGACAACATTGATTGGAATCCAAACACATGTAGTGAATGATTTCTCGTTACATGATTTATTGTCACTCAGTACTTAGGGATTAGTAAAAAACAAATGGATAGAAAAACTGCAAATCTGAAGAAATTAAATCTACCATGTTTTTGTTGACCTGTAATCTGAATTGGGTTCTAATAAATTTCTTTTTATCTAAGTCAGTCACACATTTCATTACCTAATTCTACTACTAATTTTACAATTTATATTGTCAGTCCTTATTTTCTTAACCTCTCAGCGCCTTTAGCTTTTACTTTTCAAACTACTGAATTTCATCTATTTTCCAACACCAAATTCCTGCCTCTGCCCCACCTCAGTTTCTCTCCTTCCCCTCCAGCCCCTATTATAGCTTCTTTTTCTTCCATCTGTTCCTTCTCTTCTCACATTTTATATTGCCCCTGGGAAGTCTGACTGGCTCTCCTAGCTTCAACTGCCATCTAGTTATAGGTGACTCTTAAATCTTCACCACCCATCCAGACTGTACTCTCTTCCTGAGTTCCAAATCTGTGTAACTAACTGCTACTAGACTTCTCTACTTCAGTGTCTCCCAAGAACCCCCAAGAATCAAATAATGTCAATACTATCAAATCTGTACTCAACATCTCAACAATGCCCCCCAGTCTACTCCTCCTTCAGGGTCCTTTATCTCCATAAATGGCATCACCATTAAACCAGGAACCCATGGTTCTTCCTTAACTCCTTTCTCTTTTACTCTGCACATTCACTGGGTCACCAAGTCCTGTCAGTTCTATCTCTCAAATGTCCTTTGCTCTCCATCCTCACTGTAACCAATCTTGACTAAACTTGCACCATCTTCCAGCCCCTTAACTGGTCACTCTTCCTCCTGACCTGCCTCTCTCTCATCCCTTTTTATATTACAGCAAGAGTCACTTCCAACAGTGCATATCTGATCAGTTTGCTTTTCTGCTTCAAACTGTTCCCTAGCTATTAATGCAGTTTCAACAACATGACTTAACATGTCCCTCCACCACCTGGCCCTGCCTACCTCTCCACACTCCTCTCATTCCCTTCCCTTCTGTACTCCATACTGGTGTTTCCAAGACAGTCAGGCTCTCACTTGCTTCTGAGCTTTAGCACATCCTATTGCCACTACTGGGTCATTTCCTGCTTCATCTAGCTTATTCCTACTCATCCTACTCCTACCAGCTCAAATATCATTTCCTCAAGGAGCCATTGTCTGATCCTGAAACTATATTAGCTTTCTTCCTATGTGCTCCTATAACATGTTTTCTTTGTATTAGGTTGAAACACATGAAATTGCCTTGTAACTTAGTAACAGTCAAATAAAAGCATTCATATAGTTGAAGACAATACTTGTATCTGCTAAACTGTAAACTCCTTGAGAGTAGGAACCTGGCCTATCTCATACACCATCTTACACAGTTCCTGGCACAGGGTAAATACTCAATGGATATTTGTTGAGTGAATGAATGAATGAACTAAATTTTCTAGAAATGGGTCATCATTTTAATTGACCTAATTTGAAGCTATAACAATTTTCTTTTTAATACTAATAATTTTTTCTGTTGTACAAGTGCTTGCCCACTCTACTTAGTTTGATCAAATATTGAATAAACATCTTCTGAGTTTTTAGCACAGTACAATTATATGAACAGATAGGCAGCATCTTGGTCTACAGAGCACAAATCTGAAGTAATTTTATAAAGGTCATCACTCTTCATAAGAGTGAAAGAAGGCAAAGAGTCCAGGGAAAATTAGACTCAAAAACTCTTGTATTCTCTAAAATTGTTTAATCCCTATAGGAAGTCTTATAGTGACACCTTCGAAAATGTGACTCCTGAGGTTTTAATTTGAAAAGAAACTTAAGAGTTGGATACTTTCAATAAGTATCATTCAAAAGGCCTATCACTTTGAATATTGGATAGCCTCTCAAAAGAAGAATATGGGCATGCTAGCACTTTGCTAATGCCCATTAACTATGGCAATCCTTAGTGAATTGCTGCATTAATGAGGAAGTCATTGCCTATAGAGTGTCTGAAAACAGAGGAGTGTATCTTTGCTTCAGTTCCTCTGACAAGTGTAGCTCAGCTTTAATTATTTATGATCATACACCACAGCATAGGAGCGCTCACGAATATTTTATATGAGTAATGTAGTTTTAATAATAAGAGCCTTCACTCCATCTTGTTGCTATTAAATCTTACAGAGGAGCAGGGTGAGAATTTAAGGTTTTTTGTGGATTAGTAAACTGGGAATTAGCAGGATTCCCTAAGGTAGAGTTCTAAATAATACAATGAAAATAAATATCTACAAGTACAATTCTTATTTTTTCAAGCTCTTTGACAGCCCTCAGAAGACCCTCGATGAACCACAAGGAAAATGATAAGAAATGAAACAGCTAATGATAACAATAGTTATGATAATAATACTGTTTATATAACTCTTTACGGATATGTCTACACAAATATGTGAGATGGATGTTGAGACAACGTGTAAATAATTTAGAACAAACAGTTTACAAGTGTGGGCAGAGGGAGGCTGGAAAGGAGAGAGTTCATTTGGTCAGAATCTGCCAGCTTAAACTGATCAAACTTGCTGAATGATTTCTCATAGCTTTCCTTAAAAATTCCAACTCTATTATTTAAGCCTAATTTTGCACATAACTTACTTTTAACTATGGCCAAGTCTTTTCCAATGATGGTGCTTTTGGTTCTACCACTTCCATGATCATAGAGCCATTGTCACTTATTCTTTCAATAACAGTTTATGGAGCAGCAATTTATAAAGCAGGTCCTCTAATGAGGACCAAGGAGAAGTTCATCCAGAGAGTTGTCTAAGACAACATTAAGCTCTTAACCATGAAGCCCCTCTTTACCTCCAGTCTTCAGAAGATCTCTGCACCTCACACACAAACACACCGACAACCACTCCTGTTTTGTTTTGCTTGTCATTTGCTTTAATCAGGATCACGGAGAAATATGAAGGGGTTTATAGGGTACTTTCAGAAGCGTGAAGTACCAGGTGTGCTCCTCCCTTCTTCATCAATCCTCACACAGAGCCCTAATGACCTTGACCCTCAAAGTAACAATATTCCTCTGGGTTTCTCACCAAGCACCAGGCCTGAAGGCAGCCTCTTGGACTCACTCAGCTAAACAACGAGCATCTGAGAGCAGAGGGGCTTCTGTTACTCAACTACTAGAAAAGAATCCACTAGCCAAGGCTATGAGCATTCCACGCCCATGTGCTACTCACTAACCTTGAAGAATGAAAGGTGAACCAAAGACTCCACAGGGTAATAACATGGTGTGAAATGGCTACATTAAGTAATCTTTAGGAGCTGGTAAGAGTGGCCACTTTGAGCTGCCCAAATAAAATAGCAAATAACAATTCATCTTGGGCAGTAAAATGAATGGAAAATACAGAGTAGGAAAAAAGACATCGTAAATTACTAGATGTGCCAGACTGAGTTTTTCAGTTATATCAGAGCCTAGGCAGCCAAACTCAGACAAGAAAAAGGAGAGAGGAAAGCTGATCTGAGAAAAATTCATTGCCTTAAGGATATGTGCTCAGTCCTCACACTGCTCTCAAGCATAACATTTTGATAAATAATTTTATATTTTAAAAAGCGTTATTGTTTTCTTTTGCTGGAAAATTGTATGTGAGGGTCCTTGCCCTTGTGTTTAAGGGGTTTTAGGGCTTGAATCTTTGGTCTTTTTTTTTTTTTTTTATAAATATACCCCTTTTAAATTATTTATTCATTGATTGATTGATTTTTTTTTTTTTTTTTGTCTGTGCTGGGTCTTCGTTTCTGTGCGAGGGCTTTCTCTAGTTGCGGCAAGCGGGGGCCACTCTTCATCGCGGTGTGCGGGCCTCTCACTATCGCGGCCTCTCTTGTTGCGGAGCACAGGCTCCAGACGCGCAGGCTCAGTAGTTGTGGCTCACGGGCCCAGTTGCTCCGCGGCATGTGGAATCTTCCCAGACCAGGGCTCGAACCCGTGTCCCCCGCATTGGCAGGCAGATTCTCAACCACTGCGCCACCAGGGAAGCCCCTGGTCTTTCTTATAACACCAATTATTCTCATTAATATCAACAATTTTTTAAATGGTTATACTCAGCCATTCAACAAATATTTATTGAGTGCCTATTATGAGTCAGGCCATATTCTTAAGCATGATGTATGCAGCAGGGGCATAAGAGGCATGGTCCCTGTCCTAATGGAGATCACAGCCTGTGGGGGAGATAAATGATAAACAAATAAACACGTAGTAGCAATTTTTAAAATAACCTGGATTTTCTGAGAAAGTATAATGGGGATTGGGGTAGGGAGCATCTAATTAAGGGAAAGACTTCCCTGAGGAAGTGACAGTTGATCTGAGACCTAAGGGATAAGGAGTTAGTAGGGGACGCATAATTAGGGCACATGCTAACTACCAATCATGCTGGCATTGGAATGGGCTTGGCATATGGAGAGAAATACCTGAGTGTACAAATGGAGGCTTACATTTTCAGAAAGCTGCTTTGTTTATGAAAATAAAATGAGTGCTTGGTGATTTTCAGGCAAAAAAATACTGATGAGGTAGGAATAACTCATCAAATCTGAAGAGTCCGGTTTGTTGTCAAGGTCAAAAAATTCATGTCTAAGCAGTAAAAACCCTGCCTTCTTCTAGATATTTGTCTTATTTTCATACTCAATTTTAAAATTATACCTAAGGATCTCCAAAAACTCTTTCTACAGCTTTCTTTAGTAGTCTACTCCAATATTGAACTACCCTCAATGTCAATAATGTTTCTCTGCAGCACATTTATTGAGTTTTTTTGTGTGTGTGTTTGTGTCTTCAATAAGACTGTATGTGTGTGTATCTACGTAATAATATATTATCACCACTCTTCGCATAAAAGTCTTCAGTATAATTTTAAAGACTGTTAGCAAACTTTCCTTCTCTCTTCTCTAAGACATATTATATTATAGTTCATCACGAGTGTAAAGAGTTATTCTGGAGCATTTGCCCAGTTTCTGTACCAGTTTTTATTAGTAGAAAATCGACATTCAAAAAAATATATAGAAGAGGACCTTCAAGACAGCGGAGGAGTAAGTCATGGAGATCACCTTCCCCCCCACAAACACATCAGATATACATCTACATATGGAACAGCTCCTACAAAACACCTACTGAACGCTGGCAGAAGACCTCAGACCTCCCAAAAGGCAAGAAACTCGCCACGTACCTGGGTAGGGCAAAAGAAAAAAAAAAAGAGACAAAAATATAGGGATGGGACATGCACCTCTGGGAGGGAGCTGTGAAGGAGGAAAAGTTTCTACACACTAGAAAACCCCTTCACTGGTGTAAATGGGGGTTGGGCGGGGGGAAGCTTCTGAGCCACTGAGGAGAGCGCAGCAGCAGGGGTGCAGAGGGCAAAGTGGAGAGATTCCCGCACGGAGGATCGGTGCCGACCAGCACTCACCAGCCTGAGAGACTTGTCTGCTCACCTGCCAGGGCGAGTGGGGGCTGAGAGCTGAGGCTCAGGCTTCGGAGGTCAGATGCCAAGGAGAGGACTGGGGTTGTCTGTGTGAACACAGCCTGAAGGGGGCTAGTGCACCACAGCTAACCAGGAGGGAGTGTGGGGAAAAGTCTGGAACTGCCTAAGAGTCAAGAAACAATTGTTTCGGGGTGTGTGAGGAGAGGAGATTCAGAACACAGCCTAAACGAGCTTCAGAGATGGGCATGAGCCGTGGCTACCAGCACAGACACCAGTGACGGCGGACACCAGTGATGGCGGACACCAGTGATGGCGGACACCAGTGATGGGCATGAAACGCTAAGGCTGCTGTTGCAGCCACCAAGAAGCCTGTGTGCAAGCACAGGTCACTATCCACACCTCCCCTCCCGGGAGCCTGTGCAGACTGCCACTGCCGGGGTCCTGTGATCCAGGGACAATTTCCCCAGGAGAACACACAGCACACCTCAGGCTGTTGCAACACCACGCCAGCCTCTGCCGCCGCAGTCTCCCCCTGCATTCCGTACCTCTCCCTCCCCCAAGCGTGAGTGACCCAGAGCCCCCTAATCAGCCACTCCTTTAACACCCTCCTGCCTGGGTGAAGAACAGATGCCAGAGGGCAACCTACATGCAGGCGGGGACAAATCCAAAGCTGAACCCCAGGAGCTGTGCGAACAAAGAAGATAAAGGGAAATTTCTCCCAGCAGGCTCAGGAGCAGTGGATTAAATCTCCACAATCAACGTGATGTACCCTGCATCTGTGGAATACCTGAATAGACAATGAATCATCCCAAAATTGAGGTGGCGTACTTTGGGAGCAACTGTAGACTTGGGGTTTGCTGTATGTGACTGACTAGTTTCTGATTTTTATGTTTATCTTAGTATAGTTTATAGCACTAGTTATAATTGGGTTTGTTTATGGGTTTGGTTGCTCTCTTCTCTTTTTTTAATTACTTTTAAAATTTTTTTATTTTTTAAAATTATTTATTTATTTATTTATTTTTGGCTGTGTTGGGTCTTCGTTTCTGTGCGAGGGCTTTGTCTAGTTGTGGCGGGCGGGGGCCACTCTTCATCACGGTGCACAGGCCTCTCACTGTTGTGGCCTCTCTTGTTGCGGAGCACAAGCTCCAGACGCGCAGGCTCAGTAGTTGTGGTTCACGGGCTTAGTTGCTCTGCGGCATGTGAGATCTTCCCAGACCAGGGCTCGAACCCGTGTCCCCTGCATTGGCAGGCAGATTCTCAACCACTGCGCCACCAGGGAAGCCCAAATTTTTTTTATTTTAATAAATTTTTTTATTTTTTATTTTAATACCTTTATTTTTTTAAATTTTTTCTTTCTTTCTCCCTTTTCTTCTGAGCCGTGTGGCTGACAGGGTCTTGGTGCTGCAGCCGGGTGTCAGGCCTGAGCCTCTGAGGTGGGAGAGCTGAGTTCAGGACAATGGACCAGAGACCTACCAGCCCTATGTAATATAAATCGGCGAGAGCTCTCCCAGGGATCTCCATCTCAACAGTAAGACCCAGCTCCACTCAACGACCAGCAAGCTCCAGTGCTGGACACCCCATGCCAAACAACTAGCAAGACAGGAACACAACCCCACGCATTAGCAGAGAGGCTGCCTAAAATCATAATAAGTTCACAGACACCGCAAAACACACCACCAGATGTGGTCCTGGCCCACCAGAAGGAAAAGATCAAGCCTCATCTGCCAGAACACAGGCACCAGTCCCCTCCACCAGGAAGCCTACACTAAACCAACCTTACCCACTGGGAGCATACACAAAAAACAGTGGGAACTACAAACCTGCAGCCTGTGAACAGGAGACCCCAAACACAGTAAGTTAAGCAAAATCAGAAGACAGAGAAATATGCAGCAGATGAAGGAGCAAAGTAAAAGCCCACCAGACCAAACAAATGAAAAGGAAATAGGCAGTCTACCTGAACAAGAATTCAGAATAATGATAGTAAAGATGATCTAAAATCTTGGAAATGGAATGGAGAAAATACAAGAAACGTTTAACAAGGAGCTCGAAGAACTAAAGAGCAAACAAACAATGATGAACAGCACAATAAATGAAATTAAAAATTCTTAGAAGGACTCAATAGCAGAATAACTGAGGTAGAAGAATAGATAAGTGACCTGGAAGATAAAATAGTGGAAATAACCACCGCAGAGCAGAATAAAGAAAAAAGATGAAAAGAATTGAGGACAGTCTCAGAGACCTCTGGGACAACATTAAATGAACCAACATTCAACTTATAGGAGTCCCAGAAAAAGAAGAGAAAAAGAAAAGGACTGAGATGATATTTGAAGAGATTATGGTTGAAAACTTCCCTAATATGGGAAAGGAAACAGTTAATCAAGTCCAGGAAGCACAGAGAGTCCCATACAGGATAAATCCAAGGAAAAACATGCCAAGACACATATTAATCAAACTATCAAAAATTAAATACAAAGAAAAAATATTAAACGCAGCAAGAGAAAAGCAACAAATAACATACAAGGGAATCCCCATAAGGTTAACAGCTGATCTTTCAGCAGAAACTCTGCAAGCCAGAAGGGAGTGGCAGGACATATTTAAAGTGATGAAAGGGAAAAACCTACAACCAAGATTACTCTACCCAGCAAGGATCTCATTCACATTCGACGGAGAAATTAAAACCTTCACAGACAAGCAAAAGCTAAGAGAATTCAGCACCACTAAACCAGCTTTACAACAAATGCTAAAGGAACTTCTCTAGGTAGGAAACACAAGAGAAGGAAAAGACCTACAATAACAAACCCAAAACAATTAAGAAAATGGTAATAGGAACATACATATCAATAATTACCTGAAATGTAAATGGATTAAATGCTCCAACCAAAAGACACAGACTGGCTGAATGGATACAAAAACAAGACCCTTATATATGCTGTCTACAAGAGACCCACTTCAGACCTAGGGACACATACAGACTGAAAGTGAGGGGATGGAAAAAGATATTCCATGCAAATGGAAATCAAAACAAAACTGGAGGAGCAAGTCTCATATCAGACAAAATAGACTTTAAAATAAAGACTATTAAAAGAGAAAAAGAAGGACACTACATAATGATCAAGGGATCAATCCAAGGAGAAGATATAACAATTGTAAATATTTATGCACCCAACGTAGCAGCACCTCAATACATAAGGCAAATGCTAACAGCCATAAAAGGGGAAATCGACAGTAACACAGTCATAGTAGGGGACTTTAACACCCCACTTTCACCAATGGGCAGATCATCCAAAATGAAAATAAATAAGGAAACACAAGTTTTAAATGATACATTAAACAAGATGGATTTATAGGATATTTATAGGACATTCCATCCAGAAAAAACAGAATACACTTTCTTCTCAAGTGCTCATGGAACATTCTCCAGGATAGATCATATCTTAGGTCACAAATCAAGCCTTAGTAAATTTAAGAAAATTGAAATTGTATAAAGTATCTTTTCCGACCACAATGCTGTGAGACTAGATATCAATTACAGGAAAAAAACTGTAAAAAATACAAACTCATGGAGGCTAAACAATACACTACTAAATAACCAAGAGATCACTGAAGAAATCAAAGAGGAAAGCAAAACACACCTAGAAACAAATGACAATGAAATGATGACAACCCAAAAGCTACGGGATGCAGCAAAAGCAGTTCTAAGAGGGAAGTTTATAGCAATACAATCCTACCTCAAGAAACAAGAAACATCTCAAATAAACAACCTAACCTTACACCTAAAGCAATTAGAAAAAGAAGAACAAAAAACCCCCAAAGTTAGCAGAAGGAAAGAAATCAAAAAACTCAGATCAGAAATATATGAAAAAGAAATGAAAGAAACAATAGCAAAGATCAATAGAACTAAAAACTGGTTCTTTGAGAAGATAAACAAAATTGATAAACCATTAGCCAGAATCATCAAGAAAAAAAGGGAGAAGGCTCAAATCAACAGAATTAGAAAAGAAAAAGGAGAAGTAACAACTGACACTGCAGAAATACTAAAGATCATGAGAGATTACTACAAGCAACTATATGCCAATAAAATGGATAACCTGGAAGAAATAGACAAATTCTTAGAAAAGCACAAGTTTCCAAGACTGAACCAGGAAAAAACAGAAAATATAAACAGAACAATAACAAGCACTGAAATTGAAACTGTGATTAAAAATCTTCCAACACACAAAAACCCAGGACAAGATGGCTTCACATGTGAATTCTATCACACATTTAGAGAATAGCTAACAGCTATCCTTCTCAAACTCTTCCAAAATATAGCAGAGGGAGGAACACTCCCAAACTCAATCTAGGAGGTCACCATCACCCTGATACCAAAACCAGACAAAGATGTCACAAAAAACGAAAACTACAGGCCAATATCACTGAAGAACATAAATGCAAAAATCCCCAACAAAATACTAGCAAACAGAATCCAACAGCACATTAAAAGGATCATACACCATGATCAAATGGGGTTTATCCCAGGAATTCAAGGATTCTTCAGTATACGCTAATCAAGCAATGTGATACACCATATTAACAAATGGAAAGAGAAAGACCATATGATCATCTCAATAGATGCAGAAAAAGCTTTTGACAAAATTCAACATCCATTTATGATAAAAACCCTCCAGAAAGTAGGCATAGAGGGAATTTACCTCAACATAATAAAGGCCATATATGACAAACCCATAGCCAACATCGTTCTCAATGGTGAAAAACTAAACCATTTCCATTAAGATCAGGAATAAGACAAGGTTGCCCACTCTCACCACTATTATTCAATATAGTTTTGAAAGTTTTAGCCACAGCAATCAGAGAAGAAAAAGAAATAAAAGGAATCCAAATAGGAAAAGAAGAACTAAAACTGTCACTGTTTGCAGATGACATGATACTATACACAGAGAACCCTAAAGATGTTACCAGAAAACTACTAGAGCTAATCAGTGAATCTGGTAAAGTAGCAAGATACAAAATTAATGCACAGAAATCTCTTGCATTCCTATACACTAATGATAAAAAATCTGAAAGAGAAATTAAGGAAACACTCCCATTTACCATTGCAACAAAAAGAATAAAATACCTAGGAATAAACCTACCTAAGGAGACAAAAGACCTGTATGCAGAAAACTATAAGACACAGATGAAGGAAATTAAAGCTGATACAATTAGATGGAGAGATATACCATGTTCTTGGATTGGAAGAATCAACATTGTGGAAATGAGTATACTACCCAAAACAATCTACAGATTCAATGCAATCCCTATCAAACTACCAATGGCATTTTTCACAGAACTAGAACAAAAAATTTCACAATGTGTATGGAAACACAAAAGACCCCGAATAGCCAAAGCAATCTTGAGAAAGAAAAAAGGAGCTGGAGGAATCAGGCTCCCTGACTTCAGACTATACTACAAAGCTACAGTAATCAAGACAGTATGGTACTGGCACAAAAACAGAAATATAGATCAATGGAACAGGATAGAAAGCCCAGAGATAAACCCACACACATATGGTCACCTTATCTTAGATAAAGGAGGCAAGAATATACAATAGAGAAAAGACAGTCTCTTCAATAAGTGGTGCTGGGAAAAGTGGACAGCTACATGCAAAAAATGAAATTAGAACCTCCCTAACACCATACACAAAAATAAATTCAAAATGTATTAAAGACCTAAATGTAAGGCCAGACACTATAAAACTCTTAGAGGAAAACATAGCCAGAACACTCTATGACATAAATCAGAGAAAGACTCTTTTTGACCCACCTCCTAGAGAAATGGAAATAAAAACAAAAATAAACAAATGGGACCTAATGAAACTTAAAAGCTTTGGCACAGCAAAGGAAACCATAAAAAAGACAAAAGACAACCCTCAGAATGGGAGAAAATATTTGCAAATGAAGCAACTGACAAAGGATTAATCTCCAAAATATACAAGCAGCTCAGGCAGGTCAATATCAAAAAAAAAAAAAAAAAAAAACAAACCAATCCAAAACTGGGCAGAAGATCTAAATAGACATTTCTTCAAAGAAGATATACATATTGCCAACAAATAAATGAAAGGATGCTCAACATCAGTAATCATTAGAGAAATACAAATCAAACTACAGTGAGGTATCACCTCCCACTGGTCAGAATGGCCATCATCAAAAAGTCTACAAACAATAAATGCTGGAGAGGGTGTGGAGAAAAGGGAACCCTCTTGTACTGTTGGTGGGAATGTAAATTGATACAGCCACTTTGGAGAACAGTATGGAGGTTCCTTAAAAAACTAAAAATAGAACTACCATACGACCCAGCAATCCCACTACTGGGCATATACCTGGAGAAAACCGTAATTCAAAAAGAGTCATGTACCACAGTGTTCATTGCAGCACTATTTACAACAGCCAGGACATGGAAGCAACCTAAGTGTCCATCGACAGATGAATGGATAAAGAAGATGTGGCACATATATACAATGGAATATTACTCAGCCATAAAAAGAAACAAAGTTGAGTTATTTGTAGTGTGGTGGATGGACCTAGAGTCTGTCATACAGAGTGAAGTAAGTCAGAAAGAGAAAAACAAATACCGTATGCTAACACATATATATGGAATCTAAAAGAAAAATGGTTCTGATGAACCCAGGGGCAGGACAGGAATAAAGACACAGACATAGAGAATAGACTTGAGGACACGGGGAGGAGGAAGGGTAAGCTGGGACGAAGTGAGAGAGTGGCAGGGACATATGTACACTACCAAATGTAAAATAGATAGCTTGTGGGAAGCAGCCACATAGCACAGGGAGATCAGCTCAGTGCTTTGTGACCACCTAGAGGGATGGGATAGGGAAGGTGGGAGGGAGATGCAAGAGGGAGGGATATGGAGATATATGTATACGTATAGCTGATTCACTTTGTTATATAGCAGAAAGTAACACAACATTGCAAAGCAATTATACTCCAATAAAGATGTTAAAAAAGAAAACAAAAAAAAGTACCAAAAAATATATATATATACATATATACACACACACACACATATGTATATAAATATATGACATAGGACCAAGAAATAAGACAATGAGATTGTTAGTAAACAATAAGTTCACGTTTTGACCTGTAAAATGGGCACGAACCAACTGCCATCTACAAAATATATCTGTAGCAAAGCCATCTAGCACGACCAATCATTATTGTTTCTCTCTTCAGAACCTTGATCATTTCCCAAGGCTGTTCTCTCTTTCTGTATTCTTTTTTTTTGCCTTTTCTGGCCTAGTGTCACACTTGCATTAGCAGTGTTACACATTTATATTACTAGCCTAGATCTTCCCTCGTCCTTGTGAGTTACCACCACAGGCTCTCAACATTAGCATACTCCTCCTAGATTTATTCATTATCCCTTCAAAGTCTCTCTCATTGAAAACCACATTCTTCACCTGAAAAACAGTAAATAGAGCAGAGGTGTTCCTGAAATACAACATTGCTTTGATATAATTGTATAATAGTGTATATATACTGTGTTGGTAATTTTTCTGTATTTATGTGCCTGTTCAATTTCCACCTTGTTTCTCCATCTCCCTTACCATATCCATGCAACACGCTTATAAAAAGCTGTCAAAACAACACAACATATAAACTCAGAGCAGGTTCAATGAACTGTTTCAGCTGGTTTTTCTTCTCATTTCCTCCACTCGCTTCAGGAATCCTTGGGCTTCGACAGTGGGAATTGCAAAACCCTCAGGGCAGGTCCCTTTGTGGCGCATTCTGTATCTTATTTAGTGCTGGTATCCAGAGGCTATAAGAAATTCTGAACAGGCTGGTGGAACAGCTCAGGTGACTCGCAACATCATTCAGATTTGTTGATATTCTCCTTAACTTCGCCAGAATAAGGCATCAGTCATCAAGGACTAACGTGGCAGGGAGAGCAGTTCAGCTACACCAAGGTTCAGACCCAAGCAGCGCATGTGGATAACTTAAGGAGACCAAATTTGGGGCTTAGTGAACTACTCTCCATTCTCTACTCAGAATAAAGAAAAGGCTTCAAGTGCAGAAGGGTGGATTCAAGTTAGACACAAATCCTCTGAGAACATGGTAAACACTGGAATATATGTTACTAAAGAAAACAGAAGAATATATTTTCCCTAGTGGATGTTTGTTTCTTTCTTTAAGTACATTTTCTCCAACATCTGGACTTGCTGACAGATGGTCCCATTCAAACCCAGAGAAACAGACTTGATGACCTGTGATGTGTACCTGGCTTGTCAGGTCTCTCTTTAAATGTCAAGTCCACAGAGAGGCCTTTCCCTCCCACCTATCCTAATCAGACTTCACCTCTTTGTCTTTCTCTTATTTCCCTGTTATTTTCCTTTCCATCTCTTACAACAACTAGTAATTGTATTTTATTTACTTGTTTTTTTCTTCGTAGAGCCAGTTGTTAAACATTTGCCAGCACACCACTGCTCCTAACTGTTCTCCCTGCTTCTCCCGCTCCCCATGTCACCGCCAAATCAATGCTTTAAAAACTTGAATCCGGTCAAGCCATTCCTCTGCTCAAAAATCTCCCGTGGCTTTCCACCTCACTCAGTTAAAAATAAATAAAATTCTTACCATAGCTCAAAACTCCCATGTGATCTGCCAAGCCTTACTCTCCCCCTGCATTTTTCTGATCTCACCTTCTGACCCCATGGCTCATGGGGCTTCAGCCACACTGCCTACCTGCTGTTCCTCAACACGCAGAAGCAAGCTCCTGCCTCAAGGTTATTGTATTCGCTTCTCTCTGCCTGGAAAACCTTCCCCCAGATAGAAGCGAGGCTCCCTCCATCACTGCGTGCACTTCGTTCTCTTCCATTCCTGTCCCCAGATCAGAGTGACCTCTGACTATTCTGTGCAAAATCGTGTCCACCAACACCCAGCCCTTCTGCACTCCCTTTTACCTGTTTTATATTTTTCTATAGCAGGTATTGTTGGTTTACATATTGTGTATTGATCAGCATTTTGGTGTTCACTTCTCAGATCCACTCCCCATTTCTCCTCCCCTGTGCAAATTACATTTGCTTGGTTCCCATTGCCAACTGACTGCCAGGAAAGTTTGGCCAATGAGAGGCACTTGCTGAAGCTTGGAGGGAAGAAAGAAGTGAGAGGCCAGGATATTTCCCCCTCTGTCTCTTCCTGCTTTCAGGTGGCATTGACAGCAATGACCCAGCCTCCCCCAGGGCTTCAGCCCCCACCCAGATAACTTCTCCCTCAGTTCTCCCAAGAACATCTTTGTTCCTGGGCTCTGGGGACACTACTTCTCCCTGTTATCCCCTAGTCGTAGAGATGATGCAGCTAATCTTGGGGTTGAAGCCCAATTGCCTCTAAGGTTTTTCAATGCTTCCAAATATTTGAAAATTACTTCTCAGATTAAACTCCCTGTTTTGAAACACGTGGAGTGGGTTGTTTCCTAAACAGACCTTGTGGTACACCCGTCTATCTCCTCTACAGAGGAGGCTGGTAACTAACTAGTCGCTCTTCTCCACCAGGAACACTCTTCTGCCCACTTTTTACTTGTCTTGCTGGGTCCTCCTTAAATGCCACTTCCTTAGAGAGACCTTCCCCTCCCACCCATTTAGATCTTCCCTCTTTGTCCTCTTATTATCTTGTTTTCATTTCCATTTCTTACAACTTGTAGCTATACAGTAATTTACTTGTTTATTTGTGTAATGCCTCACTCTACCACTCAACTAGATATAATAAGGATCCCGTCTCTCTATTTAACACTCTTTCCCCAGCTCCAGTGTCTGGCCCATAGTAGATCTATAAATATTTTATGCATTAAGTAATGAATGAATTTAGACTAGACCCCTTATAGTAACCATCATAATACTTTGGACTTAATAAGTACTCAATAAATCTTTATAAAGTTGATTGGCATGTATGGCTTTCACTGAAAAATTCACTACTACATCCAGTATACCAAGGTTTTCCATAAATCCTGGAAGATGTATCTCTCATGGTATTTTCCATGCACACTACACATTTTTTTTTTTTTTTTTGGCCGCGCTGCGTGTTATGTGGGATCTTAGTTCCCCAACAAGGGATCAGACCCGTGCCCCCTGCATTGGAAGCATGGAGTCTTAACCACTGGACCGCCAGGGAAGTCCCCCCCCATACATTTTTTACATGTTGCCTTCAAAGAGCCTTCATTCCTGCAAGCAACATGAAAGTGGATAAAGAAAGCATATCCATATGATCTAAGCATGCTCACATGCCTAGTGTCAAAAATGAAGAGAGAGCCCAAACTGTAACTATGAACAGAGGATGATATTTACAAGGTTCTTCCTCTCAGGGTTTTGTTGTTGTTTTTGTCTTTTTGCGTGTGTTTTCTCTTTTTTTGGTAATTTCATGTCTTTTTCTCTAAAGTGAACCCAGCTATTAAAGGGTAAAAGCAAATTTGTGCCTGTCATTTTCCTTTTTGTTTTAAATAGTTACCGGGTTTGGGTTGTGTTATGGATTTTCCACGTAGGCTTCAATTGGTCTTTGCAATGCTCTGTTCTCTGTTCTTGTTTCTAAAGTAAAGAGAAAGCCTCAAATGAACACTGGGAAGTCTATCATGCATCACTTTTTTTAAGTTTCCAATTTCTATTTGCTCCTTTATTCTCCATACTTCTCTGTCCTCCCTTTTGTTTAAAATCTCATTTAGCATTCTCTTGAGGGGAGAACATGAGATTACAATCTAACGATTGTAATGAGAATGGGTTAAGTTGGTGCTGTTTCCCATTTTCATTACAATCTTGGTGGCAAGAATAATGTAACAGAATTTTTAATGCCTCATATATTACATGAACATTTTCCCGTGAGCTCCTGCTCCTTTTCTGCGGACAGCACTGTTGCTATGTGCTGTAGGACTTTGATCTTTTTATATTCTGAATTATAATCAATTGGCCATTTCACCCCTTCCCCATAGATTAGAGTCAAACAAGTGAAAAATATTTTGATCTGTAGCATACCACTGCATCTCATAACTATAAAATCCTATCACCTGCAGACCAGTACCAGCAAAATCCACATAGCCAGTGATTCGAATTGCACAAAAGGTACAATCCAGGCGTCCGGATGGCCAGGCACTTCTCTGAAAGGCACTCTGGGAATTGGAGTTTTGTAATTTAGAGTGTTAATAGAGTTGGTTAATTTAAATACCAGGGGCTCTCGGTGAATTGCTCTTTGAAGTCTAGGATGCTCACCTTGAAATGGAAAACCTCACAGATTCTTGTTACTCGAAGTGTGGTCTCCAGACCAGCAGCATGGGCATCACCTGAATGCGTATGAAAATGCAGAACCTCAGGCCTCAGCCCACTCTTCCTGAATCGGAATCTGCATTCTAACAAGACCCTCAGGTGATTGATATGCACTGCAGAGCTTGAGAAGTGCTGCTTTAGGGTGTCTTACAGGCTGCACTCCGTACAAAAAGTCAGGAGTAGTCTCTCCTCCCTGAGTAACCCCAGTGCTCACTGTGGGCGCCCAGCCCAGGGCAGTGCCACAGGGTCACAGAGCCCTGTCACCTGGCTTCTCAGAATCTCCCTCTGATGTCACCTACATTTAAGACTTTTTCTGGCCCTTTGCCTTACTAGACTTTTTAGGTTCCATTTTCTAGGGAACGGAAACTGTTTGACAAACTAATTCTCAGTGGTCTTTTGAGCAGAAACATCTGGGTTCGAATCTTCACTCCTGATATTGCTGTGGGGGAAAGTTACCTATCTGCTCTGTGCCTCCGTGTCTTAGTTTATTAACTGGGGATAATAATATTTACCGTATTAGTTAGAGAATAAGAGCTACTGTAATAAAGAAATCCCCAAAACACAACGGTTCAAACCATATAGAAATGTCCTCATCTTACGTAAAAAAAAAAAAAATGCACTTCTTCAAACACATAGAGCAGAAAGTGAGATTCTCTCCAGCACAGTTCTCTGTGATTCCCTAGGGCCTTATCCTTGTCCTCATGGTGGGAGCTTCCTTGCAAAAAGGGAAGAGCTGACATGAGACACGCCTTAGCAATGGGTCCCACCCCGCTGGAAGGGGCTCGGGAAATGTGCTCCTTCACTGGATGCCTCGCTCCAACTCTGTGACTGTGGCCAGCAGGCTGGGCGTTTTGTTGGGGACAGCGGCAGTCCCCACCACATTCACCTAGCAGGGTTACTTTAGGAGTTAAAGGAATTGTGGAGATAAATTGCCTAACACACTGCCTGGCACCCACACACTTTAGGTTCTCAATAATGATAGCTGCTATTCTTACCATCTTATTGTTAGCCCTCCTGGTAACAGAATCACAATTTATCAAGGCTTTTTGACACTTCAACTCATGGAATGAAAAGTGAATGAATTTCAATCCACCCTCCTGAAGGAACCCATAGATGCCTCAGATCAAACAACAGTGGCTTCAAGTCAGGTTTGTGTGACTTTGGTACCAACTTGGACAAGTCTTGATCTCTAGAGAGGCTGATGAGCAACTTCCCCTATTTCTACCACTTCTATCAGAATGCCTCAAGTCAAAGTGAAACCGGAGACTGGGATTTGAGTGCTCATGGTTGATGGACAGAGGACTTTCCAGAGTAAGTGCATGAGGGAGTCTGATCCCACAGGGAGATCTGGAGCAGGAATTGTACTACAAAATCAGTGCCATCTCAAGTCTTTTGTGCCCCCCTACCAGTCAGGCCTTTGGCTGTAGGATGCATGGGGACCAGGGAGGGAGTGTACGCAATTCTACCGAAAGGAAGGCAGCTCAGCTGTTAGCAGCCAACTCTGCAGCAGGAAGGGGAGGGCTGCACCTCCCATCATGCAGGCAGGACCCAACAGCACTCATTTTCTGTGGGTGTTTCCTGCTAACTTCCACCATATTCGAGAGACAAAGTACTGGGTAAATCACAGCAAAAAAACAAAACAAAAAACACAAAAAAAAACACAACCTTAGCAAGGTACATGGATCAGGAAAGGTTTGGGTCTCATGGCCACAGAGTAAACCTCTAACTCCAGCCAGCACTTGGCCACAGGGAACCATAAGAAACATGAAGCATGGAGAGTAATTTTTCACTACTATTGGAAAATGATTCTTACCACATCAAGGAACAAAATGTTTTCTGCAAATAGGCATCCAAACTACTGGTTATTTAACCTGTTAATGCAGTACCACTCTTAGAAGCAACCTAGGTACTTAAAACTAATTGAATACCTCCAAAAAAAGAATATGGGTTGATCCAAATCAACACTTTTAACAGGTCTTTAGATAAACCAATTTGAGTTTTTGGCTCATCGATAGAAAAGTAAATATAAAAACAAAAATTTGAGTCCCATCAGGGATTCCTCAGGAATGATGTAAGGTACTCTTATTCACCGTGTCATGTCCAACTTTTAGAGCATCTCTCATAACCAAACCGACTTCTCCTTGCCTGGTACCACCTTCCAAGGCTTCATCACATCACACCAAGGTCACAGCCTCGAGGAGAGCCTCATCTGCCCCTGACTCTGGGACAGAGCCAATCCCGGACCACAGCTCCACCTCATGTCAGTCTGCCCTTGGACCCGGTCCATGTTCCTGGGCTTTACCTCAATCTTTGTGTACAAACCCACCTTGTGCCCTAGTTCCAGTATCTACATCAAAGGCTTATCTGTTGCCTGACTTTCCACTTTAGCTCCCAGCCTGATGCTCCTGGCCCCCCAGGACTGGGTCCCTGTATCCCCAGGTCCTTTCACAGATTTGCCTGATCAACAGCCTATGTCTTCCTGCTGCTCAGTGACAGACTCCCTGGGCCACCTGCTGCCTGCATCTGCACCTATTGTCTACTGCCAGACAGCTCTCCTCCCCAAGGAGGAGAAAGAACAGATGGAATATTCTTAACAGAGTGGTGTAAAGAGAAACAATGCCAGCTAAAGTGCTATAGAAAATGAGGGTTCAACTCCTTTATTAGGACAGGGAAGTTGCTAATGATGGGGGCCAAGGAAATAGAGAGGCTGCCTTCACTCAGTCAAGACAGCTGTTGTCCGTGGGCTTGGCAGAGGCTGGTGGTCGAGAGCTTGAGTTCTGGAGTCAGACCTGATGGACATCCCAGCCCACCACTCACTAACACGTAAGAGAGGACAAATATTTCACCCCCTCAGTCTCAGTTTCCTTATCAGGGGTAACACCTCCCTCATAGAACTACTATTGTCCTTGCTGAGATTAAAAGAGATATTACATTTACGTCTCTTACAATGGTTTCTTAAGCCTGTTTTACAGAAGATACTCAATAAATATTAGTATGTAATTCTAGAGGAAAAGATACATGTAGGGGAGTTTTTTGCGGGGAAGGAATATTATGTATTTAGAACAAAAGCCTAGGCTGGATGAACCACTTTAAAGAAGATCGATAAGTTCAGAAAATGTGGAAGGGATAGGAGTCGGTGAGGTGAAAACCAGAGCAGAAACCTGAGTCCAGAGCAAAAACAAGAAGGCTGCAAGGGCAGCCCTGGGAGTGGAGGTGTTGGGAACCGTTGATGAGACGGTTGTGGAGGAGACTGGAATTGAATCAGAAAGGGAGGGGAGGGAGAGGGAGAGGGAGAGGGACCCTGGCTGTGCTCTAGGGAATAAATGCACCATAAAATGCCCCCACGGCAACAGAGAAAGCTATTAGAGAAGAAGTAAAGGGGAATCGAAGAATATCGTGCATTTTATTGGAAGGGCAGTGAATGGAGAGAGGTACAACAAAGTATTCGGAGCAACACGGAGAGGGAGAACAGTAGGAAAGTCCACAGAGGGAGAGGTAAAAAAGCAGTCAGCTGTGACAGAGAGAAGAGGCAATGAAGAAACATAATAATATATAACGCTAGTTCAAAACAACAGCTGGGAATAGGGAATTGATGGTGAAGCGATAAATACCAGCAATGAGGGAACTAAATACCATTAAAATATTAACAGTAGTTCATAACAATAAAGCTGAAGTCTGGAAGCAATTAATAAATTAATAAATAATAACACAAAGTATAAAATGAATCGAGAAAAAAAGTGAGGTTATAAACATGACGGTTTAGCGAGAGAAGGGCAGGGGTTTATTGGAGGAGAGAGAGGGGAGGATAATTCAGCCGGGCTGCAGAAGTACATGCTCCAGGTTCAGAGTTGCTAAAAGAGAAGAGAGAGGACAGATTCTACCCATCTATGAGCCAATGGATGGAAAAGCAGCCCACAGCAACTGTTGCTCTCTGCTGTCCTGATGCAGCTGCCATCTGAGAGCTATTCACCTACAACCATGATAAACAAGATTATTTCAAGAACTGACTGCCTAGACTATACCGATAATGGTGCACACATATGCTAGGCTTCATACTAAAGGGAGTCTCTAAAAGTAGCTACTAGGGAATTGTTCTAAAAATGTAGGTCTTGGACCAGATCAGAGACCGCATTCTTAGATTCAGCTTCTCAGCTCCCAAGCCCCACTCTCAACCTCAACACATCATTTTGATGGTTCTTGGAATCAGTAGAATCCCCCAGCCCAGGTGGAGGATCCCCAGTGGCTACATCCACCCCCATCGGTCGTAACCTAGTCATAGACCTGAAAGTCTTGGTCATTATAAGCGCTCCTCACCCTCAGGACAGCATCCATCCAACCATGTGATTTGTTCTCAATATTTCTCCCCTGCAAACATAATTACAGTAATTGGGAGCACACTTTTTTCCCCAAAGTAAAGGTCAAGCCCTCTTTACTCTTGGTTCAAAGAATATTCTCTACTCCGAGGAGCACCTACAAAGCAAAAACAAAACAAAACAAACAAACAAAAAACAGAATGGAAAACCCCAAACAATAACAACGACAAAAAGATGAGGACTTGTTTTGCTCCCAAATGAGGCAAAAACTTTTACCAAGCTGGGGCGATGGACAATAAAAAGAATGGTAAGCTGGTTAGACTAAGCTTAATAGGCCAGTTTTCCTTTTTCTTTTAACAAGTCTGTCGCTTCCCCATTTTTGTGTGACTTCGGTTCTTACTTTTGTGGCATTTACCCAGTGACACGTATCCAGAGGCAGGGACAATTTCTTACACTTTTCCCACCACAGAGCAGCTCCTATCCGTTTTTCCACATTGGTTTTCCTCCTCTTCTCCCCTCTCATGCCCAGCATCTCCTATTTAACCAGGATTTAATAGCTGACACTATGGCCCTGGCTATAGCATGGACTTTGCATTCAAAACACACCCAATTGAATACAGAGTTCCTGAGCATCCGAATTTCCAACTTCCAGTTCAACAATAAGAATAATAAGAAATAGGAATAATAAAGTGAGAAAACCAGACACAGAAAAGAAACAGCTGGTACACATTACAGATAATTCCAGGGTCAGTAGGGAAAGGATAAAAGGAGACAGAAGAAAAGAGAAATCAAAGGAATAATTGAGACTTTCCACAAAATGGGATATTAAAAATACCAAGATATTACTTTTATATTTGCATAAAAATGTTAATGATCAGCTATCTACAATTAGAAATTGAATACGTTTAATGTCCTCAAAGCAAGTAATTCTTATTGTTCAGGATGCATGATATATAAAGTAATATAAATTGCACTTAGTTTCAATACATGTAAGAGATTATTTTCCTTGAATCTACTGCTGCAAACATTGGACTATCTCTCTTAAAGAACTATCCTGAAAAGAAAGTCCAAGGGTGTAAGGTACAGCTCAACAGTTCTGACTTTAGTAAGTTCCTGGTAAGTAAAAGCTTCAGCTTAAAAGAGCAGAGGCCAAGCTTTGTTCTGAGCCTGGCACGCAGCGTCTGCTGCACAGGATTCAACACTGTGCATTGATCATGGCTTACCGATGATCATAATAATTAACATCAATTCTGGAGACAGTTAATAGACACATGGGGCGACGTTTTCACTTCAGAATCTAAATTATTTGCTATTGGATAAGCAATTTGTTTTTACTGGCTTGGACATGAATTAAATTGATTCTAACAACTTTAGAAGTTTGATGTAATTGATACACTACGGTATAGCCTTTTAATATTAGGTTCCTCGCATGCATATAGGTATATAGATATAAAGAAATCTATTTCCTGATTTTTTTTCATGACAAAGAAAGTCAGCTTGAACACTTTTACAATGAAATCTTCCCTTAATTTAATGAGAAACAGTAATAGAAGAAAAAAATACCAGAAGAGTAATTGTCATTCTCATCAGCGAATTTAATAATGGCCTCCTGTGCTCTGTACTATTCCTTCTGAGGATAGCAACGATGGGAAGAAATTAGAGGTCATCTAGTCTAGGCTGCTAATTTCACCAGTGAAAGCTCTGAGGCCCCGAGTCCAAGGTCAAACAACTAGTTACCAATGAGCTAGGATGTGCATCCCTGTATGGTGGTTCCCTGGTCTACACTCTGCCACTTATTTGCCTAAGTCTTGGTTATCCTCTTTTTGCCATTATAACACAATTAGCCTATACTACTGGTGTTCAACTGTCTGTCGATATCAGTATTACAAAAGAATTCCACTAAGTCTAATTATATCACTAATATTTCTTATAATGAATTGGCTATATTTTAGAATCCCAAAAGTGTCGATTTCAAGTACACATAGTGTCCCTATCTAAGTTCAAACTGCGAAATATTAGCTAATACTTGCTGAGAGCTTAGTGTGTGCTGACTATACTAAGGGTTTCCCATAATCTCATTTAGTCTCCACAATAATCCTATGAAGTTCACACTGTTTGTTATTCTTCTCTTAAAGACGAGGACACCATGTGTTCATTCTTTGCCCTTCGCTAGCTTCATGTGGTTTTGTAGGAAGACGAATCCCTGTAAACTAAGCTTCCCAGGCTCCTCTGCCAGGGGTTCAGCCAATGGCAGGCACTGGCAGGACACGAGAGGGCACCATGGAGGGAGAAGTCACCTGTCTCCCATTGTGTGGTACACTCTTTCCCACAGGGGCTGCTTCTCAATGGTTCCAGCTCTTGCTGGACAGTCCCTCTCTTCTGAGTCCTCAGTCCCAGTGGCTCCTAGTCTCTGTTAACACCTTCCCCATCCTTTGTCCCTCTAGCCCCGACAGCAGTAGCAGCTTCCTGGTGTTACAAATCTTGGGGTTGCCTCTCTATTTCTTCTTGAACTTTTTAGCCCTTCCAACACCTTTGGACTTAGTTCTCCAAATTAAATGCCCTCTATTGAACTACCTGGTCTTTTTCTGATTGAATGTTGACAGACACACCAAAGTAAGCAAGTGATTTAAAGAGCATAGGCTGCATTTGAACTCAGGCTGTCAGACCAAATCTACGTGCTTAACCTTGAAAGGCTATTGTTTCCTACAGTGCCATGGACTAGCTGGTGGTCTCCAAACTTTTTATTAACTTTTTTGACTGTACAACTCTATGAAGAAAAAGTTTGTAAGCATGGACCCTGGCACATGTACATTTATGTATAAATTATATATAAGTAGTACTACTGCATGATATGTTAAACACTAGTAAAGTTTAAATTGTACTCATTTTACTTTATTTTGTTTCGTTCTGATATTTTTCTCTACATCAAAGGAAGCCATCATACTCAGTTTTTTAATGTAGTAGAAATATGTCTTTAATTCTTTTTTTTGCTGTCGTATAATTTCAGCCACTTTATTTTGAGGCAAGAAGATACTGTCTAGAAGAGCTCCATATTTTTTCCTCCTTCCTTAGTTTTCTCCCTTCCCTCTTTCCCTATGAACTGTGGGATGTAAACAGCAGAGCTAAGGAATGAGGTGCTGAGAAGGCAGTGAAGAGAAAAGTGGGGATAAAAGTCTCTTTTTAAGAGCAGTTTGCACTCTAGAAACAGATAAGAATTTCCATCATCTTTTTTTATGACAGCTTTATTAAGATATAATCCACATACCATAAAATTCACTCTTCAAACGTGTATAATTTAATGATTTCTAGTATATTCACAGAGCTATGCAACCATCATCACTAGCTAATCTTAGAACATTTCCATCACCTGAAAAAGAAACCCATACCCATTAGCAGTCAGTCCCCATTTCCCTGGTCCCCATCCTCTGACAACCACTAATCTACTCTCTGTCTCTATGGATTTGCCTATTCTGGACAGTTCATATAAGGGGAATCATAAAATATGTGGCTTTTGGTGTTTGCTTCTTTCACTTATCATGTTTTCAAGGTTCATCCATGTTGTAGTACACATCAATACTTCACTTTTTTTATGGCCAACTAATACTCCATTGTATGGATATACCAAATTTTGGTTATCCATTCATCAGTTGATGGACATTTAGGTTCTTTCCCCTTTTTAGCTGTTGTGAATAGTGCTGCTATGAATACTTATACAAGTTTTTGTGTGTATGCCTGTTTGCATTT
The DNA here is from genome assembly GCF_965194805.1 of Balaenoptera borealis. Lineage (NCBI taxonomy): Eukaryota > Metazoa > Chordata > Mammalia > Artiodactyla > Balaenopteridae > Balaenoptera > Balaenoptera borealis. Next base: position 49,594,523 of record NC_138875.1, on the reverse strand, counting down.
CTCATGAGGCTGGGAGTAGAATTACTGGGTTATATGGTAACTGTATTTTAAAGAAGTGCCAAACTGTTTTCCAAAGTGGCTGCACCATTTTACATTCCCACTAGCTGGACTATCCAAAGGCTTCAATTTTTTCACATCCTCTCCAGTACTTGTTATTATCTGTCTTTTTTTATTTTAGTCATCCTGGTATACGTGAAGTGGTCTCTCATTTTGGGTTTGATTTACATTTCCATTTCCTTAATTATTCAACATCTTTTAAAAGCTAAATAGTTATTTGATTAACATTAATAAAATAATTTATTAATACAAATTAAATATTAATCTTTATTTTCAGTGAACAAAACATGAAAGATAGCTAATTTTATTTGCACATAGACGAGCATTCCAGTTCTCTAATAAAATGCATAAAAATCACAGTGTAAAAGCTAAGCAACCATTCCATTTAGAAATGTAACTGTATCAAGATACATTTTTACTTCCCTTTTGATTTCTTCTTTGACCCATTGGTTGTCCAGGAGTGTGTTGTTTAATTTCTACATATTTGTAGATTTTCCAGTTTTCTTCTTGTTGTTGATTTGTAGTTTTATACCATTGTGGTTGGAAAAGATATGTGATATTATTTCAATCTTCTTAAATTTGCTAAGACTTGTTTTGTGGCCTATCATTTGATCTATCCAGGAGAATGTTCCATGCATGCTTGAGAAGAATGTATATTCTACTGTTGTTGGATAAAATGTCCTATATATGTCTGCTATTTCCACTAGGTCTAAAGTATGGTTCAAGTCCACTGTTTCCTTGTTCTTGATTTTCTTTCTGGATGATCAATCCATTGCTGAAAGTAGGATATTGAAGTCTCCTACTATTATTGTATTGTTGTTTATTTCTCCCTTCAGTCACATTAGTATTTGCTTAACATATTTAAGTGCGCTGATGTTGAGTGCATGTATATTTGTGATTGTTATGTCTTCTTGATGAGTTGACCCCCTTATTATTATATAATGACCTTATTTGTGTCCTGTTACTATTCTTGACTTAAAGTCTATTTTGACTTACATAAGCATAGCTACCTCTGCTCCCTTTTGGTTTCCACTTGCATAAAATATCTTTCTCTATCCCTTCACTCTGAGCATATGGGTATCCTTAAAGTGTAAGTGAGTCTCTTATAGACATTGTATAGTTAGGTCTTATTTTTTAATTCATCTATTTTTCCAAAGAAGATATACAAATAGCCAACAGGTACATGAAAAGATGTTCAACATGGCTAATTATCAAGGAAACACAAGTCAAAACCACAGTGAGATGTGGTTAGAGTGGCTATTATCAAAAAGACAAGAGATAACAAGTGTTGGCAAGGATGTAAAGAAAAGGGAAGCTTTGTGCATTGTTGGTGGGAAGGCAAATTGACATAGCCACTATGGAAAACAGTATGGAGGTGTCTCAAAAATTAAAAATAGAACTACCATATGATCCAGCAATTCCACTTCTTGGTGTATATCCAAAGAAAATGAAAACAGGATATCGAAGAGATATCTGCACTCCCATATTTATTGCAGCATAATTCACAATAGCCAAGATTTGGAAACAACCTAAGTATCTGTCTATGGATGAATGGATAAAAAAGATGTGAGATAGATAGATAGATAGATAGATAGATAGATAGATTGATTGATTTAGATATGAATGATATTCAGCCATGAACAAGAAGGACATTTTGTCATTTTCAGCAACATGGAAGGAACTTGAGGACATTATGCTAAGTGAGATAAGTCAGACAGAGAAAGATAAATACTGTATGATATTACTTGTATGTGGAATCTAAAAAAGTCAAACTCATGGAAACAGAAAGTAGAATGGTAGTTACCAGGGGCTGGGGGAAGAGGGTGGGGAATGGTGAGATGTTGGTCAAAGAGTGTAAACTTCTAGTTAGAAGATGAATAAGTCTGGGGATCTAATGCACAGCATTGTGATTACAGATAACTATACTGTACTATATACCTGAAAGTTGCTAACAGAGGAAATGTTAAACGTTCTCACCACAAAAAAGAAAGGGTAATTATAGGATGTGATGGAGGTGTTAGCTAACACTGTGATGGTAATTGTATTATAATATATAAAGGTATCAAATCAACACATTGTTACTACAAAGTTAAAGTTAAAGTTACAAAATATCATATGTCAATTATATCTCAGTAAAATTGTGCAGGAGATACCTTTTATTTTTGTCAACTTAAGAAAATATAGTGAAAAATAATTTTGAAAAACTTTTAAAAAATAACAATATATGTAACTATGTTATCCAAAGCAACCCCACCCTTAAAATTTTTTTATGTGCTTTAACCTATCAGATTCTGATAGAAGTGTGTTAAAAATCTTCCACGGATTTGTCCATTTACGCTTATAATTCTGTCAGTTTTTCTTTTCTGCTTTTAAGGATATGTTGTTAAGTGTATATGAGTTTTTGATTGTTTTATCTAATTGGTGGAATATTTCATTTATTACTATGCCATATCTCTATTCATCCCAATTGTGTTTGCACTAAATTCTTTCTTATGGCATTAATATTGCTATACTAGTTTATTTTTAAAGTTTTGCTTGATGTGTTAGCTAGAATAATGATCCCGCAAATATGTTTACATCTTATCTCTGAAACTATAAACATGTTACCTTACATGGCAAAAAGGAGATTATAGACGTGATTAAGGATCTTGAGATGGGAACATTATCCTGGGTTATCCCAATGGGCGCAATGGTCCTTAGAAGAGGAAGACAGAAGAGTCAGAGAAGAAGATGACCAAAGTAGAAGTAGGAGTGACACAATTGCTGGAAGGGGGCCATGAGCCTAGGAATGTGGGCAGACTCTGAAAGCTGGAAGAAGGCAAGGAATGGCATTTCCCCTGTAGCCTCAGAAGGCATGCAGTCCTGACAACTTCTTTCACCCTCTTAAGACTCTTTTCAGACTTCTGACCTCTGGAATTGTAAGATGAAGTTCTTTTGTTTTAAGTTTAAAAATAGAAAAGAAAGAAAAAGAAACGTAGCTGTGACCTTGAAAACTGTAAATTTTAAATGCAATAAAACTAACCCATCCCACCCCTGAACTCTAGTTTCTGCAACATTTAAAGAAATCTATGGATCATTTGGTCTTTTAAAATGGGGTCTATATTCTTAACCACCAAGCTAATTCGATTAATTAAGGGAGACATTTGATTAACATTTCCAGCTCATTCATTAAAACTACTCCTACAATGGACTATATTTTAGAACACTGTATTTTTTTCCTGTTTTGTTACTCACTCATTTTTAATTGAAGTTACACATATCATTGTTGTTAATCCTTGATAAATATCAATCTTTCCTTTGCTTACATAATACTTTCTTAAATAAATAACCATTTTGAAAAGCCTCAGGAAGTAGTGTGTATAGTAAGTGATATTGTCCTTATTACATTGCTGAGAAGAGTTTCTTTTCTCCCAGAGCTGGACATGGACTATATCATTAGAGTCACGATACTGCTCTTGGCCAAGAAGAGCTACAGACCTTTGAATTCCGGAAGTTTCGTTCCAGAATGAAATAGCAGCAAACCAAAGAGTAACTTATTCATTCTACAAATAAATATTAAGCACCCACCAGGTGCCAGGCACTGTTCCAGGCACCGAGGACACACAGCAAGGAACCCAACCTTCAAAGTCTTGCCCTCAAGGAACACGTATTATAATGAGATGTCTTTCACCAACCTTCTCTTGGCTGCTGCTGTGTGAGGTCGTGGTGCCCCTCTGGGGACAAAAGTCTGTACACTGAGGATGGCAGAGTTTCAAAATGGAAAGAAACCCTTTTAAATGAGTGTGAACGGCTCAAGGCCCCAAAGCAATTCACTTCCAGCGGCCAGGGTTTTTCTACTTCTAAATTCTCAGAGCTTGCTTTCAAGAGCTAATGCCCACAGGGGTAAAAAAATAAAAATAAAAATAGAAAAATAAAAATAAAACTCATTCACGCTGTCCAGATCATGGCCCCAATTGCTAGCTGAAACTTGTCTGAGGAGTGAAAACACAGAGAGGATGTATTGCTCTAACTGGCATTTTCCACACACACCTGCTTTCAGACTGGAAATACCCGACTTCCAGAACAATGTCTGATCCCCTGGGGTCAATTCCTCTAACTGCCGATCGCCTTCCTCTTGCAAAGCTCCCAGACAGCTAGCCTAGGGTAGTACTGATGTAGCTAAACCTCAAAATGCTCAAAATCTCTATAAAAGCCTCAATTCCCAGGACATTTCTAGCTCAAGTCTCTAAGTGTGCTTATGCTCTCCGGGCATAAATTGAGCAGGACCGTAGAGATCTCAAATCTGTTACCGTTTTTGATGGCTCACGGGAGAAGACACTTAAAAATGTAAATTTCGGGCTTCCCTGATGGTGCAGTGGTTAAGAATCCGCCTGCCAATGCAGGGGACACGGGTTCGAGCCCTGGTCCAGGAAGATCCCACATGCCGCGGAGCAACTAAGCCAGTGCGCCACAGCTACTGAGCCTGCACTCTAGAGCCCACAAGCCACAACTACTGAGGCCACATGCCACAGCTACTGAAGCCCACGCGCCGAGAACCCGTGCTCCACAACAAGAGAAGCCAGCACAACGAGAAGCCCACGCACCACAACGAAGAGCAGCCCCTACTCGCTGCAAAGCGAGCCCACGTGCAGCAACGAAGACCCAAGGCAGCCAAAAAATAAAATAACTAATTAATTAAAAAACAAAAAAATGGAACTTTCTGAAGGGGCCCACCACAAACACAAAAATCTTAACCCCTCACCCCAGATTCAATTAGGTTTCCCTGTTAATACTCTTATAGCACTCAGCACTTTTCTTTCATGCCATTTATCGTAGCTTATTACTCAACAGTCATTAGGGTTTGTATTTGATACACAAAGGTTTTGCCATGATGAGTAAAACCTTATCAGTTTTGCTCATCAAGGCATTCCCAGTGGATGAATGAATACATGTTTTCATTCATTCATTAGGCCATGAAAAGTTTAGATGGAAAACTGACCTCTTAGTTTAGAACGTGTCCTTGCCCTTGAGAATGGAAATTCTGAGACTATAAAGCAAGTTGGTTACCTGTACACTTTCTCTGTGACCATATCGGTAGATAATTGGGAATTCTTGTAGGCTTACCAACATCAGAGACAACACACACTAGAATCTCTTTTCCAAATTGCTCGTGTGTGGGTTAATGTTTGACTCTGTCCCTTGAATATACTATCCTCTTCCCATCGCCCTGCCAAGTCAAGAAACAGTTTCCAACCCTCTCTATTAAGAAGACCCTTGACCGCTATATTTAAAATGGATAATCAACAAGAACCTACTGTATAGCACAGGGAACTCTGCTCAATAGTATGTAACAACCTAAATGGGAAAAGAATTTGAGAAATAATAGATCCATGTATATGTATAATTGAATCACTTTGCTATACACCTGAAACTAACACAACATTGTTAATCAACTATACTCCAATAGAAAATAAAAGGTTAAAAAAAAGAAGAGGAAGACCCTTGATATCATGGGTTGTGCAATCAATCGTACCTAAGCTTAGCTTGGGGTTACTTAGATTCCAAAATTGCCCAGAGACAGTATTGGTTGGCAATATCCAAGATGCTCTTAGAATGGAGTGTACAAAGTACAACATATTCAGAATGTCTTTTTTCCTTTACTGGTTATCAAAGAACATCTTAAAATGTAGAATTCATTCATCATTTGCATTTGAATTGGTCACGATTACATCATTAATGTTATTGCCATTCCAAGTTATAACGTAAAATCTTAGTAAACACTAAAGGATCCAGTTCTATATTATAGCATTGTAATCTCCGGTGATACACACTTTAGCATGCTCATTTTATTTCCCTAGGAAAATTTTCCTAATTTCAGATGCTGAAAATGTAAGCCATTCTACACCAAGCACATTAGAGGACTTTTGTGTAACTAGAGGAATATGTGTACAGAGATAAGCAGAACAGAAGTGGATTTACCAAGAAAGCAATGATGCTTAGCTTCAGGGGCCCCTCACCTGCAGCTTCTTGCAAGGTCAGAGGAGGCTCCCCAGCACTGTGCTAACAAAATCGTATATGTTTCTGTAAATTTTACAAAGGTAAGCTATTTATGCACTGTTTTTATACAAAATCCCCCCAAATTATATAAGCTTAAAATAAGTTCTTCAGGTTCAACCTATAAGCTTAAACCCTACATCCATGACCAAAGATGAAATTTAGAAAACTTTGATATTGATCTGTTTCTCACCATCTAACAGATAGGTAATTCCCTTCAGTTGGGAAGAGCTACCTGAAATATTTTCCCTGTCAGTTTAGCCCTTTTTTTTTTTTTTTTCCCAAACCCCTTCATGCCCATTCTTTACAAAGCAAAAGAGGCATGACAGATTACACTATGTGGTTCTCTTTTGAGCTTTAGTTTATTCTTTGTGGCTATGTAGCATTCTGTTGGGGGTTGAAATCTGCACAGAGACACTTCCAGATGCTCAGCCCAAAATTAGTCTTCGAGTGCAAAATTATCCACTTCAAAATACCAAAATCATTGTAGTTATTTTTATTTGAGAATCTGTGGTACTCCCAAGACCTGCACTGAAGTAAAATGATTATTTGATTATTTCCTTTTATGAGTATTTGGTCTTGGTTACAGAAATATAACAAACACACACACACACATATATATGAAATCTTTGGAAAAGAATATGTTTTGACTGCAGGGATGGATTTTGTATGAATAGAACCCTGAGGCATCTAACAGTTTAAATAATGGTTTCTATTCCAGGAAAGAAAAAATATTTTTCCTTGATAGCACTTTTTTATATTCACTGCATTGGAATTACTTTTTCAAAATTCTGCCAGTGAAGACTTATCATATGTGGGTGCCATTGCTGTAACATAAAGATAAGGACTGAAGCAAATTCCACTCATAAGCTCATGAGCCAGTAAATTAGAACTATTCTTCATAACACAAAGCATTTTACCCTTCCAAAAATTTTTCTTAAAGGCAAGACAGGAGTTTTCTCTTGCAGAATTTTCCCCTCTTCAACTGCTTGAAGCTTTTCAACTGTTTGAATCTTGCTTGTTCACAGACTATTTATGACAGAAAGATATGCACATCGTCTATAGCCTACAAAATAGCTACTGGTTAAGTTTTTATCAGTTCCAGACTCAGATACATATCAAAGCATTTCAATAGAATATACAATACTATTTCCACAGATTGAGGAAAATCATTAAAATCTATATAAAGCTTAATAAATAATACAGTTGTCATTGAGGTTTTTTTGGAGACAATAACTTTGTTCAGAAATGTTTGTATGGTGTTAGGATGTCCTAATAATCCATCCACAACCACTAGGTCTTTAAGTCGCAGTCTAAATGTAGGAATATCACTGCTTCTTACCCATCCACCCCTCCAGAGGAGGCCAACCTTCCCAAAAGATGCTTTATGGTACCCCACACTGACCCTTTAAAGTTTGAAACAATAGCATTATCTGGGTGATTGTCTTATGTCTCTGTCCTCTGACAAACTGCAAGCTCTACCGACTGGGGTATTGTGTTTCTTGCCCATCATCATACTTCCACTCCAGACCACATCTTAGAGAGTCAATAAATATTTGTCAAGTGAATGAATAAGTGAATAAATAAATGAATGGGCAATAGCAATATTACATATTATTTTCTTGGATCTCTTGTTCTGAGATGGAGAAAATCAATTGAATGATACTTTTGTTATTATTTGCTATGAACTTTTACTCTTATCTTAATAGATTTTGAAGTTTCAAGGAGTTCCTACAGTAGGGCCCTCCCATCCACCCACTTTTTTGATACATTCTGCATTTTCTTTATCTTCTGAGGAGGCATCTGCCTCAGTCTAAGACAGCTGTAAATAGCAATTTAAAAAAAAATTGTGATCATTGTATTACACTGTGAAGAAAGGAAGCAAACTAGAAAATGATGCTTAACCCTTGCTTACTGCCCCACTCCGAACCATAGGATACCAAACCTCAACCAAATGCTCAGGTCTACAAACACCTTTCTCACTGGGAATTTGAAATATTGTTTCAAGGGGGAAATGTAAGTTTTTTAATAAAATATCTCTACCTTATTCTACTGTCAACATGCACTATCACAGAATCATGCAGCAACTTGCAAAATACATGAACCACTGCTCGTAACACAAACAGCACCTAGAGCCATTAGGACTTCATGTAACGATCCTAATTCTTCAATAATTTGGTGTTGTTTTTCCTGTTTATATGGGGACTTGCACTTTGCTTTACTGTTGGCGAGGAAGGGGCTCAATATTTCTTTCATAAAGATCAGTGTTTCTGTGGGATTTCGGGCTCTTCTCCCTCCCCCACTTACGGGATGCCTCTCTGGCTGAAAACACATAAAATGGAGACGCACCTCTTCATTAAAAAACTTTAACCTCTCGCTAATGATGATATTAATACCCAGCGTGCGATAAACACCTGAGACATACTTTGTCCTAAACAACACAGCCTTAGAGAACCTTGTAGTCAATAAAATAAAATACCCCTTTCTCTTTAATTAACATATGAAATAAACACAATCTGTGACACCTAGTGTGCAACAGCAATTAAGAGGCATTGCTTAGTTAAACCTCCTAATACCTCATTTAAATATGCAATTAAGGGATAACTGCCTTCAATCAATAAAAAAAATTGAAATATTTCACAGGGGCTTCAATTATTTTTTGCTAGGCTTTCTGCTTTACACTTGGCCAGTGCTAAGCCTGGGAGCCTTCCTTACCGGTTCGGTTAAAGTGACATTACCCCCTTTCTTGGTCCTGGCTTTTAAGCAGGCTATTAACATGGCAAGAGACCAATAACAGTCCTAAGCCTTAGAAATCATCTCTTTTGGCCTCAGCTACAATTTCTACAGCTCTGAAATTGCCTCTTCGTGACTTGCCTTAGGTTACGTGCTTTGTTTTTACTCAGCCGTAAGCCCTCCATTTCCATCTCACTGCAAAGGAATCAACAGTGAAGGAGTAACAATTTGCTGCCCTTCCAAGTGAGGCATCAACTGCAGGAAAAGCAACATCATGGTCATCAAACGTGTTGGTGCATTGACTTTGGCGGGGTTGGGTTTTATCCCTTAACCTCCCTCCCCAAAATACGAGTTAAGAATGTATATATTTATACACTGTTATATACATAGAAAGAAATATTTTAAACTGAACCTTCAGACAAACCCCGGGAAGGGTGAGAAGTGAACTGGGAAGTAACCATAACCATCACCAGGAGGAATAACTGAGGAATAACTAAAGGGGTTAGGTGTGTGACCAGCAAAGCATAACCAAATATTCTTCCTGGAAAAGTGCAAATTGAATAACACGTTGGGTTGACAGGGAATCGTCTGAAGTGCTGAAGCTGACTAGCAAATGCAAATATTAAGTAATCGTCTTATCAAATAAACCCTAAAATGAAAGTATATAATCAATCAGCAAGCAAATACCCACAGACAAAGCCAAGTGAAAGATTAGGTAACATCTGATGAATTTAGGGCCGACTAAGCAGCTCCAATACATAATTCAGGCAGTAAAAACCACTGCAGCCTGAATTCTCTGAATGGGTGGCCCAGCATGTACCTAAACTTCCATTTCACTTTGGTTGAGCAGGTTTGACCTTAAAAGATCAATGTCATTTTGTTCTGAACATAAGAAGTAACATAATTATATAATGGCCCTGGGATGTGAAAGATGTGTACTCTTCAATTTGGAGTCCTCACGCCGGAGAGCTCAGAGGAGGCCATGCTGGGCCACGTTTACTGACCAGCTAGCCAGACCCAACAGAAGCCTCAGGAACAGATGAAATCTGTGAGCACACAGAGCTTGGCAACTCTGTGCCTAAACTCCAACTTCTCCTTTCCTCCCTATTCGATCATACTTCCTGGTTCCATCAATTTAATCTGACGGAGACACATCTGGCTCTTCTCAGAGAACTGAGCTACCTCAATACCTGCAGACACAAACACAAAATCTAACCTTAATTCTCTGTCCTACTGTCACCCTCTGAGTGATTCCAGGTTGTGACCTCATTTCCATGGGCAACCTTTCCATGGGCAAATACTAGGTCTTTTGGGCAAACTTTGTTTCTCAAACAAAGAGAACCAGTCTCAACCAATCTTCATTGATAATAACTGTACAATAATAATCCCAAGCATTGTTCTAACTGCATTTCATAGTCTATTTTGTGTTATGCTCATAACCCCAAGAGGAGGGTAAGTTGTCACCTTCATTTTACAGATGAAGAAATTGTGGCACTGAAAGGTGATATCACTAGAAGTAGCTGAGATTTAAACTTAAGACAGTTTTTTTCCTAGAGTTTACAAACTTAGCTAGACAGACTCTCTAGAATCTCAGTTTTTAAAAGAGTGGCGTGTTATTACTTGGAGTGAGGCAGTGGGTTTGAAATAATATAAACTGTGTACTTCCAGGTTTCATTTTCATGGCTTAAAAGACTCTGAGTTGGAAAAAATCCTACCGTGTTTCTTCTTTACCCACACACTAAGACCACACTCACAACACTTCTGACACCAGGTGTGTGGGTTTTCCACACATCATGCAATTCTCTTGACACCAGCTGGATGTCTTACAAATCAATTCAATTCCAACACTAACATGAGTTAATGTAGGGCTCAGTCCCGTGAGCCTCCCCCAGCTTCAGACCCAATCACAAGTAGCAGGTACCTCGGTTACCCACAATTTCTTTCCGACTTGGTTACAAATCGTCAGTTCCTGTGACCATACCCCCTTGGATGTAATCATTCGCTAGAACAGCTCACAGAACTCAGGGAAACATTTACATACATTTACCAATTCATTATATAATAAAGGATATGATAAATAATATAGATGAACAGCGAGGTGAAGAGATACATGGGGCAAAGTCTGGAAGGGTCCCAAGCATAGGAGCTTCTGTCCCAGTGGAGTTGGGATGTGCCACCCACCTGGTATATGAATGTGTTCACCAACCCAGAAGCTCTTTAAACCCCATATTTCTGGATTTTTATGGAGGCTTCATCCCGTAGGCATGATGGATTATTAACTGTGACCAGCCCCTCTCCCCTTCCAAAGGATAGGGGATAGGGCTGAAAGTTCCAAGCTTCTAATCATGACTTGGTCTTTCTGGTGACCAGCCCCCATTCTGAAACCATTCGGGAGCCCGCCAAGAGTTACCTCATTAGAACAAAAGACACTCCTATCACCCAGTAAATTCTAAGGGATTTAGGGATAAGGAACTGGGGTCAAAGACTAAATATTAGAACAAAAGATGCTCCTAATGCTTTTATCCCTTAAGAAATTACAAGCGTTGGGTTTTCCCTGGTGGCGCGGTGGTTAAGAATCCGCCTGCCAATGCAGGGGACACGCGTTCGAGCCCTGGTCCGGGAAGCTCCCACATGCCGCGGAGCAACTAAGCCCATGAGCCACAACTACTGAGCCTGCGCTCTAGAGCCCGCAAGCCACAACTGCCACAACTACTGAGCCCCAGTGCTGTAACTACTGAAGCCCATGCAGCTAGAGCCTGTGCTCCACAACAAGAGAAGCCACTGCAATAAGAAGCCCGTGCACTGCAACGAAGAGTAGCCCCGGCTTACTGCAACTAGAGAAAGCCCACGCACAGCAACAAAACCAAACGCAGCCAAAAAAAAAAAAAAAAAGGAAATTACAAGGGTTTCAGGAGCTGTGGGGTTTCAGGAGCTGTGTCAGGAACCAGGGGCAGAGACCAATATATATGTGTTTCCTGTTATCTGCCAGATCCTCAAGAGAATTGAAACCACACCACAATATCCTGATTTTTATAAAACAATCCTCCATTTTTATAAAACAATCCTCTATTTTAATCAATTCATTCATTCACTATTTGTTCATTCATTTATTCAGTAAACATCATTGAGTCACTAAAATATTCATCAGGCATCACTATGTTAAACATGGAGACAAAGAGGTGAATGGTCTTGCCTTCTCCTCACTTCCTCATCCATTTTCCACAATGCATTAGAGAAATCCATTAGGTTGAGCGATATGAAATTGCCATTTTTCAACTGTTTCTGACCTACAAAAAGCAGCAATCTGGCATAGTTCAACCTAATAAGACAAAAACCCTTTGATGGCTTCCCAACTTCTATAGGGCAAAGTTGAGTCTTCTGAGAACGTCAGAATTGGTCCTTGCTTACCCAGTCACATTCATCTCTTGCCATGCTGCTTTCCTCCCCACTTCTGCTCTTCCTCCTGTACGGTCCCTCTCACATGCCCTATGCCTTTGAGAGAGCTTCCTCCTGCCTAGTCTTTGTTGGGAAATACTCCTCCATGGGTTCTTGAGCGCCTACACATCTTGCTGGGTATGCCAAGAATGCAAGGCCCTGACCGTTCTTTACCTGTGCCATTTCTCAGGTTTGTGTTTGCAGTGAACAACCTTCAGGGATAAGGTAGTGTCTCCCTCTGGGACAGCAAGCAGGCTTGCTTATGGCTTGTTATGAAACAGCAGGTTCCCCAAGCGCAGTGTTTCTCGGCTACAACACAAACCCATCTATGCCTGTGGCACTGTCCGAGTGGCCTTGGGAGACAAGGGAAACTGATAAACATGCTGATATACATGCTGCTTACTCTGCAGTGAATAATGAAGTCCTTTGTCTCTGACCCAGGCGTCTCATGTCTTCTGCCAGTACCCATGAAACAGTATTACACAAAATTATTAGAGTTTGAGAAGGGTAAAAGCAAGTCCTGGAACTGATACTCTTCTTTTACAACTCAGAGCAAGCATGTTCTATGTGAAACTCTCATTTTCTCAAGTGGAGTTCGTTACTTCATTCTTTGTAGCACTGCCATGCTCAGTGGACTCCCTCATTATTGTACTTAATAATACTAGTACTGCTAGAGAAATATGCAGCTATGGGCACTGGGCTCCATGACAGTGGGAGCCATAGTTTTTTCTGTTGTTGTTGTTGTTGTTGTTATTCCTGAGAAGTACTGTTCATTCAAAAAATGTTGAGTTAAATTGTTGAATGAATAATACAGTATCCCTGCTCTTTAGAAGCTTGTAACTTACATTTGGTTTTTGTTGTTTTTGTTAACTTTTTGTTTGTTTATAAAGGGTAGGTTTTTTTGGGGGGCGGGAAGGAATAAAAGCATGATTTTCTTTTTAAAAATACGAACTACTATAGTATATATTGTACTATTATAAAAGTAAAATTCCTTGCTCTTTTCATTAGCACTGTACTTCAGAGATAGCTGCTGGGTTGGTATATGGCCTTCCATATATTTTCTATGCATATTCAAACATTTATTTCCACTTATTTTCTTTACATAAGTTAAATCATACCATAAATATACTGACCTATTTTTTTCCACTTAACAACATATTGTGGATATCTTTTTAAGTCAGTATTCGCCTCATTATTTTTAATGGCTGCATGGTATTTGTTTACTAGTTTAAGGTCATAGGCTGCATTATCTATTTAACTAATTCTTCAAAAATGAACATTTGGCTTTTTTCCTTTTTTTTTTTTTCTTGCTATTTATGATATACAAATAAGTCTGCAGCAAACTTCTTTTTTGGCCGCACCAAGTGGCATGCAGGATCTTAGTTCCCCGACCAGGGATTGAACCCATGCCCCCTGCAGCATAAGCATGGAATCGACCACTGGACCACCAGGGAAGTCCCTGCAGCAAACATTTTTATTTGCATTTCTGTGCCTGATTGTTAGTCTATCTGCCAAGGAAATTCCTAGAAGTAGAGTTGCTTGGTAAAGGTTATGAAGTTTAAGTTTTTTATGTATACGTATCAATTGCTGCATTGTTCTCCCAAAGTATGTACCAATTTACACTTCCACCAAAAAGCCTGAGTGTGCTTGTTTCTCCACATCCTCTCTAATACCAGACGTTGTTAAAGTGTTTGTGTTTTCCAAAAGAATATCTCAAACTTCTATTTATATAACTATATTTTATATGTCTTGCTATTTGTCTCTTCTGTGAATTACTTATTTCTTTGCTTTCTAAGATACTCTAGTTTCTCTTTTTTTTTTTGGTAAAGAAAATGCAGCTTTATTTACTTACTTGTTTGATACCTCATCTTCCCTCTGAGCTTTTTCCTGCTGGGCAGAATCTTTTAATTCAACAGGTAAACTTAATCCAATGAATCCTCTGATTGATTTTTAAGAGTGCTTTGTGAATTAATAAAATTCACACTTTGTCATATGTATTGCATAAACTTCCTCAGTTTATCTTTTAATCTTTCTTATGATACTTTATAATCTATATAGAAATTTTTTATTTTTTATAATCGTTTGTTTTTTCTTTATAACTTCTAGGTTTATACAGTTGTTTGTTTTTCCTGGTTTTTTTACATTTTTGCTCCATTTTGAATTTATTTTGAACTATGATATGAGTTAGGAATCCTACTTTTTTGTATTTTTTTATAATTGCATTCCAGATGTTTTTAAAAGTTGATATGTCTTCCCAAATACAGACACTCACTATACCTGTACGTTTCCTGCCCTCTCTTCATTATGAAGACAATGTTGAAATCAATTTTTTATACAGAATATTTGTGGAGTTACAAGTACTTTTGTACAAGCAGTACAATGAAGAGGATTAATATTTACTACAGAAATTGATACAAATTGTTGCTATCCTCTCCACGGCATTTCAGATGTTTTGGCTTCCCCTGAATAAAAGAATACTTTAAATGAGAAAACCATTGTTAGGATTTGGTACCAGCTTATGAGGCAGATAATTCCTTGCTATGATAGTTGACCCTTCTTAAGGTGACCAAAGGTGGCAGAGAGGTTCAGGAAAGGAACTGAGATTCTGGGAGCCTGGACTCTGGACCAGCATTGGGTACCCGGTGAGCTTGTGGTCCAGCCTGTTACAGCTCAAGGAGAAAACCAAAAGGTGAAGCCAAAAGAAGGCAGATGTCTGGGAGAAACCAAAGCAGCTGGGATGGGGTTATAAAAAGAGGTATCAAAACCTGACAGAGGGGAATTTGAGAAACAGCACATAATTTGTAAAGGGTCCTGAGAGCTGGGTTCCTGCCAGTCAAACAGGAGCGCCACCCCCCACCTTGTCTTCCCCGGGCTGACTGTGTAGATTGTGTCCCAGGCTTCCTATGCACCCACCTGAGTCCCTAACCCTCTAAGAATCTGTTCCTCGTCAATTCAATACAAGAGTGCGTTGGTTCAGTAGTTATAGATCATCTACCATGTGCAGGTACCACCCTAGATCTGGTCCTTACCTTCTTGGAGTTTCCATTCTAGCAAGAAAGATAAATATTAAACCATTTATCTGGTCATCCATTTCTCATTATAACAAAAGAGTAGGCAGAATGCTATGAGAGTAACTAGGTAACTGGACCCATTCCAAGGGCTGAGGAAAGTCTTCCTTGTTGAGCTGAATTCAAAAGGATGCTCAGGAATTAATTTACTTGGGTGGAAGTGGGGTGCACAGCTGACAGGGGAAACTGCCAAGCAAAGGCTGGGAAGCAGGAAGGAGCATGAATGGTGTTTCCTGCCCCAGCTCTCACATACGATAAGAGGAAATGAAGATACAAATTCTACCCAGTGTGGGGAGTTCCACTTTGGTCCAGATCCAGGACATGGTTGGTATGCTCTGTGGTTTACAGGACTGAGCAGGTGCATATGTGAGTCTTCTCCTGTCTCTCCTGGAAAGCATTCACTCACCAGTAGAAGCCCAGTGACTTCTCCCTAGGCATGAATTACCCATATCTCTTACCCAAAACCAATTGGCACCTGAGTTAGTGGTTCTCATACCTGGTTGTGAATAGGAATCATCCAGAATATTTTAAACCTCCAAATTTTCTGACCCCATTTCCAGAGATTCTGATTCAGTAGGAGGTCTGGGGTGAGGCCAGGGAATCGTTTTGTGGTTGTCATTATTTGTGCTGTCACTGGTGCTTGTGTGTGTGTGTGCACATAAGTGTACACGTCCACGTGTGTGTCTGGCTATTAAGCTTACCAGGTAATTCTGACACAGCTAGGTCTGAGAATCTGGTTTTCAATCTGAGAATCAGGATTTCAATTTGTGTTTCTTCTTATGTGTGTAGGCCTAATTTTCCTAGGTAGGTATTAAGCTCCTGGGCCAAAAACTGTGTTTTACGTGTGTGTGTGTGTCCTGCTCAGCACCCGGCAGCAGGCACTGTGTCTAATACAGACTTTGTAAAAGTACATTGAGGTAGAAATGAAACCTGGACCTTCCAAGGCAAGAGCACGATCACACCCACATGTGATCCACAATGTCACCTGTAGTCACTGCTGGCTCCTTGATTCCACATGCCCTAGTGTTACGGGGCCGAAAGCCTCCCATGACTTGCAGCATATTGGCAGCTTCAAGCCCAACCTCTCCAAGAGCTCTCTGCTTTGTTTGCTTGTTGAGCTGAGTTGAAATCCAAATTCAACTGTGAATCATTAAAAGGGGGATTTTTCTTAAAACCAATGATTTGTCTTTGGACAACTGGCAGCCCCGGCCCCTGCTTGAGCCACATTAATTTCAGCGAGAGTTGTCTGGGACGGAGGAAAGCCAGCTGGGGCTGCCAGCTTTTAACTCCTGCTCAGGGGGGCTTAAAGAGGCAGTCCCGGGGTTCCTGCAGCCATGTCCTTCTTTAAAATCAATTAAAAAGAGCAGAAAATGAAAAACCAATTGTAGGAAAAAATACTCTCTAGGTGATCCCAGTTTTTACAAGGGTAGCTTTGCTTTTCCTGAGACATGTGGGCAATGGTGTCCCTACCTGAATCTGATCTAGGGGAGTGACTTGAGACATTCGCTTAAGTGAGAACATTTTGTTAACCAGAAAACTGGTCCCTTTGCCTCTCTGTTTTTTTATATATATAAGTATGCTTTACTTTCTCTATTTTTTTTCTTAAATGGTACTTATACATACATCCTATTGATGTTTTATTCATGTGGACAAACTGCTTTCATTATGTGAATGTACAATAGCTGGAAGTCAATGGAAATCAAACAGCTGTACCTCTATGCAATGCTTTAAAAATCGCAGGACTGATAATAACAACTTTTGAGACTGCCAGTGTTTAGAGTCATTCAAACTTTATACTTCAATGTACAATGTGCATATTCATCTTCCAACCCTCAAAGACTCATCACCATCTGTTTTCATAAATAGGATGAACCTATGATCTGCTCAAGATAAGAGCATAAAATCCTCATTTGTTCCTGCCCTGTAACATCACGAAAGGCAAGTAGAATTGGGCAACTGTGCACCAGGAGTACCTGCTATGTAGCAGGCACTGTGCTGGCCTGAGAGAGACATGGAGCTGATAAGACAAGACTCACCCTCAAAGCACCCCCCATGGAAGAGGCACTCATTTCAACCACCTTGCGAAATCTCAGGAGAGAAGGGACGGACACAGGTCATGAGAGGAGAAAATCCATAGTTGCAACATGGGTGCTACATAAGAACCCCACAAAAGTTTTCTCAACCGTTTGGGAAAGAGGGGAAGCAGGAAATGTTCACCTAAAAATATAAGGCAAGGATACACAGAGGATGAAAAAAACCCCCTGAAATTTGTAAGGAATGAAATGATAAGTTTTAAAGATCATGAGAGTAAATTAGATATATTTACTCAAGACTTGTACTTACATATTTAGCTGATTGTCTATGCAAATAACTTAGCTTAAATAAATTAAAACCCCTTTTTGAAAAATTATAATAGCTAATAGAACTAAAATCTTTGTTATGCATTCTGAAACCCACCCTGGCCAGCCACCCTGGACACTGCCAGCCCAGGCATTGGGCCTCAGAGCTCACGTCCCTGCCTCACAGAGAATCCTGTTCAAGGATCCTTCTTTACACAGGCTCACACCTGTAAGCCTACTCTGGTCCAAATATCCTGCATTCCTTCATTCCCTCTGAATACAAACAAATACATATTGATTGAGTTACTTTGATGCAGCTACACTGATTTTTCATTTGTTTAATTTTTTTGTATGTTTGTCTTTTTTATATGCACCAAGAATCTGTATTATCAAGCATTGGGTTGTTAGATCTTCAAGAGCAGAAACAGTGTGTTCTGCTTCTTTTATATCTCTCCCAAGTATTAAATGTTGTTAGTTAGATGAAGGAGAGATTAATCTAAGGTTAGAAAATAAGTGTAATACGAGGATTAATCACAGAGGTGGGAAAGAAGGGTGATTTAGGAACCATACTTTGGCTATGAAACCTGATTATGGGCAAAATGGCAACAGCATATTTTTTATTAAGTTGTACAAGAAGTAAAGGAAAGAAAATGAAGATCCTAGGCCGAAAACAAAACAGAAAACCTTAGAAATAAGTTTTAACTATTATGATTTTAGCAAAAGTTATGGGATTCCATCTTTACTGCTGGGAGATCTAAAATGTTCAATAGAGATCCCAAGAAGCTAAGTGTTAGAGCTGTGAAGGTCTCCTTTGCTAGGCTGTGGTTGCTGGTGTTCAGCACCTAAAGAGCCTTAGCAACCTCTGGCAAGATGCCCATACCTGCCAGACCACTTTGGCCCCAACCATGATGACTGCTTAAAACTGGAGCAGCATGTCTAGAGCTCAATGCAGAAATCAACGGGTATGGCACCAATACGTGCACTTGCAAGTGTTAGAGCTGCCATCACTCCTCAGGGTCCTCCTCTTTGAATCCAATTCTCTCACCTGATTCCTTGTTTGTGGTTGGTTCATCCACCCTGACCTACCACCTGGCTACAGTCCCCTCTAGGCACATGAGTAGTGGTAGATAGATAAATGATAGATGTTAGATAGATAGATAGATAGATGATAAATAGAATATATATGGTTCAGTTACTCATCAGTATAAAGTTTCTCTGACGACCTCCTGTCTCTAGCAGCTGTTACAATTTGGCGTTCCATTGGCTCCCTCAGATTCTTTCAAGGTGTTTAGCCCTTCTACAGATGACTCCCATCCTTGACCTTACTGAGTAAGGCACACTATCTGATGCTCAACCGTACAAGGTTGCTCATGATAGCATCTTTCCAATTTCTTGGATTCCCCTTCAAGCCGTAAGATTCTTATTAAACAGAGACCAACAGATAATATCTCCCTAGGAAAAATATGTCTCTGAGTATTCCTGATATTCAACTTCCTTATTAAGGAACTGGAGTTTCCAGAGATGGAAGCTGTTTTCCTGTTCTTGTTGTTGCCCTTGCTCTTTTCTTTTCTTTTAGCTTAAAAAAAAAAAAAAAAAAAAAAAACACTGGAAGGGGACAGGATATCTAGTTAGATACTCAGGTGGTGGGAAGTGAAACAAATAAAAGAAATTCACCATGAGCTTTCCAGGCCCAGAAACTTTTAGTGGAAGCCCATGTCCAAGAGATAACATTTTATGCAAGGTCATAATTTCTAGTCCCTGTTTTGACTTAGAATTTAACAGAAGTCTCTCATCTGAAGTCTAACGTGTCATCTGGTATTATATTTTCTGTATTCTCTCCTTCTGATCTCCAAGATACTTTTCTATCTTCTAAAAGAACCACGGCAATTAGATCACAATTGTTCTCCTCACCTCTTCCTTTGTCTATGCCTCCCCAATTCCAACCAAGTTTATCTCCTCTCTACTTCAACCACCACTCCCTGAACTTCATCATCACCTGAATTCTATCATCTTCAAGATCTGTAACTCTGATCTGCTTTCAATTCTTTAACTTCTTTCCTCCCATAAGTGACTCTATTTGTAACAACTTGGCTTATGCTCATATTTTTCTACAGAAACTTCTTGAGGATGAACGAATGTCCTTCTTTCCTTCCTAATAGCTGGTGCTCATCCTACCAGACCTCTTTATAGCTGACAGTATCGAACAGCCTGTTTTTCTTGAAACTGCCTCATAACTTAGTTTCTGTCGTCCAGTAAGGGTTCTCTTCCTTTCTGACCTTTCCATCTCAAACTTTTGCACTGATTGGCCTTGACCTGCCTCCCCCAGAGTTCTCTCCACTACCTCTTCTCTTCTCTTCTAACTTTCTGTCCTATCCCACAGTGATCTCAAATCTGCACCTGTCATCTTCTTTCTCAATGCTAGACATGCATTTCCAACTCTCTACCTGAAAATCCAAGCCACCATGGCACCTAGCATGTATTTATTGCTTAGTAAATATTTACTAAATTGAAATTAGTAAATAGTAAATACTGTTTTTTTACTACAGTGGCAACGTAGTTGTACAGAAAACACATGGCCCACAAACTCTGAAATATCTACCATCTGGCCATTTAAGAAAAATCTTTGCCAACCCTTGCTGTACAGTTGGCAACCCCAACTTCCATATTATAAATATAACCTGGGGTGTTTCTTAAAAGAATGTATTTCTAGACCCAAACCTGAGAATTAGAATTTCTAGGGGAAGAACCTGGGACTCAGGATTTTCAATAGGCACTACAGGTGGCCTTGGGATCAGGCAAGTTTGGAAAACCCTGGCAGAGTTTTTTAAAGCTTAACCTTTAGAATCTTAGAGCTTTGGATTTATATCTCAACTCCACCATTTCTAATTCTTTTACCCTGGGCAAGGTACTTGCCTTTCTGAGCCTCAGTTTTCTTAATGAAGTGGGGGAATAAATGTACCTTGCTCATAGAGTTGTTGGGGGGATTAAATGAGAAAATTCTTTGTGAAAATATGTGGTACATGCTATCAGATTTGATAAGCATTTTATCACCATCAACATCATCATTATGACCAACATCATTACTTTCTCCTCTTCCTCTTCTTTAATATGCTCTACCTGCTTAGAAAGTTTTTGGTGTGATTCTACTTGAAAATGGTGGATTAGTTTGCCTGCAGAAGTTCGTGAACCCTGAGTTCCACTTTCTTTTTTTTAAGTGTAAAAATATTCAGCAAATAAATCTTTCAGTGATTTATAACATCTCTTATTTAAGGAGTACAAAGTACCTCACAAACAAGTGAGTGTGATGGGGGAGATGGAGAAGGTACATTGACCTATCCCAACCACACAGCAAATTCAGGAACAGAATATCCAATGCCTAACTCCCAGCCCAATACCTGAACTCAAATACCAACACACCTTTCCAGATTAGTCTCATTATCATTTATTTATTACCCTCTTGAAGATAGGATACAACAAGCCTATCAACAAAAAACCTTTTACAGGCCCACAGAATGCTCACAAGGCTCCTCCATCTTTACCAGTGTTGGAATGTTGATGCGGTGAGGGCAGTGGACTTGCCCAAAGAACCCCAGAGTTACTTTGGTGGTGTCACTCCCTTTCTCGGAACATTTCAGTGGGCCTCAGATGATTCTCAATGAGATTTAAATTTCTCATCATGAGCTTTAAATTCCACCCCTTTCCTGTATCTAACTGCTCTCATCCCTCTTTTTATTCATTTATATCTCACCTTGTAGTATTCACTCCAGCCAAGGAAATCTGCCACAGCCCACCTGCACAAAACCCAGACATTTCTACTGGATCTTAGATTCCATTAAAAGAAGAAAAATGCCCTGAACAAGAGGGATGATGGTCTTAACAATACTCTCCTCTGGTCAAACCACACTTGGGAAATTATGTTCCATTCTGGAAAGAATGTTCTCAGAGGAGTTTAGAAAAACAGGTGGCCATCCAGAGGAGAAGCTCCAGCTTGTAAGGAGATAAATAGCTCTGTGAGATTGCAACAAGACAGCATCTTTCAGATACCTGAAGGACTGTCATATTGAGAGAGGGTTAGACTAACTCTGAATGGCTCCAGAGATTTGAAATCAACACAATGAATTTCCTGATGTTTCAGGAAAGCAGATTATTGCTCCATATAGGGGGAAAATTTCACAACAAATTGAGCTGTCCAACACTGGAATATACTGTTTGGGGAAGTATGTGATCTGGTTGTGATCAAGTTTGTAAAGGATGTTGTAGTAGTGATACATATTTCTGACGTAAAGTGGAATTAGATGACTTTTAGAGTAGAGCTAAGTGGTTAACAGCACAGCCTTTTGATCCAAACTGTCTGGGCTTGAATCCTACTCCAGCCTTACACACAGCATGACTTAAACTTCTCTCTGTGCTTCAGTTTCTTCATGATAATAGTACCAATCTTACAGTGTTACAGAAAGGGATTAAATGAATGAAAGTAAAGGACTTTGAACAGAGGCTGACATGTAGTAAGCATTGCATTAGTGTTTTTAGTATTTCATGATTTTTATGACCCAGTGACTGTAGGAACTACCATTGTGTGAACTTTAGATGCATCAAAGCTGCTATTTCTTTCTGCAGAACACAGAACAACCAACAGCAGTTAGCTTTACACAAAGGCAGCATATCCTTCTCCCCACTGAGGCCATGAGAAAGGAAGATTAGAGGGCCCAGGACTAGACTCAGCACCTAGAACATGCAAAGAAAGGGAAGGGAGGATTCTCAGCCACTTTCTTCTCCAGGATTCCAGCCATGGGTGGTGTTTCAGGAAGACAGCCCAACAGAAAGAAATCTAATCACAACAGAAGACACCATATTCAGTTCTAAACTGCACCTAGCACACAGATGGCACTCGAAAGCATAAATACAGCTATAGTGCAAATCAACTGGGCCTGTGGACCAGGAGCTGAAAGAAATTAGACTAAACTCTAAAGAAACCAGACCATGGGTAAAAAGAAATTTCAATAAAATTATCTGAGGTTTTCACTAACACAGCAGTCAGTCATCCACACATAGTCCACCTAGTTATCAGTCAGTTGCTTATCTCTGGAATGCACAGATCAGCTCATGCCCCTCCCCTTCTTTAGAGCCTCCTGGACTCCCCACTTCTTACGCTACCAAGGCCAAATCTCCTAGCAGAGCTTCCAATTCCTTCACTATTGGTCCCTTTCCCACATATCTAACTTTTTCTCACCCTGGACTCTGGGCAGCCACAGGAAACTACAACCATTCCTGGAAATGGTTGACCTTTACATCCTCACCTCCAGCTCCCCTGTATCTGGCTAAACCCCACCCATTCTAAAGACCCAGCTTTCCCTAACCCTCCAGATGGAGGCCATCACCCCCTTCTTTCACTTTGTAACACCTCTATTACTTAAGCATTATATTATGATTATTTATTTTCTATGTCTGTCTCATCAACTAGACTATGAGTTTCTTGAGAAGAGGGATTATACCTTATTTTTCTGCACATCCCCAGCATTTAGCAACATTTCTGCAGACAATAAGCTGTGAATATTTTTCTTGAATTAATAAAGGAATGAGGAAAAAAGAATGAGTCTAAGCAGACCCAGGGTCCTAGTAGCCTAGCCTACTGAATCCCTGAATCAATTCAGAACCTACAGGTTTTCAGTTTAATTCAATCTAAGCTGTGCCTGGCACCCCATGCATATTTTTAGTGGTACTTTAATAAAAGAAGCATACCTCACTCCCTTTAATATATAAATCTTAACTCCAACCTTCCAGCAACCTCCCTACTTCTGTAAATAGCCAAGATTCCCTTCTCAAGCTCTGTAGAGTTGACATTGTCTGTAGAGTTGACATTGTTTTTGCCTGTGGTGTAATGGTTTCTGCCCTTTTTGTTTCTGTTTACTTGCATTCGTCCTGTCTCCTTCATTACACTTTTAAGTCTCTACCTATAAGTGTTGACTTCTTTTGTAACTCACCCCAGTGTACCAGATATACATGGATGACTGACTGCCATATTAGAGAATAATGTTTGATATTTTATTGAAATTCCTTTTTACTCATGGTCTGATTTCTTTAGGGTTTAGCCTAATTTCTTTCAGCTCCTGGACTGCAGGCCCATGTTGATTTGCATTATGGCTGTATTAATGCTTTTGAATGCTATCCATGTGCTAGATGCTGTTTAGAACTAAATAAAATGCCTTGCCCTAGTGATTTGTTTTCTTTCAACTTGGCAGATTTGTGTGACCCCTGTGTTTCTAGGAGCTGAAATTGTCAAGACTCTTTTAATGCACCTCTTTGTTCGGGCAATGGCATGCCTGAATAGCTGTCGTTCAGAGAATAGCATTTGTAGACACAACTGCTGCTGAAAAGGGAAACTCTATACACGGACTACTTCACTGGGAACAAGGCAGCAAAAAGAGCCACTATTGTTCTCCATTAAAAGACATAAACGAAACCTAGTGTATTAATTTGATCCGGAACATGATGCAGCACCTTACTTTAAATCTGGACACGACTGTATCTATATTGTCCACATCAGTGCAGTTCTGATCCCAATCAGTGTTTGTGATCACCCCCCAAGGCATCCAGTGTAGAAAAGATCCGGCCCCTGCTTCAATGAACTTCCAAGATGGCTTTGAGTAAAGAGCGCTAGCCACAGTGTGAAACTCCTCAGGTCCTTGTTACACTCCTGAGTGTTGTAAGCTCAGGCTATCTCGACACTGTAAAAACCACAGACAGCTACAGTCCAAAAGAACAAGAAACTTAGGATACTTCTTTGAAACTTGGATTTGTGCCACTACAGTTTTGCAAAAGTTGGAGATGGAGAGGGCACATCTGTCCCTCTCCTGCCAGTGAAATAAGGCTCCTCAGTGTGTTTGTTCACGGATGTGTTCTAACTACAGAGGGACTGAGCGTAAGGCATTTGCCACTTTTGCTACACTGAATCTTCTGGCTCAACTGCATTTGCCAAACCTCTCATCACATGAGAGACACATTAAAAAACTGAAATTCAGCTGCCTGTCTTTCTTTTTAGAACATTTGTCTAATATACAATTCTAGAGTAGTTCATTTCAAAAACTATGGACAAAAAAACAAGGTATGCCTACTTAAAAATAGAAAAAATAACAGGTTAGAAAAATTTCAAGCTAATCCTATGGTCTAGATACTTACCTTCCTTCTCCTGAAAATATCCTGGTGGAGGAATCCACTACAGATTCCAAGAAAACCCAAAAAGTAATTATTTTTCAAAAATCAAATGTAAACAGGTTCAAAGAATCAGAAAAAAATTTTTTTAATGAGGAAGAAATTTTAAGGACAAATACATTTATGAAAGGTAAATTCCAAAAGCAATATTTATAAGTCTCCAAAAATTAATTCCAAAGGATATAAGAAGAGAAATTTATTGATCAAAAGAAGGAGCAACAGGGACTTCCCTAGTGGTCCAGTGGTTAGGGCTTCGCCTTCAAATGCGGGGGGTGGGGGGCACGGGTTCGATAGCTGGTTGGGGAGCTGGGATCCCACATGCCTCATGGCCAGAAAACCAAAACACAGAGGCAGTGTTGTGAGGAATTCAGTAAAGACTTTAAAAGTGGTCCACATCAAAAAAAAAATCTTAAAAAAAAAAGAAGGAGCAACAAAAGAAACTGAAAAACAAAATGAAAGTGAAGGAAGAGCACAGATAAACTAGGAAATCTTCTAAGGGTAAAAAATCAGAATACCTTTACAACTTTGCTAATTTGATAAGCAAAAATATCTCCCATCATTTTAATTTGCATTTACTTGATCACCAGAGAAATCAAAGATTTCCCATATATTGTCTAGCCAATCTATTTCCTCTTTTGCAAATTGTTTATTAACAACTAATGCTCACTTATCTACTGCTCTTCTTATCAATTTGTCTGAGCTTTCTACACTGTAAACATTATTGCATTTATTGTGTTGAGGATATCGCCACTAAATGACATAGCTAAAAGCCATAGATAGATATACATATACATATTTATTTATTTACAAATGTGTATATGACTTTTGATTCTGATCCACTTTTCATACTCATCAGTATGAGAATAAATATTTTGGAAACTATAATTTCAGATAGGTCAACCATGTTATAGTAAATATTTAGTAAATGTATAAGCGGTACCAAGTTGGGGTAGCAGTCAGCATCTAAGAAACTTGTTGTGTCCTCGGTACACTGAAAAATGGTGGACACAACAAAGTGGAGTTTGTTGGGCAAGTGCAGGATCAGTAAAAGCCATGGGCAACTTGGAGAACCTGGGAGTAATTCACAATGTTCAGTCACGGCAGAATTTGAGAGCCATAGTGACTGACAGCCTTATCTTGAATTTTCATTGTGACTCTAAAAGCAAATATTGAATACAGAATCCCTGCAATACCCTTGTTATAGTCAATGCTGAGTCACATTCTTAAATCCTATTTCATTCATTCTGTTGTTTATTTAACCAGTATTTATTGGATCCCTACTCTGTGCCAGACTCTAGGCTAGGCACTGGGTAAATATTGCCCCATAAGATAATCAAAGTCTCTGTCCTGATGGAGCTTACTATCTAGTGGGAGTGAGACAAATAATAAACAAATAAGCAATGAATGAATAATACAAATTGTGGTAAGTGATATGAAATGGAGTACAGTGATAAAAGTAACATGGCCACCTACATACATACACTCATATATGTACACACACACACGACAAAAAAATGGAAAATGAGATCTGTGAGGAAAAGCTAAGGAAGGAATATTCTTTCACCTGGAGGAGAAGTAAGAAAAGAACAACAACAACAAAAATGTTCCTGAAAAATTCAGAGGGTTATCCCTGTCCATTGAAGATGCCCAAGGTAAAATGGAGGCAATTAGTAGTATATTAAATTTATCAGCTATGTATTTTTTAAAATATCTTCAAAAAAGACAGTTAAAATGTTTCTCCTCTAATAGTATTTTAAGGGGAAGTTCTCTTTTATCTGAGATTAGCTTCCCAAATGTTCAGAGAAGAACAAAATGTTTTAAAATGTCTGCCATCTTGGGGTCTATTTTTCTCTAAATTCTTCCTAGTTTTCCTTCTTCTCCTCTGCTCCTTTGAACAATTATTATAAGCAGTCCCTTAATAGGCAAAAGCCTGTGTGAGCATTATGTGGTTAGGGGTTTCTATTCTGGATCCCAGAATCTTGATTTCAATTTTCAGTTGTTTCTATCCTGCTTTAATCATTTCTCAAAAGATTCCTTAACTTGGAATTCTGAAGAAATAACCAGTGATTAGTTAAAAAGTAATGAAGCCACACAGGAATAAATAATAACTGAAGTGTATATATTTATCACCTAGTCTTTATTCTTACATATGTATATTGTTAGATATGACTGTGGTAAATGGATATATAATTTTGGAACTTTCTCCCCCACTATGGTATTAAAAGGTGATATAAATTGACAGTTCTATCAGGTACATTTGTGTGTAGTGGCAGGACATGGAAGGAGAAAAGGGACATACCTGTTAGTCCCATTTTAAAGATGAGAAAACTGAAGCTATAAGATTGCTTTGCTGAAGGTTTGAAGTGATTCAAAACGAGGAACAGATTTTAGATGTCATTCTCAAAGCTCTAGCCTCTAAACAAAGTAAATGAACGAATGCCCATTTCCAGTTGGCAGAGAAAGTCTCCAGGGTTTAGGGGTTGGAAATCTGCTTTAAAAATTCTAAAGCAAAAATCCTTTGAAAATAAAGTCACAGCGCACTAATTAATGTGTGTCCCTCCATTTCAGTCACCTCGAGAGTCTGAGATTGTTAGCACCACTTAGCCTTGCTTGGCAGTGTTCACCTGTAAGAATGGGGGCCCTGGCGGTCTTTCTGACAAGCCAAGGCATAGATGTGTGTCTGCTGACATGAAAAGGACCCTCTGTGAAATGTTATTTAACGCTTAGTGTTTCATTAAAGGGCCTTGAACATTCTTTTATCCATCTCTTCATTCCCAGTCATATCCCATCTTTTTAAAAAATCAAGGCCACCTTCCAGAGCTGCTACCAGTCTCATATTTCGTAATTTTAAATGAGTTTTTGGCTGTAATTTAAAAGATAACTCATTCCTATTTCCAACATTTAATGTATTTTCTTTTTTTTCTGAAAGCAATATACGTGTGTAATTAATAAACAATTTAGTATGTTGAGGAACCCAGGAACTTGGCAAATGTTCTGGGAATATGAAATCTCAAGAAAAGCAGCACATTATAAGAAATAGTAAGTAATTACTTATGTAAGCTTTCTTTTTAAATTCTAAGAACATTAACTACTAATTACCTACTAATTACCAGTACTTCCGCAGGTGTTTGCACTTAACTGTAGGCTAAAGCCCCTGTGAAAAACAAACCCCTCACAGCCTCTCTCAAGATCAAAGCTGAATCCCACCGGACCTTCGTAGTTTCGGCAAAACTGGTTTCAAGCCAAATCGTTCACCACTTGGCTGTATGAGATGAAAAAGTAAATTCGCGTTTGTTGGTTTGCCTTTCTCTTTTTGCCCAAATGCAGTCATCATCAACTAGCGAGAAGGACTGGCTTGAAGGGCAACGGCAAAGTACGTGGGGTTAAATTCAAACAACGATGAAGAGGTCTCAATCCCACCGGCTGAAGCAGCCCTCTGTGTGAGGTGGAGGATCATCTAGCCACCTCCCCGTATTTCATTCCTGGAATTTGCAAGGAACATATGCTTATCTCACTGCTTTCCATCCTCTTTATCTGCATATGAAAATGATCTTTAAGATCCCTCCCAACTTACAAAGTGTGGGATTCTCTTACCCTCTACTTCTCAGAGTTTTAGAACTCAAGCCATGTGACAGTCACGAAAGACCCAGGATTGCTCCCCATTCAGAAGGTCCCCACCTGGAGAACCCCGTTTTCCACAGCCACTGACAAGGTCAATGCATGACTCACAAGAGTTAACAGCTTCTTCTTCAAGACACCGCAGTTATGCAAGCATCACCCCTTATTGCTACTGAGAAGGGATGCAGAAACCAAAAGGTGATGTCTGATAGCACAAACCCAACTTAGATCTACTATGAGGCAGTCAGCTCTGCTCAGGACACGTTCTAAAACAGGCCATGTCTCTCATTTTAGTCTCTGTATTAGTTTCCCATGGCTGCCATAACAAATCCCCACAAGCTGGGTGGCCTCAAACAACTGAAATTTATTCTCTCACAGTTCTGGGGACCAGAGTATGAAATTGACTGTATCAGAGGGACCACGTTCCTTCCAGAGGTTCCAAAGGAGAATTTGATCCTTGCCTCTCCCTGCTTTGGGTGTCTCCAAGTATTTCTTGGCTTGTGTCTGCATTACTCCAATCTACACCTTCATTTTCACATTATCTCTTCCCCTTCTGTCTGTCAAATCTCCCTTGTGTGTTTCTTATAAGAACACTTGTCATTACATTTAGGGTCTGCTCATATAATCCAGGATGATCTCACCTCAAGATGAAGTGGATTATATCTGCAAAGTTGCTTTTCCCAAACAAGATCATATATACGTTCCAGGGATTTGGAGGTGCACATATCCATTAGGGTGTTACCACTAAACAATCATCTGAATGGTCTCTCTCCTGTTAATTTATTCATTCAACAAATTGTATTGAGCCTTTCAATATTTCAGGCACTATTTTAGGTAGGGATAAATCCATGAACTAGAAAGACAAGACCTCTGCCCTCATAGAGCTTATATATTAGAATCTTTCCCCTTACCCTGTTTGTTTTGTCCATCCATTTCAAATATACACATTTTCTTAGAATCTGCAATGTACAATTGATATTCAAAACACACACACCTTGGAAATCTAGTTAAATCCTAGCATGTGTGCAGGTTGGGGAAACAGGAGACATGCATGAAAAGTTTCTTTTCAAGTTTTCAGGAGAACAAGAGAAAAGCATAGATGTGCAAATTTTATAAATTCATTTTACAACGTAATTGAAATGCCAAAAGATTGAAGAATTCAATGTTGATGAAGAAACGGATATTAGTGGAGTGAAGAACAGCTCTGTCTTTGTCAGCTGGCCGTCTTTTATATGTCACAGACTGTCACTTTCTATTGCGTTTCAACTGACTAATTACCTCAGTTTATTAAAACTGAATATGAATTCACATATTTTACTTTCCGAGCCTTCAAGTTCTCCTGTTATCAAGAGCTATTACCTAAGGATATATCCCACAGTTCTGGGGTTTCTCAGGTAAGGAAATGAGTGGGCCAATCTAGATGGGTGTCAATAAACACTGCACAGCCAAAGTTGAGGAGAACTGATCTGCTGGCCGCTGGGTATGACTGCAGGTTTTAGTCAGGGGTGGGGGGCAGGCGTACGGTTTAGGCCAGAATGAGTGAAAACTATGCTTCTAATGGAGAGTTACTTTCTGATGAGAGGTAATGACCAGAGGTAATCAAAGGAAGGGACCATAAATTATGTTGCCTAAGAGCTACCTCAACTGCAAATTATACACTTACATTTTAAAAGTTCATTGGGTTTTGGTGGAGTGGAGGGATGGTTCTTGGTGGTGATGGTATTTTGTGTGCGTGTTGGGGGCACGGGCGGTTGTTTTATTTTTAACCACACTGGAGTACACTTACAGGTGTGATGGATGGGGTCATGTTAGATGAAATCAACCTCAGATGAAAAAGCAAATTTCATCATTTCACAGTTGTATCTATGTGATTACGGATTTTAAGAGAGCCACCGTCAGAAAAGCAGATTCTAGAAATGAGTAATTAGGACTTTGATCTCCTACATGGTTGCAGCAGCAGTTCAAATTTCATTTGGATTGTACCTAATAACATGCTGGAAAGGAGCAGAGGTGGCACTTACCACTTTCAAAAGGAATACTATGTCTCTACTTTCAAAGCGCAGACCTCCTGATGACATGGTCATTTCTTGGCCAGAGAGGTAATGTGGTAGGTGGGTGATGAGAAATTCTCAGTAACGTTTTCATAAATTGCCAGAGGTAGTCAACATTTGTGGAAAAAAACAAAAAACAATACCTTGGGAAGTTATGTAGATGTGGGGAGCCAGCAGAGAACAAAACACCTGGTCACAGAGGAAAACGCCACTTATCCTCAGCTCTAGTTACAGATGCAAGAACAGAAGACTCAGGAAAGGGAAGGGGCTTGTTTTTTCCTTAGCAGACTCAAACTGTTTGTTAAGAAAGGTAGTTTATTGTATGCTTTTCCATGGTCACTCATGCTATCTTGCTCCAATCAGAATGTGTCTACATTTCAAAGATTGGAGGGAAAATAGTCACCATGCCCAGGGTGCAGCCTGGTCCTCTGGCCAGCAGTGTGACGTGGCTGAATGTTCCTCCCAAGTCAAAGCTTTCTCCAGAGCCTCGAAGTGCCTTGCGGTCCTACTCTTCAGTCACAAGGCTGTGTAGCCCAAGGGCTATACTTGCCCTGGGCACTGTGTTCTTAACAAAATGAACCAATGTTTTAAAAATCAGGATATCTGCCCATAGCAATCTGGATTTCCAACGTTTTCTGAAAAATCTTAAGATGTAGCCCCACCGAGGCAAAACCCTCACAGAACCACAATCAGTGGAGCTACATGGCAGCTGCCCTTCTACCCAGGACAAATGCACTTAGCTGCTTCAGCCCCCAATCCCCCACATTTCACCTGCAAATATTCCTGGTCTGGCCCTAATGGGCTTCTGAAGTTATGATGTCTGCAAATATTTTGTGGCCCTCAAAGGCCTCACTAGGTCCCTCTTCACATACTCCTTTCAGGATGTGTCTCACCTGAGTCCTCCCTTCCTGATGCTCCTGCCCCTGTTTTGCCATTCCAGACATGCCCACCAGAAGCACGGCACGCTCCCTCTCCTCTCAGAACCCTGGGCACCTACAGCATCCATCAGTGTCGTTAGAGACTCTTTCCCTGGCAAACCCTGTTTTCCAAGTAAAATTTTACTTGGAATCCCAATGTGCTAAACAGATCAAAGATGAGCTACTCTGCCTGTGTCTGGGGGACCAGAATCCTACCTCCTTCCTACTCCCTCGATCACTGCACACAAGCCCCTCAAACAGCTCCTGAAGCACCTTGATGGAGCCCCCAACATTGGCATGTCTTTCATTAGTATCTTTTATATACTGCTGCATAATATTAGTTATCTGGTATATTTTCTCTTCTTGTAAGTAGGTTGTTCCTAAAGAGCTATACCTAATGCCTATATTCCACAATGCATTTTTGCACATAAGAGTGTATGAAATAAAGCTTGGCTGGCTTCTTCTCTGTCATATTTTGGGGTAGCCATGACTCTTTAGTAAGGAAAACTGGAAGTTCTCTTCCCAACAGAACCAACTGCTAAATATCAGTGCACAGAGAATGACACCAAGACAGCGTCCAAGGCAGGAAGGGGACACCACCTTCTTTGTTCACTTACAGGGACGGCCTGGATCCATCTCTCACACTGAGGTCCTAGCACCATCTGGGAGGCATAAAATAAGGACTGCAGGAATGGAAAAAATAAATACACCACCATGTGGGTAATGTTCTGTTTCCTGATCTGGTTGTTGCTTATATGGATTGTTCAATTCGTGGAAATTCATGGAGCTCCACACTTATAATTTGTGTAACTTTCTGTATATATGTTTTATTCAATAAAAAGTAAAAAAGAAAAGAAAGGAGAAACTATCAAG
Source organism: Balaenoptera borealis (assembly GCF_965194805.1). Lineage (NCBI taxonomy): Eukaryota > Metazoa > Chordata > Mammalia > Artiodactyla > Balaenopteridae > Balaenoptera > Balaenoptera borealis. The sequence continues at coordinate 49,562,190 of NC_138875.1, read as the reverse complement.
AATGAATCTTTCATACAATGTTTCCTGGATTGAGACACACCTGGTGCACCCTGGACTTCCCCGTGCTCAGGGCAGGGGCTGGACTTACTCACATGTGTATCACCAATGTCTAACTCAAGGTCTGTATAGTAAGGGGCAGTAGGTTCTGGCTGAATAAACGAATGTGGCCTTGCTATAGCTCAGTACAGTGAGAAATGGTTCACTCCCTTCTCCACATATCTCTTTATAATAGTAGCATCTACACAACCAGTTGCTAGTTGCTGGCTCTCCATAATACTGACCTCCCTTCCTAGGAATAGAGAGGGGTGAGAGCCCTGTCCTAAGCCTATTCTGTCATAGAGCTTTGTCCTGGACACTGACGAGCATGCACCAGACACTGCACTAGGAGCCAGGGAGAAGAAGATGGACACAACTGTTTGTTAGAGGAATCAGCTACAGACACAAGCTGTCAGAGCCTTCGGGTATCTGCCATAGGACCTACAAACAAAACACCATGGGAACAGTTCTTAAGTCTATCTAAAGAGGTCCTGGAAATTTTCCCAGAAGATGACATGTGATCTGTGCAGGGCTTTATCAAGTGATGACTTCACAGTTTCTGTTAATCATCGTTTATGTTGTGAATGGTTTCCCATTCTTCTCAAAAATGCTTCCTTCTGACTCTGCCAGAGAAAGAGAAAAGTCAGCTGGCTTTTCTCCAAATATAGCTCAGAATTGTATTGCAATCGTTTGAAAATGTTCTAGCTTTTCTTAACCTCCAACTTGTGATTGGTGAACATATATGACAAAATTATTCTATGTATTGTCATTTGGGAGAAAGCATGATTTCAAACAGGTCAATATTCTATCAGCAATACACATTCAAATGAAAGGTATGGTAAGCAGAATAATAGTCCCCCAAAGATATCCATGCCCTAATCCCAAAATCTATGAACATGCTAATGATGTTCACATCATTATGGGACAAGGGATTTTGCAGGTGGAATTAAGGTTACAGGCCTTAAGGTAGGCAGATTATTCTGGATTATCTGGTTGGGCCCAATATAATCACAGGAGCCCTTCAAAGCAGAAGTAAAAGAGGGAGTCAGAGAAATATGAAGTATGAGTAGGACTCAACGTGCCATAGCTGGCTTTGAAGATGGAGGTCATGTGTCAAGGAAATGGGGGCCTCAGTCCTATAACCACAAGGAACTGATTCTTTCAAAAACCTGCATAAGCTTAGAAGCAGATTCTTCCCCAGAACCTCCAGACAGGAGCCCAGCCCAAATGACACCTTGATTTCAACTTTGTGAGACCCTGAGAAAAGAATCCAGTCAAGCCAACCTGGACTTTTCACCTATAGAACTGTGAGGTATGTTGTTTTAAGCTGCTATGGTTGTGGTGATGGGTTATGCAGTGAGAGAATGAATCTCAGAAGTATTATCAGAAGAGATGTGCTAGGACAGAAAACACAGGACCACCTGAGCAGAGCTACCTGCAGAGAAGGGCTACCCCAGATTGGGAAGGGAAGAGAAGGAGCCAGCCCAGTGCTGCAGCCCAAGTGCAGGTGGCCGCCTGGCTCCTTATCTAACTCCTTCCCTGGTTCCTTCCCTGGCTCCTGCCCTAAGAGGGTGCAGGAGTTTGCCAGGTGCATGTGAAGGAGCAGCACTCAAGAGGGCAGATGCTGCATCTTCTTGTGTTCATCAAGAAAGGAAAAGGTGTGAGGAAAAAAAGAAAGAAAGGTGATTGGTTATACTGACTCTTTTCACCTGCTCTCCGTGTGATCTCCCCAACTCAGGGCTACACTCCCATCTTCTTCTCCAGCTTAACACTGAGCCTGGCACATATTACATGTTCAGGAAGTGTTGAAGGACTGAGAATGCACTTAAAAGGAAAGCTGCATATAAACATTCTCAAACACACTGACCATTAGACAATCTTTTGCCTCCTGCCTCTCTCCAGCTAAAAACACCCTGGTGTAGAGAGGACAGCAGGAGGCCACCTGTGCAGTAGAATTTAAGGAGTACACAAAGTGCTTCTTGCCTTGAAAGATTTTATCAAACAGTGCCTAAAATTATTTAGACCTTCATTTCTTTGGCTTCTGAAGAAGACATCTGCTAACTCCCTAACAGGATTGCTTTCCTGTTTGGCAGCTGGAGAAGTGGGCAAGGGCTCTGGGCAAGGGGATACAGGATGTGGGGTGGGGAGAAAGACAAAAGTGAAGGAAGCAAGAGGGACACAGGACTAGCATAACAAGAAGAGGACAAAAAAAAAAATGCTACCTGTTTCAAACATCCCCTGACGCCAACTGCAAAGGCTGATCCTCTCAAGTACCAAGCAAGTGAACCGGGATGCTAGGTCAAAGATGACCACTCATTTCTTGTTACTCCTCCCCTTCAGAGATGGGGTGTCATCCCCTTCCCTTGCACTGGGCTGGCCCTAGTGATCTGACCAGTAGAGAATGTAGCAGAAGTGGTGTTCTTGAATTTCTGAGGCCAAACTATAAGGAGACTTGCAGTGTCCTCTTTGGTCTTTTGAAACAGTTATTCTAGAAGCCCTGAGCCACCATGGAAAATATCCAGCCACCCTGACATGGCCAAGCTAGGATGTAACATGTTGGGGATCCGGTTGACACTCCCAGCTGAGCCCAGCCTTCCAGCCTTCCATACCAAGGCCCCAGACACGGAAACAAAGCTATGGTCTCCACCAGCTGAATGACACCAAGTGGCCTCAGTCAATGCCACATGAGCAGGAGAGTTCTACAGCCAAACCTTGCCCAAATTCTTGATCACAAAATTATGAAGTCCAGTAAATTAGCTGTTGTTTTAAGCTACTAATGTTGGGATAGATTATGATGTACAATTGATACCTGGAATAAAAAGGTGGGCCCAACCTTGTTCCAGTTTCATTTGGGGTTTAGAAATAAAGACCACAAGAAGCCACACTTTAGAGGAGAAACACAGAAAACCTGAACCACTTTTCCCCTGATATGGACCCTCCCAAGGGGAGTAGTGAGAGAAGAGACACCCCTCTCAACCCCCAGAATCTCTGCCGTGGACACTTGCTGCTGGTGGTGCTCAGAAGCCCAATGGCGACAAATGCCACCTGTCTGTTATAAATCCATCCCCTGAGCAGGAAATTACCAGTATCAGCATCCCTAGTCTCACAGCACAGGGCTTGTTTGTGGCCCAAATGCCATAGCTGCCCTCACATAAGTGGGGCAAATTCTCCAATGAACAAGCCCGTGTGTGCCATTAACTTCAGAAATATCTCTGATTTAGTCTACCTTTCCTGGTTCTGGCTTAGTCACTTCAACTGTTAAATAACTTGTGACAAACTGCAGGATTTCCCTGGTGTGACAATTACACAGCACTAAGTAATCTTGTACTTGGGTTTTCTGCTCCCTCTGTTACTGTTTGTACCTGAGCACAGGGCTCCTGCACTGTTCCACTGTGTATGTGTGGGGGGGGGGGAGGGGGGGTGGGTGATTGTCACAGTCACAGGAAGACTTTGTGACATAGGTTATCAGTCTAGATGAGGACAGGGGGCACCCACTTCAAGTGGCCCTGCATTAACTGGAGGGGACCCCCAGATGGCCTAGTCTTGAAACATCACTGGAAAATGTTAACTTCTAATTTGGCATTGGTACATTTGCAATGCAGAGCAGTAGATCGGCTGGCTTTTTATGAAGCCCGGGGGTCCATCAGACATGAAGAGTTATTCAGCTCAATATTCATTAAGTGCCTACTATGTGGGAGGTGCTGCAGACACAAAAATGATTCCAACAATATGCTCACCCAAGAAGAACTCACAGTCTAGTGGAGAAGAGGGTCATTTAATACTGTCCCCTAAAAAATCTCTGCCTGCTGGAAGTTATCAATTCCTAAGAGGCTGGAGAAACAAAAATGAATCTTGAGCTGGGAGTTTAGAGAACTGGCCTCCAGTACAAGCCCCATTGCTAACTGTGTGAAATTTCCAAGGTGCCTACCTTCTCTGGCCTCAGTTTCCTCATCTGATACACACTGATGGTCTCCCTGGACATACTGGTGTCATAGGTTGTTTTGAGAGTGAAATGCGATATTATCTGTGAAAGTCATCTAAGAAGTATAAAACTCTGAAAATGTGAGTGAGAGCCTGGTGTGACCAAACAGATGGTTAATTTAAAGCCGGGAATCCCAACGCAGCATTAACCCTTCATGTCTTCTCCCAATACGGCCAGCAGGTACCTTCGTTCCTTCATTTAATAATGTGCCCTCCTGTCATCTTCACTTTCATTCCCTATGTCACCTTTCCCTCCCTCTCTATCCGTCTTCTACTAAAATATTGTAAGATGCTCAGCTGTGGCAAGGCTCCTGCCAGGCACATGCATATGCATGAGGTAGAGCTCGTGCCCCTCGGAGACACTGATGTCACGACTCTGGGGAGATGGATAAGTAACCATGACAACATGGTGCAGTGTTGCATCTTGCCTGGCAGGGCTCTGAGGATGGCCAGCCCATCATGCAGGCAGGACAGTGACATTCCCTCGGCAAGGAGTGCAGAGTGTCCGGGTGATGGCAGCCAGCCAGTGGTGACAGAAACGAGCACGCTTCCTTCCACCTGGCCTCCCCATCCCCACTCTGGTGCCTGGAGGGGCAGCGCCTGATTTATTGGGCTGCGTACTCCCACTCAGGAGCAGTGGAGGACACTCCCAATCAGGGACTGCCACAGATGCCAGGACAAGCAGCCCACAATCTTGCAACTTTGAGTCAGAGCTTTGATCTTTGTCAATTTCTTCCCCTCTTAACCAGATACCACTGACTTTAAGGTATCTCTTCAGAAAGAGTTTGCTATTTCAAAGTCATTAACTAGGGAGAGCAAACCCTGAAATATGGGCAAAGAAGGAAAGAGGCCTTGCTCTGGATAAAAATCAACTAACTTATTGTAAGCACTGAGGGAGTGAGCTTTTCTCTTAAATCACCTTTGCGTCAATAATAATAATTCAGTCACTATGTTACTTCCAAAGTAAACTTTCTCAGATAAAGCTCCCTCACCACTATGTTTTCTAGATCTTTTTTTTTAAAGTGTAAGCATGTGTTTAGTGCTCCTATAATGTACTGCTGAGATTTTGGAACTGTTTTCTTCCATTTTCTCAGCCCCTCCCGCTGCCAAAAAGTAATAATATAGTGAATACTCAGCATGTATATATTGTACCAGCCAATTTCAGAAACATTTCCACTATTTAAAAATAATAATTTAATGGGGCCTCAGTGTATGACTGTTATCCTATTGTTCAGGGCTATAATTTCAATAGCATTAAAAAAAAAAATCTCCCTCACTAACAGGATATATATTGAGGGCTTTAGTCCAAATGCCATGCTCAGAAAACTCAGAAACATGTGAAAGAAAAGAAAGCAAACCACTTCTGTGACAACAATAAACAATAAAATGAATGGGCCATCACTGCTGAAGCATGGGACATGGCACTGATAGCATTCATCCCAGTCGGGTGGCTGTGTGAAACCCACAGCATCAAGGATCTCTCTCCATAGTATCGCACTCTATTTTCAAACCTACCTCCTCAGAGCGAAATGCCAGCACCAACAGATCCAGAGTTCTGGAAAGTACCAGTCACAGGTGGACCCGAGAGCCCTGACCAGAAGAGCTTCTCAGATGAGAGACTTGGTTCTTCTGTAAATTTCCCCATTTCCTCTGTTGGTGCTGGCCTTCCTGTCCCCATCACCCACCACATGGCCGTCTGACCCCTCCCATTTCTCAACTGTCCAGGACTGTGATGATCTGACTACTGGCCAACAGCCAAGAGAGCATCTCTGGGTTCCACAGTCACAAATGTCAGGACAGTATAGATATATCTACTACCTTATAAGAAGGAAGGTTTACAAATAAACTCACAAACAAAAGTACTATTCACAAGTATGACAAAGTCACAGTTGCTGTGCGGGTAAATACCACAAGGATCACATTAATCATGTTACCCTATGAATTTAAAAGATTACGTTCAATGATGCAACATACTACACTGAGAGAGAGGAAATAGTCTTGGCCACACTGGACACTTTGTTTAGAACCTGAGGCCACTGCAACAGCTATATATGGCAGCACAAATTCAAAATCAGCCAAGAAGTAAACAGTAGAGCCATTTGTTACTTCTTATCTCTTGAGACATCTCAAGAGATGGTTTCCCTGACACTATGGCTGCTGCCAATTTAGTATGCCATCGAAACCGGGAAGGTTAGCCAGATTTCTGGTCCTGAGTCACAGCTCTTTTCAACACATGTAGAACACCTGGCTCTTGACCCAAATGGCCAATATACCAGAAATTCTATATGCTTTGTATCCATCAAGGTCCTCAACTACAAGTAAAACGAGTTGACTCTTATTGATTAATGAGAAGATAATACTACCATAAGGATACTGGGTAACTTACAGAATGATAAAAGGGGTGAAAATAAGGCTTGAGGCTAGTTTCCAGGAAACATACTCTAAACAAAATCTTGAATGATCTAATAGGAAAATAAGTTCCACTGCCACTATCGCTGATCATGGGACCTTGGATTTGCACTGAGCCTTCTTCTGCATGAGGAGGTTGAGTTTATCAGCACTGATGCCATTCTTGTACCAAGTACTTAACCCTGCAGTCAACCCTCCTGCCAGCCTCAGCATGCTAACTTTTTGTCCTTAGATTTGCTGCCTCATGGTCACAAGACAGCTGCCACTGCTCTAAACACAATCATGTTCAAATCAGGATGAAAAGGCAAGAGCTGTTGCTAGTGAGAGTTCCTCTCTCATATTCCCCTTTTATCAGGAAGCAAAATTTTTCCAAGTAGACTTTCCTTTACTTCTCATTGTTCAGGACTGTTCCTTAACCTCTCTCAGTCTTTGAGGTAATCTGGAAAAGAGGATGTCCATGAAATGGGGTGGAGTCACCCCTTAGGGACAGGCACATTGACAATCTTTAAAGTTCTGTTGTCAAGTATATAGAATAAGCATGACCCACTGGTTAAAGAACTTTATTTTACAAACCACTGATCTCTTATATGTGTTCACTGGTGCTAGTTCTTCTAAATATAATTTTTAAAAAACTCGAGTAGGCAGAATTTTCTCATCACTTATGTCACACTGCCTCGATTCATAATTAGAATGCTCAGCTCCATGATATAATCAAACTTCAGTCTTGTGTTAAATCCTCTCTCATTTCCATTTTCTCATGAGTATCCCACATCTGGCCCATAGGGAGCACTCATGCATTCTTTACCCTGGAAAATTCTAAGAAAACAGGCATTGCAATACAACCACCTCTCCTTTGGCTCATCTATCAGCAGTTACTACACCCTTCCCTCATGCATTCTCAATCTCTATTATACATTCCTATATACACACCACATGGATCTTAGAAGTCATAAAACTGATTTTCGGTTACTTCATTTTTATCACATTCTACAGAGAAATCTGCCTTCTGACTCATACTGATATTTTATATCTATCTTCTAAGGGTCTTGACTGAAACTTCTGTTATAATGTCCTTTTACAAATGGAAGAAAGTAAAATTGTTCCATTTTTTTCACAACTAACTGCATCTGCCACAGGTTTTAAAATGTAATACATCATTCAATTTCCCCCTCATGAAGGAGTAATTACTACAGAAACATAAACAACAGAAATTAAAACAAAACATATTAAATAACTGCTTTCTGACATTGAACAGAGACAGTGAAAAACTGATACCTGAGAAAAAAGATACAAAGAAAAAAACAAGATGAGCCTTATGATTGTCCCTGCTTACAACCTGGAGGCAGTTTCCAGGCCAAGGAATGAAAACTCAAACAAAGCCTGAAGTTCTCCATAGAGTTAAGAAAACATTGACCAGAGTTCAGGAAAGCCAGAGCAGCTAGAATTTTCAGGACAAAGGAAGATATGCAGAGAAAAAATTCCAGAAATCTGCATAGGCATCCCCTTGAAGCTTTGATTGATCTGTTTATGCACAGGTCAATACCCCATGAGACCAGCAAAGAACAACTTCAAAGGAAAGAACAGTTATTGGGTAGCTATAAGATAAACAAATCCCAGAATTTACACAGGGCTGAGAATTCAGTTAACTTCTCCTTAGAAAGGCCACACCTTAGAAATGGAGCTAAATTAGCCCCATAATAATAGTTGCTCTAAACTTGCCCTAATCAAGTTTAAAAACAGGTTTTAAAAATATCACCTTAGCCCAATTAACTTAACTGTTAGTCAAAACAAAGTCTATCACTCTTTAAAGGAATACAAAAAGGTATGGTGCATAGCAATATAAAATTTACAGTGTTCAAATGTGAGTAAAACTAGATACACAAGAAGCAAGGGAAAAAAACCCATAACCACAATAAAAATCATTCAATAGAAATAGATCCAGAAATGAGAGATATGATTAGCACAGATAAATGGAATTAAGACAGCTGTTCAAAATTTTCCATATGCTCAAGGAGATAAAGAAAAACATGAACACAATAAGGAAAGAAAGATCCAGTTAGAACTTCCACAAATGAAAAATAAAAAACAACAATGTAAGATATGAAACATATACACTGGAAGGAATTAACAACAGATTAGATACTGCAAAAGAAAGATTAGTAAACTTGAAGACAACAGTAAAAGCTAAACAAAATTAAGTACACAGGAAAAAAAAAATACTGAAAAAAAAAAAGTCTCAGTGGCCTGTGGGAAAATATCAAATAGCCTAACCTACATGTAACTGGAATACCAGAAGGAAATGGGAGAAAGGGACAAAATGCTAAAAATATTTGAGGAGAAGAGAAAAAGAAATAATGGCCCGAATTTTCCAATGTGATGTACAACTATAAACTTACAGATACGATAACTGTGATGAACCCCAAGCAGAATATCACACAAAGCACATCATAATCATATAACTGAAAAACAGTAATAAAGAGAAAAACCTTAAAAATCAAGTAGAGAAAAAAAAGACACACTACATATGGAAAAACAAAGATAAGAATTAAAGCAGACTTATTTTCAGAAACTGTGTAAGCCAGAAGACAATGGAAAGACATCTTTTAAGTGTTAAAAGGAAACAGTCAATCTAAAAACTTCTGGAAAGAAGTCTATACCCAGTGAAAACATCTTTCAAAAATAAAGGCAAAATAAAGAATTTATCAGACGAAAAAAAGCAGAGAGAATTCACCATAAGTAGAGCTGTGCTAAAAAAAAAATTGTTAAAGGATGTATTTCAGGCAAAAGGATATTAAACCAGATTGAAATTTGGATCTACACAAAGGAATGAAGAACATCTGAAATAATAAATTTATGGGAAACATACAAGACATCTTACAAAAAACCAATTTTCTCATTTTTTAATCTCTTTAAAAGATAAATAACTGTTTAAGCCAAAAATAATAACCATATATTACAGGGCTTGTTAACATATGTAGAAATAAAATGTATGACAACAATAGCAAAAAGGATGTGAGGGGGAAATGGAAATATTGTAAGGGTCTCACGCTCCACATGAAGTGCTCCAGGATTGTATGAGGTAGCGTGTGACAAATTAAAGAGGTATATTGTACATTCTAGGGCAACCATTTAAAAAAAATGAAACAAAGAGCTATGGCCATTAAACCAATTATGGAGATAAAATGGAATCATTAAAAACACCCAGTTAGTCAGAAATAGAACATATTTCAAGGGTAAAGTGTTTCCTTGGGATTTAAAAGCAATTTTGTTGCCTTTAACCAAGCACTGCAGATTCCACTGAAGGACTAGGCTTTCAGAACTAAACTTGGGATGTCCTATAGTCAGTCTAACCACACTTTTAAAGCAGGACTGGTCTTGACAAAAATACAAATGGGATTCCTAAAAGTGAAACACATCAACCCATTACCACACTAGTATATAGATGTATGAGATAATCCAGCAGAATCCAGTAACAAGTCAGTTTTTTATGGCTATGAGGTCCAGAGCTTGAAGCTAAGTTTAGACCTCTGACAGAGAGATAGGGAGGGAGAGAGGCCAGCAAGTCGAGCTGATGTCACACTGTTTCGTAAACTCAAAGAGGGCAGCATTGTATTAGCTTTGGTTGTCACTGGATACCATCACCTTGCACAGCAACTGGCACTTATTAGGTACTCATAAATGTTTGTGGAAAGAAGGAAGGAGGAAACAAGGGAGGGAGGGACCTTGTAGTGGAAGGAGTCCCTAGGACAATATGTCTGCATCTATCAGAAGTGTATTTCTTACACACAAGGATAACAGCAACTAGAGCTAGGAGGAGTAAATGTCTTAAATGATGTGGCACTTAGAAAAAAAGACCAGAGTCTTTTTAAGACTAATCTTAAAAAGCATCAGACACAACCCTCTCAGATGCCTTAAAAATTTTTCCTTGACTAAGGAAGTAAGTAAGGTTTGTGCCAAGAAATATCCATTTACTCTGACGGCTCAGCTAGCAAGCTATAGTCTGACAATTGTCCTAAAGATTGATGCATAATATAATCAGGAGAGTAGAGCCACACAAATTGAAAGGTGTGTTTGTTACAATAAAGGTCTTAATGCACATCAGAGGCCATTCCTCAGGCAGAATACTCAATTTAGAAATCTATTGTCACCCAGATACATCTGCCAATAAATCATCGGAGAGATGCATTTACGTTGAGGGCAAAATACTTTGCCTTACGGTTCCTCCTAAGCTCCTTGAAGATAAAATGGTTTATCCTCAGCATCTTTGTTTAAATAGCAGTAAAAGCCTCACCTAACATGAAGGTCAAGGTAAGCAGGACAACTGACATACACACTGATTCCATGGAGAAAGAATGTCTCTGCTCTGAACCCAGCAGGGCTTAAGAGAAGGGATGACGCTCTGTCACAATCCCACTGGTCACCTGAACATGCGCAACATGAGGTTCCAAATGTGTGGTGCATATGGTGACTTAATACCTAGAATTTCTAAGAAATGATTAAATATACAAACAAAAACTATTGAGTCTGTTTTATGAAAGCATTGTCACATGGATAACCAAAACACCTAATCCTAAATACAGCACCTCCACCCCACTACCTCCACCATCACAGCTAATACACACACACACACACACACACACACACGTATATATTTCTACACACATATATAAGTATATATAATATTATCTGTCCCACATTCTGTTGAAATAAATTGAATTTGCTGGAAATCTCCATAAATTGGGGGGAAATCTTTATAAATATGATCCTTGTGCTCCGTTCTTTTCTTTTCCTCTCCTTTCCTTTCCTGTCCTCTCGTCTCTTTCCTCTGTGGTAGGCTATTTTTCTGGACCCCTCCCCAGCAAAGTTTTGTTTCCATCAATTACCATTCTAAGAAATCTACAGTTTTCTCAGCAATATGTATCTGAACCATTGGAGTAAATTCTGTCCCAGCAGCTCCTGTATTGCAGGGAGGCTGGGGAAGGAGGAGGTCCATCTCAGTGGGACATCTGTTTATTTTGTATTTAACAAAAGGGAAAGGGTTTCTTCCAACGACATTTTTTGGCTTGGGAACCCTGAATGTAAACTTACAACAGTGACCTAAGCTCACCTCAGGAACAATATTAGCTGACAACCACCTTGGGAGTGAAAAATAAAATCCCATTCCAGCTCCCTTTGACTGATCTAAGCTCCTTTTGCTGTCATTTAACACCACAGATTTGATTTAATTTGATGAGACTTCTAAGACAATTTAGAAACTTAAGCATTTAATGCCAACCCTAATCATTCCTCTTCCACACGTTTTCAAAGGTTTCCTGGTTTATAAACAAAAAGCAGAATCAGATGTGAGAGCAAGAACAGTACTTTGCTTTTCTACTCTTTAGTTTGTAAGTAAAAGTTATCTTCCAAAGAAAGAACTGGGAGGAATGAGTGGGAATTACAGAAAAACAGCTTGGGACTCAGCATAAGGAAGCACTCTTTAATGGTTAAAACAAATAGAAGGGATACCACAGGAAAAAAAGAAGCTTCCCTGACACAGGAGGGGGTTCAAGTAGAGACTTGGGTGGGACCACGTGAGGATGGGATTGTATAACCTCTGAGGTCCATCACGGTACTTCACATGGTTCCAAAATTTGGGAAGGTTATAAAAAGGCGGCATTTCAGCAACAGAATATCTCAGGTGTAAAGATGTGGCAAAGGACTGCAGAGTTTGTACTAAAAAGGCAACCTGACTATGTTTAGTTAAAAATGAAGGTGCCAAAGGATAACAATCCATATATCAAGCTTCATCTTGGGCCACTCCTCCCTTTCTTTGTACTCCCACCAAAAGTATAAAAATTCTGGCTGAAATTTGGAACCTGGTTACACTGGCATGTACTGGAATCATTGTGATTTCATGTTTGTATTAAATATTCATTATGAAATTTTCCTCTAACATGGTTGTTCAGTTGTCAGAAGAGAAACCTGCGCTGTGATTTCTGCTTCTGGGGAAACTGCTTCAATTCAAACTGAATTTAAGTCTGTAAACAGTCTCCACGAAGCAAACACCTGGAGGCCAGCAGCTGCTGACCCCTGCCTGTGGGCTCAGTCTGCAGGAGGACAGGACCCCTGTGTGTGTGACTAAGGGGGAGGGAGCTGCATCTGCTCGGACTTCACCCGTGATCGCTGTCCTCTCATCCACAAGGTGCTGACCCCCTGGCAGGCCTCTTGAAGCTGCTGTGACACCTTTCCTCAGCAACAGGCTTCCTCGAGTCCACATGAATCATTCCCAAGTATTTCTTTCCACATCCACTGCTGTGCGCTTGCCTCAGCCACTACCCTCTCTCACCCGGATGGGATCGCTGCAAAATCTTCCAAGCTGCTCCCCGTGCCCACACCCACCCCCTGCCTCAGGTCTCCAGCAAAGCAGGCAGCTGATCCTGACATTACAGCACAGATTTCTGTTTATTACCCATGGCCCCAACTAAAGCAAAGGCTCCAGGAGGCAGGGTCTTTGCTTCTGCTGTTCCTCACTGTGTTGCTGGCACTTGGAAAAGTGTCAGGCACACCGTAGACATGCCATAAATATTTGTGGCGCTCAGGGGAGTTTTCTACTTGCACCTGCACTTGCCGTGGAGATATGAAAACTGGATGCTCTGTTTCATGACCACCGTCAAGAATGTGAACTTGGAGAGAACTTACTAGACCTAACTGAGGACTTTTTCCTGACTAATGAACAGGAGGCATCATTTTAACCCATCCTACACAGATTTATGGACTCATTCCATTTTATCCAGAATAGGACAGTTTTCCTTAATGAGCATAATCACCAGGAAACCCTCTTTCGAACACTTTAGAAAATCTGACTTTCCCCCTCAGCAACTATTCATTCGGTTTCTTCACTGGGATGTGTTTCTTTCCCAAGCAAGTAAATAAATGCAAGCGAATGGATGACCCTCTGTGGGTGGTCAGGTGTGTTCTGAGACTTAGACAGTTATTAGCCTCTTTGCACAACCACAGTCAAGGCTCTCTCCCACTTGAAAGGGCTCTCCCCAAGAAGGGTTCTCAGAAAGCATTGATTTTGGAAGAATCTCTGTGGTCTAGTGGTAAATAATGGTAGGCGGGCCCTACAAATAAAGAAACATTCATCAGCTACCAAATATAGGCCTGAATGGTCTAGCATGACCATTCTACAGCTTCATTTCCTTGAAGCTGTAGAACTTATGGTGTCTTACTTCTTCAAGCCCAGGAGGAGAGAGGTTTATTTCTTCCGTCTCTGACCTCTAGATTCTCTTTTCAAGGGTTCACCTGATTAGGTCAGGCCCACTCAGGATAATTTTCTTTTTAACATAAAGTCAACTGAATAGAGCTTAATTACATCTGCAGAATCTTTTCACCTTTGCCATAGAAAGCAACCTGGTCGCAGCAGTACTGTCCCATCACTTTTTCCATATTCTATTTGTTAGAACCAAGTTACAGTTCCCACTCATATTTAAGGACATGAGTCATTAAGGGTCTTCTTAGAATTCTGCCTTCCACAGACATCGTTTGTAATTCCCATGGAATCTGATCATTCTTGGTTGACCTATAGTGGTAATGGAGTGAAGTCAAGGAATACTACTGTTAGCATATTTCCTACACTGCCGAGGATCCAAGAAAACCAGACATAAGGGGAATGACTGGCAGCTGGTCAGCAAAAGGACAACAGGGAAATCAGAACTGCCCACAGGTGAGTTTGAAATTCAGCCTTTTCCTGCTAACTCAGGAGAGAAAGATAGCAGGTTGTGTGGAGATGGCTGCTACCTGCTATAGATGAACCAAAATCAACTGGTCAACAGCCATTGCCCTCTTGGAGATAACTCAGTGTAGACCCATATAGGAAGAATTTGTTGTTGAAAAATGTATGCATTATTGCATGCACACACACACACACACACACACACACACACACACACACACACACACAGCCTAAACAGCCAGATGTATTCTATCGACATTCAAGGATATCAGTGCCAGTTTCCTCAACGTGGTTTCCTAGGTGCTGGGGTTGGGGGTGGTGAGTTAGAGTGTGTTTTCATGCAGGCGAGTGAACAATTCTTCTCTGCCACTAAGAAAAGAGTGTCCACAGCAACTTCCTTCATATGTGGTCCCAGAAGCGGCAGCTGTCTCTGGGTAGATTGGGTCATCACCTAGTTAGGTCACAGACAGGATGCCTTCAGAGTGAATTATAATCTGCAGTCTCAACAGCTGTGCCCAGGATTCAAGGGGACCAGCTGGAGAGCAGTGAGCGACTCATCTGTGTATGGGGGCAGGGGCATGCTGAGGCCCCTTCTGCCCTGCTGGCCACGGCGTGTGTGTAAGAGCTGTGTCTGAAGGAAGGCCTCTCTAGAAACCCAAAGATTCTTGAACGTACACTCAAGTCTCCAGAGCACGTTCTCCAGAGCACGTCCCCCAGCCTCAAACCAGCCAGGACCTGGCTGTATGAGACCTGCCTCCAGGCTCAGACCCCTACAGCCAAGAGGTGTAGAGGCGTAAGAAGGCTTCTCTGCCAGGCAAAAAACTCAAGTTGACAGCTGGCAATCCTACTGCCTGATTGTTTCAAAACCACGTGCTTCCTTTCCTTACTTCCATTTAGTACTTTTCTTCTACTTTTTTCTTTATTTCCTCTTTCCAGATCTCCTGCTCTTCTCCTCTCATTTTTCACTACCTCTCTCTGATTTATACCTTTCTTTAGGCCACTTGCCCACTCTGTTCTTCACACTTGGATTTCTCCTGTCCTCTCTCTTCAGCTTTCTTTCCTCCTTTGCCCTTTTCCTCTCTCCTGCTCTGACTCTGTGGCTTGCATTCCCTGAGTGAAACTGCAGAGGGCAGGATCCTGGCTGGAACTATCCCCAGACCTTTGCTGTAGATCATCTATCTAACTATAGCATAAAGGTCCTTTCATTGTCTTCACCAAAACATTAGCTTTTGGTTTGTTTTTTTTTTAATTCAATGAACAGATTAAATGTAATATACTGCCCTTGTAAACATGATAAATAACTCTCTTTGAGTCTGGTGAATTCTTATTGAATAGGTAGTATATTGGGTAAATTGTATCAACAGAACCAAATAATGCAATAATCAGTGCTCTGGGCTGAAGGTCTGTGTTCTCCCAAAATTTGTATGCTGAAATCCTAACCCCAAAGGTGATGCTATTTGGAGGTGGGGCCTTTGGGAGGTGATTAGGTAAGGAGGTTGAGGCCCCCCCCCCATGATAGGATTAGTGCCCTTATAAAAGAGACCCACGAGAGCTCCCATGCCCCTTTTTGCCATGTGAGGACACACCAGAACATGAGCTGTCTATGGACCAGAAAGTGGGCTCTCACCAGACACTGAATCTGCCGGCACCTTGATCTTGGACTTCCCAGCATCCAGAACTTTGAGAAATAAATGTCTGTTGTTTATAAACCACTCGGTTTCTGGTATTTTTTTTATAGCAGCCCAAATGGACTAAGACAATCAGTACAGAAACATCTGCGAGGAAAAGGAAACTTCCTGCAGATGAGGCAAGATCCATTTCTCCTCAGGAACTACTAATATTGTCGAAGGCATTTTTACTTGCAAGAGAACTTCATTAGAACACATAGGCAACACTTAGCATGTTGAGGAAATGGGAACCCCATTGTATGGCCTCCCTTACATTCTTACATCTCTTCTTCTCTTCTGCTACCACCCCTCAGTATGTTCTTAGAAAGCAGCTAGTACTGTGGAAGATTTCCTTTTTATGCTGTGCTGCCCTTATTCCTTAAACATCCTCAAAAATGATTTTCTGCATCATAACAGGAACACTTACAAATATCTTGGTGATGACACAGAAAATCTGAACACTTCAGCCATTCTGTCAATGTTTGAGGAAAAAAATATTCCTGACCCAGTTCCAGCTGAAAAGCAACTTGCTGAAACATCACCTAAAACAGGAGGTCCTAATTCATTGGAACTCAACTTATTACACGCTTGAGCAATAACTGGAACAAGAAAAAGCTGTGCAAGATTTTGCAGGCCAGGGTGTGAGAACAAAAAAAAAAAGGAAAGGGGAGACATTCTTTGAACCTTTACTCAGTGGAGTCTGACAAGCTATGTGGGCTATCATCCTCGTCCTTGGAAGGTCACTGCTGACAAATGCCAGGCTAGACTAGGTGTTGGACTGCTGAGCAGATGTCTGGATCTCTTGGTCAAATCAATGCCAACTTAATTTGAAGTGAAGAAAATATTCCTCAGATTCAGACCCATGCATGCCTCCCATAGACCTGGGAAAGAAGGAAGTGTTGGAACAGGGTTAACTTCTTAACCACAATTCTCGACTGATATTCTAACCCTGTTTCTTGGGTGGCTTTGATCACTCTAGTGAGGTTGATTTAAACCAAATCTGCATGGAACCCCAATTCCTTCCTCTCTTTTCAGGGTCAAGGGCATTTCAGGAAAACAAAGTCTCTTCAACTTATTTTGAAATATGAAAAACAATTGTTTCCTCTCAGATTCTAGTCTGTAAGCCAATGACAACAGTTTCCATGGTCGCTAGAGCTGAGAAGTGGTGGTGGAGGTACCATGTGTTTTAAAGGCTCTTTTCTTATGTGCACCCAGGGCTGACGGCTTCTGCCCTCTGAGATACAAAGTGAACTTCAAACTTTCTGGCTCCTGGTCTCCTGCATGGAGGCCCAAATGTTGCTCAAATTTCTGGCAACAAAATGATTATACCTTAATAAAAATCAATATACTTAACATAGTCCATACGCCAATATCTAAACGGCTGTCTCCCTATTTAAAGTTTATGAAGAAACGGTTGGTACAAGGCAAAACAAATTAGATGAGCAATGCCCCTCTCTAACCCTCTATATTTCAGCAATTGGTCATTCCAGCCATGCATTTGCTAAAACCCAGTGTTCACTCCAAAACAGTGGCTGATGGGATTGTCTTTAACTGTGTCTTAGTTTTGTATTTACGGGGAAGTTTATTTCACTGAAACAATCATTTGCAACAGACAGTGTGAACACATGCCTGTAAACATAAAAATTTGAGTCCTAAAACAAAAGGTTCTTGCTTCAAAAGTAAGGTCATGTCCCTTTAAGCTGTTAATTTAAAAAAAGGAAAACAACTCTGTATTGCATTTGAGTCACCTTAGTCCAAATGCTTCATCAAGCTAAAGCTTCCAGATCAGTGCTGGCCAACAGAAATATGGTGTGAACCAACTGTGCAATTATAAGTTTTCTAGTAGGCATATTAAGAATGATAAGAAGAAACAGCTAAAGTTAATTTTAATAATATATTATTTAATCCAATCTGTCTAAAATATTGTCATTTTAACATGTAATCAATATAAAAAGTTATTGTGATTTTTTTTACGTTATTTATTCTTGTACTAAGTCTTAGAAAGCTGATGTATATTTTGTACTAAAAGCACATCTCAGTTGGAACAAGCTGCATTTCAAGTGCTCAGTAGGCACTGGAAAGCACAGTCCTAAACAAAATAGCTGCCCAAAGGGCATGATGATTGGATTGTCAGTTGTAATGATGAGGATGTAGTAGAAATTGCCTGGGTTTTGGTCCATCAAGACCTGATGGACCAAATTATTTTCAAATCCTGACACCACTGTTGATTGGCTGTGTGACCTTGCACAAATCACTCAGGATCTCTGAACTTTAATCTCCTTGTCTTTGAAGTAAGGATATTAATTCTTGCATTTCAAAGGATTATTGTGTTACATGAAACATACACATACATAAGGTGCTTAGTACAATACCTAGTACACACTAGGAACTCAATAATAGGCATTTAATATTATTGCTATCATTCATGGACTATATACACATATAAAAATGACTGTAAAACGTCTATTTTTTTAATCTGGAAAAAACTCTACAGAATATTTTATCCAAAGAATATTTTAATCAAATCAGCATTTCTCTGTATTACTGGCTGCACTTTGTTTTGTTGTTATTGCAGTTAGAAATATTTAATCTAATAAGGTAACACTGACAGAGCTAGGACCCCATGATTTTTAAACCCCTAAGGAATAGAGATTCTAAAAAGCTGTTATTTTTAAATGGCAAGCACCTGGATTTGATATTCTTCAGCAAACACTGCAACTTTCTGTCCCTTCTTAGGAGTTACCTGAGACTTGTGGTATACAATTCTGTTCTGGGGCCATAGGGGAAGACCCTGCCCTGTGGGATTCCCTGAGGAAAGCAGACACCACCAGTGTATGGTTTTACATAAAGGGAGATCATGAGACAGTAAATGCAAGTTCAGTCGGTGGTCCCTAAGGGGTTCATTTTAGGAGAGGAAGATATCTCTGTCTCTGACAGGGAGTTGGGAAAGTTGGGAACCTGCGCCCCAGAGAAGAGAGATATGATAAAAATCACTCCCAAAAGGACATGAGAAAAGACCAGGGTGGAGAAGTCCCCCCAAACAGATATATACGCAGGGGCTTAGACTCATGCCTCCTGGGAGGGGTCTTACCTAGTATTTGGTTTTAAATTTCTCTATGTTGTAATTTTCTTCTCATGCCTAGCCTTCAGTAAAATCTTGTTAAATATTATAATTTAGTCTCAGCTGTCATAATGGGAAGTTTAAAGGGAAGGCCTAGACCCATTCCTAGCACAGAGCAGTCCCAGGAAGTGAGGGGTAACCTCAGGAGAGAGGGAGCGCCTGAGGTGGCAGGAGGTGACCCGCACTGGGTGTCATAACGTCGTGAGCGGGAACAGGAGCAGGAGGCTGCAGTGGGAGTGCTGGCTGAGGAGGGCACGCATCAGCGATAACAGATGGGGGAGAATGGTAGCCTCCCCTGGGGAGACCCAAAAATGTAAGAGGGGATTATCCCATTAAAGGAATTGAACTCCTAAATGATAAGTGCTCAATTATTATAATGTAGACATTGAAAAGAATTGTGGCAACATTTTGTAGAACACGCTATGGGATGCTTGAACATCCTCGCTACATAGTGGGGAAACACTAACTTCTCTAGTCATTTCTCACACGGTTGCAAATTCTTGGACAAATTATTCAACTTCTCAGACCTGCAGTTTGCTCATCCTCAGAATGAGGGGATTGAACAAGGTGGTTTAAAGTTTCTTCCAGAGATACAACGCTGATTATGTCATGATTTGAATATCAGTCACCTAATGTGTTTGGTGACACACTGGACATAGCTTCATCATTCAAGTTTAAAAAGCCATTCAATAACCTGACTCTACATAGGTAGCAGAAATATCCTAAATGCACACTTGAATCAATTCAAGTATGATCAAGATTAAAGATCTAGTGAAGATTTATAACGTGATAGAAAACAGCTAAAAAATAAATGTAAGTTAGGGTATGTTCATTTAACTTCATTGGAGCATTAAGATCTCAAGTTTTTTCTTTTTTTTCTTTTTTTTTTTTTTAGAAATTTCATGTAATGTCTGAAACATTTATATTAACATATTTCCATACAAATAACCCAATGAAAGTTTAGTATTAGTTGTTTTGTTTGTTTTTTTATACTGCAGGTTCTTATTAGGCATCAATTTTATACACATCAGTGTATACATGTCAATCCCAATCGCCCAATTCAGCACACCACCATCCCCACCCCACCGCAGTTTTCCCCCCTTGGTGTCCGTATGTCCATTCTCTACCTCTGTGTCTCAACTTCTGCCCTGCAAACCGGCTCATCTGTACCATTTTTCTAGGTTCCACATACATGCATTAATATACGATATTTGTTTTTCTCTTTCTGACTTACTTTACTCTGTATGACAGTCTCTAGATCCATCCACTTCTCAACAAATGACTCAATCTCGTTCCTTTTTATGGCTGAGTAATATTCCATTGTATTTATGTACCACAACTTCTTTATCCATTCGTCTGTTGATGGGCATTTAGGTTGCTTCCATGACCTGGCTATTGTAAATAGTGCTGCAGTGAACATTCGGGTGCATGTGTCTTTTTGAATTACGGTTTTCTCTGGGTATACACCCAGTAGTGGGATTGCTGGGTCATATGGTAATTCTATTTTTAGTTTTTTAAGGAACCTCCATATTGTTCTCCATAGTGGCTGTATCAATTTACATTCCCACCAACAGTGCAAGAGGGTTCCCTTTTCTCCACACCCTCTCCAGCATTTCTTGTTTGTAGATTTTCTGATGATGCCCATTCTAACAGGAGTGAGGTGATACCTCATTGAAGTTTTGATTTGCAGTTCTCTAATAATTAGTGATGTTGAGCATCTTTTCATGTGCTTCGTGGCCGTCTGTATGTCTTCTTTGGAGAAATGTCTATTTAGGTCTTCTGCCCATTTTTGGATTGGGGTGTTTGTTTCTTTAATATTGAGCTGAATGAGCTGTTTATATATTTTGGAGATTAATCCTTTGTCCGTTGATTCGTTTGCAAATATTTTCTCCCATTCTGAGGGTTGCCTTTTCGTCTTGTTTATGGTTTCCTTTGCTGTGCAAAAGCTTTGAAGTTTCATTAGGTCCCATTTGTTTATTTTTGTTTTTATTTCCATTACTCTAGGAGGTGGATCAAAAAAGATCTTGCTGTGATTTATGTCAAAGAGTGTTCTTCCTATGTTTTCCTCTAAGAGTTTTATAGTGTCCAGTCTTATATTTAGGTCTCTAATCCACTTTGAGTTTATTTTTGTGTATGGTGTTAGGGAGTATTCTAATTTCATTCTTTTACATGTAGCTGTCCAGTTTTCCCAGCACCACTTATTGAAGAGACTGTCTTTTCTCCATTGTATATCCTTGCCTCCTTTGTCATAGATTAGTTGACCATAGGTGCGTGGGTTAATCTCTGGGCTTTCTATCTTGTTCCATTGATCTATGTTTCTGTTTTTGTGCCAGTACCATATTGTCTTGGTTACTGTAGCTTTGTAGTACAGTCTGAAGTCAGGGAGTCTGATTCCTCCAGCTCCATTTTTTTCCCTCAAGACTGCTTTGGCTATTTGGGG
This sequence comes from Balaenoptera borealis, assembly GCF_965194805.1. Taxonomy (NCBI): domain Eukaryota; kingdom Metazoa; phylum Chordata; class Mammalia; order Artiodactyla; family Balaenopteridae; genus Balaenoptera; species Balaenoptera borealis. The sequence goes on along the minus strand of NC_138875.1, from coordinate 49,540,822 downwards.
TCTTTTGTGTCTCCATACAAATTTTAAGATGATTTGTTCTAGCTCCATAAAAAATGCCATTGGTAATTTGATAGGGATTGCATTGAATCTGTAGATTGCTTTGGGTAGTATATTCATTTTCACAATGTTGATTCTTCCAATCCAAGACCATGGTATATCTCTCCATCTGTTGGTATCATCTTTAATTTCTTTCATCAGTATCTTATAGTTTTCTGCATACAGGTCTTTTGTCTCCCTAGGTAGGTTTATTCCTAGGTATTTTATTCTTTTTGTTGCAATGGTAAATGGGAGTGTTTCCATAATTTCTCTTTCAGATTTTTCATCATTAGTGTATAGGAATGCAAGAGATTTCTGTGCATTAATTTTGTATCCTGCAACTTTACCATATTCATTAATTAGCTCTAGCAGTTTTCTGGTGGCAGTTTTAGGATTCTCTATGTATAGTATCATGTCATCCACAAACAGTGACAGTTTTACTTCTTCTTTTCCAATTTGTATTCCTTTTATTTCTTTTTCTTCTCTGATTGCCATGGCTAGGACTTCCAGAACTATGTTGAATAATAGTGGTGAGAGTGGACATCCTTGTCTCGTTCCTGATCTTAGAGGAAATGCTTTCAGTTTTTCACCATTGAGAATGATGTTTGCTGTGGGTTTGTCATATATGGCCTTTATTATGTTGAGGTAGGTTCCCTCTATGCCCACTTTCTGGAGAGTTTTTATCATAAATGGGTGTTGAATTTTGTCAAAAGCTTTTTCTGCATCTATGGAGATGATTATATGGTTTTTCTTCTTCAATTTGTTAATATGGTGTATCACATTGATTGATTTGCATATATTGAAGAATCCTTGCATCCCTGGGATAAATCCCACTTGATCATGGTGTATGATCCTTTTAATGTGCTGTTGGATTCTGTTTGCTACTACTTTGTGGAGGATTTTTGCATCTATATTCATCAGTGATATTGGTCTGTAATTTTCTTTTTTTGTAGTGTCTTTGTCTGGTTTTGGTATCAGGGTGATGGTGGCCTCCTAGAATGAGTTTGGGAGTGTTCCTTCCTCTGCAATTTTTTGGAAGAGTTTGAGAAGGATAGGTGTTAGCTCTTCTCTAAATGTTTGATAGAATTCACCTGTGAAGCCATCTGGTCCTGGACTTTTGTTTGTTGGAAGATTTTTAATCACAGTTTCAATTTCATTACTTGTCATTGGTCTGTTCATATTTTCTGTTTCTTCCTGGTTCATTCTTGGAAGGTTATACCTTTCTAAAAATTTGTCCATTTCTTCCAGGTTGTCCATTTTATTGGCATAAAGTTGCTTGTAGTAGTCTCTTAGGATGCTTTGTATTTCTGCGGTGTCTGTTGTAACTTCTCCTTTTTCATTTCTGATTTTATTGATTTGAGTCCTCTCCCTCTTTTTCTTGATGAGTCTGGCTAATGGCTTATCAATTTTGTTTATCTTCTCAAAGAACCAACTTTTAGTTTTATTGATCTTTGCTATTGTTTTCTTTGTTTCTATTTCATTTATTTCTGCTGTGATGTTTATGATTTCTTTCCTTCTGCTAACTTTGGGTTTTGTTTGTTCTTCTTTCTCTAGTTTCTTTAGGTGTAAGGTTAGATTGTTTACTTGAGATTTTTCTTGTTTCTTTAGGTAGGCTTGTATAGCTATAAACTTCCCTCTTAGAACTGCTTTCGCTGCATCCCATAGGTTTTGGGTCGTCGTGTTTTCATTGTCATTTGTCTCTAGGTATTTTTTTATTACCTCTTTGATTTCTTCAGTGATCTCTTGGTTATTTAGTAACGTATTGTTAAGCCTCCATGTGTTTGTCTTTTTTACGTTTTTTGCCCTGTAATTCATTTCTAATCTCATAGCGTTGTGGTCAGAAAAGATGCTTGATATGATTTCAATTTTCTTAAATTTACTGAGGCTTGATTTGTGACCCAAGATGTGATCTATCCTGGAGAATGTTCCGTGCGCACTTGAGAAGAACGTGTAATCTGCTGTTTTTGGATGGAATGTCCTATATATATCAATTAAATCTATCTGGTCTATTGTGTCATTTAAAGCTTCTGTTTCCTTATTTATTTTCATTTTGGATGATCTGTCCATTGGTGTAAGTGAGGTGTTAAAGTCCCCCACTATGATTGTGTTACTGTCAATTTCCTCTTTTATAGCTGTTAGCAGTTGCCTTATGTATTGAGGTGCTCCTACGTTGGGTGCATATATATTTATAATTGTTATATCTTCTTCTTGGATTGATCCCTTGATCATTATGTAGTGCGCTTCCTTGTGTCTTGTTACATTCTTTATTTTAAAGTCTATTTTATCTGATATGAGTATAGCTACTCCAGCTTTCTTTTGATTTCCATTTGCATGGAATATCTTTTTCCATCCCCTCACTTTCAGTCTGAATGTGTCCCTAGGTCTAAAGTGGGTCTCTTGTAGACAGCATATATATGGGTCTTGTTTTTGTATCCATTCAGCCAGTCTATGTCTTTTGGTTGGGGCATTTAATCCATTCACGTTTAAGGTAATTATCGATATGTATGTTCCTATGACCATTTTCTTAATTGTTTTGGGTTTGTTTTTGTAGGTCCTTTTCTTCTCTTGTGTTTCCCACTTAGAGAAGCTCCTTTAGCATTTGTTGTAGAGCTGGTTTGGTGGTGCTGAATTCTCTTAGCTTTTGCTTGTCTGTAAAGCTTTTGATTTCTCCATCAAATCTAGATGAGATCCTTGCCGGGTAGAGTAATCTTGGTTGTAGGTTCTTCCCTTTCATCACTTTAAGTATATCATGCCACTCCCTTCTGGCTTGCAGAGTTTCTGCTGAGAAATCAGCTGTTAACCTTATGGGAGTTCCCTTGTATGTTATTTGTCGTTTTTCCCTTGCTGCTTTCAATAATTTTTCTTTGTCTTTAATTTTTGCCACTTTGATTACTATGTGTCTCGGCGTTTTTCTCCTTGGGTTTATCCTTCCTGGGACTCTCTGCCCTTCCTGGACTTGGTTGGCTATTTCCTTGCCCATGTTAGGGAAGTTTTCAACTATAATCTCTTCAAATATTTTCTCTGGTCCTTTCTCTCTCTCTTCTCCTTCTGGGACCCCTATAATGCGAATGTTGTTGCGTTTAATGTTGTCCCAGAGGTCTCTTAGGCTGTCTTCATTTCTTTTCATTCTTTTTTCTTTAGTCTGTTCCGCAGCAGTGAATTCCACCATTCTGTCTTCCAGGTCACTTATCCGTTCTTCTGCCTCAGTTATTCTGCTATTGATTCCTTCTAGTGTAGTTTTCATTTCAGTTATTGTATTGTTCATCTCTGTTTGTTTGTTCTTTAATTCTTCTAGGTCTTTGTTAATCATTTCTTGCATCGTCTCAGTCTTTGCCTCCATTCTTATTCCGAGGTCCTGGATCATCTTCACTATCATTATTCTGAATTCTTTTTCTGGAAGGCTGCCTATCTCCACTTCATTTAGTTGTTTTTCTGGGGTTTTTTCTTGTTCCTTCATCTGGTACATAGCCCTCTGCCTTTTCATCTTGTCTATCTTTCTGTAACTGTGGTTTTTGGTCCACAGGCTGCAGGATTGTAGTTTTTCTTGCTTCTGCTGTCTGCCCTCTGGTGGTTGAGGCTATCTAAGAGGCTTGATGGGAGGCTCTGGTGGTGGGTAGAGCTGACTGTTGCTGTGGCGGTCAGAGCTCAGTAAAACTTTAATCCACTTGACTGTTGATGGGTGGGGCTGGGTTCCCTCCCTGTTGGTTGTTTTGCCTGAGGCAACCCAACACTGGAGCCTACCTGGGCTCTTTGGTGGGGTTAATGGCAGACTCTGGGAGGGCTCACGCCAAGGAGCACTTCCCAGAACCTCTGCTGCCAGAGTCCTTGTCCCCACAGTGAAACAGAGCCACCCCCCGCCTCTGCAAGAGACCCCCCAACACCAGCAGGTAGGTCTGGTTCAGTCTCCCCCAGGGTCACTGCTCCTTCCCCTGGGTCCCGATGCGCACACTACTTTGTGTGTGCCCTCCAAGAGTGGGGTCTCTGTTTTCCCCAGTCCTGTCGAAGTCCTGCAATCAATTCCCACTAGGCTTCAAAGTCTGATTCTCTAGGAATTTCTCCGCCCGTTGCCGGACACCCAGGTTGGGAAGCCTGACGTGGGGCTCAGAAGCTTCACTCCAGTGGGTGGACTTCTGTGGTATAAGTGTTCCAGGATCTCAAGTTTTATTACGCCTAATCTTAGATTAATTCAAATCTGTGTTGGTATGAGGAAGCACATAGTAGGTACTAAATGAAAGTTGAATGAATGAATGAAAAATGCTGCCAGACAAATTCAGCTGACTCTTGAAGCTATTTGAATTATTTCATACCCTTCAGTTTTTAACGTCACTATAACCACTATGGCTGCTTCAGTGTTCAGAAGTGAAAGATTATTCTTATTTTAAAATGAAATCTGATATGCTATCACAAATGATATCAATGATAAAGAAAAGAGGTGTGTGGACATCTGAAAAAGAAAAAAGCACACCTACACAGAGAATTCCCAAATGAAATTGTAGGGGGTTTTTAAAAGAGTATTATCAAAAGAAATAGCTGGCAAGGCTCTTGATCAAGGTAAAATATTAAAATGGTCCGTGGCAGTAGGGAGGCCACAGATTAGAGATGAGGTTGCAAAAAAAAAAAAAAAAAAAAAAATCTGAAGAAAAGCAACAAGGAGTTTTCTTAGCTTGGTTTGAAGCAAGAAAAAGGAGCAAAGGAAAGGTGACAGCTCACAGAAGATGGCATAGAGGTTAACAATTTGGCAGCACAGAGCTATGAAATTCCGGGTTGCATTTCTTCTCCATAAAAGAATATAATATTCAATCTGGAAAGGGTAAATAATCATAATAAAAACAATCTGGAAAGGGTAAATAATCATAATAAAAAGAAACATAACATTCAGATGGTTTAAAATTATAAAAGTTTAAGTTTCCAGGTCCTAAGAATCCCATCCAGTGTGCTCTAAGAACACTTGGCTGTTACCACTCAGCCACTGTTGAGGAATTATTAAAAATGGGAGAAAAGCTAAGAGGCTGAGAATGGGAAATATTAATATTATGCAATTTGCCGAAAGAATAAAAAGTGGATTCACTGGATGGTAAATGAATCTTGTGGAAATCTAGCCTGAATGAATAAATCTATGGTTTGTAAACTTTAAGAAAGAATGTGGTGATTTTACTAGAACCAAGAGGAGATCACCAAAAACGTACTGAACCAATGTGACTTTAACCCTTATTAATAGAGTTGCTCAGAGAATAGCAAAATCCCATCATGATCAACATTCTTACTACTTACCAAGGTTAAGACATAGAAAAGATGCTTATTCAATTTAAGGAAGACACAATGCTAGGAGAGTTAACTAAAGCCCACGTATTTGTCAGGACTCTTGATTACAAGAGACAGAAGCCCAGTTTAAATTAACCTCAGAAAACAAGCTACCCAGGGGGATAAATCACTTAAGGCATAGTTGGATATAGTTGCTCAAGTAACGAAATCAAGCTTTAGACTCTCTACATCTTGGCTCTGCCTTCCTTTGTGTTTGCTTCATTTTCAGCCAGGTCCTCCCAAATCAGGTGAAATATGGCAGTAGATTCCCAGGTTTATCTTCTAGCAGCTCAACAACCATAATGGAAAGAATGTCCCTTTTGCCCAAGAGTTCTAGTCAAAGCCCTAGGTTTGATACTTATTGCCGTGACTTGGGACAAATGCCATTGTTGAACCAACTTCAGTGATTTAATGCTTTGATTGTCTGAGCTTGGAGAACCCACCCACTCAAAGCCCAAGGAGAAGATAAGGGAGGAAGTTGTTCTTTAAAGAGATTCTGTGCAGGCAAAATATAGCAAACAAGTACACCAAAAATAATAGGCTAAAGTAATGGTTAAAAAAAACAAGACTAAAGGAACTTCCCCAGTGGCTCAGTGGTTAAGAATCCTCCTGCCAATGCAGGGGACGTGGGTTCGAGCCCTGGTCTGGGAAGATCCCATGTGCTGCGGAGCAACTAAGCCCGTGTTCCACAACTACTGAGCCTGCGCTCTAGAGCCCATGAGCCACAACTCCTGAGCCCACATGCCACAACTACTGAAGCCCACGTGTGTAGAGCCCGTGCTCCGCAACAAGAGAAGCCACTGTAATGAGAAGCCCATGCACTGCAACGAAGAGCAGCCCCCGCTCGCTACAACTAGAGAAAGCCCACATGCAGCAACGAAGACCCAACACAGCCAAAAATAAATAAAAAATAAATTTAAAAAATTGAAAAAAAACAAGACTAAATAATACATTGAAAGTCCTGAACTTGGTTTAAAACAATCAATTACATAAATTTTAGATGAGGATAGGCCACATTTGTCAACAAATGGTTCATGTGAAAAAGATTTAGAGATTATATTAGAGTACACTCATTATGAACCAACAATTTATTACAAAAACTGGAACAACTAATTTAATTTTAGGTTGCCTTAACAGAAAAATCATAACCCAATTACAGGATGTTATGGTCCCAGAGTTACCTTCATAAGTCAGACCACAGCTGAACATAACAGCCTAGAAGGACATTCCCAAGGAACAGAGCATCCAGAGGAGGCTGACTGGGATAAAGAACTAAAAACTTAGGGGGAAGACCTGAAGAAGCTGGAGATTTCCATCCTGGGAAAAGGAAATCCAAAAAGCAATGTTGAAATATTTGAAAAGCAATCATATGGACTTAAGACTGACTTCATCTGTGCTACTTCAACAGGAAGAACTAATACCTGCAATGAAATTAAAGGGAAATAGATTCTGGTACAGTCTGGTACTGTAGTACAAGTACTATTGTCCAGCAAAATAACTGGTTGCCTTGAGATGAAGTGAACTTCTCTCAAATGTAATTATCAGGGATGTTGTAGGATTGTGTTAGGAACTAGTGATCTCCTAAGATCTCTCTTCTAGCTCTTGAAGCTTATTATCCAGTGATTCCATGAATGTTTGTTAACTTCTCCATGATGGAAAAGTCAACAAGAAATGCATAATCTTTCTATATTTCTAAGAGTGAGGGAAGAAGCCAGGCCCTCTGGGTCTGTTACATGAATATGACTAAGGGAATTCACCACTCTGGCTGACTGGAAGAAGTTCAGTGCTGTGTGGAAGTAAACTCCACATGGAAGAATCCTGGAATAAAAGACACCAAGGAAACTGAGGGTTTGGGCAAATGTCGCACCTTGGCACCTTCATGCATTTGTCACAGCTCAATGTGTGCTTTAAATGAATTAAAACATCACTATCTGGTAATTACTCTTTTATCTACTTCTTCAGGGAAATGGCTCAAATTTCTATTAAAATAATTTTGATCTCCTATGGATTTCTTCATTAACGTTGTTTTCAACACAGATATTGTAAAAATGTAATAACATAGCAAGTATATTGCAAAAATGCAATAAAGTAGCCAAAAATGTTTTATAAATTATCAAACAGTATATACATGTAAGGAGTTATTGTAATTATTACTCATTCCACCATAACATAGATAACTTAGTTATATTAAAAATTTTCTTTATAAAATTATGAAGATTCACTAAATCCTTGGAAGACACAAAATAATCACGTAAAGGATCATATTCCTCTGAACTGAGAACTAGTTCTGGCTTAAGGAGATGGTACATCGATAGTGTATACTTAAATGTCACTGAATAGCTGTGAAGATTAAATGAAATTTTGTCCAAGAAAAGTGTTTTGCAATACGTTGTATAATTCCAAAATCAGGATCTTATCATTCTGTTCTCATTATTAGCAATTTTTTATTATCCTATTACAATGAATTAACTGCAGAAACATAGATGTCTAGGCTAGGCCAACTCTACCTGATAATTAATATCAGAATTCTGGTGCTCAGAGTGGGCAACAGTTTCCTTACCTATAAGAGATTGGAATACATTAAATCAGCTTGATTATTAATTACTATCAGAGGACACAATGTTAAACATAGGGACTTTGTGGCCACGCTGTGTATCACAATTCGCTCTTGTAATATCCCTCATGTTAGCAAAATTGCATGGTAAAAGCTCTAGATCAATAATAAAAGTAAGTATGTGTGAGACCTATATTCCTTAAAAGGAACTGTTGAAACCATTTTGATTCTCCATTACCATAATTCCAAAAGCCAATAGGTAGGATTCATAAAGCCTAAATAGTCTATAGGTTTATGTTAGTGGCTTTTGAACAAGATGAATCTCATAATTTGGGATGAAGGTAACTAAGAAATAATGAAGCTGAGCCTTCTCATTTTGCAAAGGAGAAAAGAGTCTCATAGCAAATAAGTGCCTTAATCAAGGGGAGACTGGACTTAGAAAAGAGACTGGAATTTTTAGTGCTTCTCAGGAAAATTTTATTTATTTTTAACGGTAAAATCTGACCACATGTTTAATAAAACCACCTAATAGGTCTATAGTCCTTTCTTTTATGGTCACCATCCTCATCAAATATATATTATTAAACACATGAAAGGAGGCCTGATATAAATTGGATGTTATATTTGAAAGGCTATGATTTATTTCCAGTAATAGCCAAGATTACAATCAAAAAGGGATAAAAATGTTATTCAATACAGCTATATACGCAAGTATGCAGGGAACCAGAATCACTCTGCTGCATGAGCAAGGTCTGCAAAGAAATGTGTCCATGCATGTAGAGCTTTATGGAAAATATGAAGGACTTGTAAGAAATGGATGATAAGTGGGGAATATTGACCTTGTTTCCACTGGGGTCAAAAAATGCAAAGAGATTCTCTCGTATTTTTATTTCCCTGAGGAGTACATGTGACTTAATTTTTTTAAAAATCCTTGAGAAGTGCAATCTCTCCAGTTGCCAGTGGTGCTTTTTTTCCCCAGCACTATTTTACTTCGGAATTATTTCTGCATAGTTCAAAAGCAAAAAGGAAATTTTGGCAAAATCTAACCCAGTCAAGATGGATGTTAATTGCAATGTTACAATACTAATTTGGGCATCCTTACTCAACCATAGGAAACTCATTATGACCTCATTTAACATTTTGAAAACATTTTTAGACAATTTATAGATTCAAATGGAAACAAATATATTTGTAGAACTGTCATTTTAGTCAAATTAAATTTTCCAATTAGAGAAAGAAGTCTTGTTAAGATCACCCATAATTCATATTCATAGGAGACTTCAGTTCAGGTTATAGAACTCTGAAAGACCATTTGGAACAAGAAATTTGATTCTTGCAGTGATGTATTTATCAGTTTTTGGTGATTCTATTATATACAGAAATACTGTTTATAATAATGTATTAATGATCCACAGTTTAAATCTTTTAAAATGCCAGCTAGTTTACAATTCAAGGGTGAATGTTGAAAATAGTTAGAAACTGAATAACTACATTCCTAAATAGCATCACCGGCTTAGAAGAAACAAAGCATTGAAATTTTGCTTCTCATAATAAATGAAAACCCTGACACTTTTTCAGTGCAATTGGCTGAATGCTTACCCATGCTGGTTTAAAAAAAAGAAAGAAAAAAAGTACATGACCTTAACATCTATAAAATGTAAGAGGAACCAAATCAAAATAGAAAGTTGAATCTGGTCAGCTTGAAGCATTTAATAGTATCATTAATAATAGATCCATAAACTATGTCCATTTAAATACCAAAGTTGAGTTCTTAAGTAGAATAAATAAATATACTCAGTGGAATCAAAGACTTTTTAGGATGACTCATTACTTCCAACCCTGACATTCAGCTAATGATGATACATTACATTGCATTTATATCACATCACATTTATATTACATTAGGAACAATCTTTATGACCTGATGTTCAGGATTTTTTTAAAATTTTTTTCTTCCAAACTTAGATTTTTTTTAACATTGGAATTCAAAAAGCACAAATCTGTGCACTATAATTAACATGCTGCCTGAGGTTTATAAATTCAGAAAGCAAGAACTTCCAGGAATCCTGCAGAGATCCAACCTTACAAGACAGACGGTCTATAGCCATCTCATCAGCAGGCTCAGGATTGGGTCTAGGTAGAAGAGGCTGTGACCCCAGATGTGTGATTGGAGGGGATTGGAAAATGTCTTCTGTTCCACCCCTGGCCTATAGTATTTATTATCTGCTTTAAAAAAAAATGCAACCCTGTGGCTCAGGGCTGTATCTCCCAGAGTACCCTGTTAAAATTCATCCCACATATGACTGAATACATTTGCTCAACAAATATATACTATGCACCTACTATGTTCTAAGTACTATAAAGGATACAGAGATGTATGAGCTGTAAGACTGCAGAATACTAGCAAGTGACAAAAAATTAGGGACAGAAAATTCTGGGTTCAAACCTTATCATCACACCCTACTGGCAATAGGATCATGGATAAGTAACTAAGCCTCAGCTTCCTGATCTGTAAAATGGGGGGATGATAGTACCCATATATCAGGACTGGGTCATGATTAACTAAGCACACGGAAGGGACTTAGGAGAGTGCTTTGCACATAGTAAATGTTGAATAATTATAGCTATTGTTATTATTATTAATTTTTTTTTTTTGGCTGTGCCTTGCGGCTTGTGGGATCTTAGTTCCCCAACCAGGGATTAAACCCAGGCCACGGCAGCGAAAGCGCCAAGTCCTAACCACTGGACCGCCAGGGAATTCCCGCTATTATGTATTATTGTTATTATCAGCCATAGACACTACCTTCAAGGAATTTAAAGTGAAATAGGGAGATGAGGTATGTGCATACATAACAGTGAGACAAAGTGAGGAATAGTTTAGAAAAAGAAAAGATGGCCTCCAGAAGTAGGGGCCAGGGAAAGTTTGAGGAAAGAGGTCACATTTGAGCTGCATCTTAAGGTCTGAGCAAATATTTCTAAAAAAGTAGGAAATACCTTAACACCCGATCGAGATTTAGTTTATTCACTCATTCATTCATTCTTTATAATAAACACTCTTTGAGTTTAAGAGAGCTACCTGAAGAGAATGAGTACATTTTGATTACTATGAATGAGTATAGGGTTTTGTTTTGGTGGTTACATTACTTGCAGGTCAGTTGGGAACCTTCAAGGTCTGTTTTTAAGCTTTCCTTTGGTGTGTCTTGAGTAGCCTTTACTCCAGGGATTCAACTCTGCTACTTCTGTGTGATCTCTGAATATTGTTGAGCTTACAAGTCTTTGGTTGGCCTTTGCTCAGCTCTGTGGTGACATATCTACACATGCACAGCTTGGTATTCAGCAAAGACCGAAGGGCACTCCCTTACAGATTTCTGGAGCTCTTGTTTTGCATAACTCTTTCCTTTCTTAAACTCTGCCCTGCAAATCTCAGCCATCTCAGCCTCCCAAAATTCTGGTCACCATCTCTTCAATGGGTTCCCCCTTCCTGTTCCTATTGTCTAGAAATTGTTTCCAGGCCAAAAGTGTGAGATTATAGAACTAACATCATTTTTCCCTTCTTTGAGAGATCACAGTCCTGTGGTCCCTGTTGTCTGATGTCTGTAAACAGTTGTTTTATATTTTTTTAAATAATTTTCTCATTTACGGTAAGAAGGTAAGTCCAGTCCTTGTTATTCACTTATGGCTAGAAGCACAAATCCAAGATAGGAGATACTGAAGAAATAAATTCTGACTCTTCTATGGTGAAGAAAGTCAAGCAAAAGGACAAGAAACGCAGTGGTGATAAGGGCCACAGTTTATTAGGGTTTGTATTTTTAAAAAATGACTGCCTCCGGACTTCCCTGGTGGTCCAGTGGTAAAGAATCCGCCTTCCAATGCAGGGGACTCGGGTTTGATCCCTGGCCAGGGAACTAAGAGCCCACGCGCCCTGGAGCCTGCACACCACAACTAGAGAGAAGCCCGCGTGCCGCAACAAAAGATCCCGCATGCCGCAACTAAGACCTGGCACAGCCAAATAAATAAATAAATAAATACATATTTTTAAATGACTGTCTAAAAGCATTAGCTAATTTTACTTTGTTCATCTGGAGGGATATTTCTAGAGGAAAATTGTAGACCACTATCCAATTCAACATTTTTATCAATGACTTCAATTAAACAAGTCTATCAAATTTGACAAAAATATAAAGCTAAAAAGATTAGCTACTTTTCTGAGTGAATTCAGAAAGCTTTCGATAGCTGGGACAAACCGGAATTTAACAAGAATAAATGAAAAAAAAATTTAAGTTCAAAAGACCGAAGACACAAGTACAAGATAGAAAGATCTGCTGTCTTAATACAATTTACATGAGAAATACCTATCGTTTTATTTGGCCACAAGCATAACATGAACTGTGCTGTCACTGATTTTTTTTTAATACAGGAAAAAAGAAAAAAAGAAAGGAAGGAAGGAAACTGAAAGAAAAAGAAAAGAAAACTTTAGGCCAAAGACAATAGTCCTGCCTTCAGACCCGTTAGGGCAGGAACTTTGTTTTACTTATTAATTTATCTTCCTCACAGTGCTTTAAAAAATCTCAATATGCTTTTGTACAACAAATTGTGTTCAGTTCCAGGCATCACATCTTAAATGGTACATTGATAATCTAGAGTGCACCCAGAATAGGAAACCTAGCATTCTGGTGATTCTGGAGAGTATCCCAATAAAGAAATATTTGAAAGCATTTTGTATTCAAATCAAAGAAGATAAAGCTAAGGAGAGAAATATAGACTATCTTCAAGCAGTTGAAGAGTTAGCAAATATTTGATGTTGTCAAATTGCTCTGTGTGTGTTTCCAGAATAAAACACCACAGCTAATGGGGGAAGTTATAGGAAAATAGGTTTGGGTCTAACAATGGAACAGCATCTTTCTAGAGTAGGAATGAGGTCACAAACATTGAATTTAATCAGCATACCCACCATTTAAAATATTTTGAAGAGGTGTTTTAAGACTGCTTAGGAATTTTATTTCCTTTCCATCTCTATAAATACATGACTCCTTAGTATCAGTGAAATAGAATAAATGTTTTTACCTTTCTCAGGCTCATGACAAAAAATCCTTAGTCAGCATTGTTTTACTGTCATGTCTTCTACCACAGACCAGTGTTTTTGCAACTAGAGGGTAATCAATCTCAAACGTTGCCACCTTAGAGAAACTCTTGAGGTGGAGATGGATGAGGAAGAAGAGACAGGGGAGAGTAAAAGAAGCACATAAGTATTCTGTGTTGGGAGACATGAGAGACACAAAAAAAGAAGCCCCACCCTCTCCATGGACTGGCTTTGGTCTATATTTTACGCACCAACTGGTTGTTGCACTCAATGTTCTGCATTAATAGACAGTATGCTCATTCTGATACCAATATTTGACTGTTCCAATCACTAAAACAAAATTGTAGACCTATGGCAAAATGCAGAAAATTGTTCAATAATAGGCACACTGGGATTAATTACACCATTGTCTATTTTTGTGTATGTTTCACATGGTCCATACTAAAAAGTTCTTATTTTTGTCTATCAGGTGTCTTCCAATTATATTCAGAAATGTTCAGGAGAAGTAATTTATCCCTTCTTCTAACTGTGCTGTTCCATGTGGAGACAGCATCACTAGTACAACATTCCCTGCCTCAATGACACCTGGTTCCAAACTCCCCTGGGAAGGGACCTATCTGATAGGTGACTTTGGGATAGGGAAATGGATACACAGCTCATCCCCTTCCCCTTTTCAAGGAAAACACAAACCTGGTCTACCCTTCATACTGTAAATTGTGTAGGGGCAGCTCCTGTAAGAGGAGGCTGATTCAGTGCTACCTGTTGCCAAGAAAGTAAGTCTAATTCTGGGTGAATTATTTAAGAAGTCTGTTGTTGCCACACATCTAGGCCTTGTCATTTAATCCAGATTTTATAAAGCTGACAGTTTTCTGTCAATCTACCTGAACTTTTTGTCTTTCTCAGAGAATTCAGAACTCTGCAAAGAAGAAGGATGCTTAGCTCCAGCTAAGCCCTAGCAATTTTTACCCCATGACAAGAAAGCCTTTCTACTCCTCCCCGGGCATGTTCTTCTTTATTGACCAAACTTCCTGAAAAGTTTCTTCTGAAGTGCTACATCAAGTGAGTTGCTACTCCCTTATGCTCCCTCTCTCAGAACTCTGAGTATACCCACATTGTATCATTTATAGAATTATGTTACCATTATCTGTTTTCACATCAGTGTTGCCAACTAGACAGTCCCTTCCAGAGAAAATATGTCTTATTCATCTATGTATATCAAACCCTGGCATAATGCCTGGTCCTCAGTTAGGTGTGCTCAAAATGTTCTATAATAGAATGAGTGAATGAATGAATGAAGTATTTAGTCTTTTGAGTGAGTAGTTATTAATTCTGAATAGCGATTCCTTCTTAAGACTTCAGTCATTTTTGCTGATAAAATCTAAGCACTCTAATGCCTGAGACAACCATCAGAAAACTCAATTGAATTTTAATTTATATTGACTTCATTAATCTACAGTCTATAGCCTCTAAAGGCAATGCATTAATTTACTGGTTCTTCAATTACTATACTGTGGGACCAGGAGTTAGGAATCCTGGGTTTTATTTTTGGCTCTATCACTGATACAGTTTGCCTTTGAGGAAATCACTTAAGCAATTGGTGCCTCCGTTGTGTATCTATAAAATACAAATAATAATTTTATTGGTAGAATGTTCTAATATCCCTTATTAACTAACACTTTCCATACAAAACCTGTATTTTCAATTTTTAGTTATAATTTCAGACCGCAGATGAACCGTGGGAATTATTGAAAAGAAATTGTATTTAACAGCAAGATATATATTTTTTATATTTTCACTGGTATAAAATAATTCTTTAATATTGAAAGAATCTGAATCCGTAAAGTTAGCTCTTCTCAATGGAGAGGTAATCATTTACATACTTTGACTAAATTAAGAAATAAAGACAAAATTTGGATATTACTAAATTTGGTGATACTTAAGGGGAAAATAGTCACATTAAAATATAAGAATTTATCTGTTGAATGGTTAATTTAGAAGAAGGAAAGTCTGATACAGTATCAGAATGGAATATTATAGCTTCTTCATTGGAAAATCTCCCATTGGTACATGCATGTTTCTACAGTTTTTGCTGAGAGAGAAGGAAGATGAAGGAAAAGAGCTACTACTAAAATGACCAAGACGCCTGTAACGAAGACTGCAAGTTACCCACACAATATCCATTCCCTTCTTTTTCCTAAATAAAAAAAAACCCAATTTTATTCTGAGCAGCAAGATTATTGGGTTAAAAAAATATTTCCCAGCCTCCCTTGCATCTAGGTGTGGCCCTGAGATTGAGTTCTGACCAAAAAGATGACAACAAAAGCTGCTGATGTGCTTTCCTGTGAGAATCCCTAAAAAGCTAACAGACATCTATAGCATCCCTGTTGCCCCTTGCCTTTCCCCCTTTCTCTCTATCTGGAATGTGGACATAATAACTGAATCTTCAGCAATCATTTTGTGACTTTGAAGGTGGAAGCCAGTGCTAAGGATGGCAGAGCAGTAAATTAGAATGAGCCTGGGTCCCAGGAACCTTCATAGAATCATCTTAACAGTCCCTGGGATTTCCTGAGCACTACCTACCTCAAAACTTCCTTTCTGTGAGAGAAATAAACCCTTCATTTTTTTAAGCCATTATGAGCAGGATGCTGATTCTAGCTGTCAAATGTGATTTCTGAGTGCTACAACACATCCTGCCTCAAAAGAAAGACAATCCCAGACCTAGATAACTTTAAAAGTTTTGGGGGACGAGAAAAGCATTGTGAGATGTTTTACTGCCTTCACTTGCCAAGTTAAATTTTAAAGTCTCTTACTGAGAACTGATCAGCTATCCTTAGAAACTCTGCTTGGCCCAAGGGTCATGACCCAAGGGAAATTTCTTCCCCCTCTTTGTGACAGTCATCCAAACCAAACAGCTCTCCACCAAGTACAAAAACAAGACTCAATTTAGCTTTAAACACCTGTGACTCTAAGTATACATGACCCCTTGAGGGAGATGAAATTGGCTCCTATGGATATTGTTACCATTTTTTTATCATTATAAGTATCTGTTCATAGGTGTGTTTCTCCCTAGACTGTGAGTTCCTTGAGGGCTGAGATGATCATATTAATCATTGTGTCCTGAAGGAACAGGAACTCCATAGATGGATGTTGAGTGAATGAGTGATTGAATGCATGAGTGAATGAATGAATTCCTAGGGTCTGAAGTTCTCAGGAACAGACTCTTCAAGGTACCTAAACTCTGATATGAGGACTGGTGGGAATGAGAGCCTTCAGCAACCATCAGGCATATCCAGAAGCCAAGAAGAACCAGTTCATCCTTCTCTCTGCTGAAAAAAGTGGGGAGTAAGATAGGGATAAGAAAGCAGAGGAGTCCCCCTCCCTCCACATTCAGGGAAGAGACATTTCATATAAAAAAGATGGTACTCAGCACACCACTGGTAATCTTTTTATTATGACAACAGGAATTTTTGTCTCCTTTTTTGATGTAGGAAAACAATCCACACTTAGATCCCTAGGAAAAATTATAAACTTTATGAGAAGGGCTTGCAGGGTGAGCAGTCACGAAGTAGAAGGAAGCATTTCCATCAGAAGGAAAAACATGGCAGCATGAAGAGCCTGGAGCATTTAGGGAGTCTTTACTACTCCATGCCATGCCTGCGGCCAAGCACAAAATTCTGCTCAAATTAGCAAGAGCAATTCTAAAATGAGTCCCCAAAGTGGCTTTTGTCTTCAAACACTTTACTCAAAAGAAATGTTTAAATAAAGTCCAATATGCAAAACAACAAAAGTGGAACTTCCCTGGTTGAAGAGGCAGGTGAGAGACCCAAGGACTACCTGTTCCCCATCCGTCCATCTACTGCTATCCCCATGTTGCCCTTGGTGGAGAAAGCACAGTCTGAAAACGACTCAGGACTATCTCCCTGATCAGCCTACAGATAAACCCATAGGCTATGGAAATATTCATTCCTTTACTCATTTCCCAGCAGCCGAATATCCCATTAGCCCCAAACAAGAAGCCTAAAACTTGACAACCAGAGCCTAGAGTCCAAAATGCCTCCCCTTTCCCTGCTGTGTTTTGTACCTGCCTGCTATTCCTCAAAATGAAGCAAAAGACTAAATTATTCTTTTACCATTTGGCTGAATGTATTCCCTTCATTTGATAGTGTACCTTAGTTTTAAAAAAGTGATTTGTTAAATGGATTATGCAAAGTTTTAGCATTACTGACTAACATCTTTCCTCACATATGCTTATGTTAACTTTCCAAAACAGCCTTTGGCCATCAGAAAGACAAGGAGAGAGTCCAATTAGCTACCTTGGTCCATTCTCCTTGATCAAACAACCTATTTGGTGATTCACATTCTTTCAGTTTCTCAGGTATAAATGTGATTTAGTGCCTTCCTATCTGGACACCAGATGTTTTATTTGAAAATAGTTTCTAGAATATAAATGGAATGAAAACTAATCAGGTTTTTATAAATTCAAATAAGGTAGCTTGTTTCTTTGAGAAAGTCTTTGGTGACTGAGCAAGGAAAGGAGTATTTTCATCAGATGAAACTTGGGCATTGCACAAGAAAGCACTGTGTAATCTTCCCACATAGCTTTGGGCACTCCATAAATATTAAACAGCAACAGTAAAACCACCATGGTCATGACCTGCAATACTCCTGGACTCTCTTGGCCTCTCATGAACACTAACTGTCTACCTGTCTAATGGTATAATATTTGTAAGAGAAAATCTGTAAACTGTAATCGTCTAAGTCTCTACTTAGTAGGAGAGGGAAGTGTGGTTCCTGTCAAGCAAATTTAAAAGTTCAAGTATTTCTCTCTTGATACTGATAATAAATTTAGTCACTTCTATGCTCAGTTACTTAGTAGGGATAACTTAGGGTCAAGATGTTGTTGTTAAAGCAAAATTCAATTATAAGAGTAGATCTTGTGCTTTCTTCAAGCCTACTCATTGTATGGGGGAAATCGGCAAAAATGGTCAAAGCGTACAAATTTCCAGTTATAAGATGAAAACATGCTGGGGATCTAATGTACAGCTAGTGACTATAGTTAACAATACTGTATTGTGTATTTAATACTTGATATTTTGTGATAACTTTATATTTTAAAATTTGTTAAGGTTTCTTTGTAGTCAAATGGAAGATTCTGTATATCAAGTCTAATGACTTTATAATTTATGGCTTATTTTTCATCTGTATGATCTATCCAATTCTGAAAGAGCTGCATTAAATTGTTCACTATAATTGCGTTTTGATCAAGTTCTCCTTGCATTTCTAATAGCTTTTGCTTTGTGTGACAGCTGTTATATCTGATACATACATTTTTATTATTGTATAATCTTCATACACTTGGGTTTTTTTCCCAGTTTGAGAAATGACTGACATACATCACTGTATAAGTTTAAGGTGTACAGCATAAATAAACTTGGTTTTTGTGTGTACAGCATAAATAAACTTGGTTTTTATCACTAAAAAAAAAAAAAAACTTGCTAAGAGAGTAGATCTTAAAAGTTCTCAAAAAAATTTTTATAACTATGTGAGGTGATGAATGTGTTAACTAATCTTACTGTGGTAATTGTTTAACAGTAAGTATATACATATATTGAATCATTATGATATATACCTTAAACTTACACAATGCTATATGTCAATTATATATCAGTAAAGCTGGGGAAACTTTTGCTTATTATATTTGTTTGCTAGAGCTGCCATAACAAAGTAACACTGATTGGGTGGCTTAAATGACAAGGTTTCTCACAGTTCTAGAAGCTAGATATCTGAGTTGGAGGTGTCAGCAGGGTTGGTTTCGTCTAAGGCCAGTCTCCTTAGCTTATAGGTCATCTTCTCTCTGTGTCTTCACATGGTCTTCCCTTTGTGTTTATTTGTGTCCTAATCTTTTCTTCTTATAAGGACACCTGTCATATTGGATTCAGGCCAACACACAGGACCACATTTAAATTTAATTTCTTCTTTAAGGGCCTTATCTCCAAATATAGTCACATTCTGAGGTATTAGGAGTTAGAATTTCAACATACGAATTTTAAGAGGACACAGTTTGGCCCATAACACTTATTTTAACTTGAAGGAGCCTCATACTCACTTACTACAAATCCCTTATTATATATTTGAGGAAATCAGATCTAGAGAGATAAAGTGACACGCACAAGAAGAGATTTGCCATAGGGATAGAATGAGATAGGGACAGAACAGTCCATTGCTCTTTCTCTGAAAATTTAGAGAGGGAAGAAATTGTTCCATGAAAACTTTGCTGTGTCCGGTGGAGTTGTAGTGTAAAAACCATTCCAGTAGTCTTTGACCATTGTTGACCTATGGATTGGACACAGTGAAGTTTACATTAGAACGATTCACTTCCTTTTAGTCCCAGATGTAATTGCACTGACTTATGGTCTTGATTTACAAGCAAAACCGTGCAACTTCACTTACCTATCAAAGAGTGCATGCATTCTAGGTACCCTCAAGACAATCCACTGGGAGTGGGAAGAAAATATTAGAATTCCTATATTACATTTTTCATCCTAAAGTGGGAAACAAATTAGTTTAGATGCATTAAATTTTGGATTGACACTGGTCAGGTGTCATGTGGCACTGAAGGAAGAATGGACATTTCCCAGAGAGGCATTTTGAGGTGTTGCCATGACTTAACAGCTTATATCATGTCTGGTTAAATGAATTTATGGTTTATATTATCTGGTTTGAACTAAATTACCCCTCTCAAAAATGAACAAATGGCTTTAAAACATTCTTTCAAAGAAACTTCAGATTGAAGATAGCATAAATAATACAGCACAAGTAAATAAGAAGATTCCTGAACTGACTTTTCTTCCTAGTATAAGCTCATCATTGGACACAATAAGAGGTAAAAGCAGTGATGACCTAATTGTATCTGACATATTGAATCACATTCCTTTCATGCTCTTTTCTTTTTAAAGGAGAAAAAAAACCTTATAAGATTTTACATGATTGATAGAAAAAACTTTTTAAAAAAATATTGCTTATTTTATCTTTATTTCATCCTTTATACACTTAATTATGGTCATGTGTTCATCATGTGCAAAACATGTACATTGGATGCTATAATGTACCACATATATGTTTTGCAACATTCATAATGACATGTGTAAACATATACATACTGTAAGTCCTTGCTCAAACTATTTTTTGCTGTTGTACTGTATGACCTAAAATGTTTGGCCACTGGCATTTGAAATGGTGAAAAGACAAAAGAGGTGCTTTCCCACAAGCAGCTGCCCTGCCTTTCTTCTATAGCTTTCTGGTACTCAGTAGCGATTTGCATTTTGGTGCATTGTTTTTGGTTTTAGCTTTTCATTAAAGTTTAACATACATACAAAAGTTGCAAAAATCACAATGACTTTTCCCAAAGTGAGCACATTCATGTCTGCAATACCCAGATGAAGAAACAGAACAACTCCAAGACACCAAGAGCTGCTCTCATGCCCCCTTCTAATCACTAGCCCAGCCAAGGGTAATAACTATCATGTGTTTACACCATAGCTTAGTTGTGCCTACTTTTGAACTATATATAAATGGAATCATGCTGTCTTTTCATTTTTGATTTGTAGGAGTTCTTTATATATTCTGGATGCAACCTCTTTGTACTGAAAATATGTATGTATTTATATGTATTAAAAAAATATCCTCTTCCACTCTGTGGCTTGGCTTGCCTTTTTACTCTTTAAATGGTGTCTTTGATGAATAGGAGTTCTTCATTTTAATAGAATATATTTTAATATATTTCTAATGTATCAAAAATGTTTCTTTTATAAGTATGTCTTACTTAAGAAATTTTGGGGACTTCCCTGGTGGCACAGTGGTTAAGAATTCGCCTGCCAGTGCAGGGGACACGGGTTCAATCCCTGGTCTGGGAAGATCCCTCATGCCACGGAGCAACTAAGCCCATGTGTCACAACTACTGAGCCTGCGCTCTAGAGCCCACGAGCCACAACTACTGAGCCCATGTGCCACGCCTACTGAAGCCTGCGTGCCTAGAGCCCATGCTCTACAACAAGAGAAGCCACCTCAATGAGAAGCATGCAACCGCAGCAAAGAGTAGCCCCTGCTTGCAGCAACTAGAGAAAGCCCGTGTGCAGCGATGAAGATACAATGAAGCCAAAAACAAATAAATAAATTTAAAAAAAATTTTTTTTAAATAAGAAATCTTTGCCTATTTTGAGGTCATGAAAGTGTTCTCCTTTGTATTATTTTAAAGTTTTACTGTTTTCCCTTTAAATTTACATCTGAAATCCATCTGAAATTATTTTTTGATATAAGGTAGTGGCCAAGATTCATATTTTTATATAGATATTCCAATTAACCAGCATTATTTATTTTAAAATGCTCTCCTTTTCCCCATTGCACTGCATTGTCACCTTTTTCATAGAACTGTGTCTATTAATGTTCGGGTCTGTTTCTGAATTTTCTATTCTGTTCCATTGGTCTATTCTTAAATCCTTTATCTATCCTTGCATCAATACCGCACTCTTTTATAGCTTTAAATTAGGTCTTCAATTTGGTAGATTAACACCTCCATCTTTGTTCTTCTTCAAGATTGTTTTGACTTTTTTAGATCCTTTGCATTTACATATAAATTTTAGAATTTGTGAGTTTCCATTAAAAATGCTGGAATTTCAATTGTAATCACATTGAATGTGTAGCTCAATTTGGAAAGAATTGACATCTTCACAATACTGAGTCTTCCAATCTATGGCCATGGTATATTGCTTCATTTATTTATGTCTTTAACTTCTACCAGCAATGAATCCCGGTTTTTCAGTTTAAAATGTAAATTTTAATTTTCACATCTTACATTAAATTTATTCTCAGACATTTGATGTTTTCTGTTGCTATTGTAATGGCATCTTTTTTAAATGTCAATTTCAAATTATTTGTTGTTGGTGTATAGAAAAGAAATCCATGTTAGCAAAAGATCTTTTTTTCAGATATCATGCCAAGTTCACTTAATGCTAATCTTTTTTCTTGTAACCTGCAACCTTGCTAAATTCATTTATTAATTATAATGGCTTGTCTCTAGATACATTTAAATTTTTGACAAGATCATGTTGTCTATAAATAATGTAGATATTTAATTTCTTCCTTTCCAATACACATGACTTATATGTATGTATGTATGTATTTGTCATTAACATACCAAGTAAGATCTTCAATTCAATATTGAATAGAAGTAGTTATGAGAGACTTCCATGTCTCATTCTCAGCCTCATGGGAAATCTTACACTATTTCATCATAATTATGATGTTCACTCACAGTGGTTTTTTATCTTTTGTAGATAGTCCTTATCAACCCAGGAAGTTCCTTTCTGTTTCCATTGTGTTAAGAGTTTCATGATAGATTATAAATTTATTTGAATTTTATCATATACTTTTCCTGCATCTATTCATATGATGAATTACATTTTTTGAGTTTTGCTTAATATTAAAAACCCTTACATTCCTGGAATAAAGTTGTGATGTGCTACCCTACTGTCATTCTATTGGGTTCAATTAGCTAATGTTTTGGTTAGGATTTCTGTATCTAAGCTGATGAAAGACATGGGTTTATAATTTTTCTTTCTTTTAATGATCTTGTCAGTTTAGAGATCAAGATTATAGATTACACCACCTCGGAAAAGAGTTAGGAAGTATTTTTTTCTATTTATATCCTCTGGAAGAGTTTAAGATTCATGCTATTTCTTGCTTCCGTATTTTCAAACTCTACTTATGAAGACTTCTCAGTTTTTTATGATAAGGTTTTTAATTAACCAAATCAATTTTTTTAGCCAATATAGAGATATTCAAATGTTTTCATTTCTTCTATCAACCGTGTTGTGTTTTTGAAGAATTGGTCTTTTTTCCGAATTTTTTAATGTATTGGCATAAAATTGCTTATAATATCTTCTTATTTTCTTCTTAATGTCATTTGGGTCTGCAGTAATGTCTCCTGTTTCATTCTTGACATTAGTAATTTGTGTTTTCTCTATTTTTTTCCTTGCTTGATCTTTCTAACGGTTTATCAATTTTACTAATGTTTTCAAGGAACCAACTTTTTGTTTGGTTGATTTATTCTGTTTTACATTCATTTTCTATTTCACTGGTTTTTGCTCTCATCTTTATTGTTTTCGTCCTCCTGCTTGGATTTGACTTGCTGTTTCTAATTTCTAGCTTATTGAGAAGGAAGCTTAAATCATGGATTTTCAGTTTTTATTATTTTCTAAAATATCATTAAAGCCTCTAAATTCTTCTCTGAGCACTCCTTTAGCCACATGTCACAAATTTTGATATATCATATCATTACCATTCAGTTCAAAATGTTAAGTTTCTTCTTTACCTATTGGTTATTTAAGAGGATATCAGTCAACTGAACAAGCAGTTGGGCATTTTCTGGCTACCTGTTTGTTACTCATTTCTATCTTATTTACACTGTAGACAGAGAACATGCCCTGAATAATTTTAATCTTTTGACACTTGTTAGGGTTTGCTTTTAACCAACACATCATTGATTGTGGTAAAGGTTTACTATGCACTTGAAAGCATAAATTTGGATGTTGCTGGATGCAGTTTCTGTATATGTCAATTAGATTAAGTCATACAGATATTCTATATTCTTAATGATACTGACATATTTCTATGTCTCTTTTTAGTTCTATCAACATTTGCTTTAGTTTTAAACGATATTATCAGGCACACACAAGTGTAGGATTGCAATATATTCCTGTTCGTCTGACTCATTTATAGTTGTGAAATGTCTCTCTTAATCTCTGTTAATACTTACTTTAAAGATTATTTTGTCTGGTATTAGTGTAACTACACCAGCTTTCTTTTCGCTGATTCTTTGTTGTGTTTTCTTTAAACCATTTCTTTTACTTTAAACTCCTTATGTGTAAAGTGTACCTCTTGTAATCAACATATACTTAAATTTTTGTTTTTCAGAAAATCTCACCATCTTAGTCTTTTACTGACAGTATTTAGTCCATTTACATTTAATGTAATTAATGAGAGAATGGATTTATATATAACATCTTACTATTTTTTACTTGACCCATCTGATTTATGTTTCTTTTTTTTTTCCTTCATTTGGATCTAATTATATGTATGTTAGATATTTTCTCTGTGTCCCACATATCTACTGCACTCTTATCCTTATTTCCATTCTTTTTCTATGTATGCTTTATTTGGGGACATATTCTATTAATCTGCCTTCTAGTTCTTTAATCCTGTCTTTTTTTTTTTTTTACACATCTTTATTGGAGTATAATTGCTTTACAATGGTGTGTTAGTTTCTGCTTTATAACAAAATGAATCAGCTATACATATTCATATATCCCCATATCTCCTCCTTCTTGTATCTCCCTCCCACCCTCCCCATCCCACCCCTCTAGGTGGTCACAAAGCACCGAGCTGATCTCCCTGTGCTATGCAGCTCCTTCCCACTAGCTAGCTATTTTACATTTGGTAGTGTGTATATGTCCATGCCACTTTCTCACTTCGTCCCAGCATACCCTTCCCCTTCCCCGTGTCCTCAAGTCCATTCTCTACGTCTGTGTCTTTATTCCTGTCCTGCCCCTAGGTTTTTAGATTCCATATATATGTTAGCATACGGTATTTGTTTTTCTTTCTGACTTACTTCACTCTGTATGACAGACTCTAGGTCCATCCACCTCACTACAAATAACTCAATTTCATTTCTTTTTATGGCTGAGTAATATTCCATTGTATGTATGTGTCACATCTTCTTTATCCATTCATCTGTTGATCGACACTTAGGTTGGTTCCATGTCCTGGCTATTGTAAATAGAGCTGCAATGAACATTGTGGTACATGCCTCTTTTTGAATTATGGTTTTCTCAGGGTATATGCCCAGTAGTGGGATTGCTGGGTCGTATGGTAGTTCTATTTTTAGTTTTGTAAGGAACCTCCATACTGTTCTCCATAGTGGCTGTATCAATTTACATTCCCACCAACAGGGCAAGAGGGTTCCCGGGTTCCCTTTTCTCCACACCTTCTCCAGCATTTATTGTTTGTAGTTTAATCCTGTCTTGTTCTGTGTCTAGTCTATGTTAAATCCATCTATTGTGTACTTAATTTCATATATTGTATCTTTTATTTCTGAAATTTCCACTTGCTTTTTTCTACATTCCAATTCTCTGGTGAAATTTTTCCATTTTTTAACCTATATTGCTTTCTTTTTTTCTTTTCTTGAGTATGATAATTAAAGTTATTTGAAAGCCCATGTTATTTAACTACAATGTCTAGGTCACCCATAAGTCTGTTTCTACAGCCTGATTTTCCTCTTGGAGTTTTGCTATATGATCGTGTTTCTTGACATATATAATGACTTTTGTTTGACTTTTGTTTAAATAACAAACATGATAACCAGATGATGTTATCTTTCACCAGAGAAAGTTAATCACTTCTACTAGGTATAATGGGCTCAGGGGAAGGGTGAGCCCCTTTATCCAGCTAAGGACTAAGCTGAGTCAAGGCTGTGTTGCAATTTTAGTAAGACAGTCTAGCTCTAATTTAACCTGGTTCCTAGAGCAAGGCACTTTTAAAAGCAAAAGTTTTTAACTGGGAGCCTAGTGAATCTTTTGTTTCTCTAGAACGAAGAGACTCTGGGAAATCCCCCTCTGTATTTGTTAGCCTTATAGATACCTTCAGAATTTGGCATATATCTTGAAGAGAAAAGTAATCATGTATTTGAGACTCCTTGAACCAAAATTTTCAGCCAATGCCTGGAACTGACAGAATCCTTCAGAAAAAAAAAGAGAATGAAGATTGTCAGCTAAACTCTAAAGTGTTCTCTCCTCTCCAGAACTGTAATTCTTCTGTTTCTCTTTGCTTCTCCATTTCTTTAATGTCTTTAAACATATGGATTTTTGTGTGTGTTTTATCCGTCTTTTCTGGTTGTTCTCAGCAGGAATGCAAGTTTGACATAAACTACTCCATTCTACCCAGTGATGGGAGTCCTCAGTCTATGTTTGAGAAGTAAAGGAACCAGCAGTCTTAATTACTTGCTACCTGAAAAGAGTTTTTAATTTGCAAGTTCCACTAAGGAGTTTTTCTTCTTTGGTTGTTTTATGAGGAAAGGATTACTTTAGGGCCAATATTCATTTTAAAAATCCTGCTTGTTTAAAGGCTGAGGGCAATATGGAATAGCAAAGTTGAATAATCTTTTTGTAGTTTGAAATCTGGCCAGGCACAGGGTAATTATAAAAAGCAACCAGTTAAATGAACATAAAGCAAGCTGGCAAGAAATCTACAGAACATGGTGACTTGTGTAATGTTCTCTTCTCACTGTCATGTAGAAACCCTCTGCTGCATTAACTAAATGTCAAATGGAGTAGTTGAGAACACTGTGGGCTTCCTGAATATACTATACAACATCATTTGCAAACTTCCCCTGCAACAGGAGCAAGTTATTCTTAAAAATTACTTTTCCATTATATATTAATTCTGATCGAAATTTCATTAGGATATAAAACTTACACAGAGTAAAATACATATTCATATGAATATATCTCCCTCTGAGAATGTTATTTTGAAATTATTATGTATCATATTTTCAATAAAAGAATAATCTTTTCCTTCAAATGTTTGAAGATACCCAGTGAATCCTAGAATAGTGTATTAAATTTTTCCTATTAACATAACTAAATTCTGTGCTTCTACTTTATTATAACTTATAACCAGTAATAATAAAAATATTAAAAATTTTAATATAATAATGTCTAAAGATTGTTAAATGCATACTACGGGTCAGGCCTAGTGCTTACTGCTCATATGTACCAATTCCTTGAGTCATTGCATCGCTGTGTAAGGTAGATATTTTTGACTTAATTTTATAGATGAGGAAACTAAGTTTAGGCTCATACACAGGTTTGTTTGATACCAAAAGTAATACTCTTAACCACAACTATATGCTGTCTCTGAGGATAAATGAAAGCTGATGTATTGATTTCCAACTTAATAGGTACCGACTTCTTGTTCAAATTTCATCAGATTGACAGATTGGTAAAGAGAGAAAAGTGCAGGTCAAACTTATCATTTCTATCACTGTCAGAGGCTCAAATAAACGTTGACTGCAGAGAAAAGGTTGCAGCTAAAATGAGTTTCTGGCATTATCTGAAGATCACAATTTTCTGCCCCATTTCTGTCCAACAGGACTTAAGAAGCTGACCTTATGATTTCTTCCTACCCCTTTCTTTCCCCCAAGATGGCCCTTCTGTCCCTACTTTCTTGCTTCCTCTTCAGTGCCTAGTGGACTAATCTGATCCCAGCAACCTAGAGTCTAATGAAAGGAACTGTGTTAATCCAATCAGCTGTCAAACTAGGTCTATTGGGTTGCATTATGTGATTGGTTATTGCTTGGATAAAATCATAACAACACAGAATGACCTCTACCCCGTCTTACTTCTTTTTCCCTTTCACCTAGGCTTTTAATTATTATTACCATCACTGTTAATTTTGCTGCTGCTGTTATTATTATTGTTCATGTGTCTTAATTAATGCTTTCATTGTACACCATTTAGCCAGACATGTCTACCTTACTGATATTTCCCCACCATATGCCTCTTTCTTGTTAGTCTTAATAGAGATATCAAAGACTCCAATCTCATCATAAATTAATTCTACTTCCTTTGGGATACTTAAAAGTTTTAGGTCTATTTAAAAGCATCTGCTATAATTTTCCCCTTTTTTTTCTATTCTGCAGTTTTTGTCATTTGTTAATCAAAATAATAAGAATAAAGGTATATCTTAAGTACTAATCCCCATGCCCAAGTTATTTGCATGTTATTCAATTTTAATTTTTCTGGTCTTATTATCATTTTATTATTCAAAGGAATCCTTTTCTTTTTCCTCAGATTGAATCAACTAACAGAAGTATTTTTAATGATTTTAGAAATTTCCTTAGATAAATTATATATATTATAGTCTAGTTTCTGGAAGTAACACTTCTGAACATAACCCCTCTGAACACTGGCAGATAATACTCTAGGAAACAGGGATCAGTGTAGCCAGGCAACAATTTCAAAATCAAAAATCATCACATGGTCAAGCAGTAAGGTGGATATGAAAAATGCAGGCAGAGGTTCTATAGAACCTCTCTGGAGGGGATGTCTTAATATATTAGCATTACAAAAATGTCTCCAGCTCCCCAATCTTAAATACATAATTTGTGAATAATATTATGGGTTTGCAGCTGGCAGTGAAGTGTGATATATTGTTAATGCTTTTTGCAAATGTTAGAGTGGATATCTATCAAGACTCTATTGTCTCTGATGGCTTTCATATAGCACAGTCCAAAAAACACTTCAATCTCTGGCTAAACTACAGATTTTACTGTTCTGCAGATCATTAGAATTTTTACTAGGTCTAAATAATAAAAGCTATTATTAGGGTGAATTCATAGCAATAGAATTTGCAATTTTAGGATTTTCTCTATGGATTTGGCTTGTACACTCTGGAATCTAAGCTTTTATTTGGGGGGAAAAATGAGATAAGTTAACTTTTTGTAGCTTTCTTGGATAGGAAGGGAGCCCTGACAATAGTTAAATTCTGTGCCAGAGAGCCATGCATATCAGTTTCCAATTAACGTTCTCAATCCAAACTCATCTCAATTTTTCTCCAGTTGAAGGAGATTGGGCTATACTTAAGGGTTGTACTTATAAAGTGATTATGAAATTTTCTTCCGTCATTCAGTTTTGTGTGATATCTCTGGGCAATTTCTGATGTTGCTGCTGTAGCAACAGCATATTTAGTGCTTGTCAGAGACAGGAGCATTTTGAAATTGTGAGGGAGGAGCCATGATTTAAAATGTGCTACAAATTGCTCTCAGCGCTAGAATACAAATTCAAATATGATAGTTGATACCAATCTGCAATGTATTTTGGAGTAATCCCAACTGCTTATGAAAATCCCTTGATGGTTTAGGGATACATTTTGTCTACCAAACAGTCACTCTGACTGCATTGAGAATTCAGACACAATTTTTTAAATGCAGAAGGGATTTCAGAATAAATTAGATTTTTTTAAAACCCCAAGTGTTCAAAATAGAGGCATCTTTGCTTTAAGCATCAAGACCTCGTAAGACTTTGCATATAGGGTGGCTCTGAGAAAAATTCCATTCCTGGTAAATATGACTGGGAATGTCAACTGTGCACAACTTTAAATGATATGTGTTTGGTAGGCATTTTCGTACATGAAGAGTGAATAGTGCATTTCTCATCATTTCTTTTCACAATGTCTTTATTGAGCAAGAACAAGTATGTTAGTATGTGCTAACCTACACACACACACACACACACACACACACACACACACACACATAAATCCACTGGCAGCTGTTTCTACAATAGCCTAAAGAGCGCCAGAGTGGAATGCAATGTGGCTATTGAACCAATAGAGCTATATCATATTTTGATTATTTGTTTAGACTCCAACACATCTATAATGCATTACTTGTTTAGAATTTGAGAATAAATTCATCATAAACAAACCTCAAGTTCAAGTGTCTGTATCTAAATTGAGGGAAGAAATGCACAAAGGCACAGCTAGCTAGACTAATAGCACACTGTCACCAGCAGTGGGAAGAAACATTCCCAATGGGCTTGACTTGAGCCATTATTATCTGAATGGGATGGTCAGCAAGAAGGCATTAAGGTGGGAAACAAAGAGGCAAACTTTTTTATGGCAATGAGCATGGTCTTTACCCTTGGAAAGCCCCAAGAGAATTCCTCAACACTAATCCCCAGATCAAGAATAGACCAGGATTCACTAATGTTATAGATGGGTAGGAGGACAATAGACCCTTCTCATGTTGTAAGTTAAAGCCTTGTATTATTTGCTCTGGCTGCCATAACAAAATACCACAGACTGGGTGGCTTAAACGACAGAAATTTATTTTCTCACCATTCTGGAGGGTAGAAGTCTGAGATCAAGGTATCAACAAACTTGGTTTTTTCTGAGGCCCCTCTCCTTGACTTGTAGATGACCATCTTCTCCCTGTGTCTTCACATCGTCTTCCTTCTGTGTGTGTCTGTGTCCTAATTTCCTTTTCTTACAAGGACACAAGTCATATTGAATTAGGGCCCATCCAAATGACCTCATTTTAACCTAATTACCTCTTTAAAAGCCCTATCTTCATCAAATACAGTCACACTCTGAAGTGCTGGGGGTTAGGGTTTCGATATATGAATTTTTTTTTCTAGGTGTTTGTTCTTTAATTCTTCTAGGTCTTTGTTAAACAGTTCTCTTTTTTTTTTAATTTAATTTAATTTATTTATTTATACAGCAGGTTCTTATTCGATGTATGAATTTGAGGGGAGACAGAATTCAGTCCGTAACAAGCCTAGACGTTGATACTAATTATATTTCATCTCTACTGAGTTTCCCGATTCCTCATGCTTTTGCAACATTAGCCACAAATATGTTGACATATTTGGGCACCCTCTGCTTGATATGGTAAGAGCATGGTATTGAGGAAGCCAATAGAGGACTTAACACTTCTTGGTCCCACAATGGGTCTACCAGGGTCACGTGTACAGTTAAGCTGTGGAGGACAGAATTATAGTTCAAGCTTGGCCATGTGACTTGCTTTGGCCAATAAAATGTGAGTGGAAGTGAGATGCTCCTCCTCCAAGCAGAAGCATAAGAGCCATTGCACAGCTCCACCATGTTAGCCTTTCCTTTGGCAGTGAGCCGTAAATTTTCTCAGATAGGGCACATAACATGAGCAAAATAAGCCTTTGTTGTTATAATATCTGCCTATATTTCAGAATTGTTTGTTCCCATAGTACAGTTTAGCCAAAGCTGCATGAAGCATCCTGCACTCTCATCCCTGCCCCTGAGGCTCCTGACCATCCATGCTACACTGTTCACCAGTTGCTAGAAACCCCACCAGCATATTCCATGCAGATCCATCTGCCCACCCTGGGTAGTGTCATAATTTCTTCCTGCCCAAATAAGACTCTAATTCCTTTTTTTCCTCAATCAGCAATCAGGAAAGCAACTTGACCAAAGTGACACATAGAAAGGTAGGTATGTGGAAAACCCTGCTGCTCAGCTTGACAAATAACTTTGCTGTGGAAAACCTCTAATTTAAAGAAAGATGTATTAATCCAAATAAAAAGTCTCTCTAATAACGAGATTTCAAAAATGTTGTTTGGGGAACAGGAAAGACATTCCAGCACCTCTACATTGCCTTATGTACTTACTAGATATCTCTCCCTGCCACTGTTACAAAAAACTTCAAAGCATAAATGCTACTGAGCTATAACTTGAACTGTATATCCCTATAGTTACTTACTATCAGTAGGCACTGTGCAGGGCTCTTCACATGCACTATTCCATATAATCTCTTCAACAGCTCTATAAAACAGGTACAACTTATTATCCCCACACTACAGAGAAGACTCTGGTCATATGGCAGGTGAGTGGCACAGCCCATGCTCATTACTACTGTGCTATTTAGCAATGACATCAATGCATTCTTTACTCCCAGAATCTAAGAAAAAATAAAGCATCACTGTGAATTTTTTAGATGTGTCTTCCTTTTACTTTATGGCATATAGGATAAAGGGGTTTGGGAGGGGCGGGAATAGAGGCAGGTATTTCCCATTAGAATGACTTAGTAAGTTCAAAACCCAAAGTTGATCTAACCTTCTGCTTCAACACTTATAAATAACAGATGAGAAAGAAAAAGTAACAAAAAGAAAAATAAGCAACAAACAGGAAATATGTATCAAGGCTCAGCAAAATTGTCCTGTGGATCTACAAAGAGACAGAAACCCAAAACAATGATGGAGGGGAGTAAGGATGCTCAGACCATGACCTTTCAGACTCTGCCGGTAGCTGTGACACTTGTTCCTACAAGATAATGGAGACTAAAATGGTTCCATGCCATGCAGAAACCTAGAGCCAAGTTCATTTCTTGAAGCTAGAAGCTGGAGGTGGGCACTGCTCCTGAAAGGAGGATTGTTGTCTTTTTTTGTAATGCTGTTGAAAAAAGCCTGAGGCTTCGGCTGTTACAAAGCCTGGGGTCTGGCAAAGTAGGAGGAACCAAGCTTCCTTCTGGGTCTGTGAATGGATCAGCTATCTCCCTAGAACCTGCAGAAATATTGTAGAATTAGGCACGGAACCAAGATGGCAGAGTCGAAGGACGTGCTCTCACTCCCTCTTGTGAGAAAACCAGAATCACAACTACTTGCTGGACAGCCATCGACAGGAAGACACTGGAACACACCAAAAAAGATACCCCAAAACCAAAGACAAAGGAGAAGCCACAATGAGACGGTAGGAGGGGTGCAATCACAGTAAAATCAAATCCCATAACTGCTGGGTGGGTGACTCACAGACTGGAGAACACTTATACCACAGAAGTCCACCCACTGGAGTGAAGGTTCTGAGAACCACGTCAGGCTTCCCAACCTGGGGGTCCGGCAACTGGAGGAGGAATTCCTAGAGAATCAGACTTTGAAGGCTAGTGGGATTTGACTGCAGGACTTCGACAGGATTGGGGGAAACAGAGACTCCACTCTTAGAGAGCACACACAAAGTAGTGTGTGCATCGGGACCCAGGGGAAGGAGCAGTGACCCCAGGGGAGACTGAACCAGACCTACTTGCTAGTGTTGGAGGGTCTCCTGCAGAGGCGGGGGGTGACTGTGGCTCACCATGGGGACAAGGACACTGGCAGCAGAAGTTCTGGGAAGTACTCCTTGGGGTGAGCCCTGCCAGAGTCTGTCATTAGCCCCACCAAAGAGCCCAGGTAGGCTCCAGTGTTGGGTTGCCTCAGGCCAAACAACCAACAGGGAGGGAACCCAGCCCCACCCATCAGCAGTCAAGCAGATTAAAGTTTTACTGAGCTCTGCCCACCAGAGGAACAGTCAGCTCTACCCACCACCAGTCCCTCCCATCAGGAAACCTACACAAGCCTCTTAGATAGCCTCATCCACCAGATGGCAAACAGCAGAAGCAAGAAGAACTACAATCCTGCAGCCTGTGGATCAAAAACCACATTCACAGAAAGACAGACAAGATGAAAAAGCAGAGGGCTAAGTAGCAGATGAAGGAACAAGATAAAACCCCAGAAAAACAACTAAATGAAGTGGAGATAGGCAACCTTCCAGAAAAAGAATTCAGAATAATGATAGTGAAGATGATCCAGGACCTCAGAAAAAGAATGGAGGCAAAGATCGAGAAGACGCAAGAAATGTTTAACAAAGACCTAGAAGAATTAAAGAACAAACAAACAGAGATGAACAATACAATAAGTGAAATGAAAAATACACTAGAAGGAATCAATAGCAGAATAACTGAGGCAGAAGAACGGATAAGTGACCTGGAAGACAGAATGGTGGAATTCACTGCCAAGGAACAGAATAAAGAAAAAAGAATGAAAAGAAATGAAGACAGCCTAAGAGACCTCTGGGACAACATTAAACGCAACAACATTCGCATTATAGGGGTCCCAGAAGGAGAAGAGACAGAGAAAGGACAAGAGAAAATATTTGAAGAGATTATAGTCGAAAACTTCCCTAACATGGGAAAGGAAATAGCCACCCAAGTCCAGGAAGCGCAGAGAGTCCCAGGAAGGATAAACCCAAGGAGAAACACGCCGAGACACATAGTAATCAAGGTGGCAAAAATTAAAGATAAAGAAAAATTATTGAAAGCAGCAAGGGAAAAATGACAAATAACATATAAGGGAACTCCCATAAGGTTAACAGCTGATTTCTCAGCAGAAACTCTACAAGGCAGAAGGGAGTGGCATGATATACTTAAAGTGATGAAAGGGAAGAACCTACAACCAAGATTACTCTACCTGGCAAGGATCTCATTCACATTCGATGGAGAAATCAAAAGCTCTACAGACAAGCAAAAGCTAAGAAAATTCAGCACCACCAAAGCAGCTCTACAACAAATGATAAAGGAACTTCTCTAAGTGGGAAACACAAGAGAAGAAAAGGACCTACAAAAACAAACCCAAAACAATTAAGAAAATGGTCATAGGAACATACATATCGATAATTACCTTAAACGTGAATGGATTAAATGCCCCAACCAAAAGACACAGGCTTGCTGAATGGATACAAAAACAAGACCCATATATATGCTGTCTACAAGAGACCCACTTCAGACCTAGGGACACATACAGACTGAAAGTGAGGGGATGGAAAAAGATATTCTATGCAAATGGAAATCAAAAGAAAGCTGGAGTAGCAATACTCATATCAGATAAAACAGACTTTAAAATAAAGAATGTAACAAGACACAAGGAAGGACACTACATAATGATCAAGGGATCAATCCAAGAAGAAGATATAACAATTATAAATATATATGCACCCAACATAGGAGCACCTCGATACATAAGGCAACCACTAACAGCTTTAAAAGAGGAAATCGACAGTAACACAATAATAGTGGGGGACTTTAACACCTCACTTACACCAATGGACAGATCATCCAAACAGAAAATAAATAAGGAAACAGAAGCTTTAAATGACACAATAGACCAGATAGATTTAATTGATATTTATAGGACATTCCATCCAAAAACAGCAGATTACACTTTCTTCTCAAGTGCGCACGGAACATTCTCCAGGATAGATCACATCTTGGGTCACAAATCAAGCCTCAGTAAATTTAAGAAAATTGAAATCATATCAAGCATCTTTTCTGACCACAACGCTATGAGATTAGAAATGAATTACAGGGGAAAAAAACGTAATAAACACAAACACATGGAGGCTAAACAATACGTTACTAAATAACCAAGAGATCACTGAAGAAATCAAAGAGGAAATCAAAAAATACCTAGAGACAAATGACAATGAAAACACGACGACCCAAAACCTATGGGATGCAGCAAAAGCAGTTCTAAGAGGGAAGTTTATAGCTATACAAGCCTACCTCAAGAAACAAGAAAAATCTCAAATAAACAATCTAACCTTACACCTAAAGGAACTAGAGAAAGAAGAACAAACAAAACCCAAAGTTAGCAGAAGGAAAGAAATCATAAACATCAGAGCAGAAATAAATGAAATAGAAACAAAGAAAACAATAGCAAAGATCAATAAAACTAAAAGCTGGTTCTTTGAGAAGATAAAATTGATAAACCATTAGCCAGACTCATCAAGAAAAAGAGGGAGAGGACTCAAATCAATAAAATTAGAAATGAAAAAGAAGAAGTTACAACAGACACCACAGAAATACAAAGCATCCTAAGAGACTACCACAAACAACTCTATGCCAATAAAATGGACAACCTGGAAGAAATGGACAAATTCTTAGAAAGGTATAACCTTCCAAGACTGAACCAGGAAGAAATAGAAAATATGAACAGACCAATCACAAGTAATGAAATTGAAACTGTGATTAAAAATCTTCCAACAAACAAAAGTCCAGGACCAGATGGCTTCACAGGTGAATTCTATCAAATATTTAGAGAAGAGCTAAGACCCATCCTTCTCAAACTCTTCCAAAAAACTGCAGAGGAAGGAACACTGCCAAACTCATTCTATGAGGCCACCATCACCCTGATACCAAAACCAGACAAAGATACTACAAAAAAAGAAAATTACAGACCAATATCACTGATGAATATAGATGCAAAAATCCTCCACAAAGTACTAGCAAACAGAATCCAACAACACATTAAAAGGATCATACACCATGATCAAGTGGGATTTATCCCAGGAATGCAAGGATTCTTCAATATATGCAAATCAATCAATGTGATACACCATATTAACAAATTGAAGAATAAAAACCACATGATCATCTCAATAGATGCAGAAGAAGCTTTGACAAAATTCAACACCCATTTATATAAAAATTCTCCAGAGAGTGGGCACAGAGGGAACCTACGCCAACATAATAAAGGCCATATATGACAAACCCACAGCAAACATCATTCTCAATGGTGAAAAACTGAAAGCATTTCCTCTAAGATCAGGAACAAGAGAAGGATGTCCACTCTCACCACTATTATTCAGCATAGTTTTGGAAGTCCTAGTCACGGCAATCAGAGAAGAAAAAGAAATAAAAGGAATACAAATTGGAAAAGAAGAAGTAAAACTGTCACTGTTTGCAGATGACATACTATACATAGAGAATCCTAAAAATGCCACCAGAAAACTACTAGAGCTAATCAATGAATTTGGTAAAGTTGCAGGATACAAAATTAATGCACAGAAATCTCCTGCATTCCTATACTCTAATGATGAAAAATCTGAAAGAGAAATTAAGGAAACACTTCCATTTACCATTGCAACAAAAAGAATAAAATACCTAGGAATAAACCTACCTAGGGAGACAAAAGACCTGTATGCAGAAAACTATAAGACACTGATGAGAGAAATTAAAGATGATACCAACAGATGGAGAGATATACCGTGTTCTTGGATTGGAAGACTCAATATTGTGAAAATGACTGTACTACCCAAAGTGATCTACAGATTCAATGCAATCCCTATCAAATTACCAATGGCATTTTCTACGGTACTAGAACAAAAAATCTTAAAGTTTGTATGGAGACACAAAAGACCCTGAATAGCCAAAGCAGTCTTGAGGGAAAAAAATGGAGCAGGAGGAATCAGACTCCCCGACTTTAGACTATACTACAAAGCCACAGTAATCAAGACAATATGGTACTGGCACAAAAACAGAAACATAGATCAATGGAACAAGACAGAAAGCCCAGAGATAAACCCACTCACCTATGGTCAACTAATTTATGACAAAGGAGGCAAGGATATACAATGGAGAAAAGACAGTCTCTTCAATAAGTGGTGCTGGGAAAACTGGACAGCTACATGTAGAAGAATTAAATTAGAACACTCCCTAACACCATACACAACAATAAACTCAAAATGGATTAGAGACCTAAATGTAAGACTGGACACTATAAAACTCTTAGAGGAAAACACAGGAAGAACACTCTTTGAAATAAATCACAGCAAGATCTTTTTTGATCCACCTCCTAGAGTAATGGAAATAAAAACAAAAATAAACAAATGGGACCTAATGAAACTTCAAAGCTTTTGCACAGCAAAGGAAACCATAAACAAGATGAAAATACAACCTCAGAATGGGAGAAAATATTTGCAAATGAATCAATAGACAAAGGATTTATCTCCAAAATATATAAACAGCTCATGCAGCTCAATATTAAAGAAACAAACAACCCAGTCCAAAAATGGGTAGAAGACCTAAATAGACATTTCTCCAAAGAAGAGATACAGATGGCCAAGAAGCACATGAAAAGATGCTCAACATCACTAATTATTAGAGAAATGCAAATCAAGACTACAATGAGATATCATCTCAAACCAGTTAGAATGGGCATCATCAGAAAATCTACAAGCAACAAATGCTGGAGAGGATGTGGAGAAAAGGGAACCCTCTTGCACTGTTTGTGGGAATGTAAATTGATAGAGCCACTATGGAGAACAGTATGGATGTTCCTTAAAAAACTAAAAATAGAATTACCATATGATCCAGCAATCCCACTACTGGGCATATATCCAGAGAAAACCATAATTCAAAAAGACACATGCACCCCAATGTTCATTGCAGCACTATTTACAATAGCTAGGTCATGGAAGCAACCTAAATGCCCATCAACAGATGAATGGATAAAGAACAAGTGGCACATATATACAATGGAATATTACTCAGCCATAAAAAGGAATGAAATTAGTAATTTGTTGAGACGTGGATGGATCTAGAGACTGTCATACAGAGTGAAGTAAGTCAGAAAGAGAAAAACAAACATCGTATATTAATGCATGTGTGTGGAACCTAGAAAAATGGTACAGATGAACCGGTTTGCAGGGCAGAAGTTGAGACACAGATGTAGAGAACAAACGTATGGACACCAAGGGGGGAAAGCCGCGGGGGTGTGGGGATGGTGGTGTGATGAATTGGGCAATTGGAATTGACATGTATACACTGATGTGTATAAAATTGATGACTAATAAGAACCTGCTGTATAAAAAAAAAATTAAATAAAATTCAAAAATTAAAAAAAAAAACTAATACTAAACTTTCTTTGGGTTATTTGTATGGAAATATGTTAATATTAATGTTTCAGACAT
Organism: Balaenoptera borealis; assembly: GCF_965194805.1. NCBI lineage: Eukaryota > Metazoa > Chordata > Mammalia > Artiodactyla > Balaenopteridae > Balaenoptera > Balaenoptera borealis. Next base: position 49,502,711 of record NC_138875.1, on the reverse strand, counting down.
TACATGAAATTCCTAAAAATCTTATATGTTCTGGTATAATGTTATAAGTCATAATTCTAGTTATTTTAAACTGTATATCTCAGAAATCACTAAATTTCCTTGTCAACTGCATTATTATGAACTTTCATCAAATCTTTAACCATGGTCATTTTTAAGTCTTTTGTCATTTACAGACAGTTCTGGGTGTACTCTGATGCTTTTGCAAAAATGTTCCTATAAATGGGTTTCATCTTCAAGGAATTCATGGAAAAGACTCTGACAAGTATAGGTTTCTGGTAACTGACTATACTGCTGATCTGAATGAATAAGCATTTTCAGAACTCTAATGGAAAACTGATGAATTCATAAAAGTGCTAACAAAAGATCAAGATGAAAAAAAAATTAATTACATGGGACTGAGTGAACTGATGAGGATGATTATAATTTTTGTGACTTTGTTTGAATAAAAAAAAAAAATTGAGTTAAACTGTAGGACACCCAGCTGGTGTCAGATCATTGCTTGCTTGCTGGTCTGGTGGGAAATCCCCCACCTCCACACACTTGAATTGGTGACCAGAACCTTTTTAACCTGCCTTGGCATTCTCTTTCTTTGCTGGAATCTGGTGGCGGAATGCTGATTAGCTGGCAATTTTTGTAAGGACAAAGTCTGATCCGACTCCCTACACCTCACTTGGACATTCTCATCCTGGCTGAAATGGAAGTCTCTGTTAACTTGATGGTTAACCACCCCCTCCTTCTTGAAACTCGACTCTTCTGGTTTCCATGACACGGCACTCTCATGGTATACCACTCAGCAGTAAGACTGTTTTTTCCATGTCTCCTTCCTTAAACATTGGTGGTTATTGGGGCTTGGGGAGTGATAATCATGTCTCTTTCCAATGTGGCTTCTGAACCAATGGAGAAGTAGACACAAGATGCGGATGGAGATCAACATACCAGTTTTATTACAGTAACGCTGAATTGAAGAATGCAGCCTGAGACCACAGTTGGATGACTCAGTCTTTTGAGAGAAATGGATGGACTTTTTTACCCAGTTGTAGGCAGTGAAGCAGGAAACCGTTAGGCCTCCCCTCTCAGGGCAAAACCTGTCTCTGTAGCTTCCTGTAGTAGAAGTAAGAATATGTATCCATACAGTAGGCCAACTAGTCTGAAGGTGAAGGAAGATTGGACCCTGGACCACACTTGTGCAGACACTTTCTTTTTTGTTTTACCAATCTAATAAATCCCTCTTCTTTCCTTAGAGGAAAAAAAAAAAAAAAAAAGAAATATTGTAGAATTATAAAACCTTGATCATAACTAAGGTATGAGGGCCTGGCTGAAGGCAACAGCCAAACCTCTAGGCAGAAAGAGGAAAGCAGAAAGGAAACGAGTGAGAAAAAAAGGAATCACCCCACTTAAAGTGAGCTGGTAAACTCAAATTCCAAAACACAGAGGAAACTAATGCTAACCAAGAGAATGATAAATAAAAAAATAATAAATCAAATCATTCCAAATAAAATCAATGTCATAAAACAATCTAACAAAGACTTTAAAATATGTATGGCGAGTATGGCCAAAAAGCAACACCCAGAAAAATATAATAATAAATAATAAAATAAAAACACAGAAATGAAACAAGGTAGTTATGAAAAATAATTAGGAATCTTGGAGAAGAAAAAATCAGAGAAATAGAAAAAGTAATAGGATAAATTCTATTTATTGGTAAATTTTAGCAGTTCCAACTTGTATCCAATAGGAGTTCCAGAAGAAGAGAATTGAAGAAATAATGGCTGAGAATTTCCAGAGTTCAAGAAAGACAGCAGTCCTCAGGTTCAATGTATATTCCAACTTTTGAGCAGGATAAGGAAAAATAAATACATGCCCAAATGAAATTAAAAAATCTAAGAGATGCCCAAAATGACAGATGACCTATAAAATAATGGCAATTAGGCTGCAACAAAACTTTCATTAGCAACCATATGAGACAAAAGACAATGGAATAATATTTTCAAAGTGCTCAGGGAAAGAAACAATAAGCTTCAAACTTTATACACAGCTAAACATTTAATTAAGAGTAAGAGCAAAATAAAGGCCTTTTACACTTATAGAAATAAGAGTTTACCACCCACAGATGCTCATTAAAGAAATTATTAAAGAATATGTTTCAGCAAGAAAGAAAGTGAAGCCAGAGTGAAGGTGGATATGACTTGCACAGCTCACCAAGACCCAAAGTCTGTCCCCTTACCCATGGGAGAACTAGATTTTCCTGTACCTCTTGAAGTCAGGCTTGGCCATGAGACTTACTTTGGCCAAGAAAATGTGAGCAGAAGTGATGCATAATTCTCTTGCATGGAAGCTTTAAGAGCCAGCTCAAGTCCAGGGTACCCTTTTCCCTCTGCCCCAGCCACCCACACTCTTCCATATGGGGGCTGCCCCTTCAATGGCTTCAGAATGCAGGAGTTGAACCTCTAGCCAACCTGGAATGTGAGCAAGAAATAAAACTTCGTTGTTTAAGCCACTGCTTTTTAAAGTTGTTTGTTACAACTGATATAAGGACAATTACACAAAATAGGAGGGATTATAGACATTGACCCAATATGCTGGAAATTTTAATTAAAGATCAATTATAAAAATACTAAATTTTAGTGAACATCTAAATCTCTAGGTAACAATAATGTGAAGTATGTTCAAAAGAGAGTTAAAACGCATTGTAGAAGACAACAGAAACATTGAATAATCTTAAGCTTTGTTTAAAAATGTACAGAGGCATACACAGGTTTATAATTTAGGAATCCTTACCAGAATAATAGAAAGGCAATTTAAAGCTTTCAAATGGCAAGGTAGAGAAAGGAGAATATTGAAAACTTACCCAATTCATGTGAAATTAGGAGAAGAAGAAGAAAAAGGTAAAGAAAAATGATGATAAATAGAAATAATAAAAGAATGTGGCAGAAATAGGTCCAAATATTAAAATCACAATAAAACGACCGGAGTAAAGTCACACTAGAAGACCAATCCATCTGGATCAAACTGAATCTAATCAGATTGCATATTTTTTAATCCAGCCCCCATTTGCTGCTTTATAAAAAAACAAAACAAAACTTAAAACACACAAAAAAGATGAAAAACAAGTTCACTAGATACACAGTAATTGTTATGGGCTGAATTCTATCACCTTCCCCCAAATTCATATGTTGTAGTCTTACGCCTAGTACCTCCAAGCGTGACCATATTTAGAGACAGGATCTAGAAAGAGATAATTAAGTTAAGATGAGGTCATATGGGTGGGCCCTAATCCAACATTGCCAACGTCCCTTTAAGAGGAGGAAATTTGGATGCAGACAGGTACAGAGGGAGGACAATGTGAGGACACAGGAAGAAGATGGTCATCTATAATCCAAGAGAGGCCCCAGAAGAAACCAACCCCCGGCTGACACCTCCATCTCTGACATCAAGCCTCCAGACTGTGAGAAAATTAATTTCTGTTGTTTAAGCCACTCAGTCTGAGATATTTGTTATAGCAGTCCTAGTAAACTAATACACTAACCAAAAAAACAAAAAAGACAAAACAAGAAAACACAGAAAAACTGGTGTGGCAACGTAACATGAGACTAAAACAGAATTCAAGTCAAAACACACGAATAGCATTACAGTGGAACATCAACCATGTAAAAAGGGCCAGTCCACTAAGATACAAAGTCATTCTCCCTTGAACCCTCTCCAGTCAAGCTGTAGTTCCTACTCCTCCAAAAAAAAGGAAAAGAAAAGAAACACTCTTGTAGGTGTTATCAAAGATCTGCATGTTATCAAAAGCCAATGGTCAGTTTCGGTCAGGTTCCAGCCATCATCCTACACATCTTCCCTTTCCTCCGGAGACACCATACACTTCACTCTCTCTTCCCGACCCCTCTGATTTTCCCAATCTTACACACTAGTAGGGCCGAGGGCTCGAGCTTCCAATATCTTCTCTTCTCCATCTACATGCGCACAGCAGAGGCTGCTCTTGCCTCCTCAGAATAGCTGCAGTGGAAAATATACAAACAACAAAAGCTGGAGAGGGTGTGGAGAAAAGGGAACCCTCTTGCACTGTTGGTGGGCATGTAAATTGATACAGCCACTATGGAGAACAGTATGCAGGTTCCTTAAAAAACTAAAAATAGAACTACCATATGACCCAGCAATCCTACTACTGGGCATATACCCTGAGAAAACCATAATTCAAAAAGACACATTCACCCCAATGTTCATTTCAGCACTATTTACAATAGCCAGGACATGGAAACAATCTAAATGCCCATCGACAGATGAACGGGTAAAGAAGATGTGGTACATATATACAATGGAATATTACTCAGCCATAAAAAGGAACGAAATTGAGTCACTTGTTAAGACGTGGATGGATCTACAGACTGTCATACAGAGTGAAGTAAGTCAGAAAGAGAAAAACAAATATCGTATATTAACACATATATGCGGAACCGAGAAAAATGGTACAGATGAACCGGTTTGCAGGGCAGAAAGTGAGACACAGATGTAGAGAACAAATGTATGGACACCAAGTGGGGAAAGCGGTGGGGGGGGGGCTGGTGTGATGAACTGGGAGATTGGGATTGACATGTATACACTGACGTGCATAAAATGGATGACTAATTTTAAAAAATGGGAAAAAAAAGAAAAAGAAAATAAAGGGGGGGGAGAGAGTGAGAGAGAGAATATGAAGGAATGAAGGAATGAATATGGGCCCCCCCCCAAAAAAAAAGAATAGCTGCAGTGGTTGCAGGGAGGTGGGGGGTGGGGGTAGAATTAGTTGTAGTCCCCTATGATACAGGGCAGAGAGGCAGGAGGTCAGGGAGTGGATATGCAAGCAAACAGACAAACAACTGGCACAGTAATTAATAGGCACCACCAGGTTAATACCCTAAAGAGAAACTCTTCATTTCTACCCCTATACCTGTTCCTCCCAAGTCTTTCCCCTCTCATTAAGTGTGATCCCATTCACCCAGTTGCTCAGGTAGAAATCTTAGGAACCACCCTCGATTCCTCTCTTGCTAGTCTATCTGACATCCAATTCATCAGCAAATCAGTGAGCCAAATTTCCAAAATATATTCCAAATCCCCCACTTCTACCAGTGTCTCTGTAGTGCAAACCAGTGTCACCTCTCTTACCTTGGCTGTCACCTTAGCCTCCTGGCTGGCCCTCTTTCTCCCCTCCTGTTTCACTACAGTTAGTTGCCATGCAGGTGACAGAGGTACCCTTTCAAAATGAAACTCATCTCCTGTCACGCTGGCCTTCTTGCCATTCTTCAAACACACCGGTTGTGTTCCCTCAACCTAATATGCTCCCTCCTCAGGGCCTCTCTGTTGTCTCTGTCTGGAGTGATCTTCCTCAGGGACTACACGGCTTACTTCCTTGCTTTTTTCAGTGCTTCTGAGGCGTCACCTCCTCAGGGTGCCTTCTCTGACCACCCCTTGCAACAGCAGCTCCCCGCACCAGCCTGTCGTCTCTCTCCCCTCCCCTGCGTTATCCCTCATGGCACTCGCAGCTACCCAACCTTAGAGACTGGAGGTTTATGGTGAACTGTCTCTCTCTCTCTCCCATTTTGATATAAGCTCCTTGAAAGTAGGGATTTGGGGGTGTTTGTTAACTGTTCTATTCACAGTACCTATAACAGTGATGGGCACATCGTAAGTGTTCAGTAAACATTTGTTGAAGGAATGAACATAGAAGTCAGTGAGTTAATCAGGACATTGTTTGTACCAAACAGCAAGAAGGCATGTCATTGTTCTCTCCTGAACCCACTCTAGTCAGCAAGGCCTTGAAATATAAAGCCAAATCTGAGAGAAGTCATGGGAAACTAATAATTCTCAAGTTACAGCTCTCTTAAGTGAAGCATAATGGATACATCAAATTTTAAAAAAGAGTACTATAGAAGATATGAACAACAAATTAATATGTTTGATCTAAGATACATGTAAAATCCTATATGCCCAAAATAGAGAGTACAGATCCTTTGTAAGCACACACTGATAAAAACTAAAGGTATCTAAATCAGAAAGGAAGCACTAACAAATTTCAATGAATACATATCATATAGCCTATATTCTCTGAACACAGCACAATTAAAATCAAAATCAACAATAAAAACATAGTAAGTTAAGAAATATATGTTTGGAAATTAAAAATTGGACCTCTAAGTATCCATGGATTAGAAGAAAATCATAAGTTACTGAATGATGCTAAACATACTACCTTTCAAAGCTTGTGATATGCATCTAAAGTATTACTTAGAGTGAAATGTCTGGCTGTCAATGAATTTGTTATAAAACAGTCAACGTTTTTTAAGATGCACGTATTAATTAACTATATGGTGGGAATCCTTTCACAACATGTATGTATATCAAGTCACACTCTAAATATCTTGTGATTTCGTCAATTATAGCTCAGTAAAACTGGAAAACGCAAATAAATAAAATAATTAAGCAATTAAATAAAAACTTGAAAAAGGACACCAGAGTACACCATAAAAGCATATAAAGTAGGAAGTAAAATGTAAAAGAAGACATTTATGAAATAGAAACAAACAACAGGGAGAATCTATGAAATAAAAGTTGATCTTTGAAAAAATAAGACCTTAATAAGTAATATTACAATTAAAAGGACATGATTACAGGTAGAGATGGATAAAATCATTAAAAAATAATTTGAGGGCTTCCCTGGTGGCGCAGTGGTTGAGAATCTGCCTGCCAATGCAGGGGACACGGGTTCGAGCCCTGGTCTGGGAAGATCCCACATGCCACGGAGCGACTAGGCCCGTGAGCCACAATTACTGAGCCTGCGCATCTGGAGTCTGTGCTCCGCAGCCGCGATAATAAGAGGCCCGCGCACCGCGATGAAGAGTGGCTCCCACTTGCCGCAACTAGAGAAAGCCCTCGCACAGAAATGAAGATCCAACACAGCCATAAATAAATAAATAAATAAATAAAATTTTAAAAAAAAATTATCTTCAAAAATAAATAAATAAATAATTTGAGTAACTTTATGCCAATAAATTGATAATTTTCTATAAAAATTTAATTTACAAAGTTGACTGAAGAAATAGAAAACCTGTGTAAATTATTAAACCACATGTCAAAAAGAGTAGCAGCCAAAAACTTCTTCTACCCACAAAGTCTTCCCCCTCAAAACAAGTGGCAAAATTTTACAGATAAGGTTTATCAAACCTTCAAGAAATTTATAACCTCCACTTTAAACAAAAATTATTTCAGAAAATAAAAAGTGGGAAGGCAAGCCAATTAAGTTCATAAGGTTATTGTAACATACACCCAGAGAACAAAGACAATAGAAGAAAAGGTAGAAAAACAAAACAAAAATGTAAGAAAAGATTGATACATTTGGCTCATTAAAATTAAAAGCTTTTCTACATCAAAAGATACCACAAATAAAATCTAGCCCCAGACTAGGAGAAGATATATATAAAAGGAATATGTGAAAAACAAATCAGAAAGAAAAGGACATACTATCAGAAGAAATGGACAAAGTATATATCCAAGCACTTCACAAAAGAGGAAACTAGAATTTACAATAAACTTATGAAGAAATGCTCAATCTCATTTGTAATTAAAGAAATGCAAAGTAAAACAAAAATGAGATGCTATTTCATTCCCAACACACTGGCAAATCTAAAAGCCTAACAGTACCTCATGTTGAGGAGACTGTGGAGAAAGACCAAGTGTTCATACACTGTACTGAGCATACAAACTGGTTCCATAACTCTGGAGATCAATATGGCAATTATTAGTAAAGACAGCGTGCCTGATAATATAACAATTGTTGGTATGTAATCCAGATAAATTCTCTAGTGTATGTGCCCAAGAAGACATGCACAAGAATAATCGTCGCAGCTATTTTTGTTGTAGAAAGAAAAAAAATGGAAACAATTTAATGTTCATTAACAGCAAATTGGATAAATAAATTGTAGTATATTCATACAAAGGACTTTATACAGCTATCAAACCAAATAAATTAGAGGTGCGTTTATCAACACAGAAAAATCTCAAAAACATTAGATTGGAGGAGGGAAAGGCCAGTTATAGAATATCAATATATTATCAGTACAAAAATTGAAAACATGCAAAACAACACTAATGTTTGTATGGGGTATATATATAGTCTCACTAATAATATAAAAACATGCATGGAAATGAAAATGACAAATTCAAGATAGTGCCAATAGCTGGGGAATGAGAGTGTCATGGTATGGAAGAGATGTACAAACAGACTTTAACTCTGTGTGTGAGATACACAAATATATCTATACCTATAGAGAAAAAGAGACACAAGGAAAGAGTATTTTTATTTCTCAAAAAAGATCCAAAGCAAATAAGGCAAAATGTTAACACTTGCTAAAGTTTCATGGTGAGTGGGTGTTTTCTACACTACTTATTCTCTATGATTTTTTTCTATATGTTTGGATTATTTCATAATAAAAAATCAAAATAAAACAGGAGACAGGAAAACGGCAGGAAGAAGGTCTAAAAGAACAGAGGATGGGGAGTCAAACTAGTTTAGGATTGTCAGGATTGAAGAGAAGTAAAATATATGAGAAGGTAAAACCAAAAGGAAGAGCCAAGCAGACACTGAAGGTGAGCAGGAAATGGACAAAAGACACCAGCTGCTGGCTAACGTGTGAGGGAATGAAGGCTTGCCGATACCACCGCATTCTCTCTTCCCCTGCTGACACCACTCACTCAACCGCCCCCCAGGGGACAGGGCTGGCGGTGAGAGAATCCAGGGCTGCGTTGATCCCAGTCAGGTCACCTCTGCTCTCCTTGCTCCCAGCAGCCAGACCCCTATCAGTGCTGGGGGCTGGAGGAGTAAGCTTTATTTACCTATCCTTAAGTAGGTGCTGTCTTTTCTATGACTCTTGAAATGTAAATGTTGAGAAACACAACGTTAGTGCTAAGACTGCTTTTACCTGCTGTAGGAAATCACTCCCTAGGCAATGCCAACTTGAAGAAACTATTGACCATTTAATTCTAGGAAGTAAAGCAATTTTTACTTTTAGGAGAAATTTTACTGTGAAAAGGAGAAAATACTGTGTTAGGAGAAATTATATGGTATATGTGTTCACGCAGCATAAAGTAGGACTTACCATCTTTAGCCCCAAATATTTCCCATCTCTGACTTTCCTTCTCCCCACTCGGGTTTGGAAAGCGTGATGCCATCTTGGCCTCTCCTTCCTTATCTTCCACATTCAGTGTGTTATCAAGCCCTGTCAGTTCACTCCTTCTCACATGTCTCACGTATGTCTCCACCACTTGTCTAATTGGTCCCCATACCTGGGGCTGCTCCCCCTTAAAGACACCCTCTACACCACCATCTGGTAAAGGTTGTTCTAGCCCAGGTCTGATCTTATTACGACTTTCCTCAGAAAACACAAATGGCACCCCAATGTGTAAGAACAGAGCTCACACTCTCCGGTATTCAAAGCGAGCCTGCTCCGATCTGGTCCCTTATTTATCTCCTGCAGCTGCTCCTCTTGGCTCATTCCATCATTCTGCTGTGCCTTACCAAATGGTCATTCTAAACATTCCCTGCCGCTTTCCATCTCTGAATAGTTACTTAGAAAGTTTCTTCTATTTTCTCTTTCCCCATCCCCACCAAGGGAAATCCAAGCCCTCCAAGGTCCAGCTCAAATACTGTCTACTTCATGGAACATTCTCTAAACCGAGCTCTACCCTCCTCAAGACTGGCAAGTGGTGATTATATTACAAAGAGGTAGAGTATCATTTCCAATTCATTGCTATATTTCTGGTCATGCCTAGCACAGTACCTTACTTGTAATAGGTGCTCAACAATATTCAAATGAACGCATGAAAACATGCATTTACATATGTACTGCCTATGACCACATGTATTTTTATAATCACAGAATTGATATAGATCTAATTTTAACCCTGAACTTCAGTCACCTAGTAAGCCCTCAATATGTAATTGTGTGAAATAATGGATGACTAAGTGAATGAATGGGTGGATTTTCCTATACTTACATTATAATTGAATGAGATAAAATAGGTCACTATATATCATTGTCAGTTGCCCTATGTTCTTGCCAGTATCTTTGCTCAAGATCCTTGGAGTACATTTCTAAGGTCTGAGAGCAACAGATAAACATTAATTCTACTTAATATGGTTCTAAAGGGAAAACATAAATGCAAGAATCTGTCTACATGGATATAAATGCATTGCACTTAACATCGCATCAGACAATGTTAATCATATAATTTGACATTCTTCTAATTCTTTTCATTATTTTCCGAACCCTCTTGCCTGAGATGATTCTTATAACTTAAAATGAGAACAATTCCTGGTGCATACTAGCCATTTGATTTTTATTTTAAAATCTCACTCAGTAGCCCTCCTTAGCACGAATAGCAGCTTTCCCTACAAATGTCTGCTGCAGATTATTAGGTTGTACTTTCTTGGAATATTCTATCGTTCATTTATAATTTTTAAATTAACCCAATTATTTCTAATGGTAAGCTGAGTATCCTTAACAGTAAAAATAAATAAATAAATAAAAGTGTTGCTATGTGACTTAATTCGTTGTTGAAAGGAGGTAGGAAATCTTGTGCAAGTTGAAATTGATCATTAAATCAACACATCTTCTGTGCCCTTTACAACACCGCCTCCCAAAGGAAGCATCATTGTGACTCCAGCACCTGCTTGCTTCTGCACATCTGAGAAAATGACCATGCAAAAACAGAGCTCAATATTTTAAAATGTCAATCAACCAATATTACTTCCAGTGTAATATTTTCACCCACACAGCATTAAAAATATATATGCACTAAACCCTTCCGTCAGCTAAAAAAAGTGACTAACGAAGTTTCACTCCATTTCAATAAGAGTGAGTCAATTTAGGGGCCTTTGTTGTGTCTAGAGGCAAGATTTTCCTCCTGGGTTATCACAATACCATGGGTGTCAATCAAAGAGCCACACTCAGAGGACCAAGAGAATATCAGATGAGATCCATCACCAGACTGAATTTTGGCCTGTGTTTGTAAATGATTTCCTCAGCTGGGTCATCAATCACAAAGTCATCTGCATGGAGAGGATACTTCATTATTGTTCTATGGGGCTCCAATTAAGGAGGACATGACTAACAGCTATCAAGTTGACAACCCATCCAAATATTCAGCAACCACCACAACCCGTGAGCAAGAGAGGAACGAGGGGCTCTCTGCTTCCTCCTCAGGTGAAGGTGGATGGGAATGAAAGATTTATTTCAAGCAGCCTTCCAAGTGTCCTGCACCTCACCAAGAAGTCTCCTTGAAAAACAGTCACAGACCCTCAATTCAATGTCTCATGTAGAATGATCATGAGTTAATGCTGATTTTAAATTCCTCTATACATGCAGATAGTGTGACACTCATACACTGATTTCCCAGGCAGAAAGGATAATGATATGTTTTGATTCACTTCCAGAGCTCCTAAGCTTCAAGCATTGCATCAAATTTTAGGCCCAAGCTCAAAGAGGTAACCAAGTCTAAGTACAATACTAAGTAGAAGTACAAATCATTGACTTGATTTTCGTATTTATGCAGACGTGCTTAGTCTCTACTGCAAGGAAGGAGTTGCAGCACTCCATAGGAATGATAGGTGTTTTCAGATCTTCAGGGAGAACAGCATAGTGGCATTTATGCTGTCTTTGATTGACTAAGGTGATTTGATTTCCACTAATAACTCACAAGAGCTGTTAGGAAAATTGGATGGCATTTATAATTCTAATTTGTTTTACTCTGTGACTCTAGGAAACATCATTGTGGTAAATATATTGAAATGTCAGGGTTATCACTTGCCATACAAAGTTTATTTTATTTTTTTCCCCACTGAACAAATGCCAGCAGCTTAGCCTGCTGAGCCCAAGCTTATGTGAACTGGTGATCCAGGCAGCCTTTGGCAGTTCCGAGTGGCCATTTGGCCTGCCCAAGCTTACACTGCATCGATTCCCCGGGACGGCCTCCAACTTCAGGGTAGTCAGAGACTTTTCAACGCTGCTGGGGCCCCGTGTCATCCCGCAGCAGCAGGCTGCTTCCTAAGAAGCTGGCTCCTCTAGCCGTTCCAAGAGGGAAACTTGAATACTGTTTTGGCAGCTTTGCAGCACCATTCACTCTCTCCCTGTGGCTGAAGAAACTCTTTGAAAGTGCTAGGAGCACTGGTTTGGAATCTTCGTCCAGAACAACTTTGAGGAAAGCTGCCTTGAAAGTTGGGACTGACTTCTTTGGCTGGCTCTGCTGAGGGGCCAGATGCCACGTTTTTCCACGCATATGGGGAATATGGCTCCGAGGACAATGTCCAAGGAATGACAGCTCAGATGCACCAATAGCTTCTTCATCAACAGAACTTCAGTCCTATGAGTGCAAATCTGTCGTCCACGGAACGCACTGATCAGTTTTAGGAATCCTAAGCTGCTTGCTGTTCATGGTTTTTTCCCCATTCACTAGTAAATCTGACCAGATGACACGATTACAGGATACCTCCTTAAAAGTATGCTGTCATTGGCTTTGTTAGCGATTCATGTTACCTTTCCTGTGAGATGCTCACCTCCCAAAGAAAGGAGGTGCAATGAAAGGAGATTGGTCAACCAACCAAGATCAAGAAGCAAACCAGAATTCTATGATGCCTCCTCCCATCAGCCACAGTTCAGCTCTTAGTGTCTCAGTTTCTGGGTCTGAACAAAATACAGTTTGTAATACCACCTCCTGGCCTGAGTTCATCTGCAATGTAAGGAATATATTTTTTTAATGAATTTGTTTCATTTTGCTTTTGATTTGGAGGGCTTGCTAGTTTCATTTTGATTTAATTTTGTTTCATGATTATGTAGAACATATAGGGAGATCAAAACTCAGTCCTATGAAGCACTGGTCCCACCTGCTGTGTCCCTTCCGCCCCACAGAGATAACGATTTTTATTAGGTTTTGGTTTATCCTTCCATTATTTAAGTACAAGCAAAATACTTACATATTCTTATCCCACACCTTTCTTAGATATAAGACAGCTTATCAGATGCACTGTTTTGCACTTGGTATTTCCATTTGTCCAGGAAATCACTCCAGAGCAGTATATACATAGATATTCCACATTTACTTTTACGGCTGCATGGTACTGCATTGCGTAATTGTGCCTTAGTTTATTCATCCAAACCCTTGTTGATAGACAGTGAGCTGTTCCCAGTCTTTTGAAATTACAAGTAGCGCTACGATGAATAGCCTTGTGTAGATAGGTTGCAGGAAGGGGGAATCCCTTCCAGGGCCCGAGAGTGGGCTCTCATCTAACACACGGAAATGAATTGTCCCAGGAGACACACGTGCTGACAAAGCAAGACACTTTATTGGGAAGGGGCACCCGGGTGGAGAGCAGGAGGGTAAGGGAATCCAGAAGGACTGCTCTGCCTCGTGGCTCGCAGTCTCGGGTTTTATGGGAATGGGGTTAGTTTCCAGGTTGTCTCTGGCCAATCGTTCTCACTCAGGGAGCCCTTCCTGGTGGTGCACGCATCTTTCAGCCAAGATGGATTCCAACAAGAAGGATTCTGGGAGGTTGGTAGGACATATGGACTGGCGTCTCCTCTCTCCTTTTGACCTTTCCCGAATTCTACGACTTGGTGGTAGCTTGTTAGTTCCATGTTTCTTACCAGGACCTCCTGTTGTAAGTAGACTCATGCAAGTGGCTACTATTTTGCCTCTCCAGGGTGAGCAGTTTTGGTCAGTGTTTCCCCTAACAGACATGCTTTCATATTTTTGCCAGACTGTCTTTGAGTAGATTCCTAAAAGGGGGCTGCTAGTCAATGGATAAGTGTGTATGTAATTTGGCTAGCTACTGTCTGATCCCCTCCATTGGGTTTATACCATTTTTCCTTCCCACCAGTAATGTATGAGAATGCCTATTTTCCCTCAGGCTCACCGAGAGAATATTTTCAACACTTTAGATTTGGGGTAGGAAAACAACGTGTTTCACCCAAGTGCTCACTTCAGAAAGCAGTTTGATGGTATTATTACCAATCTTGACTCCCTCGTTCATCAGAACAGTGCCTTTCTCTGGGAATGAAGGAGAAAGAACTCCCCTCCTATGAGTTCAGGTGATAAAAAGAATTGTGTGGGGCCTCCCTGGTGGCGCAGTGGTTAGAATCCGCCTGCCAATGCAGGGAACATGGGTTTGAGCCCTGGTCCGGGAAGATCCCACATGCTGCGGAGCAACTAAGCCCGTGCCCGTGCACCACAACTACTGAGCCTGTGCTCTAGAGCCCGCCAGCCACAACTACTGAGCCCGCGTGCCACAAACACTGAAGCCTGCATGCCTAGAGCCCATGTTCCACAACAAGAGAAGCCACCGCGATGAAAAGCCCACACATCGCAACGAAGAGTAGCCCCTGTTCGCCGCAACTAGAGAAAGCCCACATGCAGTGAAGACCCAACACAGCCAAAAATAAAAAATAAATAAATTTATTTTTTAAAATGCACCTATAAAAAAAAAAAGAATTCTGTGGCCACATGATGCTATTTGCCCAACTCTGACATTTTGTGCTGCCCTGTCAGAAAGGAAAATGAGGAAATTATATATATTTGAGAGATAAGTGAAAGAAAAAGAGAGAAGTAAAGCCAAATAAATAGGCATATGATTTCTTTTTCCACTGGTGGAAGGCTGATTCAACTGTAGACTGCCATCAGCACCCATGGATAATTTATCAGTAAATTGTGGAGTGTAGGGATCAAATTTGTAAAATAATATTTGTTCATGCTTGTTGACAATAAAGGAGATGTCTCTAAATCCTTCTTTCTCTGAGCCGTATGGCACAAAGAATTTTCCTGATCCTATCCTTCCAATTTGGAAAGTGTTCTTCCCATTAATCAAATTCTGGAAATAATAATAGCTGACTTTTGTTGAGTAGATTCTATGTGCCAAACATTCTTCTAAGCCCCTTACATGTGCTATCTCATTTAATCCTCTATACAACCCTGTGAGGTAGATACAATTATTTCCCCCATTTTACAGTTGGGGAAAGTGAGGTGCACAAAGTTCAGTTCTTATGATTCCAAGAGTGAGGGTCTAGAAATAGTGCTCTTCAATTCACTTGTAAACTGAGACCTGCAAAAGACTCCCTTTGAGAATTTAGAGTCACACTATACATAGATTGACCTTCCTATTCCTGAGTGGGCCTCACACCAGAGCCAAGTCTCATTGTCCTCCTCTTGCTGTAGCTGCAAGCTGTTGAACCACTTCCTAGCCATTCTCTGTGGGTCTTATTCTGAGGTTCCCTCTCTGCCTCGGGCTTTTGCTCCAGATGAGTTGATGTTCTTTTAAGTTGTGAAAGAATTTCCCCCATTTAATTAACACACCCATTACCTTTCTTATTTTTTTTTAACATCTTTATTGGCGTATAATTGATTTACAATGTTGTGCTAGTTTCTGCTGTAGAACAGTGAATCAGCTATACGTATATATGTATGTCCCCATATCCCCTCCCTCTTGCGCCTCCCTCCCACCCTCCCCATCCCACTCCTCTAGGTGGTCACGAAGCACCGAGCTGATCTCCCTGTGCTACGCAGCTGCTTCCCACCAGCTATAAGTCAGAAAGAGAAAAACAAATACCGTATGCTTACACATATATATGGAATCTAAAAGAAAAAATGGCTCTGATGAACCTAGGGGCAGGACAGGAATAAAGACACAGACGTAGAGAATGGACTTGAGGACACGGGGAGGAGGAAGGGTAAGCTGGGATGAAGTGTGAGTGTAGCATTGACATATATACACTACCAAATGTACCTTTCTTATTTATCCTTTTTTTTTTGGTGAGAACATTTAAGTTCTACTCTCTTTAGCAAATTTCAATTTTACAATACAATTCATCAACTATATTTGCCACGTTTTACATTAGATCCCTTTTACCAAACTCTACCTATTTCTCCCAACCACCCCCCCCCCACCAGCCCCTGGCAACCACTTTTCTATTCTCTAAGAGTTTGACTTTTTTTTTTTAAAGATTCCACACATAAGTGATACCATACAGCATCTGTCTCTCTCTGTCTGGCTTACTTCACTCAGCATAATGCCCTCCAGGTCCACCCATCCTGTTGCAAATGGCAAGATTTCATTCTTTCTCACGGTTGAATAATATTTCATTGTATATATACCACATTTTCTCTATCCATTCATCCACTGATGATTGTTTAAGTTGTTTCCATATCTTGGCTATTGTGAATAATGCTGCAATGAACATGGGAGTGCAGGTATCTTTTCAATATCCAGTTTTCATTTCCTTTGGATATATACCCAGAAGTGGGATTGTGGGATTGTATGGTAGTTCTATTTTTAATGTTTTGAGGAATCTCCTTACTGTTTCCATAGAGGCTGTACCAATTTACATTCCCACTAACGGTGTACAAGCACTTCCTTTTCTCCATACTCTTGCTAACACTTCTCTTTTTGATGATACCCATTCTAACAGGTGTGAGGTGATATCTTATTTTGGTTTTGATTTGCATTTCCCTGTTGATTAGCAATGTTGAGCACATTTTCGTGTACATGTTGGCCATTAGTATGTCTTCTTGGGGAAAATGTCTATTCAGTTCCTCTGCCCATTTATTAATCAGATTACTTTCTCCTGTGTGATAGTGCGCTGTTATTGGTTATATAACTGTAGACCTGAAACAATGGTTGCAGTAACCTCTCTTGCTCATTTAGTCCACAGTCACATAAGGATGTGATATAAAGCCACTCAGCACAGAAAGATGATTAAGATAAAGCTCATTCCTTGAGGCTGCCTCACTCTTATAGGGGAGATGACACAAAATCAAAAAGTCATTGTACAATAGTTAAATACTACTAGAAAATAATGCACTAAATTTTCTTTACCACTATCTACCTTTTAAAAAACCTACCTATAAACACAGATTGTTCTTATAACAGGAAAAATACATTTTCATACTTTTAAAAGTCTTCAGACTTGAATGTGTCCCTCTTGAACCAGCGCTGATTGTATGGAACTCCAGGAATTTGGCATCTGAAGTCCATGAGGGCAAGGTTCATTCATCCTTGGCCACTTCTCAAGTAGGATAGAAATGCTATTTCTGTTGGAAGTTCACAACTCTAAGTGACTTTATCTTCTCATTCTCAAGGCAAAGCAAAAAAAAAATGATCACAAAGGAAAGGAAGGTTCACATTATCACTGCTAGACACAAGTGTGAACCCCTGTGACTACATGTTTCTGATGAGTCCTCTTATCGCCTAACCACACCAATGCACGGACCTTGAGAAAATGCCATGGTTTCTTTTAAGCTCTACAAGTTCTTTCATCTGTTGAAGGCCTTGCATGCAATGTCCTGGGCTGAGTACTTGAGGAAGAAGAGAAGCTCACTGAGCACTGAGGGATAAACAGTTGACCAGAGATGACCTCTGCCATAGACCCCTAACAGAAAATATTTCTTTTATTAAAAACATTTTGAAATTCAAAAAATCTAAGTCCAACATGACCAATTTGGGGATAAAGAATAAATTCTAGGCAGTGCCATCAACTATAACATAATTGGATATCTCATCAGCCAATACTTGCTCCAGGGTTGTGATGAACTGCTGCAAATACACTTCATTTTTCATATATTCTCAAAAAAAACCCACTAAAATTCAGCATTTATTCTGCAAGATTTAAAATACCATAATCTTTTCTCACCTCTCAAGAGAATACTCTTTGGTACAGATGTTGAGAAAAGTATGAGCTGCAGAGAATGATTTGACAGTTGGTATATGGAAAAGCCTCAAAGAATGAAGTATTTTGATATAACTTAAGGCACATGAGACTGGATCAACTTCTGGAGCCAAGCTTGTTAAAATGGAACTACATGGGATCCTATTCAACAAGTTTTTCCATTAAAACTTTGATCAGGACTTCCCTGGTGGAGCAGTGGTTAAGGATCCGCCTGCCAATGCAGGGGACATGGGTTCGAACCCTGGTCCAGGAAGATCCCACATGCTGCAGAGCAACTAAGCCCATGTGCCACAGCTACCAAGCCTGCATACCACAACTACTGAGGCCCACGCACCTAGAGCCTGTGCTCCACAAGAGAAGGCACCACAAAGAGAAGCCCGCACACCGCAACGAAGGGTAGCCCCCACTCGCCACAACTAGAGAAAGCCTGCGTGCCGCAATGAAGACCCAACACAACCAAAAATAAATAAATAAATTTATTTAAAAAAAAAAACAAAACTTTGATCAACAGCAATGTCCCCTAAATGTAACCATGAAAGATGATTATCCAACCTCAGTTTCTTGCTCAGTTCCAACATCTATCTCAGAATATGTTGTGTCCCCCTTCTATCAGATTAGACACTGTTTGCTTGTCACATATTAAATGTTATTTAACATCTAATTTCTCTTCAGAAGGAAAAATCCAAACATTTTTCTATTCCAAACAAAAATATATGAGAAATACCTCCTCTTCTCTCCCAATAGCTGTTCTTGGCTCTATTTTGATTCAAATTTGAATCATGCTTCCATTATTATGAATTAGAATTGCACAATCAAATGTATTTGAATTATATTTTATATAAACCCCTTCAGACCACAACTCCTAATGGATCCATGACTGTAAAGCCCCAATTTATATAATTCCCTGCCTCTGAACCTCCAGAGAACATTATTAAATTCTGTTACTTATAACGGTTAATTTTATATGTCAACTTAACTAGGCTAAGGAATTCCCAGATAGCTGGTAAAACATTATCTCTGGGTGTATCTGTGAGGGTGTTTTGAGAAGAGATTAACATATGAATCCTTAGATTGAGTAAAGAATATTGCCCTCACCAATGCCAGTGGGCATCATCCAAAATGTTGAGGGCCTTAACAGAACACAAAGACAAAGGAATGGCAAATCTGTTCTTTCTCTAGAGCTAGGACACCCATCTTCTCCTGCCCTTGGACATGGTGCTCTTGGTAATCGGATCTTCGGTCTCAGACTGGGACTTACATCATGTCCTCCCCTCCCCCCCGATTCTTAGGCCTTTGGGTTTGGACTGGGACTTAGATCATTGGCTCCCTTGATTCTCAGGCTTTGGGACTCAAACTAAATTGAACCACTGGCTTTCCTGGTTCTCCAGCTTACAGACACAAATCATGGAACTTCTTGGCCTCCACGTGAGCCAATTACTGTAATAAATCTCCTCTTATATATACATATCCTATTGGTTCTGTCATGAATTCCAGTTTGGGCAGCTTGAGATTGAAAGCCTTCTTTTAGGTTCAGATAAGTATGTTCTATAGGGAGTTGGTTAAGTGGATGTTGAGATCAGAGAGGAGAATTCTGTATAGAGATTTGTGAGACATCAGAGAATCAGCGGTAGTTGAAGCCACAACTAGACCTAAAGTATACATTGCTATCCTTTAGTAGTATATCAAATTGGATCAAAATTAGTCAAATTCTTCAAACAATATTCATTCATTCATTCAATAAATAGTAACTGAACATCTCCTATGCAAGCATCTGAGTGAGGGGCTTGGGGTAGAACTGTGAATAAGACGATGTTCAACTTCAAGACGTATATATTCTGACTGGGAATTCAGATGTTAATCAACTGGCTGCACAATATATTATCTAATAATATTTGAGGTTTGGGCCACCAAGAAGAGATATACAACTTTTAACTAAAAAAAACAGACCTAGTTCATGGCAAAGTAGAGTATTTCTTGTAAGATTCTCTGAAAAACTACTTTGAGCTAAGATTTAAAGGTGAATTAACTAGGCAAAAAGAGGGAAAGAGAATTCCAAGTAGAAGGAAAAGAATGTGCAAAGGGCACAGGACAGAAAGAATACGCCAGGACATGAAAGAAAGTCAGTGAGACAAGCAAAACTGTCTGTAAATATTCCACATTATAAGGTTGAAATAGAGAATACTTCCTTTGGGTAAATATTAATATGATGATAATGTAGAAATATCAGTTCCATACCATCTGGGGGTTTTAGGCCCCTTATTTAGAAACCCAAACCCCAGCTGGTGAAAAAAAAAGAAAAACAGAAAACCCACAAATATGGTTTGGTTTGGAAAGAGAACAGATTAATACAAGAGTAACTTTACTGAATGCCATCGAACTCCCCTTAGCTCTGCAAAGGCATGTTCCTAACAGAGAAGTCAGAAGTCAATCACTGAGATAGACTTCAAGGTCATATCTAAATAGCAATATAAACACACTGCAGAAAAATATGTTTTTATTTTCATAAGCATTTAACTGCAAAATATCCTCGGAGCACTAAAGATTCAGGAATAAAAAAGATCAACCCTATTTTCTTAGCCCCAGAAGGAGATTATGCATTCATTCTGGGTCTGTTAGCCTGGGAGTCTCCCTCTGTTATTGTCAATACCTAACTTCTAATGGGACGTGGCTATGCTATATACATATATTATTCCCTATAGCCGTTTTACACCTATAAAAACCAAGCCCAAAGATAAGAATGATACAATACCAACTAGAATAATTAGTAGTAACAGCAACAAACATTTTCATTCCTCTTACTTCCAAGAGTATTTTGGGCTGTTTTCTGAATTATTGCTCAAGTATCAACTTGTAGATTTCACTCATTCAATCCAAAGGTGGTAGCAGTTATACGTTTAGAAGGAAAGTACACACAGTTGAAAGGATTCAAAATTGTTTTATGGAAAAGATAAACTTTGTATGAAGCATCGTGTCTTGGCCTACAGTTTTTGGAAACTTCCATGAGACCTTTCATCACACCTAATGGTTCACAAGGGCACTGCTTTAGCACCTCCACCTCCTAGTGATTTCACGTGGAATGACTATAGCTCTCTCCCACACTGCACTACAGGGCTACACTGGGAACCCACCAAAGGCCTTCAGCAGATCAGATTCTAGCAAGTCACAGGCCCAGAAGGGAAAAACACACTAGCTTAGTCCTTTCCAATCAAAACCCAAATCCAGAGCTTCTCCACAATATTACAAAAGCAAGACCATCACATTTGTGGAAAAAAAGCAGAGCATACTGTAATGGGATCATTAAGATCAACCCTGAAGTATGTTCACAAATATCATGATAGCATTGTGGATACTAATTGCTATCTAAAAACATCACTCTACTAAGTGCTAGTATTAGACAAGGGTGCATTCTGTCAATTGCTGTTTGGCCCATAATTGAAAGGTCATTAAAAATTTACTGAAACGGATACTGGAAACACCATAGAGGACAAAAGGTGTGTTTGAAGCTCCAGTCATTGTCAATGATGCCATATCAAGTGACAAGCACCAAGGGTCTAAATATGGCAGAATGGATTTAAGGCAATGGTGCAGAGCACTTTTTCTTTTTTTACATAAATACCAAGCCCAGGGCTGCCTGTCTTTGAGCTCTGTCAGCCACACTGTGATAAAGCATTGGTGGTCCCATGCACTTCCCATCTAAGAAATGCACCTACAGATCTACAGCTTATGAATATTTGATCCAGCTACAAATTTGAAAAAAAATCACCAGTTTCTGAATTATTTAATTGTGTTTGCCAAAGCCCTAAATTATTTTTCCTGTAATAAAATAAAATGTATTGGGTGGGAAACGAGAGTCCAAAGAGGCAAATACCAACTCAAGCCCTAACAGCTGAGGTTCCAGCCGTGCTGATTTTCTTTACGACATAAGTGGTCTAGTTGGCTGACAGCAGCAGAGACTTGGGTCAATACTGTCATTCCCACCTCCCAGCACTGCAGACTTCATGCATTCTCCTTTGAATTAACTTGACCACAGGCTATTTCTTGTAGGGTATAATGAAGAAATTGGCCAAAGTTCCTGCAAGAGATATAATGTTGATAGGAATTCTTTAAAAAATATAAACAAGCTTTGAAGACTAGAAAGGTCATGGTGAAAGAAGCAAATTTCCTTCCTTTAATAATTATGGGAAAAAAAGAATTCAAATCTGGGAAATGACTTATGAGCATAAGCAATAGGTCAGGGGAAGAATGTTGCATGTGACCATGGGGACCAGACAGGTGACTGGTCTTTGGGAAGAACTCTGAGGAGATGCTGTGAGTTGCTGTGCTGTGTGTGTGTGTCTGTGAGTGTTTATCTGTGAGAGTGTATGTGTGTGTGTGTGTGTGTGTGTGTGCCTGTGCTAAAAGAGTGATATTAAAGAATTATAACTAGGAGAGTGGTTCAAGATGGCAGAGTAGAAGGACGTGCGCTCACTCCCTCTTGTGAAAGCACCGGAATCACAACTAACTGCTGAACAATCATTGACAGGAAGACACTGGAACTCACCAAAACAGATACCCCACATCTAAAGACAAAGGAGAAGCCACAATGAGATGGTATGAGGGGTGCAATCACAATAAACTCAAATCCCATAATGGCTGGGTGGGTGACTCACAAACTGGAGAACACTTATACCACAGAAGTCCACCAATGGAGTGAAGGTTCTGAGCCCCACGTCAGGATTCCTAACCTGGGAGTCCAGCAACAGGAGGAGGAATTCCAAGAGAATCAGACTTTGAAGGCTAGTGGGATTTGATTGCAGACTTTTGACAGCACTGGGGGAAACAGAGACTCCACTCTTGGAGGGCACACACAAAGTAGTGTGTGCATCAGAACCCAGGGGAAGGAGCAGTGACCCCAGGGGAGACTGAACCAGACTTACCTGCTAGTGTTGGAGGGTCTCCTGCAGAGGCGGGGGGTGGCTGTGTCTCACCACGAGGAAAATGACACTGGCAGCATTAGCCCAGCCAAAGAGCCTGTAGCCTCCAGTGCTGGGTTGCCTCAGGCCAAACAACCAACAGGGAGGGAATCCAGCCCCACCCATCAGCAGTCAAGCAGACTAAAGTTTTACTGAGCTCTGCCCACCAGAGCAACACCCAGCTCTACCCACCACCAGTCTCGCCCATTAGGAAACTTGCACAAGCCTCTTAGATAGCCTCATCCACCAGAGGGCAGACATCAGAAGCAAGAAGAACTACAATCCTGCAGCCTACAGAACAAAAACCACATTCACAGAAAGACAGACAAGATGAAAAAGCAGAGGGCTATGTATCAGATGAAGGGACAAGATAAAACCCCAAGAAAACAACTAAATGAAGTGGAGATAGGCAACCTTCCAGAAAAAGAATTCAGAATAATGATAGTGAGGATGATCCAGGACCTCAGAAAAAGAATGGAGGCAAAGATCGAGAAGACGCAAGAAATGCTTAACAAAGACTCAGAAGAATTAAAGAACAAATACCTAGAAGAATTAGAGAACAAACAAACAGATGTGAACAATACAATAACTGAAATGAAAAATACACTAGAAGGAATCAATAGCAGAATAACTGAGGCAGAAGAACAGATAAGTGACCTGGAGGACAGAATGGTGGAATTCACTGCCACCAAACAGAATTAAGAAAAAAGAATGAAAAGAAATGAAGACAGCCTAAGAGACCTCTCGGACAACATTAAACACAACAACATTTGCATTACAGGGGTCCCAGAAGGAGAAGAGAGAGAGAAAGGACAAGAGAAAATATTTGAACAGATTATAGGCGAAAACTTCCCTAACATGGGAAAGAAAATAGCCACCCAAGTCCAGGAAGGGCAGAGAGTCCCAGGAAGGATAAACCCAAGGGGAAACACACCGAGACACATAGTAATCAAACTGACAAAAATTAAAGACAAAGATAAATTATTGAAAACAACGAGGGAAAAATGACAAATAACAAACAAGGGAACTCCCATAAGGCTAACAGCTGATTTCTCAGCAGAAACCCTACAAGCCAGTAGGGAGTGGCATGATAAATTTAAAGTGATGAAAGGGAAGAACCTACAACCAAGATTACTATACCCGGCAAGGATCTCATTCAGATCTGACGGAGAAATCAAAAGCTTTAGAGACAAGCAAAAGCTAAGAGAATTCAGCACCACCAAACCAGCTCTACAGCAAATGCTAAAGGAACTTCTCTAAGTGGGAAACACAAGAGAAGAAAAGGACCTACAAAAACAAACCCATAACAACTAAGAAAATGGTAATAGGAACATACATATGGATAATTACCTTAAACGTGAATGGATTAAATGCTCCAACCAAAAGACACAGGCTCGCTGAATGGATACAAAAACAGGGCCCATATATATGCTGTCTACAAGAGACCCACTTCAGACCTAGGGACACACACAGACTGAAAGTGAGGGGATGGAAAAAGATATTCCATGCAAATGGAAATCAAAAGCTGGAGTAGCAATACACATTTCAGACAAAATAGACTTTAAAATAAAGAATGTTACAAGAGACAAGGAAGGACACTACATAATGATCAAGGGATCAATCCAAGAAGAAGTTACAACAGACACCGCAGAAATACAAAGCATCATAAGAGACTACTACAAGCAACTCTATGCCAATAAAATGGACAACCTGGAAGAAATGGACAAACTCTTAGAAAGGTATAACCTTCCAAGAATGAACCAGGAAGAAATAGACAATATGAACAGACCAATCACAAGTAATGAAATTGACACTGTGATTAAAAATCTTCCAACAAACAAAAGTCCAGGACCATATGGCTTCACAGGTGAATTCTATGAACAATTTAGAGAAGAGCTAACACCCATCCTTCTCAAACTCTTCCAAAAAATTGCAGAGGAAGGAACACTCCACTCCCAAAGTCATTCTATGAGGCCACCATCACCCTGATACCAATACCAGACAAAGATACTACAAAAAAAGAAAATTACAGACCAATATCACTGATGAATATAGATGCAAAAATCCTCCACAAAATACTAGCAAACAGAATCCAACAACACATTAAAAGGATCATACACCACAATCAAGTGGGATTTATCCCAAGGATGCAATGATTCTTCAATATATGCAAATCAACCAATGTGATACACCATATTAACAAACTGAAGAATAAAAACCATATGATCATCTCAATAGATGCAGAAAAGGCTTTTGACAAAATTCAACACCCATTTATGATAAAAACTCTCCAGAAAGTGGGCACAGAGGGAACCTATGTCAACATAATAAAGGCCATATACGACAAACCCACCGCAAACATCATTCTCAATGGTGAAAAACTGAAAGCATTTCCTTTAAGATCAGGAAGAAGACAAGGATGTCCACTCTCGCCACTATTATTCAACATAGTTTTGGAAGTCCTAGTCAGAGCAATCAGAGAAGACAAAGAAATAAAAGGAATACAAATTGGAAAAAAAGAAGTAAAACAGTCGCTGTTTGCAGGTGACATGATACTATACACAGAATCCTAAAGATGCCACCAGAAAACTAACAGAGCTAATCAATGAATTTGGTAAAGTTGCAGGATACAAAATTAATGCACAGAAATCTCTTGCATTCCTATACACTAACAATGAAAAATCTGAAAGGGAAATTAAGGAAACACTTCCATTTACCATTGCAACAAAAAGAATAAAATGCCTAGGAATAGGGGGCTTCCCTGGTGGCTCAGTGGTTGAGAGTCCGCCTGCTGGTGCAGGGGACATGGGTTCGAGCCCTGGTCAGGGAGGATCCCACATGCCGCGGAGCAACTAGGCCCGTGAGCCACAATTACTGAGCCTGCACGTCTGGAGCCTGTGCTCCACAACAAGAGAGGCCGCGACAGTGAGAGGCCCGCGCACTGCGATGAAGAGTGGCCCCCACTTGCCGCAACTAGAGAAAGCCCTCACACAGAAACGAAGACCCAACACAGCCATAAATAAATAAATAATTTTTTTTAAAAATGCCTAGGAATAAACCTACCTAGGGAGACAAGAGACCTGTATGCAGAAAACTATAAGATACTGATGAAAGAAATTAAAGATGATACCAACAGATGGAGAAATATACCATGTTCTTGGATTGGAAGAATCAACATTGTGAAAATGACTATACTACCCAAAGCAATCTACAGATTCAATGCAATCTCTATCAAATTACCAGTGGCATTTTTTACAGAACTAGAAAAAAAAAATCTTAAAATTTTTATGGAGACACAAAAGACCCCGAATAGCCAAAGCAGTCTTGAGGGAAAAAAACGGAGCTGGAGGAATCAGACTCCCTGACTTCAGACTATACTACAAAGCTACAGTAATCAAGACAATATGGCACTGGCACAAAAACGGAAATACAGACCAGTGGAACAGGATAGAAAGGCCATAGATAAACCCATGCACCTATGGTCAACTAATCTATGACAAAGGAGGCAAGAATATACAATGGAGAAAAGACAGTCTCTTCAACAAGTGGTGCTGGGAAAACTGGACAGCTACATGTAAAAGAATGAAATTAGAACACTCCCTAACACCATACACAAAAATAAACTCACAATGGATTAGAGACCTAAATGTAAGACTGGACACTATAAAACTCTTAGAGGAAAATATAGGAAGAACACCCTTTGACGTATTTCACAGCAAGATCTTTTTTGAGCCACCTCCTAGAGTAATGGAAATAAAAACAAAAATAAACAAATGGGATCTAATGAAACTTAAAAGCTTTTGCAAAGCAAAGGAAACTACAAACAAGAGAAAAAGACAACCCTCAGAATGGGAGAAAATATTTGCAAATGAATCAACGGACAAAGGATTAATCTCCAAACTATATAAACAGCTCATGCAGCTCAATATTAAAAAAACAAACAACCCAATCCAAAAATGGGCAGAAGACCTAAATAGACATTTCTCCAAAGAAGACATACAGGTGGCCCAGAAGCACATGAAAAGCTGCTCAATATCACTAATTATTAGAGAAATGCAAATCAAAACTACAGTGAGGTATCACCTTACACTGGTTAGATTGGGCATCATCAGAAAATCTACAAACAACAAATGCTGGAGAGGGTGTGGAGAAAAGGGAACCCTCTTGCACTGTTGGTGAGAATGTAAATTGATACAGCCACTATGGAGAACAGTATGGAGGTTCCTTAAAAAACCAAAAATAGAATTATCATATGACCCAGCAATCTCACTACTGGGCATATACCCAGAGAAAACCACAATTCAAAAAGACACGTGCACCCCAATGTTCATTGCAGCACTATTTACAATAGCCAGGTCATGGAAGCAACCTAAATGTCCATCAACAGACGAATGGATAAAGAAGTTGTAGTATATATATACAATGGAATATTATTCAGCCATAAAAAAGAACAAAATTGGGTCATTTGTAGAGATGTGGATGGATCTAGAGACTATCATACAGAGTGAAGTAAGTCAGAAAGAGATAAACAAATGTCATATATTAACGTATGTATGTGGAAGCTAGAAAAATGGTACAGATGACCCCGTGTGCAGGGCAGAAATTGAGACACAGATATAGAGAACAAACGTATGGACACCAAGGAGGGAAAGTGATGGGGGGGGGGGGTAATGAACTGGGAGATTGGGATTGACATATATACACTAATATGTATAGAATGGATAACTAATAAGAACCTGCTGTACAAAAAAATAAGCAAAATAAAATTCAAAAATTCCAAAAATAAAGAGTTATAATTAATTCTTTATATGCTGAAAGTTCATAGAAGAATAGTGGATTTAACACTAGGGAAAGAGAGGGTTAAAAAAAATGCTTTAATGAAAAACAGCCAGTAGGAATTTCTGCGGTCATTTAAGGGGATGTTGACAAGGAAAACCCTCAGAGAACTGTAAAGTCACTGTGCTATCCAAAAGAATGGATGATGTGCCAGGTGGACACTAAAACGGTCTCCATTGTTCCACCTCCTGGTATTCATGCCCTTGTGGCTTCTTCCCACTGAATACAGGTGGACTAGGACTTGCTCCTAACTAATAGAATCTGGCCAAGGTGATGGGACGTCCATGGTTCCATGTGTGATTATGTTACATAAGACTGTAATGCCTGTCTCATGAGGAGAGTCATTCCCTTGCTGGCTTGGAGGAAGTCATGCTGGCGAGGCCCATGTGGCAAGGAACTGAGAGTGTTCTCCAGCTGACAGGCACTGAGAACCTCAGGCCCTCAGCCCGGCAGCCTGCAAGGGACTGAATGCTGGAAGTGGATCCTTTCCCTGTCAAATCTCAGCCCTGGCTGACACCTCGGGAGCAGTCTTGTGAGACGCTAAAGCAGAGGACCCAGCTAAATTGTGTCCAGACTCCTGACCTAGTGGAACTGTGACATAGTAAATCTGTGTTGCTGTAAGTGGCTACATTTGTGGAAATATTGCTATGCAACAACAAATAACTATAAAGACACCAAGAGCTTTAACTAGGCTCTTTCATTTCTAAGGGCTCATCTTTTTTACCATGTGATCACCAGTTACAAGTGCTACAAAAAATAAAGAAGATTACTAGGAAGCCATAGAGGACCAAATTTATGTCAAGATATCATGAAAGGGAACAAGGTGATACGCAGAAGAAATGATAGCACTGGTACTTTGGGATCTCCATTTACCCTCTAAGGAGGATGAATTCCGACTTTTTAAAGAAGTGGTAACAATTCATAATCCATGGAACATACAGATATGTCAGCAAATGGGCGTGATTAGCCTATGGTACATTAGAAAGAGCTTCAGAGTCAGGCAGATTCAGGCTAAAATGCCAGCTTTACTCTTTACTAAGTTGGACAATATACTGAGTCCCAATTTTCTCATTTGAACAATTGAAATAATCAAGCCAATTCCAAAAGGTGTTGAGAAACAACATTGGGATGGAAGATAGTAAATAATCAATAAATACTCATTCTTTTCCCCTTTCTTTGTGCCATAAGATTACTGCATCTTAGATTTTAGAAGGGAGTTTTTTTTAATCTGGGAAAGCACAACAGTAAAAAAAAAACGTGGCCTAAGAAGTACTGGAGGCACTAAAAATGAAAGTCTGATTATACAACTGTGAATAATGTTAACAAAGGGAAAACATCCAGGACTTCCCTGGTAGCACAGTGGTTAGGAATCCGCCTGCCAGTGCAGGGGACATGGGTTCGATCCCTGGTCTGGGAAGATCCCACATGCCGCGGAGCAACTAAGCCCGTGCGCCACACCTACTGAGCCTGCGCTCTAGAGCCCGTGCTCCGCAACAAGAGGAGCCACCACAATGAGAAGCCCGCACACTGCAATGAAGAGTAGCCCCCACTAGCCGCAACTAGAGAAAGCCTACGTGCAGCCTCGAAGACCCAACGCAGCCAAAAATAAATAAATAAATTTATTTTTAAAGAAAAGTGGGGGGGTGGGGGGGAACATCCTCAGAAATCCAGGTAGCTGCTTAGAGTATTGTCCAATAATTTCAATTTTTATAAAGTATGTTGATGAAAAAGAGAGTTACATAATCAATGATTCTGAGGAGAAAGAAGAAGAGGAGGAAACAATGAAACCATATGAAGAATGTCACAAAGTCCACAGGCCAGAAGTTAACATTGTCTGGTGAAAAGTACAAAGCCAAAAAAGCATTTATTGTGCTATGTTTGAAAAATAAAAGGAATAGTGTCTTTGGGAAAGATGATACAATATTATCAGGTGGTATAAAAAAAAAACTAGATTTACTTAACAATCATCTTCACTAAAGTGGGTGATCACCAAACAGAAAAGTGAGCAGTAAACATAATTAAGACACAACCAGAAAGTATGAATGTGGAGATTACAGAAGAATTGTACTTGGACTCAGGTAATTACTCCCAAGTAAAAGTCTGCAAATACAATTGGAGAGCCACTGTTGGTAACTTTTGAAAAATCCTGTAGAACCAGGGAGGCCAGAAAACTACAAATAGGCAAAAGTTTTAATTTTTAAATAGTAAACACTTCAGAATACATCTTGATACTGATTCCCAAGTAAATTCTCTAATGGATAATCAAATAGATGGTTTGTAAGCCCTTTGAGAAGAAAAGAGTACCACCAGGAGCCAAAATGGGTTCACCAAGAAGACATCAAGCCAAACAAATTTCATTTATTTTCTAACAAAGTTACTGAATTGGTAAATGAGAAGATACTGGAGGCATACTTATGAGGTCTGGAAATAGGAAGTGAGAGAATTACTTTATGTTTAGCCTCGAGAAAAGGACTTGAGGGAAATGCTGTCTCCACATGTTTCAGAGACCATGGGGTCGTATCACTGAGCATGGCTGCATCCTTCAACTCTCAGCTTAGTTGACCCTTGAAAAAGCTCTCTCGGATCACTGAGGTTCAGATTTGATACACTACTAGACATTGCTATAGCACATCTATATTTCAACTATCATAGTAGTTGTCATAATGTATTATGATTATTTGCTTAATTGCCTACCCCTCCAGTGGAATGTAAGATCCCTCAAGGCAAGGACTAAGTCTGTCTTTTTCATTGCTTTATCTCTGGGGTCTAGCACTGCACCAGATAAATGGTGGGTGCTCTATTAATACTTGCTAGCAGAATGAGTGAGAAATTAAATGAATAAAAATATTTATATGTCACAGAGATATATTTTTCATCTCAGTATCAGGAAGAACTTTCTTATACTCAGGAATCTTTAAGATTCCTTTAAAAATCATAAATTCCTTATTCTGAAAGTGTCCAGGAATAACCTGAAAAACCAGTCATCCATATGGTATTTTGTACAGTGGAATGGAAGTTCAGTTAGATGACCTCTAAACTCCCTTCCGACTCTAGACTCAAAGCCACATCACCTTTGAGTATAAAATAGAGTCAGTCCCCAAGAAAAATCAAAACCCACAGCCCCAAAATTCCAGAGGCAAAAGAGATGTGCTAAACAGTGATCTCCTGCAGACTGATTTTTTTCTTTTGGTGTCTCCTATCTGATCTAGAGCAGGGCTTTGCTCAAATTGATGGTTAACAAATTCTTGATAAATAAATGGTTACAGTAAGTGTAGACTGTTTCTGAAATGAAAAGAAGGATTAAGATATTCAGTCCAAGCACCTTGTTTCACAGAGAGGAAGTGTATCTCTAAAGGTTTTGGTGACCTCTCAAAAGTCACGAAGAGCCAAGGCTTGAACCACTTTACTGCGATTTTCGTCACTCTAGGTTGTCTTGAAACCTTTTGCAGAAACAACGGAAGACAAGAAACCCAGGATTTCTTGGCCATTTAGTGACACCATAAGCATCTCTACAATCAAAAACCTAGGGGTCATGTCATCACCGCAATAAATCCAAGATGGTTGTTGGACAGGACCAGAAGAGACAACACACAGAAGCAGAAGAAAAGTAAGTAACCTTTCATCTCATTCACTGAACATCTATAGTCGCATTTGCTAAGTTACAGAAAGACAAAATAATAATAGTAGTAGTAGTAGCAGTAGTAGTAATGCCATATTTTAAGGCTCTATGCCAGTACATAACCCTAAATGTACTGCCATAATCCTAGTATGATCCACAAGATCATAATCCTAAATGTACTTGTGTACTTAAAGGTCTGAGCAAACTCATTAAAACTCAATGTCTGATTCCACAACAGTAGGCAAGAAACCATTTCTTGGTTACCTTGGTCAATAAGAATACAAATGTAGATAATAAGGGGAATTTTTTGGCCTGTTTCTCTTCTTCATATATATATATATATATATATATATATATATATATATATATATATATATACACACATATATATATATGGCATCCAATTTGACAATGAATTTTGGAGGCTTTTCTTTTTTCTATTTATACTTCTTTCCTTTTTTTATATTGATCTAAATCACCACAAAATTGCCAAAGTATCATGAGACTTTACACTCTATGGCTACAGTCCGCAGGTCTAGAATCAATAGAAAAGATATCCAGTGATGTGTCCTAGGATGACAGGCATTTTGTTCTCTTTTGTTGAAGTATTTGATGAAATGACAGTTAAACTACTGCATTTGTCCGTTCAAAGGGTATTCAGTGAATGCATGTCGCATGGTAGCTACTTTTATTACATACAGCACAACGTGTAGAGCCCACCCTCCAGGAGACTATAACCAAGTACCAGGTAGTGTGGTGGTGGTTTCATCAGAAATACATCAGGTTCTATGGGAGTCCAAACAAGGGACACCTAGCTCAGCCTGGGGGAAACAGGGCTTGCCAGAGGAGGTAATGCAGGAGGTGAATCTTAAAGTAAAATAGAACTTAGCAGGCTGGACAAGGGATCCGTAGTTTTTCAATAGCATTTGCAGAGGCAGGAAGTGCAGATGGTCTGGTGTGGCTGAAGCCTGTGGTCCACATGAAGGAGGGGCTTTAACCACTGTGGTCATTCTGATGTAAATGGGGACAGAGGTCAAGGACTTCTCCCTCCTCTTTAACCTACTGTCATAGCCTTCTTTCAGGCTGTCAGTGCCTCTCTCTGGAGGTATTCTAATAACTTTCTGACTGCTCTCTCTTCTGCCAATCTTTGTTTCTACTTTTCAATTCATCCTCCACATTTCAAAAGACTTAACTTTCCCAAACACAAATCTGATCACATCAGTCTTCAATTTCATCTTTGCTTATGAGATACAGTCCAAATTTCTTAGAGCAGCACATGAATATTTTACATTCTAGCCCCTTGCCCCTCTAACTTATCTCCTGCCTCTTTCCTCCTCACAGCTTAAAATGCAGTAACACATAAGTACTCGACATACCCTCCCAAGACATGCCCCCTCACACTTCTGACTTCTGTGAACAGTATTTCCTCTGTCTAGAAGACCTTTTAATGGACAGAGCTCCAACTCACCTTTCAAGATGCTCTTCAGGAAAGCCTTTCCCACCATGTTTAGGAAGCTATTCCTCCATCTTCTCATGGTCCTTTGCAAATATCTCTACTATATCAATTTGCACATTGTATTGAGTATCTTTCTATGTGACTTCCCCACCCAGAGGAGTAACCGTATCTCCGTTTTATCTGATTTACCATTACCCTTCACAATTAGCCAGTGCCTGGCAAACAACAGGTACTCAGTGTTTGTTAAATAAATAAATAAGCCACTATTTCCTTTTATTAAAATTTAAAACCTTCATTACTTTGGCTTTTTAGGCCGATCATCACTGGATGTGGAAAACATCTCATCCCCCCTTTGATGTACACCTATTGCAGGCACTGCCCCACCTGTCAACTACCCATTTATTCCAAACCCCTGTTTCCAAACGCAACAGATAGGCTTCCAATCCTGTAAGGATTCACAAACAGAGCAAAACACCCTACTAGTAAACAGTTACAAACACCTTTGTTAGAAATAAGCTGATGAAATTTGAGTGTGAAAATGAAGGTTACTAATTTGTAGGCACATCACACAATGTTAACACAAATGCAGAAGAGTGCCTTGACACAAAGGCCTAAAAGTTCTTCCTGCCCTGGGATCAATTAATGTGTGTAAATAGGAGACCCATGAGAAGTCTTTACACTGTTGTTCCCCAGGAGGAGGGAAAGGGACCCTTGTTCATTTTGTGGGGAATCAGCAGGAAGAGCTCACACTGGAGCTTGCTGGCCATTTCTGTTCCTTCTTGAAAACTGGCCCATGACCCTTCTATCACCCAAAGGGACATATGTTTTAAAAGGGGGAGCATTTACATATGATTCCTGTCATAAAAGTTAATTCTAAAGTTCAAATCTTAATCTCAATGCTCTTTCCCAGAATGTGAAAAACACTCTGAGGCACTGATGGTCCAAAAGACTGATGGCCTCTGTAAAAGGTAGAATTGATATTGTGCAAATAAATAAATATATATATGCATATATGCATGCATATATACAAAATTAATATACTATTTGAGGGTAATCAACTTTTCCACAATTATTTCATGGTCATGGATTTTGTGTTGATGCTGGCTAATTAGCCAAATATGAATTATATATGTATATTTTAAGTAAGCGTGTATGCATATTAAAGGATTTTTTCCTTTATTTCATTGTGAAGCAAATCATTTGGTGTGGCTGCACATAAAGCTCTAATACACATCAAAAAGCAATCAACAAACTCTTTGAGTACATCAAGCAGGATAATCATGATTATGAAAATATAATTAGGTGGTTTCATGTTTATTGTTGAGTATATGCAGGGGAAAGTGATTCTCCAAATATAAAATGTGGGCAATATTACACAGAAACCACAAGAGAATGGGTATGCATGAGGCACAGGCACACATACACACACACACACACACACACACACACACACACACACACACACCACTGCCCCTTTCTGCAACATATCAGCAGTTTTCATATTTAAAAAAGAGTATCGTTTCTTTCAAGATGCCAAAAGAAATCTTATTTAATAAACTGATGACATAGAAATAGGTTGGAAAAATGCCTCCCTTTAATGTCACCATAAACTTTAGCTATGGCCTGCAATTTAAAACAAGTCCTCCCTGCCACGGACCCGACAGAAAAGGCTGCGGCGGGGGGGTGGCTCATTAGTGCTCAAGCAGCTCATGTGTCATTAGTGACTGCTGGGAGTAGGTACAGTCATGGATCTGCGCAGTTCAATGATTGTGCACTTGTGGCCTTTTCTAATCCGTTTGAAATACACCTGATACTTATCTATCTCCAATTGCCCAGTTTAGAAGTTGAAAGGATCTGTAAGTTCTCATGTCAGAGGATGAAACACACTCTTAGTAAACCACTGCCTCACATCAGCCTATCCAGGCATCCCCACCTTGGCCAGGAGAGGTGACAAGAGGGACTTCATTCCCCTTCTCCCAGACGGTCTCCATTCCCCCAGAGTTCCCTGATAAACTCTCCCAAGCCACATCTTATTTCTTCCCCTGTGCATCCAGAGTTGATCACTGGCCCCATTAGAAAAATCCGTCCTTCCTAGTCCATCTCGGAAATCATGTGCAAGAGCCTGGGACTGCACTTGGGAGTAATCTGGTTACCAGCAAGCTGGCCCCTTTTGTTGAGAAATTCAAAGAGTTGCAATACCATGACTTTAACGAAGCCACAATTAGAGTGGCTTTCTTCCAGCACCATGTGTAATCTGTTTTACTACGAAAACATGAAGTTGCTGTCTGTGCACGCAATTTTAGCATTTCTGGGTTTTATGCCATCTTACTTACAAGAAGCTCCCAGCTGTTATAATTTGTCTCATCCATTGCTCTCTTGTAGAACCAGCCTTTGTTCCTTTTCTTCAGTGCCAGGGACTTGCTGCGTTTCACCTGATGTGATTTGTCCAGGCATTAATAATGCATCTTCAAGATGCAAGATGCATGAATTCCTTTAGTAACAGATCTGCTGGCAGAGGGCTATATTGTATTGCACAGCTTTGCTGCAAAAAGGAAAGACAAGAGGACAAAGGGAAGGTCATCAGTCTCAGGAGTGAGGGGTATTGGTGATTTTAGAACATCATTCCCACCAGCTCATGGGAAGGGCATGCTGAGGACTGTGAATATTAGACCAACAATTCCTTTAAAAAAAAAACTTTTGCCAAATCTGCAATTTGTCCCTGTTGGGGACCGAGAGTTGCATATACGCACACAGATGACAATTCAAGAAGTCCAGAGTATCTGGCTATTCTCATATACCACTTTGTGCTCATCAACAGAAATTTCCTGTACATAGGTCCTAATTCCCCCTTTGGGCCTCCCGGCACATTCCAGCTACCTTCCCAGTGGCCTTGATACAACTGTTGTTATTGTTACTCATATGAATTTTTTATCATCTTGCATTTGTGAAGAGCTTGTATTTTTGAGCTGCTTTATAATCATTAGTAAGTTATTTCTCACAATTATCCTGAAAAGTAGGACAGGGTTCCTTTCTCGATGTTACAGTTAGGGGAAAAGAAACGTAGAGAGGTTACAATGCAAGATGTTCACAGGGAGTGTGTTTTCCAAAATTGGAATAAGGACACATTTACAGGGCCACCCCATCTCCTCAACCAAATAGCTACCTCTGGAATGGTAATGTGAATAATTTAAAGCAGAATGTGGGACCCAATTAGAAATAATCAGGCGCTTAGAGGACACAGCCATAAACTCTGCAGGAAAATGACCCGGCTTCAGATGATCAGATTTTGAACTCAAGGCTAGCTATACCAGCTGGCTCCAACATCTTAGATTTTCTTAAGAAACAATGAATTTACTATGTAATGTTGAAATCCAAAAGTTCAGCCACAGAAACAGTAGCTTATGCAGATGATCATTTAACTTCCTGTTTCTCTGAGGACTCCTGAGAAGATTTGTCAATATACAACCAAACCACACTCTCCGTATGGTCATTATAATAGGTTCACCTGCCTCTACGCCCATTCTCACCACTGCCAGCATCCCCCACCAAAAAAAAAAAATCTCATTTAATCAATAACATTTGCTTTCAGGGCAGCTCTCCTTTACTGCTGTTCCATCTCTGTCTGAGTTACCATAGCAACTATTCTCAGAGCAGTGTGATACCCAGTTTATACATTTCAGCCCTGTCACATGACTGACTACCTGCTTCTACTTTAATCATTGCTGGAGGGAACACTCAAAAAGGGGCTGCTTCCTGTTTCCTGTTGCAGTCCACCAAACTGCCGGCATGCTTTACATTTCTTTCCACAACCTAGAAAACATATGTGAATTGTGCTGACCTCCAAAGTGAAGAAGGAGGAACACTATAGTGGTGGGTGAGAGACCCCTAACTGCTAGAATTAGCAGAGCCTTCCAGGCCCTCGCAGCCAAATTCTTCTTTTTTCCCTACAGAGATGCTCTCAGATGTAGCAGACCTCTTTTTTAAGATCTTAATTGCAGAATAAAAGATGGTTTCAACCTCATCCGAGCCTGAGATACATCATCCAACGGCCCCATGACCTCTGAACACTCATCTCCATTCATGTAGCCATTTCGTGGGCCCCCTGCAAGGCAAGGCCTGGAACGTGGAATTCTCAGGAGCCTCCCCTGTTACAGCTTTGAGGGGTCCGTTTAAATCACATTATAAACCTAATGAAACACAGCTAATGAAGCACAGATGTCCTATCAGATTTGGATTTCAGACTCCCTATAAAAACCCAGTAAAAATAAATGAAAGGAGCCTTGTATCCATGGAAATGGGCAGCTCATATGTTAATCCTTCCCCCTCACCCATTTATGAGTTCATTACCATCTTTAATTCCAGGGCTTCTGAAAGTATTGTGGCTTCTGGGTCAGTCATTTCTTGGAAACTCATGATGGGCTGGGCTTGAACATCCTTGGCTTGGCCTCTTTGTTCAGAGCCATGGGATAGCAAGTAAGTGTATGTTGCTTATCATTTACACAAGCTCCTGGTTACTTTTTGCTGTTTTGAAATGATGAGATGAATCTAGAGTCCTGGGTCCTCCTGGGACCTAGAAACAGGTCTTTCATGGACTGACTTCCATGTCTGTTGAGAATAACACTAGGGAATTGGATCAGAGTGATCTAATACCAAAGAGCTCTCTGTCACAGCATCAATTATGCCCAACATTCGTTCCTCCTTTAGGTTAAGATATTTACATTCCTTCATCAGACAGGAATGCTTTCATCCATTATTACAGTAGCTACTACTGTTAGACAAGGTCATGAAGGAAAATATAAAAGGGGGGAATTTTGTTGGGAAACAGAGTTGGATGGAATCCAGAGTTCAAGGTACTCCCTGGGGTAACAGATATAAACAGGACACTTAGGAAGAGCTGAGAAGCACCATGAAGGCCTCAGCTGCCCAGTGGTCAGAGAATCCATGAGGAGAGGGCCTGCTGCAAAAAGAAGAAAAGGAATACAGAGCATCTTCAAAAACAAAACTTGCCTCCCTCACAATTTCAGCTTGTTAATAATAATTAAGGGGCTTCTTCAAGGTATAGAACAAGGGATAAGAGACCCTCTCCGCTCATCAGAAGCCTTGTTTTTTCTTTCAGTTTTTTGGTCACTGGGTACCATTTATTCTCTCTCTTAGATATTTGCTTACAGAAAAAAAAATTGTTGGTGTTGGAGCCATAGTGTTTCTCTCAGGGACATCCTTTGGGGACAACTCTCTACATGTTTTATTTTTTAGGTTTATAATTTTAAATTCTTAAATTTTCAAAGATGTCTTCTGAAGGAAAGAGTACATATTCTCAATTTAAAAGTAAATATCTGCATGTCAATAATACTTTGCACTAAAGTGCCCCCTTATAGAAACTGATTGTATGTCTCTGTTACTTAATCAGTCCTGGAAACTGAAGATGAGAGATGTTATAGATGAGGAAACTGAGGCACAGCATGACAGAGAGACATTCCCGGGCCATGCATTAGTATGAGCAACAGAACTGAGGCTCCTAACAATAAATTTCAGACCCCAAGTAAGAAAGCATTACAAGCCCTAGACATTTTTCAAAACAATTTTGTCCACCCTAATAGCTGAAAAATGAATGCTTCATAAAAATAGTCCAAGAAATTAAAGCTTAGGCTTGTGATTATTACAGTGATTTGTCAGCGGTAGTGTATGATTTTTGGAAAAGGACCAGCTGTATTAACAAGAGGATAAGAGTGCAGCTCATTTTTCATTTGCCTAATATAGATATCCTTGCCTGGCCAAAGA
Source organism: Balaenoptera borealis (assembly GCF_965194805.1). Lineage (NCBI taxonomy): Eukaryota > Metazoa > Chordata > Mammalia > Artiodactyla > Balaenopteridae > Balaenoptera > Balaenoptera borealis. The sequence goes on along the minus strand of NC_138875.1, from coordinate 49,464,326 downwards.
AAGAGCTAAAAAGAAGTGATAAAGCATCAATGATGTAGCAACATAAGTGACTTCACAGAAAATGATTTAAGCCTTCCACTGCCTGCTAACATGAGAGATTTTTTACCACAGATTTATATGATGAACTGCCTGAACCATCAGAAACAGATACAAGCCTGAGGGGGAAAAAAAAGGAAAAGTTATGTGAGCCTCTAATACCATTTACCTACTCGCTACTGTCTTGACTCAGGACCTCAGAGGGGTGAAATGTATCACAAAACTAAACACAGTGACCTATATGTTGACAGGAATGGTGTTGAAAGAGCCTACTGCTTATCATGACAAAGTGTGAGATGTGCTTCATGGATCAACAACTTGTTGCTTCAGTATTTTCTTCTCCCAGTTAAGACAAAGTTGTTACATTTGAGCAATAAACTCAGTTACTAGACAAAGCCAGGCAGACAGCTGTCCCGGCATTCTTTGGCTAGCACTGTGTTTCATTTCTTGTCAATTATCTTCTTTCCTTCCTTGGCCTTTTATTCAACCCACCCCATAACACTTAGTAACACGTTTCGGACAGAGTGGCTTAGTTCAAATTCATGAAACATCTTAAATACCTAAGATGCTTAAAATAGGTCCATTTTCCCTCCACAATTTCAAAAGTGAAATAAAGACCAAAGTGTTTTTTTAAAGTACCTTTAAGTAATTGTTGACATTGTAAATTGAGAGATTGCCAATGCTTTTGACAGAGTAGATGCTTTGAAGTGATGGAGTATTTTAAGTTCCAGAAGTCTAAGAATTAACTTTTGCTATCACCAACCTCCCCAGCCAGAGGGCAGGTGTGTGACATGGAGGAGACAGTCTAGGAGTTGAAACCCACAGCCCTGCGTTATCATCCCTTTGTCATTAACCCTCTCCTTCAAAGTTAACAACAGAGCCTTTTCTTCTTGGTGAAAGTCTACAAAGAAGGCAATATTTAGCATTTTGGAATAAAGTCCTCAGGAGTAAATCTTAAGCTAATAGCTCTGTGTATTAACATAAACAGAGGAGTACAATTCCATTCTATAAAGTGTGTTTCAAAGCACTTTGACATCTCTTTGCTCGTGTGTGTCCTTGTGATCCTACAAGGGAAAGAATGCATTTTACAGATGAGCTACCAGAGCTGAGTGGAACTCTATGGCCCCACAGAAAGCTGGGGGCAGATTCGGACTAGAATCCAACTCTGCCGTTGCCTATTCCCTGTTCTCTACTCTGTGCTGCCACTTTTTTCTAGAATTGCGTACTCAAAAAATAAATCAGTTTTATACTTTGACTCAGTGTCTCTACTTCTTCTGGAAAAGCACGACTAATATATGATCAAGTATGTAGTTAAAACAGAAGATTCCACAAAACCGTATCTTGAAAATGTAGTGTTTTATTCTTGGACTAGGAATTAAACGATCTCTTCCTTACTAAAAAGTTAAAAATAAATTTTTACAATCAAATAATTTTAATGCTTTAACTGAATAATTTAATTCAAGTCCCTGTATCACCAAATAAGTCCTGGACCAGGGACTCTAAGGTTGGGTCCTGATTCCAGTACTGACTGATCTCTAGGTGTCAATTTTCCCCTTTGTAAAATAAAGAGATTAAACCAATTTATTTCTTTAGGTCTAGATTTTATGAACCTGAAATCTTTTAGGATGCCAAGCTTTCTTCATAATCGCTATATCAATACTGATCCTCCCTTATTTTCCCCACTAAGAAAAAACAAGCAGTGCTTTCTCCTCTGCCCCCACCAAAGCTCCCTGCAGAATGAAGAGGAATGGCCAGGTTTAAGCAGAGGCTTATGGGCCTGTGGTCTTTATCTATTCTGAAGACCCATAAGCCCCAAAGGGAAACTGGCCACAGCAGGACTGGAGAGGAACAGGTCCCAGAAATGAGAGGAAATTCGCCCAGCCAGCTCCCCTCCCTCCGAGTATGACTGGGCTCTTTCCCAAGGAGCGCAGAGACTCCTCCCTGTCAGCAACCAGGTGACCTCTAGCCTCTATGCAAACACCCTCCTTTTCAGCTGGACAAAGGGCTGTAAAGAGAAAGCAGATCTGCTCAGTTTTGCCCCAGGAAGAACAGCTTTCCAGACCCAGAGCCCAGAAATAAATTATGCCCCACCACCTGCCATCTCATAGGAATAATAATGAGAAAAATAATGAGTTGGTCACCAAAGATTACTTGCACTCCTAACCCTCCAAGAATACTGCCTAATGGTCTGGTGCTGCTGCTGCTGCCGCTGCTGATGGTTGTGATGGTGGCAGTGGTATACTCCATGGTAACAGCAACAGGTATCAACCAATACTCATACGACAAATCCATTAGTATTTTATTAAGCAGAACTACAAAAATACATTTGGCAAAACAATTACCTCCATTCTTACATTTGCCTTGATAAATCCACTCTGAACCACTATTTTGAAACTATTCCTAAGAAAAATACATATAATTATATAATCTTGTTCATTTCTTTCAAGTATTAATTTATTAACAAATTTACTAATTACTCTCTATATGCCAGACACTGCGTTAAGAATGGAAGAAGGAAAGCCAAAAAGATACAGTTGTCAGCTGCCAGAGCCCATACAGTCTAGGAGAACAACTGACACCAACAGTGATATAAGTGTTATGATAATGATACCACAAAGTACAGTGACAGCCTAGGAGAAGGGAACTTTGGTAGAGATTCATTTGAGAGAGGAAAAAAAAAGAAAAAACAACTTGCCATTTAAAAAATAAACTAACTTTAAGCTTATTCCTAGTAAATGACTTAAAGGAAAAAAGAAATCAGTGATTATGAAACAAAGAGCCTTAAAAATAATATGGACTTGGAAGTATACAGGTGTCAGCGTCTGGCATCTTCAGAGTCGCAGGGGCACGTAAGATATGCTGCAATGCAGTATTGAGGTACTGATGAAAACCTGAGTTTCAGTCATTCTGATTTCATTTACACAGGAAAATCCTATCTTTCTACAAGGCACTTACATGCTTCACATGAGCTGAAAATTGGCAGAACATTTATAGCACCCTACAATGTGTTCCATCACCTTTGAGTAGTCCACTTCCGTGGAGACCAGTGGAGGGTATGGTGCCAAACGGACTCTACAAAGGAAAATGTGCTGAACTCCAAACTTGCACACCCAGTCTTAAGCACACAGTGGACCGGGCCACACCCAGACGTCTGTGCCCCATCAACAACATTTGTTGGAATGGTAAAGGTGTTTGAGTACGGCACTGTCATTGCTTGGATGGCACAGGGTTTCTGGCCATGTGTTGGGAAAGCTTGGCTGTTAAGGCTTTACCCACCATTCCACCTCAGTCCTGATGCCATGAAGATGCCCATCATAGTCGATCTCACCCAGTGTCTATCATTCACTTTCCCTTCCTCCTACCAAACATGTCCTTTCTTCTACCCAAAAGACAAGTTGTCCAGCCACCTTTTCTACTGAGGTCTGGAAACAGGCACCCTCTACTGTTTTTGTTTTGTTTTGCTTTCATATTCTCCCTCTCATAGCTCTTCTCACCTTCTTTTTCATCCTGTTTTCCTTGTACTTTAACCTTCTACTCCTCCTTTTTCTTCCAATAGCACTGTACCAAAAAACACATTCTTTGCAGACCTATTCTCCATTCTTTATACCAACCACATCATCTACTGCCTGAACGTATTCCTTCTTATAAGCAAGGAGCGAAACTTCTTTAAGTCATAACAAATATAAAAATCTGTGTATACATGATCAAATCGAATTAAGGAGCAAAATAAAACGTCTTCCATTTAAGTTGAGGACAGGAAAAAAAATTCTGCCATCAATTATGACCATGATACTGGTGGTCCTGGCCAATACAAGAAGTAAAGAAATGAGATGGGAAAATAGAAAGAAATTTCTACAAAACTAATTATCTCTGTGTGATGTGATTATCTATTTAGATTTCTATCTCTTTTAGAAATCTAAAATAATCAACTAGAAAACTATTGCAGCTAATGTAAGAGATGAATAAAATCACCAGTGCAAGATCAAGATAAAAAACCACTAGCATCTTTGTCAACAATAGCCACTTAGAAAATGTAGTAGGCATAGAGCATCTTATCATGATAACAGCAAAACGCTAAGATTAACCTAATAATAAATGTGCTAAAGGACTCAATATTTTATAGGTAACAATTATCTCCAAATTAATCTATATAGTAAAATAATCTGAATAAACCTGACATACTGATTGCAAAGTTCATATAAAGGAAAAAAGTTTTTAAAATATCCAAGAAAACGTACAGAAAAATTAAAATGTGAACTTGAATGACCAAATATTAAATATACTATTATATGTAGTTATGTTAATTAAAATTGTGTGGTATTCTTCCTCCAGATTCAGAAAAGAAAAAAGAGAAATAAATAAAAATGCTTTCTGTATATGTGAATTTAATACATAAAGTCCATCAGACATTTTAATGAGAGGAGAAAAGGCCGAATATATGAAATAAAGAGCACTGGGAAAATTATTCTAGCACTTTGGAAGAAAACTCAAATGCTTACATCATTCCATATACAGAAATAAATTCCAAGGCAACTTAAGCCCTAAACACCAAAAAATATAGGTATAATGGAAGAAAATATGGGAGAATTTTTTATAATCTTGTGATTAGGAATAACTTTTAAGTAAAATATAATGCTATAAATATTCTATATAAAACTCCTTAAAGATGGATAGATTAGAAAGAATTTTTAAATTCTTTAAGATGAAATATACCATAAGTAAAGCTAGAAGGAAACCAACTAGAAGAAAATATACCTGCAATATTTGCAATAAATGTGTTTCAGAAAACAGATGACTTTCTATAATATATAAAGAGCTTTTGCAAATCAAAAATAAAGCAACCTAAAATAGGAAAAAAAGGACAAAGATACAGCTAATATTGACTGAGAGAATATTTATTTGCCAGGCAATAGCCTAAGGACTTTACATGCACAAACTCAACTAATTTGCATAATAACCCTTTTGATCAAATACACTTAGCATCTCCATTTTGCAGGCAAGAAAATGAGACACAGAGAAATTTAGGAATTTGTCCAGAGTTATACCATTAGGAAATACTAGCCAGCACTCAATTCACAGAAAAAGAAACACAAATAGCTAATAAATTTAAGAAAAGCCATTCAACCTTAATAATAATTTAGGAAAATGCAAACACTAAAACACAATAAGATATTTTTACCTACCAGAGAGTTAAAAAATATCAAATGGATTAATAAGACTAACATTGCCAAGAGTGTAGAGAAACAGTAACTCTCATACTCAGTTACTGGGGATATCCATTGTATAGTATTTTTTTTTTTGATCTTTAAAAATAGGGATTTTTTTTTGAATTTTTGAATTTTATTTATTTTTTACACAGCAGGTTCTTATGAGTTATCTATGTTATACATGTTAGTGTATATAAATATATGTCAATCCCAATAGCCCAATTCATCCCACCACCACAACCGCCCCACCATTTTCCCCCTTTGGTGTCCATACGTTTGTTCTCTACATCTGTGTCTCTATTTCTGATTGCAAACTGGTTCATCTACACCATTTTTCTAGATTCCACATATAGGCATTAATATACAATATTTGTTTTTCTCTCTCTGACTTACTTCACTCTGTATGACAGTCTCTAGATCCATCCACGTCTTTCATTCCTTTTTATGGCTGCGTAATATTCCATTGTATAAATGTACCACTTCTTCTTTATCCATTCGTCTGTCCATGGGCATTTAGGTTGCATCCATGACCTGGCTATTGTAAATAGTGCTGCAATGAACATTGGGGTGCATGTGTCTTTTTGAATTATGGTTTTCTCTGGGTATATGCCCAGTAGTGAGATTGCTGGGTCATATGGTAATTCTATTTTTGGTTTTTTAAGGAACCTCCATACTGTTCTCCATAGTGCCTGTATCAATTTACATTTCCACCAAGAGTGCAAGAGGGTTCCCTTTTCTCCACACCCTCTCCAGCATTTGTTGTTTGTAGATTTTCTGATGATGCCCATTCTAACTGGTTTGAGGTGATACCTCATTGTAGTTCTGATTTGCATTTCTCTAATAATTAGTGATGTTGAGCAGCTTTTCATGTGCTTCTTGGCCATCTGTATCTCTTCTTTGGAGAAATGTCTATTTAAGTCTTCTGCCCATTTTTGGATTGGGTTGTTTGTGTTTTTAATATTGAGCTGCACGAGCTGTTTATACATTTGGGAGATTAATCCTTTGTCCGTTGATTCGTTTGCAAATATTTTCTCCCATTCTCAGGGTTGTCTTTTCGTCTTGTTTGTAGTTTCCTTTACTTTGCAAAAGCTTTTAAGTTTCATTAGGTCCCATTTTATTTTTGTTTTTATTTCCATTACTCTGGGAGGTGGATCAAAAAATATCTTGCTGTGGTTTATTTCAAAGAGTGTTCTTCCTATGTTTTCCTCTAAGAGTTTTATAGCGTCCAGTCTTACATTTAGGTCTCTAATCCATTGTGAGTTTATTTTTGTGTATGGTGTTAGGGAGTGTTCTAATTTCATTCTTTTACATGTAGCTGTCCAGTTTTCCCAGCACAACTTGTTGAAGAGACTGTCTTTTCTCCATTGTATATCCTTGCCTCTTTTGTCATAGATTAGTTGACCATAGGTGTGTGGGTTTATCTGTGGGCTTTCTATCCTGTTCCATTGGTCTATATGTCCGTTTTTGTGCCAGTGCCATATTGTCTTGATTACTGTAGCTTTGTAGTATAGTCTGAAGTCAGGGAGTCTGATTCCTCCAGCTCCGTTTTTTTCCCTCAAGACTGCTTTGGCTATTTGGGGTCTTTTGTATCTCCATACAAATTTTAAGATTTTTTTTTTCTAGTTCTGTAAAAAATGCCACTGGTAATTTGACAGGGATTGCATTGAATCTGTAGATTGCTTTGGGGAGTATAGTCATTTTCACAATGTTGATTATTCCAATCCAAGAACATGGTATACTTCTCCATCTGTTGGTATCATCTTTAATTTCTTTCATCAGTGTCTTATAGTTTTCTGCATACAGGTCTTTTGTCTCCCTAGGTAGGTTTATTCCTAGGTATTTTATTCTTTTTGTTGCATTGGTAAATGGGAGTGTTTCCTTAATTTCCCTTTCAGATTTTTCATCATTAGCGTATAGGAATGCAAGAGATTTCTGTGCATTAATTTTGCATCCTGCAACTTTACCAAATTCATTGATTAGCTCTATTAGTTTTCTGGTGGCATCTTTAGGATTCTCTATGTATAGTGTCAGGTCACCTGCAAACAGTGACAGTTTTACTTATTTTTTTCCAGTTTGTATTCCTTTTATTTCTTTTTCTTCTCTGATTGCTCTGGCTAGGACTTCCAAAATTATGTTGAATTATAGTGGTGAGAGTAGACATCCTTGTCTTGCTCCTGATCTTAGAGGAAATACTTTCAGTTTTTCACCACTGAGAATGGTGTTTGCTGTGGGTTTGTCATATATGGCCTTTATTATGTTGAGGCAGGTTCCCTCTATGCCCACTTTCTGGAGAATTTTTATCATAAATGGGTGTTGAATTTTGTCAAAAGCTTTTTCTGCACCTATTGAGATGATCATATGGTTTTTCTTCTTCAATTTGTTAATATGGTGTATCACATTGGTTGATTTGCATATATTGAAGAATCTTTGCATCCCTGGGATAAATCCCAACTGATCATGGTGTACGATCCTTTTAATGTGTTGTTGGATTCTGTTTGCTCGTACTTTGTTGAGAATTTTTGCATCTATATTCATCAGTGATATTGGTCTGTAATTTTCTTTTTTTGTAGTATCTTTGTCTGGTTTTGGTATCAGGGTGATTGTGGCCTTGTAGAATGAGTTTGGGAGTGTTCCTTCCTCTGCAATTCTTTGGAACCGTTTGAGAAAGATGGGTGTTAGCTCTTCTCTAAATGTTTGATAGAATTCACCTGTGAAGCCATCTGGTCCTGGACTCTTGTTTGTTGCAAGATTTCTTTTTTTAATTTATTTAATTTATTTATTTATTTATGGCTGCATTGGGTCTTTGTTGCTGTGGGGCTTTCTCTAGTTGCGGCGAGCAGGGGCTACTCTTTGTTGCGGTGCACAGGCTTCTCATTGTGGTGCTCCTCTTGTTGCAGAGCACGGGCTCTAGGCACGTGGGCTTCAGTAGTTGTGGCACACGGGCTTAGCTGCTCTGCGGCATGTGGGATCTTCCCGGACCAGGGCTCGAACCTGTGTCCCCTGCATTGACAGGCAGATTCTTAACCACTGTGCCACCAGGGAAGCCCTGTTTGTTAGAAGATTTTTAATCATAGTTTCAATTTCATTAGTTCTGATCAGTCTGTTCATATTTTCTATTTCTTCCTGGTTCAGTCTTGGAAGTTTATAGCTTTCTAAGAATTTTTCCAGGATGTCCATTTTATTGGCATGGAGTTGCTTGTACTAGTCTCTTAGGATGCTTTGTATTTCTGCATTGTCCGTTTTAACTTCTCCTTTTTCAGTTCTAATTTTACTGATTTGAGTCCTCTCCCTCTTTTCTTGATGAGTCTAGCTAAAGGTTTATCAAATTTGTTTATCTTCTCAAAGAACCAGCTTTTAGTTTTACTGATCTTTGCTATTGTTTTCTTTGTTTCTATTTCGTTTATTTCTGCTCTGATCTTTATGATTTCTTTCCTTCTATTAACTTTGGGTTTTGTTTGTTCTTCTTTCTCTAGCTCCTTTAGGTGTAAGGTTAGATTGTTTATTTGAGATTTTTCTTGTTTCTTGAGGTAGGACTGTATTGCTATAAACTTCCCTCTTAGAACTGTTTTTGCTGCATCTCATATTTTTGGATCGTCGTGTTTTCATTGTCATTTGTCTCTAGGTATTTTTTGATTTCCTCTTTGATTTCTTCAGTGATCGCTTGGTTATTTAGTAACGTATTATTTAGCCTCCATGTGTTTGTGTTTTCTACGTTTTTTTCCCTGTAACTGATTTCTAATCTCATAACAAGTGGTTGGAAAAGATGCTTGATATGATTTCAATTTTCTTAAATTTACTGAGGCTTGATTTGTGACCCAAGATGTGATCTATCCTGGAGAATGTTCCATGTGCACTTCAGAAGAAAGTGTAATCTGCTGTTTTTGGATGGAATGTCCTATAAATATCCATTAAATGTATCTGATCTATTGTGTCATTTAAAGCTTGTGTTTCCTTATTAATTTTCATTTTGGATGATCTGTCCATTGGTGTAAGTGAGGTGTTAAAGTCCCCCAGTGTTACTGTGTTACTGTCGATTTCCTCTTTTATAGCTGTTAGCAGTTGTCTTATGTATCGAGGTGCTCCTATGTTGGGTGTGTATGTATTTATAATTGTTACATCTTCTTCTTGGATTGATCCCTTGATCGTTATGTAGCGTCCTTGTCTCTTGTAACATTCTTTATTTTAAAGTCTACTTTATCTGATATGAGTATTGCTACTCCAGCTTTCTTTTGATTTCCATTTGCATGGAATATCTTCTTCCATCCCCTCACTTTCAGTCTGTATGTGTCCCTAGGTCTGAAGTGGGTCTCCTGCAGACAGCATATAGATGGGTCTTGTTTTTGTATCCATTCAGCGAGCCTGTGTCTTTTGGTTGGAGCATTTAATCCATTCATGTTTAAGGTAATTATCGATATGTATGTTCCTATTACCATTTTTAAAAATTGTTTTGGGTTTGTTTTTGTAGGTTCTTTTCTTCTCTTGTGTTTCCCACTTGGAGAAGTTCCTTTAGCATTTGTTGTAGAGCTGGTTTGGTGGTGCTGAATTCTCTTAGCTTTTGCTTGTCTGTAAGGTTTGATTTCTCTGTAGAATCTGAAAGAGATCCTTGCCGGGTAGAGTAATCTTGGTTGTAGGTTCTTCCCTTTCATCACTTTAAATATATCATGCTACTCCCTTGTGGCTTGTAGAGTTTCTGCTGAGAAATCAGCTGTTAGCCTTATGGGAGTTCCCTTGCATGTTATTTGTCATTTTTCCCTCGTTGTTTTCAATAATTTATCTTTGTCTTTAATTTTTGTCAGTTTGATTACTATGTGTCTCGGTGTGTTTCCCCTTGGGTTTATCCTTCCTGGGACTCTCTGCCCTTCCTGGACTTGGGTGGCTATTTCCTTTCCCATGTTAGGGAAGTTTTCAACTATAATCTCTTCAAATATTTTCTCTGGTCCTTTCTCTCTCTCTTCTCCTTCTGGGACCCCTATAATGCGAATGTTGTTGCGTTTAATGTTGTCCCAGAGGTCTCTTAGGCTGTCTTCATTTCTTTTCATTTTTTTTTTCTTTATTCTGTTCCATAGCAGTGAATTCCACCATTCTGTCTTCCAGGTCACTTACCCATTCTTCTGCCTCAGTTATTCTGCTATTGATTCCTTCTAGTGTATTTTTCATTTCACTTATTGTATTGTTCATCTCTGTTTGTTTGTTCTTTAATTCTTCTAGTGTTTGTTCCTTAATTCTTCTAGGTCTTTGTTAAACATTTCTTGCATCTTCTTGATCTCTGCCTCCATTCTTTTTCTGAGGTCCTGGATCATCTTCACTATCATTATTCTGAATTCTTTTTTTGGAAGGTTGCCTATCTCCACTTCATTTATTTGTTTTTCTGGGGTTTTATCTTGTTCGTTCATCTGGGACATAGTCCTCTGCCTTTTCATTTTGTCTGTCTTTCTGTGAATGTGGTTTTCGTTCCACAGGCTGCAGAACTGTAGTTGTTCTTGCTTCTGCTTTCTGTCCTCTGGTGGATGAGGCTTCTAAGAGGCCTGTGCAAGGTTCCTGATGGGAGGGCCTGGTGGTGGGTAGAGCTGGGTGTTGCTCTGGTTAGGCAGAGCTCAGTTAAACTTTAATCCCCTTGTCTGCTGCCAGGTGGGGCTGGGTTCCCTCCCTTTTGGTTGTTTGGCCTGAGGCGACCCAGCACTGGAGCCTACCGGCTCTCTGGTGGGACTAATGGCGGACTCTGGATGGGCTCACACCAAGGGGTACTTCCCAGAACTTCTGCTGCCAGTGTCTTTATCCCTGCAGTGAGACACAGCCACCCTCTGCCTCTGCAGGAGACCCTCCAACACTAGCAAGTAGGTCTGGTTCAGTCTCCTATGGGGTCACTGCTCCTTCTGCTGGGTACCATTGCACACACTACTTTGTGTGTGCCCTCCAACAGTGGAGTCTCTGTTTCCCCCAGTCCTCTTGAAGTTTTGCAATCAAATCCCACTATCCTTCAAAGTCTGATTCTCGTGGAATTCCTCCTCCCATTGCTGGACCCCCAGGTTTGGAAGCCTGATGTGGGGCTCAGAACTTTCACTCCAGTGGGTGGACTTCAGTGGTATAAATGTTCTCCAGTTTGTGAGTCATCCACCCAACAGTTACAGGATTTGATTTTATTGTGATTGCGCCCCTCCTTCTGTCTCATTGCAGATTCTCCTTTGTCTTTGGATGTGTCGTATCTTTTTTGGTGAGTTCCAGTGTCTTCCTGTCGATGACTGTTCAGCAGTTAGCGGTGATTCCGGTGCTCTCACAAGAGGGAGTGAGCACATGTCCTTCTACTCTGCCATCTTGAACCAATCTCCTCCATTGTATCGTATTTTTAGATGGTCATTTAGCAGTGTCCATCAAACTCACAAGGACTTACCATTTAAACAAACAATTCCATTTCTATCCCACAGAAATACTTAGACATGTGCCCAGAGACGCACAAAGAGAAAAACTGAAAATAGCCTATATGTCCATCAGTAAGGGAATGGTTAACAAGATGGTTATACATCCAATCATGGATAGAATGTAGTAATAAAAATAATGAATTATAGCTATACAAACTGATATGGAAAGATCCATAAGACATGTCATTAAGTGAAAAAAGCAAGTCATCAAGTAATATGTATACCTTGATATCATACAAATATGTATACATTATGTATTCATTTATTCACTCAACAACAGCAAAATTAGCACCTACTTCATGGCAGGAATTATTCTAGTCAGTAAAGAAAGTGGTGGCCAGATAGACAAAAGTCTGTCCTAATGCTCACGTGTGAGTGGGCAAGCGAACAATAAATAAGCCAACCCATAAAAAACCAACTGATTCTGATGGTGTAGTTGTTTTCTATCTTTACCATAACAAATAACTACACACTTAGAGTCTCAAACAACACAAATTTATTATCTCCCAGTTTCTGGTGGTTATAGGACTGAGGTCCCCCCGTTTTCTTGTTACCTATTATCTGAGCGCTGTTCCCAGATTCTAGAAGCCACCTGCATTCTTTGACTGTTCCCGTTCCTCTATCTTCAAAGTCAACAAACGCATGTCAGGTCTCTCTCACACTGTCAATGACTTGTCCTTCTTCTCTCTCACCCAGCCAGGAAATTTCTCCACTTTTAAGGACTCATGGAATTAGATTAGCGCTCCCAGGATAACCCAGGATAATCCCCCCATCTCAAGGTCTGCACCTTTAATCACATCACATTACCATGGAAGGGAACATATATTCTCAGTTTCCAGGGATGAGTGCGGGGACAATCTTTGGTGGGCAGGGGGCATTATTCTGCCTGTTACAGATGGTCATAAATGATATGAGGAAACCCAAAAGGGTGATATACAAAAGGTGGCATGGGGAAAGCTGGGGGCTAACTGAGATCCTGTCATCAGAGAAGGCCTCCCTGAGGAAATGGCATCTGAACTGGAAGAGACAGCTGTGTGACCACCTGGGGACAGAGCATTCCTGGTATATATTTAAAAACAGAAAAAGGCATGGAAAGCTGCATATCAAACTGTTCACTGGCTTCCTCCTGAAAGGAATGGAATTCAAGGGAAGGAGAATATAACAAATTCTGCTCATTAATCTCTATCTTTGTTTGTCTGAATGTTTTGCTTGCATAATTTTTAAAAATTATTTATGTTTCTAAAGACTTAGAAACAAAACAGAAAAATATCTTTTTCTTGGGCCGCATTGAAGCAAAGAGAGTTTAAGATTTAGGTATTAGTGAAAATTAAACATATTCTGAATTTTGACACATGCACTATAGAAAATAAAAATAAAAGCTTGGCATGGATTCTATGAAAGAATCAGTTCTAGAAATGAGTAATAAATCCATGCCCTTCCACTTCTGAGTCTTTAACGAGGGTGCATTTGCCAATCAGACATTTTTACACATCAGCAACATTGAATACTTCTCCTGGCTGTAACCTGGTTACTTTGCTTCTAAGTCCTAACTTGGTGCTCATTTGCTGAGTTCCCACCCTACCTACCACACATTGTTTCATGTGGTTTTCCAAGGAGAACACTAAAAGCTTCTCTCAGATGAAGGGGAGCAGAAGAAAAGTTATTTGAACGGGCTCTATAATGTAGCAATCTGTCACAGTGAAAGGGAGAGGCTGCAGGAAACGCATTCCTGATACTCAAGAAACGAGGGAGAGATCACAAGAGGACACATGGAGGTTCCTACCGGTGAACGAAATTGGAGGGACCACAAGGAGCAGACAGAAGAAGGGTTCTGCCAGGATACAGGAAAGCAAAACTTCCAGCAGTTTGGTATAGTTTCAAGATCCTGGGATGCAACAACAGAAAATAGTGTGTGGGTGGGTGGGTGGGTTTGTGTACACGCGCCTGCACACTTGTGATAATCAAAATCACAACCCATTTGAAGCAAAGATATTACAATGAAAGGCAGTAAAACACAAACAACGGTTATAGCTACAAACTACGGAGTTCATATTCATGTGCTCATCATGTAGATTTCTTTTTCAGGCACCCTGCCTGTCAAAGATAGGAATTCTTTGAGTAATTTGTTTATAATAGTCTAGTAAACTCTTTTATTTGAATGTCCTTCATCACCTCAAGAGTGACAAATCCAAAACTGAACACATCATTGTCTGCTCACATGTATTTTCTCCTCCCGGCCCTTCCTGACTCAGATAGGAACACCCTCTTTTCCTCATCACTCAGGCTTGAGGAGTTAGGGTCATTCTTAACTCATCCCTCACCTTCAACTAGTCATCTCCCTCAAATCCTTTTTGGAAGTAGGTGAAGTATAAATTGTACATAAATAAAGATAACATTTAATCATTCACCAAATATATCATCAACAGTCATGCCAATCTTTTCCTCTCTGTTCCCACTGTCATTCCCCTGGTTGAGGATTTTATCCCAGAAACGTTTATCTGAAGCATTTTCTCAGTAGCCTCCTCCACCCACTGTTTATCATCTCAGTCCAATCTTCCTGCATTTCTCTAGCTGGTAAGCACGAACACAGCCATTATCAGCCAGTGACCAAATTATGTTTCTGAGCCCCTTTCATGTTTGAATGTGGATTCAAAGAAGAAGCAGGACCTTCACAAAGTATCGTGTCCTAAGTCCTTCCAGTGTCTCAGGACTGCATAGACACATCCACACATTGGTCCTCTGCTCCTGGGTCTAGACAGCCTCTTCCGCTCAAATGCAGAGGTGGAGGGAACGCCTTCCTCCATGGGCCCAGGTGAGGGGCCCTGAGCTATCCAGCACCAGCGGCTTCTGAGCACCACAAATGCAGGGCTAGTTCCCTCTTACTGCCTTTCCTCCCAGGAGACATGGCCGAGCAGGACTGAGAACTGACCATCTGTTCTCCACAGCTCAGAGACAAAGTGAAGTACAAAACCAGATAAAACCATGTTCACCACAGTGGGTTGAGAACAACCTGTGTTCGTGCAGTGAGTCCAAATACTTTCTCCCAGCCCTAAAGGGACAGGAGAGAGAGAGAGAGGAAAGGAGGGAGGGAGGGAGGAAGAGAAAGAGAGAGGAAGGAAGGAAGGAAGGAAGGAAGGAAGGAGGGGAGGGAGGGGAGGGAGGGAGGGAAGAAAGGAGGAAGAGAAAGAAAATCAGCAGTGTCCAGAAGTACTGCTATGACTGCACACAAAAGCCTGCATTCCCAAATTAAACCTTACTTTTTCATTTATTTATTCTTGCAACAAATAATTCTCAAGCATCTACTTTGTGCCAAGCACTAAACAGAACAGACAGGAGCACTGGCCTCCAGGAGTTTAAGTTCTGGTGTGGGAAAAAGATGTTAAAAAAAATCAACAAAAGTACCACCTCACACCAGTCAGAATGGGCATCATTAAAAAGTCTACAAATAACAAATGCTGGAGAGGGTGTGGAGAAAAGGAAATCCTCCTACACTGTTGGTGGGAAAGTAAGTTGGTGCAGCCACTATGGAAAACAGTATGGAGGTTCCTCAGAAAACTAAAAATAGAATTACCATATGATCCAGCAATCCCACTCTTGGGAATATACCTGAACAAAACTATAATTCAAAAAGATACATGCACCCCTATGTTCATAGCAGCACTGTTCACAATAGCCAAAACATGGAAACAACCTAAATGTCCATGACAGATGAATGAGTAAAGAAGATGTTGTACATATATACAATGGAATATTATTCAGCCGTAAAAAGAAACGAAATAATGCCACTTGCAACAACATGGATGCAACTAGAGATTATCATACTAAGTGACGTAAGTCAGAAACAGAAAGACAAATACCATACAATACCACTTAAATTTGGAATCTAAAATATGGCACAAATGAACCTGTCTGCAAAGCAGAAACAGATTCATAGACATAGAGAACAGACCTGTGGTTGCCAAGGTGGGGCGTGGGGGAGGGAGAGGGATGGACTGGGAGTTTGAGGTTGGTAGATGCAAACTATTACATTTAGAATGGATAAACAACAAGATCTTAATATATAGCACAGAGAACTATATTCAATATCCTGTGATAAACCATAATGGAAAAGAATATAACAAATGAATGTCTATATGTATATAACTACTGAGTCACTTTGCTATACAGCAGAGACTGCCACAACTTTGTAAATCAGCTACACTTCAATAAAAAAAATTGAAAAAAAATCAACAAAAATAAGGAAAGTCATGTCAGGTGGTGGTAAGTCTACGAAGAAATGAAATGGTGCTCTCCCCGTGTGGGGTGTGTGTGTGTGTGTGTGTCTAAGTTTCCTCTTTTTATAAGGACACAAGTCATATTGGATTAGGCCCCCTGAGTACAACTTCATCTTAACTAATTGCATCTGCAATGACTCTATTTCCACCAGTACATCACATTCTAAGATGCTGGAGGTAGGACTTTAACATACAAATTTGGGGTGGCACAATTCAACCTAAAGCAATGTTTCTGAAAGGAGGTCCAATCAGGTGGGGTGGGGGACAAGATTTACCCATAAAGATCTGAACAACTCTTACAGAGCAGGGCTGAGTTTTCTACATCACGTAATAAATGAATGAATACTTGTTGATGGTTGATTAATGGTACATTTTACACTAAAATTTTAAAATGTGCATGTTATTGTGTTGAGGTAGTTTGGGATTTGTTTATGTGCCAGCAACAGATCTCATGCTTAGCAGATAGGAATGTCTTAAATCGTTTCAGGGTCTGATATGATTAGTAACTGTTCCCGGAGAGCATGTGGAAAAAAATAGTTGGCTTCTAACGAGGAGCCAGCCCCCTTTGTCTGCCCGGCCTGCATCCCAGAGGCAGCAGAGCTGAAGAGTTCAGATGCAGCTGGCAGAGGTCATGTTTGTTGGAGATCCGAGAAGAGAGCATGGTGAAAGTACAGTAGCAAGAATGCATCCATCCAGGCCTCAAGGCAGCTCATCCTCCTCGCCCAGCCTGGGGACACACAGCTGCCCCGTCCAACCTCAGAGGGGCAAATTCCCCCACATCAGAGGAGCAGCCCTGGGCCGCTAAACGCTAAATGGAAACCTGGCCAGCAAGGAAGCAGCTGGCCTTGGCAAAAAAAAACCAAAAAAAAAACAATGCCCTAGGCAAAAACAAGCAAGAGGGAGCCTGGAAGAGCTTCATTCTGAGGAACCACTCCCTCCCTAAACCAATTCATTAATCCAAATTCAATGCAAATTCCTTCAATCTAAATTCTTTGTGATTAGGAATTCCTAGAAAGTTTTTTCCTTCCTTTTCCAACAATTTGCTCCAATAGTATAATCCATATTGTGGCTGGCTATTTTGCTATCCAATCTTTTTTTTTCAGTGTAACACAGACGATCAAAAGATCTTGTGTAAATTCATGAGGATTTGTGTTACACAGAATTGCATTTTTAAGTGTCATTTATTGTTTTCCTATCTTTTTATCTCATGAAATGAACTATTCATGACAAGCTACTTTTCATTGTTGAAAATTATATTTATGTATACACATATAAATATAGCAATCTCTTATGAAATATGTGCTTAATTCACTTATTAGTTTCCCATTGTGTAAGAAGAACGCATGAGCCTGAAATCAGCTGTGAATAATAGGTCTTCCAATAAGAATGGTAACTCTACAGATACAGACAAAACAAGGTCAGGTGAAATTTTCAAAGAATAATCTAGTTACAGTTAGGTTAGAGAGTCTAAACCAGAAAATTTATCATTCTTACAATAACAATAGTAGCCAGAATTGATTATGGAGTTTCTACTATGTGATTGGCTATGTTAAGTATCTTGTACCTATCTTATCTCAAATCATTTCAACTCCACAAAAAAAATATTGCTTCATAACATTATGTGACTTGCCCCATGATCACAACTGTTTGAGAGTTGGGATTCAGACTCTAGTTTGTCTAACTCCAAACCCTATGCTTAGTTGAATATACTACATAGATAAAAATAGAGAAAACATACACAATTAAAACATTAGTCAAAGATTAAATGCTATAGGAAAAATATCATTAGTATATTCTTTTAGAGAGTTGATGTGTAGAAAGAACTTCTGTAAAAATCTAGAAACAATGTTCCAAAGGATAAACTGAGGCATGGAATTTGTAGCCACAGCTTTTTAGAACTTATTTCAAAACACAACTGCATCAAAAATATCATTTTGCAGTATTTTTGAAGGTAAATTCCAGAAGCACTAGAGACTTATAATGATAAACATTACAAGATAACCTTTTATGCAACAGACTTATTGAATACAACACTACATTAGTGATGTTATTCTAAGGAGAACTAGTCATGCTGGACTAAATTTTCTAAGAATGCAATTTAATCCCACAGTAAGGTATATTATAAAATGAATGGAATACTGTGGTTCAAACACAGCCCTCCGAATGGTCCGTCTGTGGACCTTATTTCACTGATTCTCATTAAACAGTGATTTCATTTCTCTACATCATCACTAGCTCCACTCCTGGGCAGTCGTTCAGCTGCCTGGCTGGTCTCACAACACATGCAAATATGAATTAAAGGCGGCCGCACCACAAGACAGGGGAGAGTTTGCTGATACCCTTCCCAGTGTGAAGCACGGGGCCCCAGCCATCACAGATGGGAAAAAGAAATCGGTGGTCCCAGCAGGCCTCCTGTTTATTACCCCGAGGCCTCTTTTGGAGCGTGGCAGTCATACACATGCACATGACACACGTGCATGCACATACATCCACACGCTCACACACAAAGATCTAAACCACTTCACCTGCCCTCTTCAGTCCACGTGCTGTAAGGTTAAAGATGTGTTTGGACGCTACAAAAATAAAATCCCAAAGCTTTTACAGATACCTTGTCACTAACTCGTTGTTCCCCAGTAAGACATGTAAAAGAAGATATGTTTTCCTCATTAGACATATGGGGAAATTGAAGTGTGAAATTTAATAATTTGTCCAGAGCTGGGAGGAGAATCAAAGACAGAAAACAGAAGTGGAATTTTTCTGTCCTCTGACCTCCCATAACATGCAGTTTGCACCTTTCTTACAGCCTGCATTCGTTTTTACAATATGGTCTGGTTATTTGTAAATTCGTCTTTGCTCCCATAGGTAAGAATTAGCTCCTCAGGGTGAGGGATGATTTCTGGTTTGTTTTTGTGTTCTCACCACAACGTAGCACTCTCCAGGGAAACTGTGGGAACTCCACCTGTGCGTATGGATTGGAATAAGAGAGGAAACAGGATACAAATAGAGAAATTGAATGGACGTGGGCAGCTCTGGCAACAGTGGCTGTTGGCTGGGGCAATGGCTGGGCATTAATGGCTTTTCTTTATGGTACACATGTCTTCCACCAGATCTGTTGTTGTTAGTCATCATGAACAGAGGCCAGAGAGCACATGCTTGAAAGATAAAATACATTCAATGTTGGTTATAAAGGAGTAATGAGAGCTGAAGATGAGGAGCCTGAGATGAGAAGCATTGGTCTCTCTCTATCCACCGCACGTGAGGTGTCACATG
Source organism: Balaenoptera borealis (assembly GCF_965194805.1). NCBI lineage: Eukaryota > Metazoa > Chordata > Mammalia > Artiodactyla > Balaenopteridae > Balaenoptera > Balaenoptera borealis. The sequence continues at coordinate 49,445,123 of NC_138875.1, read as the reverse complement.
GCTCCTGATAGTACTCACACTTTTGGTTCCTGGGTGCCCTGTAGCCCTAAACACTCATTACAAAAATGATGTCAGTCCCAAGGAAACCTCATGGGAGTCACACATCCACTGGCTGAAAGCAGCCAGACCCTGGTCCATGTGGAGGTCTGAACCAGTCTTGAACTACCCCAAAAGTAGTCGAAGGCTACAGGTGTTTATCATTCCATGCTCAAGACCAGGACTGCAAGTGTCAGCTGGCAGCCGTACAGTGAGCCATCTCGGCCATCTCGTACAGTGAGCCTTTCAGTCCAGTCAAGCCGAAGATGACTACAGCTTGATCCAGCATCACCGGGAGCAGAAGAGTATCCCAGTGGAGCCCAAGCGTTCCACAGAATCATAATAATAAGATGGCAGTTCAAGCCACAGTTTTGGAGTGCTTTGTTACACAGCAATAGATAAACAGAACACTGAGCCTGATGCCAAAATGAGACAAGATTTTGCAAGGAAAGGGGCACAGTATCTTGTGGGGAAGGATGAGTATATTTTGCATGTGGAATTATTAGAGGTAAAATGTAGACTAAGGTAACTACACTTCAAAGATGGTCCCGCAGTGAATTCGGTATTCATGACCTTATATATTATATAGTACCTTCCACAGTGAATGTGTGACAAATACGGAATGTGGTAAAATCATTCAGGGTGACTTCCCAAGTTATTATGTCATAAGAAACCTTGCAGCTTTTGCTCTGGGAGGAGCCACCCACTGTAGTAGTAATAAGTCCTACTACCCTAAGAGTGCCATGCCAAGGAGAGGTCCCATGGAAAGAGAGAGAAAGACACCTGGCCGGCCCTCAGCTCTGCTAGGCCTCCCAGCAGAGGTGGCCAACATTGCAATGAAGAAGGTTTTGGGGCTCTCTGGCCCTGTTGAGCCTTCAAATGACTCCAGCTTTAATTGTGTCTGACTTCCATCACATGAGACACCCCAAGCGAGGACCCTTCAGCTGAGCCTAGCCAACCCACAGAACTTGAAGAGATGATATGAAATTGTTCTCAAGCCAGTAAGTCTGGGTTGGTTTCTTTACAAGCAATAGGTAACTGAAAACTTAGGTTCGTACAGTGTAAACATCTCAAAACTTCTTGTTCTTTTGTGCACAAACAACTTTTTCTGCTGGTGACAAATGAAAAATCTGACATATCCTCCCTATGACCAAAATGTCAAAACGGATCATTCCTATACAGGGTCATAGGAAGGAAAAAAAAGTGGAGAGAATGACATTCTACCATATATATCAAAAGAATTTATGACATCCGTGAGCTATTTCTAGTCTAGCAATGAAAATGGGGCAACTAAATATTTCGGTTAAAGAACCAAGTGGTCCAAAAGGACTTGGAGCTGCGTGGACATGGGGGAGCCGGCACTAGGTGAAGATAAAATGATTATGCCCTAGCCTCCAAGTGCTTACAACGGCCCAATTACAAGAAATTTCCCCCAGATGCCTTTCAGATTACAGACCCAGCAAATCGCGCAGCATCAAAGAAGTTCCTAAATTATGCAGAAGAGTAGATTACATTGGAAAGTTGAACTAAAGGAGCAGCTGTGGAAAAATAGTTGCTAGGTTGTATAAGGAAAGGAAGTAAGCTTAGGAGCCATGGCCAGCAGTGCAGGAAATGGGGTCATGAGCCTCCACGGAGCTCTCCACCCCGGCAGAGCTTCCTCTCCAGCCAAGCCTTGGTTCTGTCACACATTGTTATTTATTGTTACACATCATTTCTCACTCAGGTCTCAGGTGCATGGGTCTCTCTCACTGATACCCACTCATCGTCTATTTTCTCAGACGTTTCTGATATCAGGAGCACTTATCCAACCCAGTAAAAGTACTTTACTAAATAAACGTATTACCATACATGATTCAGTTCTGTAACTCTGCACATGTAATAGTTAAAAGGTGGGCTCTGGAGTCACACTGACCTGAATTTGAATCCCTGCTCTGCCACGTACTAGCTATGAGAATGTAGATAAGTTATTTCACTTCCCTGAGCCTCAGTTTCCCCATTGGTAGAATGGGTATAACAACTGTGCCTACATAATGGGATGACTGAGACTATTTAATGCATGAAGAGTGCTTAGAACACGGAACATACTCAAATATGAGGGATTATATTATTCTCGAGAAATGATATATTTTTTCCCTTCTCCTCCCTCCTCCTAGGATTTGCACATACAGAACTAAAATGACTGAAGGAGACAGAGACCCTCTTCAGCTTAAATTCCTCACAGGATTGTCAGCTGAGGTCTGAAAGAGATTTCATTATTTTACAGATACTTCATCCCAATCCGTGAAGGCACCTTTCCATTCCTCCCTCCTCCCACTCCACCTCAGCCTCCTGAGAGGTCACAAGGAGGCAGAGAAAGTGGGAGAACTGACCAGCACAAGAGAGACCCTGGGGGTGGAGAAAAAAGGAGGAGGTGAGGGGCACAGGAGAGGGTCCCAGGACGGTTGGGGAAGAAGTGAGAGAGGGTCAAATGAGAAAGAAGTTCCTCTGCCCCACGATTAGAGAGCTGGAATGGGGACAATTCCAGTGAGGCAAATGGTTAGAGGCAAAATCAGTGGGACAGAGCAGACAAGCCACCCAAATCTCTAGCTCTCTTTGAGGGCTCCAAAATAGTTTGGAATATATTATTTAAATCACAAATATAAGACATCTTGGGTCTCAGAGTAAGTGCTTGGCTGGCTAACAGCAAGACCAAGGGCATACTGTCCATACCTTGCACACGGAGACAGTACATTGCTGTTTTCTACAGAGTGTAAAGCACGAAACAGAAAAAGTCATTTCCAGACCACAAATCCTAATTTGGAGGAGGGAAGGGTAATATACTCACTGACCCCATCTGCCCCAGCAAAGACAGACATTCCTGACGCACACTCTTCTGTAACCTCCCGATGCCCGGTTAAAGCCAGCAGCACCGTCAGGAGCCACCTTCTGTCACCCACTCCAGCCCAGCGCTCTCGGTCATGTCCACCTCCCAGCCTCGGGACACCCACCCCTGGGGAAACCCTGCCCCGACAGGAACTGTGTAGAAGTTGTGGGCACAGGCTCCTCCTCAGCTGTCAGCCTTTGCTGGTCACAACTGTCTTGAATATGCTCCGTGGTTTTGCTCTACTCCCTTGGGGCCTGCCAATTTCTGGTTTATAGTCAGTGGATTAGGCAGTGCAAGCTGCCATAACAAAATACCATAGACTGGGGCGGCTTAACAACAGAAATTCATTTTCCCACAGTTGCGGAGGCTGGAAGTCCCAGTTCAAGGTGCCAGTCACTTCAATTCCTAGTGAGAACTCTCTCTCTGGCTTGTAGTCGGCACCTTCTTACTATGTCCTCACATGTCAGAGAGAAATCTCTCACTCTCTCTTCCTCTTCCTATAAAATCACAATCCTATCAGGTTAGGGTCCTACTATCATGACCTAACTTAACCTTAATTACCTCCTAAAGACCCTATCTCTAGATACAGTGACACTGGGTAATACAACATATGAATTTGAGAGGACACAAACATCCATTCCATAGCACTCAGATTGGCTGGATGTTTGTCAGCCTTCCTCTGCGCCTCTTTCTCCTGCCCTTCCTATGAAATATCCACGCTTCCTTGCCTCTCTAAGGTGCTGGGTCCTCCACCACCAAAAAAGCAAATGGAAAAGTTGAAGACTGTTTATCAATAAACTTAAATTCCTCACACTGGGACAATGGTTTGACATCACCAAGGACTTACACATTTTGTTTCAGTTGACTCCCTCGACAGGTGTTGGTAGCTTCTTTTTCTAGATGAAGAAAACTAAGACCAAGAGAGGTTGAATGCCTTGCCCAAAGTTATACAGCCAGCAAGTAGCAGAGTAGAACTCAGGTTACAGCTGCTGGAGACCAATGTCTAGATAATCCACAAAACTCCCCACCATGCTTTCCATCAAAGCCTTCATTGCCGAGGCTCAATGCCTCCTCACTTCTTGCCAGGACAACTGGCATGGAGTGCTCATTCATCTTCCTGGCTCCTGTGCTACTCCCTGACAACTGCCTGCCGGGGCATATTCTAATTATATTTGTGGTACTTCTCCACGTAAAAGCTTAGAAGCAGTGACACGGCAGCAACAAGCGCATCTGGTGCCCAGATATTGGTTTCTAAATACCATTCTCCAATAAAAGGAGCCAAGGTCCTTTGGAGAAATGGCTGATTCTAGGGCTGAGATAGGGAAGATAAAATATGAGCCTGGAGGATCTTGTAATGCCAAAAGCAAGGAAGTACTCAAAACACACACATGGAGACACACACTCACAATGATGGGGGCATGTCAGAACAACACAGGAGACAACCTGAAAGAATTCCCAATGGCCAAAGCTAGAATAACTGGAGAAACAAGATAAATAACAATAGTATTGGTTATAACTCCAAAACTACTCAAGAATTGATAAATATCCGTGAGTCCATAGTGATATAAATAAATAAATGGGGGAGAAGGGACCAATCTTCCTTACAGAAGAATTCCAAATAATAAATGTAAAAGTAATCAGAGAAAGAGAAAATCACCATTAGAACACCACAGTAATCATTGCGGCAGGCAAGATCCACTAATGAATACTAAAATTAGAAAGTGAAATATTAAGGAGAAACACGATATTTGTATAGCCTCAAATATCTTTTTATATTAATTATGTGTTACTTACTGTGGTGGTTTTAACATATGCCCACAAATTCTTTGATACTCCTCTCTTCAGGAAGTGAAGCTAAGTCCCCTCCCTTTTGAGTATGGACTGGACTTAGTGACTTACTTCTAAAGAATAGTGTCTTAGTCAGTTCAGGCTGCTAGAACAGAATATCATAGACTGGGTAGCCTATAAACAACAGAAGTTTATTTCTCACAGTTCTAGAGGCTGGGAAGTCCAAGATCAAGGTGCTGGCAGATTTGGTGTCTGATGAGAGCCTGCTTCCTGGTTCATAAATGGCTGTGTACTTGCTATGTCCTCACACAGCAGAATGGGCAAGAGAGTTTTCCGGAGTCTCTTTTTATAAGGGCACTAATCTCACTCCTGAGGGCTCCACCCTCATGACCTAATCACTTCCCAAAGGTCCCACGTCCTAATACCATCACCTTGGAGGTTAGGAGTTCAACACATGAATTGGGGGTGTAGGGGGGTGGGGAGACACAAACATTCAGTCCATAACAAATGGAGTATGAAAAGAGAAAAATAGTAATATTGCAGTAATCTAGCAGACATCACCTTAATTAAGTGGTCAAGGTTAAGATCACCAGTAATAAATCATGTTGGTCTCATGTATCCCTCGATATGATGCTCTGAGAAGGCACTTCACCTCTGTGGTATTCTTCCCCCAAATCCATAATCCCTCATAGTCTAATAATGAGAAAATATCAGATGAACCCAAATAGAAGGACATTCTGCAAATACGTGACTCACACTCTTCTAGAGTGTCAAGGACATAAGGAACAAGGAAAGATCGTCACAAACTGGAGGAGGAGAATATGTGATAACTAAATGCAGTGTGGGATCCTGAATTCAATCCTAGAACAGAAAAAGACGTAAGTGAAGAAACTGATGAAATGTAAATAAAATCTATGGTTTTGTTTAAAAAAACAAACAAAAAGCCTTCTGGTGCCTAAATAGCAAAGTACAAACTCCTGAGCTGGGCACCCAAGACCCTCTGAATGTAACTCAGATGCCTCTTCTGCCTCTCTTGCCACCTCCCGCTTTGCTCTCTACTCTTCAACCAAGCCAGAGTGAGGGCCCTGAGGGAGCTCAGCCAGTTGCACCTTCTTGTCTCTTCTCTTATTTCAACCTCTGCCTGGAATGCCTTCTCCCCTCTGCTCCATGTGCCTACTCATCTGTTTACCTGATAATTATCTTTTTAAAGTTCAGTCCAAGAATTTCTTCCTCGGGGAATTTTTTTTTTTCTGACTACCCCTGCATCCCAGTGGTCAGTATTTCCCCATGGCCCTCTTTCTCTTTCAGTGACACCAGGAATCCCATAGCTATTTTATCAGCATCTACAACACTTTAGTGCATTTCTTTAAATGACTGTATCTTCCTCTGCTCGGTAATAAAATTCTTGAGGGAAACCTGATCTTATTCATCTTTTATAGCCTCAGAGTTTAACACATGCTTTTTTAATACATATTGAATGAATTAATGAATGAATAAATAAATGAATTAATGAATAAACCCACACTAGAAATCTACTGGCTAGAAATGATAAATGTGTAAATTCATCTCAGCTATGCAGACATGTTTGAAGACAATTTTCACTCAAAACTGCAAAATGTTTTGTAGGAATTCGTAAAGCAACTCTTAAAACACATCTTGAGGTCAGCACACATCCTGGTTGGTGGAGAGCCAAGGCTTTCCACAAATGAGCCCAATTCATGGAGAGCCCAGGCTCTGGACCTCCCCTCTGGACACTCTTATTCCCAGTGACTCAGTCAGCTCAATTAAAATAGCTCCACACAGAGCCACACGGGTCCTCATTTAAATGCATGGCCTTGGGCTTCCCTGGTGGCGCAGTGGTTGAGAGTCTGCCTGCTAATGCAGGGGACGCGGGTTCGGGCCCTGGTCTGGGGGGATCCCACATGCCGTGGAGCGGCTGGGCCCGTGAGCCACGGCTGCTGAGCCTGCGCGTCTGGAGCCTGTGCTCCGCGGCAAGAGGGGCCGTGATGGTGAGAGGCCCGCGCACCGCGATGAAGAGTGGCCCCTGCTTGCCGCGACTGGAGAGAGCCCTCGCACAGAGACGAAGACCCAACACAGCCAAAAATAAATAAATAAATAAATATTTAAATGCATGGCCTTTATTTCAGTCAAATCTGTACCTTGAAGTTATATACCTTTCAAAACTCTCCCAAGTCAACCGAGTTGCTTCCTATCACACTTGTAGAGTGAAAACTCCTTTTCTGTGGCATCCTTCACCAAACCTCTCATATAAATTTTCAGTTCAACGCCATTTACCTGGGCATTTTTATAAATTTTGTATTCTTTCTCCCAGGATAGTGTCTGAAGTCAGGCAAGGGTTCTCCAAGCATGAAGATCATTAAGTATGGGTTGGATGGGACAGAAGATAAGATTCTCTGATATGATCATAATCAACAGATTTATCTATTAAGTATCTACTGCATGCACACATACAAAGCATTGTGCTAAAACTACAGTAGACATACAAAGGTTTAACATATTGTTTCTACCATGAGAGGAAGAGAGGTCTAGAGGAGACCATCCATATCCCTTTAAAAAATGACTACCACTACAAAAAATATGGATAAACCTCAGCTTCAAAGATCCCCATCTCTCCCTTTCCAGAGGATACTAAACAATAAAGCTAGATCCCAGGGCATTATCTTGATAGACTGGAGGAAACATCGACTACAACAGTCCTTGCCTATGACCAGGACTCAGAGTTTAAAATGTGTCCCCCAGACTGGGACTGGCTAATTTCTTCCTAGAATGTAGGCAGAGGAGAGGGTGACTGGTTACTATATGCTCAACTACCTTACCTAACTTAGGAGGAAAAAGTTTAATAAATCAAAACAATCTTCCAGTTCAATCCATCCAGTTGGGTCAATCCTGTTCCTGTAATCACCATTACAAAGTTATCTTTTGACTCATGAAGTCTTTTGAACCAATACATGATCACTGTCTGAATCTTCATTATTATGATTCTGATGTCTTTTCCAAACAGAGGGAAAAAACACACGTGAAAAAGGAGTTTTTTCCCATGCAAGCATTCCTTTTCATTTCTGTCTCCAAGTTTGAATAATTGCAAGGAGAATTTAAAAAAACATACAACTTTGATAAATAAGTACTGTAGAAATTGAGAGAAGGGGAGTTTAAAGAGAAGCTGAGACTTCAGCTTAGCTTTGAAGAACTAATAGACTTAAAATGGTGCTGAGGCAAACCAGCAGGCAGAGCAAAGGCAGAGGCAGGAATGTTTATGGTGAGTTCAGTTTACTCCCAGACTCACTGAAGCAGGGGCTGCGTGTAGGGGCAATGGGAGATGTGGTTAGAATGTCAGGTTGATGTCAAATGGGAAAGGTCTGCAGTGCCAGGAGGATTTTCCTCTGTAACTGTGGGGGTGGGAACCATTTATGATCTGTGTTCATAGGATATGATGTATGTTGGGAGCAATATCTTAAAAGACAGAAATATGCTGGCTGATTAGAGAAGACCCTAGAGGCCAGAGGAAAGTAGTAGAGACCTTAACTTAATAGTAGTTGGAATAGAAAGGAAGTAGTACGTGAGAAAATGCTGTGAACGAAAAAATCAACAGGACTTAAGCAAAGACTGGGTGTGGAGAGGAAAAAAGACAAGATGACTCTCAAAGTAACCAACAGAATAGCCACGCAATCGAAAGAGAAGATTCAAGGCTCTGAAGCCAACTGCCTGGGTTTGAATTCTGTCTCTCACACTTACTAGTTGTGTGACTTTAGGGAAATTACTTAGCCTTCCTGTGCCTCAGTTTCATCATCTGTAACATGATGATGATAATAACATCTACCTCATAAGGCTGTTGAGGCTGATATTAAATGAGTTGAAATATGTAAGACATTTAGAATAGTGCCTGGCACCCAGAAAACAGTAGTACATTTAGATGCTGTTGTTGGTATTGTGGTTATTACAGAAATACGAAGACTGTTAGCAATAGGGATAAAAACTAAATCCCTTCAGAAATTGCTCTGGGGAGAATGGAGAGGTAAACTTGGAACTGGAATATACTACAGCAAGTCGTTTTTACCATTTAATGGCGAGTCACATTTGCCATTAGAGTATGAAGTCCCCCTTTCATCTCCCCTGCCCTCAAATATATATTTCCCCAGCTACCCTCATGTGTCCAGGCCTCCTAACAGATCCACCCTAAAGTTTCCAACCCTAGTTTATTTAAATGGAAATGAAATTTCACTGGGGATACTTACTGGTTGAAAGGGGATTTTAAAATCATTTTTAAGTAGAGAAGCATCGCTCTAAATGCAGAAGCCTCCAAAAGAGACACCTTCCAGAGGACATTGTTCTGAATTTATATAACCAGGGCATCTAAGGATGAAAATCAATCCCAGGAACATGTGCCCCTCATCCTGCCTCAGACAAGGGCATTGCCAAAGCTCTCAGTCACCATTTTCCCAACTGCGAAGCAAGGCTAAAAATATAAATATTACTCGAATAGGAATTGTACTTGTTTGAGAGAAAAGGAACAAGGAAAAAGTAGTAAATAAAGGAAAAAGAGAACACATATTTGGAAATTATTACACATTATTAGGTTGGGAGGGTGAATTGGTGCACCTAAATACTCATTAAAAGGAAGAAGTTGGGAATTAGGAGCACTGGCCTTGGTCTCTTCTCTGCAACTGAGCCACGATTGGACTTGGAACAAATCTCTCAATCTTTACCTGCCTTAGTTTACCCTGGATTGTTGGGAAGACCTCCCAACAATTAGGAAGTTGTGTGACTTCCCTAATGTCTAATCCTTTGGGTTCCTTAAAGTGAAAGGCAACTTAAGTAAAAGCATCATTTTCATTCATCTGGTTTTCATTTTCTTAATATAATAATGATGAAAGTATCAGTAGTCAGTATTAACATAACATCCAAGGAGCTCAAGGCACAGGACAGACACCATTATTACTCTCAATGTTTTTGCTATTTTTGCCACCATTGGTAGCACCAATTGTCCCCAATATATTAACCATCAAATAGCCTCCCTACTTTAGACAGAAACCTTGCAGTTGCTATTTTTAAATGCTGCAAAGTGAAATATTTCTATCCAGTAGTTGGAGGAAAGAGAGAACTGAAGTTTGAGGCAGCCTGACGTTTTTCTTAAAAGGAGGCATCACAGTTCAAGGTAAATGCAGACTCATTATTATTTGATGGATGACCAAACTTGTCAGGCCTGCAAAGGCTCTTCCTAGTGTGTGCGGTCATGCCTCTGGCCTTGGCCTCCCGTAGACTTTCCTAGGGAGGTTTATAGTGACCCTCATTTCCAGTCTCAGTTCCACCCCAATTCTTGAGCCAGTTCTGTCTAAGGCCAAAAGCATATCAACTGTCTCAGCACATCCTGCTGCTCCAGCATCACTTTGGACTAGCCACAGGCCCAGTCATGACTGCTGCGTTTACATATTTTCCCTAAATCTTTTTCCTGTTCATTAATCAGACCCAGTCCCTTAATTCCCAAAAACTCCTTGGTGTCAGCTTTGTCTGAGTTACAGCTCTCTCATCAAGCCCCCATACTCACCTCACATGGGTATAACCCATAAGCCCCATAATTCTAACCAATTACCTTGACTACTTGTCCAGACATAGACTGGACAATGGACATCTCATCAGTGACTTACCAAGACACATGACCAACCTCCACAGGGTCTCTCTATGCCTTGAAATTGTGTCAGTCCTCTAGAACCTTGTCATGGTTCTAGAGTAGAAAGAACCCTAAAATAATTGAGAATAACTTTCCTACTAGCCCAGTGAGATAGGGGTTCTAATAGAATTATGCCATTTTAGAAAATAAAATAATTTTACACACCCCTCTGAGTTTGGGACTGAGGCTCATCCCCCCACCCTTTTGCCAGCCTCCACCCTCCTGGGACTGGCCAACACTTCTACCTGCTGGTGTGCATCCTCCTGCCGATACTCAGGCCTCTCAGATGACAGTGACTGCCATCTGACTCCCATATTTGAACAGCCACCTGCAGTAGCTGCTCCCTATACCACAAATTGTACCAAAGCTCTTTCTCTGCCATCCTTTCCATCTTGGTAGGAATGATCCAACCTTCTCGCCACTAGACTTTCTTCTAAAACCCCAGGATAGTCTTTCTTAACTAAGGGGCCCTCTCCCCAGGAAAAAGCACATATTCATATACACAGGGAAATGTATTTTGGCCGCAGAGGTTCACTGACCCATCAGGGCCAATGCCTGAGCCCCAAACTAAGAACCACTGCCTTCAATAACATGGTTCAATACATGCTCAGTTCATCTCACTCAGCAACTGAGATGGGGAGTGGACACTCCCAGCTCCAACACACTGATGGTAATGTCAGATGTTGCGAAGAAGCCATCTGGGTTGACTACTCCAAAAAATGACCTCTTCTGGGCATACTTCTAGAATACTCATGTGTAAAATTTATGGCTTACCTTTAAAAGTAAATAATGTATGTCATTTAAGAAAGATATATGTTAATTCTTCAATAATCCATTAAAAATACGCTTCAGTGGGGAAAAAATGAGTCTAGAATCCCAACTGGGACTGTCAGGAATAAATACCCCAGCAATGTGGACAGGGACCTTCCAAGCCCATCCTGCACCCTCCAAGCCTTAGGGCAGAGTTGGGGTGGGAATGTCTCAGTATCAAGCCACTGATTATGGCTTTTGTGGCCTGGATCAGAGGTTCTAGAAACACAAGTATGCCAATAAACAGCTGAGACACAGAAAACGGATCCCATTTCATTAGGACACTTAAAAGCACCTCCTTTCCTCTTCCTCTTTTCTTCACAAGGGTTCTGTTCATAAAGGTTCTTCACAGGGAAGAGGTGAGGACAGGACTGAGATCCACACGATTTTGCCTCCTTCCCCTCTTGCCAATAATCCCATTCATCAGCAGTTACAGAACCAAAGCTAAGACTGAGGTGAGAATATATCATAAATATTTTCACTTCTTTTTCACGTATGTAGAATCATGAAGTCAATGTTGGACAGATCATTTTGTCTCTTTGATTTATTAATCACTCCCATTTCTTAAGTTCTCTGTGAATGAAAACTCCCCAAGATCTGAGCCAGTATTTTATGCCCCTGACATTCACTCATTCAACAAATATTTATTTGTGCATCTTCTATATGTCAAGTCCTGTTGTAGACACCAGGGTTACAATGTGGACCTGCAGAGACCTTACTCTTAGTTACAATGAACTAGAAAGGTCAACATTGGACAAATGTAACATCTGTGAGGCAAGAGAAGGGTGGGCACCTCCCATAGGTGGACCCAACCTAGATAAAAAAGTTCTTCCTTACATTTAACGGAAATCCATCTGGTATCATTTGAGCCCCCTTTTCCTTGACACAAATAGAGAAGAGAAAACCATCTCTCTTGTCAATACCTTCATAAAATGGTGACACTCATGAAATCACCCCTGATTCTTCTCTTCTCTTGCTTAAACAGCTTCAGTTCCCTTCACAGTGCCTCACAGGACACATTTCCTTGCCTTTAATAATAACTTTCCTAACACTGGTGCAGACCTTTCTCATTTATAAGGCACTTTGTGGTTTACAGAGCACTTCCGCATCATTATCACTCTGATCCTCACAACAACCGCACAAGGAAGGGACTGAGGATATTTGCTGAGCGCCAAGTATACCCAAGGCACTGTTCTAGGGCTGTGGGGACACCTGTGTCACTTTACACTTGTCCCTGTTGAAATCTATCCCACTTTTGTAGAGACATTTTCTCAATGAGTCAAGGCCATTTTGAATTTTATTTCTGTCTTGCAGAGCGATAACAACCCCACCTAATTTAGTGCCAGCTGCAAATTTAATGCGCATAGTCTTAATTCCTTCATCCAAGCCATCAATATAGTTATTGAGTAGGACAGATCCTGGCCCCAATACCTCTGGGACAGCACTCAACATGTCCCCTTAGATTGATACCAGGCCATTGATAACTCCCCTTGGGATGAAGCCGTCCAGGCTCTAGCAGAAGTATAAATGGGAACATACTCTTCTAACATGTCAAAGACAATGTCTGGTTCAAAAAAATCAAAATCTTTACTAAAATTGAGATAGAGCCCATCTATCGATTCCCCTGGTGTATGTAGCCTCTCATAATCATGGGGGGAAATTAAATTGGCCTGGCATTGTTTGCTCTTTACAAATATTTACTGATTGCTACTTAGTATTTTATATTCTTTCAGGTGCTACCCAATTGATTATTTGATGATTTATTCCAAGATCTTCCCAGGTATTGATGTTAAGCTCACATGTCTGAAATTTCCAGGGTCCTCCTGTCTTTCTCTTGGAGATGGGCACCTCATTTACCCTTTTGCTATCCTTAGGGGCTTTTCCAATCCTCTGTGATTTGGGGGAAACACTGGCTAATAGTCCTAAGATGAAAGTTGAAAATACATTCAGTATCCTACAGGGCAAGCCATCAGGTCCTGCTGACTTGAACGTATTAGGTTTTTCTAAGTTTTCTATGTTGTCTCTTTGGCCTTCTATCCTCCTATTACAACTGGGACTTATTCCAGGCAGCAATTTACAGCTGTTGTTATCTTTCCCCCTGGACGAGGGGAATGAAGAGGACATTGCAAAAAATAAAATAAAAAGCTCTACCATTTTACTCTCTCTTCTGTTTTAGCATCTCTGAAAGAGACAATACCAGGTATTCATATCCCATTTCCTTTTCCTCTTCTTGCCATACTGGAAGACTGCCTTTCCCAGCTCCTTTGCAGTTAAATTGAAGTCATGGGATTGGGTTGGGCCAATCTACTGATGGAAGGAATGATGACCACCATTTTCTGGCCTGGACCCAACACTCTCTGCATGACCCTCCTGCTTTCTCTTCCCCTTTGCTGACATCCACGGTCATGACATGTTGGTAAGGTAGCAGCACAAGAGGAAAGAAGACCAGACACCTGAATAACCACTCGGGAGTGCTGCTCAGGACAGTTACTCAACCTGCACTGGACTGTGATGTAAATAACAGATGCACAGCACAGGGAGATCAGCTGGGTGCTTTGTGACCACCTAGAGGGGTGGTGGGAGGGAGACGCAAGAGGGAGGAGTTATGGGGACATATGTATATGTATAGCTGATTCACTTTGTTATAAAGCAGAAACTAACACACCATTGTAGAGCAATTATACTCTAATAAAGATGTTAAAAAATAAATAAATAAGAGATGCATTCTGGTGTGCTGTTAAACCACTAGCTATTAGGAAGTTTTTTTTTTTTTATGTTGATGCAGAATCTCTCTCATTATCATCTTCTCACACTGACCTCAGTTTTTGTCCTTTGAGATCATACAGGGGATATTTCTCTGTCGATTACAAAGTAAAATTTTCTCTGAATATCTTTTGGGACTAACAAAATATTTAAAGACTATCTCTTCTTATTTTCTATTACCTTCCCTAGCTATATATTTTTTATTTTAACCTTGCTAATCAATCACACTATTTTATATATTTATGTAAATTGTTATTTCATTTGGAGGAGATCTTGCCAAAGGACCTTAATCCACCATGTGCTACACAAAGAGAAAACTAACAAGACCAATTTTAAGTTATAAAGAATTACAATGGGTTTGGTATCTGTGTATGTGTGTGTGTTCATTTGAAAAAGTTCTGTAAAGTTATTTAATAGAAAGAATAATATAACAGATATCTGTGTGTCTATCACACAATATTTTTAAACGTTCACATTTCTCTATATATACAAGAAACACACCTGATAGGCCAAGTCCCTCTGTTTCCCTCCCCAGTCTCATTTCCTTCACTCCCACATTAGAGAGAGTGCAGTGTGCCTTTTCAAACTTTAACTACCTTAACTGTATATAGCTGATCATAAAGAATGTGTTACATTATGTTGTGTGTTTTGGTTCACATAAATGGCATTGGATTGTATGTATTTCTACATAACTTGATTTGTTTTATTTAACATTATATTTTGAGATATAATCAATGTGATACATATAGATCTAGTTTATTCATGTTTATTTGCTGTGTGGCTTTAATCCACTGTATAAGTAAATACAGCCAGAGTTTATTTACCCATTTCCCTATTCATATATGGAGATTTAGTTTATTTCCAATTTATCACTATTACAATAATGCCAGTTTCTCTCCAAAGTGGTTATACCACTTTACTTTCCCACAAGTTATATGTGCAAACTCCTATTTCACCATCTCTTTATCAGTACTTGGTATTGTTAAGATAGTTTCATTTTTGCCAATCTTCTAGATCTTATTAAGTTTGTATTTCATCCTATTCAGTCTTCATTTATGTCCTTCAATGGTTTGGGTCGTAAGATCCTTCCAAAAGGTGTTATGAATGTTATTCATATGAATAACATTTTATTCTAAGGTATTTTCTGTAGTTTTCTTGATCTTACAAATGAAGTATCCTGTACCATTACACTTTCTAACTGAAAAGTAAAAGTACTATTTCTCGTATTCAGAAATGCTATTGATTTTTGTACAGTGGATAATTCTCCAAAAAGAAACAAGATTTATAACAAGCAACCTAGAAAAGCAACATCTAGTGAAGAAACTTTTAAATTTTTAAAAGTATTCTAGAGTATTTTCATTCACTAATATAGAGCTCAGCCATCAACCATTTAACAAATATTATTTAATGTCTACTAGGTCCTAGGCCCTATGCTTAACAATGGAGCTTCTCCAGTGAGAATAAGACACTCAATAAACAAACAAAACAATGAAACGAGATCTTTTTTTATACTTATTGAGAATCTACTTTCCATGACTGCAGAAATTAAGTAGCTCTTGGAATTCCAACCTTTCCTCTAAGTTTTCCGCACCCCCAGAACATAAATACCTACAACTGCTTCTTTCTGCCATGCGATGTCATGACAGGGAATTGATCCTTCATCTCTCACAGATGATACTGGCTTATGTAATTGCAATGCACTACTTTTCACCATACCAGCCCTCACTCACACATACCTGCCCATACTTCATCAAATATCAGTACTTGTGCTTTCCCTTCTATATCACCGTTGCCTCTAGGTCATTCAGAGTTCAGGACAGGGAGACCGTCCCATTAGGCCGTTCGAGTGAAATTCAACAAATTCTCTGGGCACAGGTACACCCCTTTCTACTGAATGATGCATAGGCAACATGCAGGCAGCTGGCAGTAGATGACCCTCACCTGACAGTCCCAAGAAGAGTAAGCCCAGTTCTTCCCAGTTCCTCTACTCGGGCCATTGGTTATGCTCTCTAACATGCAAGATTGGCTCTGCTTCCAGGGGCTCTCTGGTAATGCCACTGATGGCACTCAGCAATATCTCAATAATCTCACCATGGACCTGTCCCCATTTCCAGCGCCCCCTTCTCAGCTCTGTCCCCCACTCCACCGCCCCCACACAATTCCTCCACATGATCTGGTTTTTCCTGTATTCTTCTTCCAATCTATTGTGATGGTATAAGATTCATCCTCAACTTTCCTCCTTTTTTGAATTTCAAGAGCCTATATTGAAAGTCAAATAGACAGAATATTAAGTTTGTCTTCTGCCATCACAAACCTAAATCTCCTCGAGGAAAAGCAGCTACCTCCAACAAACCAGAGGATGAGTCATAAATTGTAAAATACAAAAATAAAGACATAAAGACTAAAGATCCAATGTATTTTCGCATCACGCAGGAAAACTGAGAGGCAAGGTAACATAGCGTTCTGGAGTCAGATTACCTGGGTTCAGATCCCTTTGCCGTTTACTAGTACATAATTTTGAGCAAGTAACTCAACCTCTCTGTGCTTCACTTTCCTTATCTGTAAAGTGGAGCTGATAATAACCTACCTCAAAGTATTGTGATAAATAAAGTCAACACATGTGGGGTACTGAGAACAATGCCAGGCACATAGCAAACACTCAATTATATAATTAAAGATGACTCATGGCTAGTTCACACTCAATTAATCACAGAGCATCTTGAGTCTAGAAGCTTATCTCACTGCTCCCATGATTTGGTTATGCCTGAAGATGGAGTGATCATCATCTTGAAGCTCTGCCTCCTCAGTATGCTGACCTCTCTGTTGCTTGGTTTCCAAGAAATGTATAGCCCAGATGTTTTTCTAGGCAATTTCACACTGTTATTAATGGTTAGCATTTCAACAAGAAATCTCTTTCTGGTCTTCTGCCATGGAGATATCCACAGGACTCACTGCCTCATTTCATTCAGGTCTGTACTTAAATGTCACTTCCATGGAGAAGTTGTCTTTGAAAAAATAACCTGATACCCTTCATTCCACCTACTCTGTTTTACTGCTCTTCATAGCACTTCCACTCCCTAACAGTATGTGTATGTTTACTTCTTTATTTGTTTATTGTCTATTGTCTATCTCACCCTACTAGAACACAAACTGGAAGAAAGCAAGCATTTTGTTTATTTTATTCACTGCTATATCCCCAGCAAGCATAATGTGACATATAGTAAATCCTAATAAATACTTGTTGAATGAATGAATGAAGACTGCAGCTGGTTGACTAACCCTCAAAGAACCCTGTTGCCTGTCTCCTTAAGACCCAGAGATGGCAACTAGTTTCATGTTAATAGCGATCTATGGTAACAGGTGCCTGGAGCATCCATTTAGATTGATTATGAAGCAGGAAACTGCTGTGATTGATGACCAATGGCTGCAAAGGGATTAGAAGGGGAAATCAGATGTCTTCCCTGTAATCTGCAGCTCAAGTCGAGACTAAAGCCAACCTTAGTCATCCATTCTGTGCATATCCACTTCTGGACTCCACTTGGTCTTGTTTGGCCTTGCCAGGGAAAGAGAAGTTACTTCCTCAGCAGAAGGCATCCCAAGACCTGTGTTACCAACCAACCAACCACAAGGAAGGGAAAAGAGTGTTTTTCTTTCTCAGGTCCAGGCCTAAGACTGGCCTTTAACCCATTACTTCTGACCTCCACACAACCTTCACACTGATGTTCCTGGATCCTCCTGATCCAGCCCTACATGATACTGAAAAGAGAATTTTGAACAGCTACCCTCCTCCCATAAAAACAATACCCCCTACTCTAGCAAATTACTATGTGTTCCTGGAGACTCTATGTTGTCCGTGACCCATATCTAAATTCCTTCTCTCTACAGATGGAATGAGACAGGAAAGGCTACATTCCTTTTCTGCTCAACTTTTCTGAGAGAGGGAGAGAGAAGTCTCTGAGATCTGACATATAGCATGCATTACACATTTTGTGTACAGCTAGA
Organism: Balaenoptera borealis; assembly: GCF_965194805.1. Lineage (NCBI taxonomy): Eukaryota > Metazoa > Chordata > Mammalia > Artiodactyla > Balaenopteridae > Balaenoptera > Balaenoptera borealis. Next base: position 49,427,175 of record NC_138875.1, on the reverse strand, counting down.
GAGGGCTCATCAATCCCACTGCAGTGCTTTAAAATGCAGATTCCAAGGCTCCACCCCAGAAATTCTAAGTAGGTCTAGAATGGAGCCCAGGAATTTGCATTTTAAGCAAATACCCAGGGTTATTCTGATGCAAATGGTCCTTAAAACACACTTCAAGAAACATTGCCCAAGAGTTCCACAGATTACAGATTAAAAACCCAACACCATGGAATAACAAATCAATGATTTTCAAGAAGCATTTTCCAAAAAGGGGCATGGCTAGTTTGTTCTCATTTCAGGTTTCTGGTCAAATATCTGCCCAGAGAGGGCTTCCATGACCAGCTTGTAGTCACTCTCCAATGCTGCTTTATTCCTTTATAGTAGTTATTGCTACATAATTATTTTGTATTTATTTATTCATTCATTTACAAATTTTGGGTCTCCTCCCTGCTTCCTGGGAGCAGGGGATTGTCTGTGTCCTCAGTCCCTACAACAATACCATACTAGGTGCACAATAAAAGAATAATGAAAAAATGAACAAATTTGTGAATGAAAAATTCTCTGTAATTCATAAAATCCTTCCACATTTTTTTACCCAGAATACTACTTAGCAACGAACTCTGTTCACCAAATACATCTTCTGAGGAAGATTCAGGGAAAATACATATGACGCTATTTTGTAAATGACAGATATGAGGCATTGGTATTGTTTGGGAATATCTTTTGAACAATGGTAGAATTATGGGGCTTAAAGAAGGCTTCTGCCTTTATCAGCTTCATTGACCCTGGTTAACTGAATTTGTTGAATCTCTGTGCTAAAGGGTAGAGATGGTAGCATGCAACTGCATCCCACCGTCAAAAGCCACTCACCAACACTCACTGCACCCAGTTAACACACCCAGAGAATCGAAACACTGATATTCCAAAGCTACCTTACTGCCACATAAAGGGGAGCATGCTTTCGACTTTTCCTGGGTGATAGCAGTTAAATATTTCCTTTCAATTTTATGTTCCAATCCTCTCTTTCTCTCTCTCTCTTGCTCAACTTATTTCTCGAATTTTTTTCCCAAGGAAAACTTTCCCCAAAACTCACAAAATGTTCCAAACCTCAGCACAGGCTTACACGCTGAGAATTTGTTACTCATGAAGCAGGCCTTTTGAAGTCTGATTTCTCGGGATTGATGCTTTATCCTTAAACAGTGAACGTGAACATTGGTTCAAAGGACCCCTGACAATCACTTAGGAATACCTCAGACATTTGTGTCTGGGCAAGGTCTCCCCTACACAGGGAACCTTTTGTAAATATTAGTTACTAGAACTGTAACACTAATAGATGTAGTTAATAATTATCACAATGTGCCAAAACTGCACAGTTTGCTCCCTGATTACAATATTAAATTGCTATTGAGCTGTGGTATTCGCTTCAGGCAATACTAGTAAGAACCCCCCAAAGACCCTGGCTGGCCTTGCTGTAGAAAAATGGAAAATGTTTCACAGCACACCATGCTCAGGCAGCAGGGGGCTTTGCCAGAAAACAAACACAAAACTCAGACAATAGAAGGAAAGTTTTATCAGAGCTGAAGTGTCCTTTCACTTGGGAACTGTCATCTCTCAAAAAGAAAAACACGCACACACTTGATAGCGGCTTACAAGGCAAGCCATTACTATGGGTACAGTGACTCACGGTGCAGATAGAGAACACTGCACAGCCAGAGCTCCAAGGCTTTGTTTTATTTGCATCTGATTACGTCTAGAGATAGGCCGAGCCAGCTCTGAAGAGTTGAGGGCCCCTCAGAATTCGAGCAGGCTTCTCTCCCTGTGAGCGGGGAGGGAATTTTCCTTTCCCACACACCCTCTCCTCTCTGCTTGACAGGTCAAGTGGCCTGGACAATAGGGCAAAGCTACTGAGAGCAAAACTGCCGTTTAATGGAGAGGTGTCATTAACTCCAGGACCTCACATTCAAAAGCAGACACAATGTGGGCACTTGTCACAGGGCAGCACACAACAACCCACCCCTCATCCACCCACATGCTGCCATCCCACCTCCATATTTGTGATTTCAGAGGCCCACAGTGGGCAAATGAGTACTTAGCAATCAATGTGCAGGTATATCTGCCCCACGTGTGCAAACAGGAGGCTGGTTTGCCCAGTCCAGGGATACAGAAACATTGGGCTACACCTACCACTGAGGCTGGACCCAGTATATGCTGCCTTACAGGAATCAAGGTTCCCGAAGGCAGCAAGGTAACAAGAAGAAGAATGGTGGCTATTAAGCAACTAATTAAAAGAGATTCAGGGAAAAGGATGCCACTTGTGCCTTGGCCCCATCAGGCCAGGCAAACCAGGAAAGAGCCAGCCAAATGCTATCGCGCCAATTAAGAGAGGTTACGTTGGGAGTTGCCTGCAGCCCTCTTAGCAGCTGCAGCGTCTCTGATCTGTGCAGGCAGACACAGTAATGGATGTTCCTGACACAGAGGAGACAGTAAACAGTCACTCCATTTCTTCTCCCCATGCAGCCAGACTACCCAGTCCAGATTAGCAAGGTGTGCTGGGATGGGTCCATTTCCCAGTCCAGGACACCCGGGTGTGAGCTTGGAACTCAATGGGTAATTCAAGCCACTGTATCACCTATAACAATAAAAATTCCCAGGTGAACTAGGGGTGGGAGGTGGGGGGAGGGGACGTCTATCCTGCAGAGTCTAAGAGAGAGGTCCGAGAGTGTTGACTCTTGGTAAACCCGATGGATATTAAACATAAAGGACTTTATTTTTTTTTTAAGTCTTTCTATGCTCTTTATTTCCAAAAATGTACTGTTCATTGAAATTTTTTTCACATGTCGGTCTACACTTTATGAATTCCTCAAGAAGAAGTAAGGTTCTTATTCATTTCTACCATTTACAAAGCTGTGTGACTTTGGGCAAGTTACAACTCACTCTGTGCATTAAGTGGGGATTATACTAATGCATGTGAAATCTCTTAGCACAAGTGCCTGGTACAAAATAAGCCTCCAGTAAATGTTAGCTGCTGTTACTATTACTGCCATTATTATTATCACTATGGTCTTCTATCTTCTATCCTCAGAATCTAGCACAAAAGATGCTCAGAGTTGGTTGCATGACCAGCTGACTGACTGAATGAATGACTGAGTGGATGGATGCCTTATGTGGCAGGCAGCTCTTTCTCCTGAGATACTCTGTCCCCATCATCACTCTCCTGATGCCAGGAAATAAGGAAGTCTTGGTCACATCATTTCATCTGCTATATTCTGGACCTCACAAGCCTCAATGTCAGCTGTCAAACACAGCCTCGTAAAAGAGGATCACAATGCAGGTTTGATTTTTTTTAGACTCTTATTTTCCACTCTAATGAGCCTGTGATTTTGAAAGGAACAACCATGCCAAGTAGCTCCTGACGATTATTTTCAAGAAAGCCCATATTGAGATGGAGGTTTGGGGTAGAAGGAGCACATGTAAGCAGTACTACCTATGGATCCTCCCAAAAAAACCCCCAAGAAGAGAAGAAACCAATAGACAGTTGGGTGTCTATACAGAAGGCCCCATCTCAGAACAGATCCCTGGGTTCAAGCTAATAGTACTTCAGCAAAGTGATTTAATGGAGGCAGTAAGAGTACAAACTCTGGAATTGTACAAACTACATTCTAATTCAAATTTCAACACTTAAATTACTGAAGCTCTCTGGGTCTCACATTCTTCATCTGTAACGGGGTCTTAGTCCATTCCAGCTTCTATAACCAAGAACCATAGACTAGGTGGCTTATTTCTGATGTTTATCAGAAATTTACTTCTCAGTTCTGGAGGCTAGAAGTCCAAGGTCAGGGTGCCAGCATGGTCGAGTTCTGATGAGAGCCCTCTTCTGGGCTGCAAACTTGTATCCTCACCCGGCGAGCTCTCTGGGGTCTCTTTTATGACAGCAGTAATCACAACCATAAGGACTCTGCCCTCATGACCTAATCACCTCCCAAGGGCCTCATCTCCTAATCCCATCACATTGGGGGTTAGGATTTCAACATACGAAATTGGGGGTGGGGCACAAACATTCAGCCTCTAACAAATGGAGTATGAAAAGGGGGAAAGAGTAACACTGCAGTGGAGTAATCTGACAGACACCCATCTTAAGCAAGTGGTCACCAATGATGTCATATTAATCTCATAAATCCCTCAGTATAAGGCACTGAGCGCACTCCTATTCATTGGACAGCTTTGAAGAAGTTTAAATAAAAGGATGCCTGTAGAGAATTTAGGGCAGAGCCCATCACACAGAAAGTCTGGGTATTTTTTAATCTAATTGATCACTCTCCACACTGAGTTCTAAGCAAACTGAGATACAGACTCAGACCTCCAAATGCATCCAAATATTATTTTTGCAAATGGTGAAACTGGATTAGGGAAGCCTGCTTGATTCACGGCCAAATCAGGCTTTTTACTGCTCGCAGCTTGAAGCCAACCGACATCTTGAGATCCAAAAGGGAGAATAATATTTACTATTTCAGCAACATAGAAACATACCTTTCTCCTCCTTCCATTGGTAATAACAGGACAGGCCCCTAGTGTTCCGTCTCCCTCTGCTGTCCTCCTACGCATTGCAGTAGGCAGTCAAGCTGAGCCTTCCCCATCTTAACCTAGTTTTTAAGCTGAATCCGTTCCTCCTCTTTCATGTGTAGGACTAAATCCCAGAGCCTTCTTTCCTTTTCTTTTCCCTTTTCTCTCTAGCCCAGATATTTATCTTTCTTACATATTCTTGCATATTTTCTTGGAGCCCCCATAAAAAGAAAGAAAGTCAAGAATTTCTTGGTCAGTCTGAAAACAAAGCATCCGCTGCTCAAACTAATCTTGTCTAGCCTCTGTTTCCTAAACTGGATAATCCTGCATCAGGAAATACCTCCCCACTAGACAACAATTAACCCAGGACTACATACAATCTATTGTTTCACCACTTATTCCCAATTAGTGTGCCTCCCCCTCCCTATCTCTTCTCTCTTATCCTTCCATAAACTTCCCAGGAACCCTCCCTGGAGGGATAAACAACAGCTGCATTGCCACCTACAATTTCTGTGCTACCCCGAAACTCATCTAATTCTGATTAAAATTTTCAGTTCTCATCTCCCTAGTCTTCCAATATCAAACCCATCCAAAAAAGTCTAGCATTGCCATCCCAGTCTCCAGGCTTCCCCACAGCTTTTATTTTGACTCCTCCTCCACGGCGTTAAGAAGCCTCTCACAATAAGGGCTTCTGGCTCCCTGGGGGTTCTCCCCATCTTGCCCATCCTCCTCTGTTGAATATCTTTGTACCCTGGTCACTTTTCTGATGTAGTAACTCTCTCAGTCCCCCTGTGACAAGCAATATGCATGGCTATGTTTCCTTTTCCCCTTTTTAACAGTCTAGCCTGGTATTTCAGGTGCTTGCCAACATCTTTGAACAAGACCCAATTGTGTTTCTTTTAAAATAGTCAAGGACACAGACATTTCAGAAAACTAGGAGACAGAGAGACCACAGACCAGTCTCTATACGTCTGAACCATTGACTGACTCAGAGACCAGTCAATACATGGTTTGTTACCACCATTTGTCCTTGACTCTACACAGACTACTCAACATTTCAATATTACTCATGGGTTTTGGCCTTTTGCTTGTGAGATGAATGCTTTCAAACACCCACACAGCCTGAACTCCCTGTTCTTTGAGGGGAGCAGGCATGGAGGCCTGGTCTACATACAACCAGACCACTGCTACAAAATAGGGCAGCAGGTGGATGTGCTTTGGTCCTCTTAATAAAATTTCTTGGGTTAGAAATGATTAGCAATGATGATAGTCAATCATTTGAGGTAGGTTTTATAGACTGACCTCAAAGATCAAACTACCACAGTTTTTGAATACATGGCCAACATTATATAGATTATATGTTGTAATGATATAAAATTTCTCTTCTGGGAAAAATACACACAAATTTTGATGTGACTTAACTTGAGAACAATAGCTACCTGTCCCAGTGTAGCACTTCCTTCTTTCTCCACAAAAAAGGGATGACTGAAACATCAAATATATGGTGGAATTTAGGGGGGTATCAAGCCTGCAGAGGAGAATGTGAAAACAACTAAACAACTGGCCTCCAGGATCTCAACATCTTTCCTCCTTTCAGATCTCTCTTACCTGGCCTCCAAGATCCCAACCTTTCCTTATGATCTAGTAGATCTCATTCTCCCTGTCCTATCTCTGTAGCTTAAGCTGTTCAACCTCAATCTTTTTTTTAAGGAAATTCTTCTTTTCTTCCGTGAGTCTAATCAAAATGGCTATTGCTCCTACTTCAGATGAAAGCCTCTGCTTTGAATCCTACCCAGTTCCTCCAGGAGAGTCTCAGCAAACCTGATTCCCAGAGATCTCCATAAGGCTTTTAAATTTTTTCTTATTAAAAAGATGAGATTACAATAATTCTATTATTTCCATTGAGTTTTTCTTCCACTTAACTTAAGAGGATGACCTCCCATTCCTCTTTACAGATCAACTAACAAAATTCTGCCTGTGTCTGAACTACAGGTTGGGCTCATGAAATCTACAACCATAACAAGAGGTTACCTACTTAACAAAAGAAAGTCAATTTCAGACCAAGCTGGGTAATGAAGGAGCATAGGCTTCTATAGCTCATGAACAAACCCCATGATACCAAGGGGAGGGTCTTGCCACTGCCCCCACTTTGACCCTAGAACTGGTTACAGGGCAAAACAAGTTAAAGAACAGGATCTGAGATAGCCAATCAATGACTGCTCCCAATCCCTTTACAATTTAAAGGCAGGAACCATAACATACACACCAGTGTTCCTAAATCCTGGCCTGCAGAGAAACATGTCAAGAGAACAAAGATGTTTCCACTTATCAATACCAAAAAACCTGTACAAACCCAAAGATGCTTTTATTTTATACCCAGTGCAGCTGCTAAGGTCAAAAACAGCAACCCAGCTACCATAGCTTGTGCCTGATAAAAATAGCCACACAGCTGTGACTACCAGAAGTAAAGATGTCACAGATAGTAAACAGAAACCTGAGAGACCCACCCTTTCCAAAGACCTCTTCCAGACCGCACCAGCATCCTTAATCTCCTTGAGCAATATTTAGGTTCCTGAATGGATGTCCAGTATCCGTTCTTGAAGTTTCCAGACTTTACATCCTACATAGCGATTTGTGGAGGCTACTAACTTGCACATCCTCTCTATTCTGAGATCTAAATCAATGTAAGAGTCGAAGATGAAAATACCAATTATTTTACAGTGCGAAGAATGAGGCAGCCTAATATTTACTAAAAAGGAGCAAGCTCCAAGACACATAGTTAAATTTTAAAAGCTAGGTGTATAATTGTACATGGTGTATGTCACCCTTATGTGTGCATGTACGTACACATGACCAGAGACCAAAACAGGCTTTCTACACCATCCCATGAAGTCTGGATTTTAGACTCTTTGCATGGGAAATTTGGGACAACAGAGTAGATAATTTACTAGGCAGTCACTTAAAAAATTATGGCTCAATTCACCCCCTGTTGAGCACAAAGTCCAGAATTAAGAGAAGCCATACATATGTGGCCACCTGTAAGCTACGTGAAATAGCTTCCATTAGTGAAAGAGTGGATATTACACCCTTGCTATCTGACCATTCACATGTATCTATTATTCCTATGGAAATCCACTAGTGAGAGGGATGGAGAGGAGACAAGGTTACCTCCCAATACTACTACGTTGCTACAAAGGGGAGCTAAACAGGTGTGTAATGACAGATATGAACTTAGTTGGTACAAACTCGTCCTTGACACAAGGAGCCAGGTACAGGCATCTCTGAACAAGCATGGTGGTTCAACTGATGCCTAGCTATACAGTCTTACCCAGGGATGGGTGAATTTTTTCTTAAAGATCCAGGTAATAAATAATTTAGGCCTTATGGGGCATTCAGCCCGTCACAACTACTCAACACTGTCATTATAGGGTAAAAGCAGCCATAAATAATACACACACGAATGGGTGTCATTCATTCCACTCCAATTAAACTTGATTTACAAAAACAGAAAAGCAATAGTTTGCTGACCCATGGTCTAACCTGTAAAGCAAGGCAACATCCCTTCTTAACCAAAGTAATTTGGTGCAAAAATACAAAAAAAAAAAATTGCCATAGCCTGGGCCCTCACCATCTCTTACCCAGACTATCGTAGTAACTTCTAACTGATTTCTGGTTTGCTTTTTACCTACTCTGATTTATCTTATGCACTCCACCATAGTTTTATCTCCAAAATTCAATTCTGATTACATGACTATCCTGCATAAACACTTCCCATGTCTCACAGTCTCTTCAAGAATGAAATTCAATCTCTTCATCAAGGCTTAGAAAACAATCCCTGTCTGGTTCCAACCCACTCGTAAAGTCTTTCCTCCATATGCTAACCTGCAGCTCTATTGAAGTGTCAAACATTCTCCAGATATGCCAGACTCTACTACTCTCCAAATCTTTTCCCATACTACATTAGTCAGAGTAATTAATGCCAACTACCACAACAGACAGGCTTAATACAGTAAAATGTTCCTCTCTCAGATGAAGCAGGATGCCGGTGTGAGGAGGCTCTCCTCCGTCCAGTGACTTAGAGATCCCAGGTTATTCCGTCTTGTGACTCATCCATTCAAACACGTTACTACCAAGTATGTGGCAGCAGGAGAAAAGAGAAACAGAAGAGGCACCACAAGTCTTAGGTGCCTAGGATAATAAGTAATGCATCATTTCTGCTTGCAATCCCATTCACTAAGATTCAGTCACATGAATCCAATCCAACTGCAAGCAATCTGAGAAACACAGGGTAGCACAGGACAGTTAGTGAGTACAATTTGTCTCTGCCATGTATATATCATGTCCTTTGCTTAGATTATCTTTTCACTTCTTCTCTTCCTAGTAAACACCTTCTCATCTTCCAGGCTCTGATCAAATGTCACCTTCCTGGCCTCTTAAGACAATATTTCCCATCTCCTGTGTTCCCATAAGTAATATAAATATCTACTGTGCGTGTATCATCCTACTTTACAATTATCTGTCTACACATCTAACTCCAATTCAGAAGATAAGATTACCTTTCATCAGTGACTTCCCAGCACCATGCCAGGCACCTGTAACACACATACTTGATATACGAATGAATGAATAAATGAATGAACCCACCAAGATGGGCTCTAGAAACATTTTCCCAAGGAAACAAAAAAAAAAGCAAAGAAAATTTACTTTCTCACGAGTCCTTGTCATGGGTCTGAGTTACTAGTTAAGTACAAAACTGCCTATGGTTAATGAGCTCTCATAAGGATGATTCCTGGACCAAATTCATTATAGTTGAAAATATCTAAAAGAGCCACATGATTATAGTGTACCCTATAAAGTTTAAAATAATATAACATTTTGGCTCTGGAACTGGAAGACTTGACAAGTTTCCAGCTGGGAACAGGAGCTGTTGTTGAGACTCACTGTCCTAGGGCTTTCCTCTGAGAAAACGGGAGAAGCAGATGGGTGGTGCCAATATTTCCAGGCGGCCAGCCAAGTTAGTAATCCAGGCATGTGTGTGTTGTGAGACACACTGTCCTTCTCTCAAAGCTGACATTCGAGTCCCCTCCCGTGTCTAATCAGGTCTTCCTTGTATCTCTAAAATAAAGACCAAATTCAGAAAAAGACAGTGGAGTCCGTCCTATTTCCAAAGCAGAGAAATGTTGGGAACTGGAAGTCTCTGCCTCGCATTTTTGGTAGCCTGCTGCATTCTGATTGAAGTTAGGTAACCATAACAAAAAGCAAAACGAATGACTTCAGTGAAAAGTTTGCCCAGGGCAAAGCCAAGAGGTATAATATTTCTCTTGGATTACAATCAACCGAAGCACTTAAATTGATGTCGGTATTGTTCAGAATTCAGGAGGTAAGTGTAATACATTTAAGACTTTTTAAGTTTTTTTCCAAGCTTTTGATATTACAGTTGAACAGTTTGGTTGGCTGGCTTCTATACCCCCTACCCCAAAGAATTCATTAAGGAATCTTAGTCATGAATTTGGGGCTAGTGTAAAACAGCTGCCTTAGTATCAGTGCTCTGTGGTTTATAAGCTCACCATTTTCCTGGGAGGATCTAGAATCATATTAGCTGAGACTCTGCTAAACACGTCTCTCAATGAAACCCTGCCATTAGCACCAAAAATTTCAGCCAGCTGACTAGCTGTGGGCAACATCTCATCTCGCTGACAAAATCTGCCATCAGCCTCGATTAGTTTGGAGAGCCTGTCTCATCAGAAAAGCTCCATGACAAATCTACTTCTGGTGCCGACATTAAGGCGCTGCCATCAGGACAAAGGTCAAAACACATTTGAGTTCTGGACTCGTGTGAAAACTTGTTACTGAAGTAGACTCCTTGCTGAAGGACAGGAGATGCCCTGCACTGAGAGTGAAAATTGGCTGCGTGGGGAAAGCTTCAAAGCCATTTCGGCCGTTAAAATGTGACTGCACATGTCAGGAAAACAGGAGGGGTTGAAGCAGAGTGTGGCGATGCCATGGGGAGCTGGTAAAGAACTTGCTTGAGAAAATGGCCCAGTGACCATGTATTCATTCTTGGGAGCAAGAAGCATTGGGGCCAGAGCCTCATTACAGATAGGCTGTTTAACACACCAGTTATTGGTGTATTTATCACATTTAGACTGATTTCATGTCAAAAATTAGTAATGCCAAGGTGGAATGCCGCTCTGAGATGTGCTAAAGCTTGCTACCCAGAAGGAAAATAAAGATTCTGTAACACTTTAAATCTGTTCATCAGAGTGAGAAACAGAAGCTGCTGGAAAGCTCTGTAAAACGAGAGAAGGCTCACCTGCTCCCAGCTGTGATAAGAATGGCTCATCCACTGCAGCAGTTCTTGGGGTGTGGCCCCCGAGTCAGCAGCATCACCATCACTCACAAACGTCTTAGAAATGCAGAATCTCTGGCCACAGCCCAGACCGGCTGATCCAGAAGCTCTGGCAGTAGGGCCCAGCAATCTGTGCTTTAAGGAGCCTCGGGGTGGTTCTGACGCTCAAGTCAGAGAACCATTGCTCTGGAGAAGACAGAGGGATCTTCACAGTCAGCTCCTAACTCAGCCACCCAGTCAACAGGTGACCTTACGGAAGTCACTTAACATTGCTGTCCTTCCATCCCATTCCATCTAGAACAGTGGTCCCCAACCTTTTTGGCACCAGGGACTGGTTTCGTGGAAGACGATTTTTCCATGGACGGTGTGGGGGATGTTTTCGGGATGATTCAAGCGCATTACATTTATTGTGCACTTTATTTCTATTATTATTACATTGTAATATATAATGAAATAATTATACAACTCACCATAATGCTGACAGCAGATGGAGCTCAGGCAGTAATGCGAGCAATGGGAAGCAGCTGTAAATACAGATGAAGCTTCACTCACTCGCCCGTTGCTCACCTCCTGCTGTGCGGCCCGTTTCCTAACAGGCCACGGACCGGTACCAGTCCATGGCCCAGGGGTTGGGGACCCCTGATCTAGAAAGCAGTCATTGCAACCACTGTGGTCTAAACCTGCTACTTCCCTCCATGCCCCTGGCTAGAGAGTCAGAACACCTTTGTTTCTTCTGCAAAGGCTCTGGAGTTGCCAAGATGTATTCAGACCTCATTTTGTGTAAATCTATGTCCTCTGAGGAACTAAGCAGAACATGTTTTGTTTGGTTTTGTTTTAATTTGCCCTGGGTTTGGAGGTGGAAAAGACTAAAAGATTCCAGACCAAAGTCTGTCTAGATCAAGGATTGACCAAATCTGGCTAGATGCCTATTTTTGTAAATGACCTCTTATTGGAGCATAGCCATGCCCACTCACTACACATCGTCAGGAGCTACTTTCCAGCTGCAACAGCCCAGTTGAGGAGTTGTGACAGAGACCCAATGGCCTGCAAGGCCTAAAATATTTACTCTCTGTCCTTTTACCGAAAACATTTTCAGACCACTGGTCCAGATACATAATCAGCCCACAGTGAAGTAGGAGAAGAGGAGATGACAGTTACAGGGTTGTGAACTGGGGAGGAGCAGGGGCTTCAGGGACGACAGCGGAGGGGTCTCCGCCGGACAGTGTTCAGGCGACTGAGAGCCCCAGACCTGACTCTAGGGACAGGTGCAGGGCCTCCAAAAGATAGCTGACTTATAAAAAGCCCCTCTGGTGATTCCACACAAACTAGTCCAGAGACCACACGTTGAGAAATGGGGAATGATCTGGCTCTTCAGATGCACGAAGGCATAAGCCCTGGTACTCTTAGAAAGTTCACCAAATAAAAATCTGGTTTAAATCCTCAGTTGCAGCTGTGATTTTTTTGCACTTTCTAACAAATTTGGCAGAGGGTGGGAGGATAAATTTAACCTTCCAGGCTTGTTTAATTAATTTAGCTTCGAATGTGTGTGGTTGCTCATTTAATCTTCAAATTTATACTGTTAATACTCTAACTCCATACCTGTAAAAGACAATTTTAAATTTATAGAACTCCACTTCCAGTAGACCAGAAAGCTAAATGAAGTTTTAACTGGTATCATCACATAAACAAATGCTTGTTCCAAATGTAACCTTCAGGCATTTTGGAATTAGGAAGTTCTAATCCCTCAAAAAAGCAGATGGGCGGAGAGCTTGCACATGTCAAGGGAATTTTCAGGATATAGTGAGAAGACTAATTGATACTTCTAAGACGACAAAGGAAATTTTGAAAATTGTCAACTTTACTAACAAATGCAAAATTGTTTAGAATTCTAGGAGAATTCTAAAAAGGACAAACAAAACAAAAAGAACTTTTGTTCCAAATCTTAGCTATTTTTAATGTCTTCTTTTTATTATAAAAACTACATAACCCCATTATAGAAAATGTATAAAATAAAGAAAATCCAAGCATGGTCCCTAACACAATTACTAACACACATCCTTACACAACCACTGTTACTAAAAAAAGAAAACTCTTGAAATTTAAAATTAGAAAGAATCTTTTTTTCTGATATGGAAGTAACTGTTTCTAAATTGTTGAAAAGCTAGTAAGAACTTCAAAGGCCAGTGATAACAGGGAACCAGTACCCAACTAAGTATTAGTCCCTCATGGTATCATCAATGTACTCTCCACAAAGCCCTCTCCTACCTCAGCCTTCAAGATTTATCCCCAGTCCTTTTCTTCCATTCTGCTCCTTCTCCCTAATTTCTCTTTCTCTCTTCCTTTCTTAATTAGTACTAATACAGTATTAATTACTGCTAACCCTATGCTGAGCACTTTACATGGATTATTTCATTTCATTTTCATAAGAATCCTGCAAGTAGATGCTATGATACCCTCATACTACCCATGAGAATCTAGGAACTTAGAGAAGTAGTGTGGTGGATTGTTGCTATTACGGTCTTAAATTTGGTCACAACTCCCTATATGCATGCCTGTTCAAGAACTAGAGCTTATGTCCCTAAGCCTTAAATTGGGGCTTGGTCACGTGACTTGTTTTAGTCAGTGAGACAAAAGCAAATATGATACAAGTCAAGGTTTGAAATATGCTTGCTCCTTGGAACTTACCCTCTCTTGCTGCTGGGAACTTTCGGCCACCATATAAAGAAACCTAGGCTAGTCTGTTAGTAGATGAAGAGAGATTACATGGAGATTACATCCAAGACCCCAGACACATAAGTGAACCCAGCCAATATTATGAGGAACACACATAAGCTGTCCCAGCTGAGCCCAGTAGAATTGTCAACCCATCAAATCATGAGCAAATACATGATGATTTTTTTAAGCCACAAAATTTGGGGATGGTCTATAACACAGCCCAAGCTAACTGACACAAAATATTTTGCCCAAAGTCACACAGGCAGGACAAAGATTCAAACAGATGGTCTTCACTCTATAGCCCAAATACCTAAGCCTATGTTATACTGTGAAACTCCCAAGAATCTAGTCAGCACCACTGGGTAAAGTTAATGCTTAATGGTGTTACAGTATCCCCTTAAAAATAACCAGAAAGATGAGTTATCTGTCAAACTGGGCACAAAGATAGGCCCTTTCCACATGTTGCCAGTAGTAGCTTATTTCTAAATTCAGACCAGAGGCACCTGGGAAATAATTAGGTCCTGTGTTGCTGTCCTCCCATAACAAATTTGAGGGCAACTCTTTATTTTTGCTAAAGTTAAACAGTTTGTGGCACACATGTTACTTAACACTTTTCTAGGAATAGAAATGTATTTACTTTTAATCAGTTGGGGACTCATTAGTGAGGCTGTCTTTATATCCCTGAGCTTTTGCCTTCTTTGTTTAGTTTTTTGGGTTGTTTTTTTTTTCAGCCCTGTATTAGTGTTTTGTTTGTTTTCTACAGAACTCTCAGAAATAAATTCTAATGGGCTGAACAAATCAGGAGGAGAGTAATGTCAAATGCAACGTAAGAGCTAACCCTTATGACCTACCTCTTTTCACAATCCTTCATTAGGCCTAACAGAAATGAATAACTGATTATTAAAAATAAAAGGCAGTTATTCAACTAATCGAGCTATACGAAGCATTAATCTGGTGCAGAGCTACTAATGAACAATTCTGGTGAAGAATATATACCAAAGCATTTCACAGGAAGCTTTCAAAATATTTTTGACAGTAACAGACTCAAAAGATTTGCAGATGTATGACTAAAGTAAATAAAATATTTTGATGCATAATAAACAAAGGTCATATAAAAAGCATATCTGGGATACCAAATTTGAGAACAATTTTCACTACAATTGAAGTAACTACTTTTAATATTTTCCTCTTATTTTCTCCACTTGTAAAATGGGTCCTGCAGCCTTTCTTTTGTGGAATGATCAGTAACAGTGTTTCAGATAGCATGGCTTAGAAAAAGTATTTCTTTGAAATTCCAATGGTTCTTAAGCAGTTATGAATTCAGGGTCTGCCCAGAATTCTACCACCTACCTTGCCACACACAAACACTTTCAACGGCATCTCTCACCTGCACAGAGAGCTCCCCTTGGCCCCTGCCTGATCAGAGAGCCAATTCTGGTGGTACATTTGAGGCCTTTCCTATCAGCAAATGAAGTGTGGACATAGTCTGTAGCTCTGGGCTCATCTGGTGTGCCTTGAGGCAACCAGGCACTTTGGGGAACATCTGGTGAAGCTTCCTCTGCTTACCCCCTCTGTATATGCCCTAACTAGCCCTTTTGCCCTGGTTTCTGGTGTCCCGTTTTCCCTCTAGATCCCAGGGAGGAACTAGAACCTACCCCTTCACTGCAAATAGCAGGCTGAAGTCTGACCCTCTTACTGGGTTCTTGCAGCCTCGAGCTGGTCCCCATCTTCTTACTCACATATAATCTCTGATCTCCTTCTGGGATGACCTAGATGGGTTCCCATCAGATGGTAAAAGATGAGTCTCTCATCTCGCAGAAGTCTTTCTTCTTCCATCAAACCCTTCTCTCCCACCTTGGATTTTAATGTGCTCCTACCGAGGACTTAAGTATGTCCCACCCATTGGGATTCAGTATCCTGGATAGTCAGCCATTCCCTGGGAGGAAAATTGGGGTTGGACCCATACAAATGTCCCCTGACCTCTTCCATGCACTGGTTCCAGTGGTTCCAGACTCATCCACTCCCACATGGCTGAGAGGTGGAAATGTTAACACCATTTAAGGGGGAGAAATCTGTTCAGAAACCCTAAGAATTATAATGCAAGTGAACCACCTCCAGACTGTCAACAAAAAGAAAAGAGTATTATTTACCCCTTATTTCTTTAACCTAATTTTCTCTGTCACTTCCCAAGGAGAAAAGGCTATTTGGATGAGGAAGAAACTTTTTCTCTTGACAATTTTTCTTCTGACAGTCCTTGCCAATCATGTGTTTCTTTGCATCTATATATTGTACAGATCTTTCTTACTCTCTCTCTCTCTCTCTCTCTCTCTGTGTGTGTGTGTGTGTGTGTGTGTGTGTGTGTGTGTGTGTGTGTCCCCAGTAAACAAGAGAAGGTAGGGGCTTGGATTGAAATCTGCATTGTATTTAATCATAAAACTGCATTGTTTGCATTCCCTTCCATCACTTGTGCATCTAAATGAGATAGGTACCTTACACTGATTTATTCTTCAAACTGTTATAATCAGATTGTACATCTTTTAAAAGAGGAGAGTTGAGTCGTTTAGGATAAATCCATTTTTCTTACCCGGTTTTCTACCTTTCCCAGTCTCATTCGGAAATGGAAGATGGATGAGATCAGCTTGGCCATTGAACTGCCTGGTCCTATCAACTGTGCTTTGTGCATTTTCCCTACAAAGTAGGTACACAGATTCTTTACACCTTAAAACCCAGGATCTGATACCTATTTCTCAACCATAACCTATAAAATACTCAAGAACCCATCATCTTGTCTTCTCACTCAAGTGTACCTTGGCACTAGCAGAAACTCTCTCTTAGAGACAAATTTTCCTTTAAGCTCAATTTACATGGAATGAAGAGCCTTAGGCAGAGGGCTGTTGGAATTCATTCAGTACCATGTTTGCCTGCAAAAGGGCATTTACACTTGACATTTTTGAAGATACTCATTTTACAACCCAATTTTCGCACTCAAATAATCACCATCTGTGTTGTCCAGTTTAAAATGATTATAGAAAGCAAGTACAAGTTGTTTTTCTCTGCATTTTGTTGTTTTGTTTGTTTGTTTCTTACATTTTGTCCTAATTGGTGGGGGCATAATTAAACTTAGTCCTTCATTTCTAAGTACTGTTGATTTATACAAAAAGAGGGAGGGAGGGATAAAGGGAAGGAAGGAGGAAGGGAGGGAGGGAAGAAGGACACCTGGTAAAGAGTAAAATGCACTAAGCCCTAGCAAGCTTTTTCTCATAGAATATTATCATTATTTCTGTTGTGTTGTTGTACCACTTTTGTATGCATTGCACCATAATCTACCAAGTCAGAAAGAGAATCCATCTTTATCCCAATTTGAGATTCTTTAATGCCTGAGAGCCAACTTAGTCTACATATTACATTTAGTTTATAACTCAGTACACTTTAAAAATACTCTACTAGCATGTTGATTTTTGTAACATTCCTGAGTTCTCCCAATCTGAGGAAGACATCTCCAAATGAAGCAACAGGTATCCTAGAAGCCTCTAGAGTCCTGAATTTCTCCTTTTGTGACACTCATCACATGTAAAATTATTTGTTCTTTCTACCTGTTAAGTCGTATTATAGCATGTGCCATGTCTGTTTTATTTCCTTCTGGAGGTACAGGGCTGCCTCACGTTATGTTTTACACTTTCAATGTGCCTTAAAAGCATTTATTAATTGAATTAAATCAATGAATGAATGTTGATTCCTCTTCCTTTTCTTTCATAAAAGGGAATCTGAGCCCATCATGCCAAAAAAATCTCCATCACATGAATTATTATCCCTCAAAGGCCACAAAAGGATAACACACAAAATATTTTGTATAAAAGAAGTCAGAATGGTTTCCTGAAAAAATACATTTTTCATATTAAAGTTCATACTGAAAAAAAAAGCATAAAAGTCGGGGGGGGGGGGGCGGGGACTGATATTCCAAGCAATTACAGAATTTCTTGAAACTTTTCTGTCTCAGCTAGTTTGATAGTATTTAATAAGCTCAGTCTGGTCAAAAATATTCTTCAATGACTTTGTGTTTATTTTAAGATGGTGCTAACACAAGCTGAAGAGAAAAGAGCACATATAAAATTCAGTCTATTACCACTCTGCATGAAGTGTTCACAGGACGCGGTGACCATTCCACAGTAAACAGATATCACACCAAGGCAGGCAAGACGGAGACGGAAACCATATGGGTTGGTAGTAGAATAACACAGTTTATCTCCGCAGGTGAGAGGAAGTGCCGATGGAGGTAAATACCGTATGTCACTAAATTTAAACCAAATACATATTAAGAGCTCTGTTTTGATCTTCGTTGGAAGAAAAACAAAGATGTTGGACAACTGGAATAAGTAAGCACCTCTCTGTTCTCCGAGGGGGAGCGTACTGCTCCACTTTGATAGACCCCTGTAGGAGCACATCTGGAGAGGCAGAGCAGTTTAACATCTGTGCTTATGAAAATTAGAGTTATTGTTGAAAACACATCAGCGACCATGCATGGGTTTCTATTAACAAACCACGTGACTTATTGAACTATTATTTTTATTATCTTTTACCTAGGGCAAGACTTTCCTCCCAAATGCAAACTCTGGTGATATCAGGCCTCTAAGTAGTACTGGCACAGGTACTAGCTAAATCTGGAAAAGCATCGAAGATTCAGAGGAACTGGAATTTGTAGCATTCCTTCGTAAGACAAAAGCAAATGCCTCAAGTTGCAAAGTTTGGGCCCATACTGTACTAATTCCATATAGACATTCTACACATGGACTCACAATGTCAACCTCTGTAACAACACAGACATCAGAAAAAATGCATGGATGAGCTAGGATTTTAAAGTACAAATTCTTACCATGAAGAAGGTATCCATTTGCCAGTTTTTATCTGCCATTTTTAGGGCAAGATGAAGACAATGCGTAAGTGCAAAGGTGACAGTATGGAAATGAAAATAGTTGACCACTATTTCTTAAATTAGGGTCTGATGGTCTCAGTGGCCTTTTAGGACAGTCTATACCATCTTGTATTATGAATGTTCACAGTAACAAAGTATCTATGCTTTTTTCCTGAATTATTTATTCATTTAATGTATAAAAATCAGACACCACCTTATTGGTGTATTAGGGTCATGCTGGCTATTGTGATAAATAAGCTCCAACATTTTAGTTGACTGGACACAAAAGAATTTATTTCTCATTTATCTAACAGTCCAGTGAGGGATTTGTTGGTCATTTGGGTAGTTTTCCTCCACATGGTGATTTAGGAATCCAGGTCCTTCCTTCTGTATTGCCACCATCACTGAGACCTTGGCTTTCAGACAGGCTAAGAGGAAAAGAGAGAGCAGAGACACCCCTATGAACTTGAAAGCCTCAGCCTGATGGTGACTGCATATCCCCTTTACTCATGTTTTATTGGAGAGAACCAGTCATGTGGCCACTTGTGGATACAAGAGAAACTGGATAGTGTCTCCTGGTGACAACTCTGCATTATCAAAGGGAAGACACAGATACTATTTTGATAAACAGTCTACACTATGGTGTCTAATGTAAATCAATCCTGGTCTCCTCATTAATTCCCAAGAGACTTACATTTTGGCAGAGTCACTTGGGAGCAGGGACTCTGGAGTTTTTTGTCTCCTGTTCCTCTACCCACAAAATGTCTTGAGGACCAGATTCATTTGGAAACTGGGAGTCTAAGTAATGATTCAAAAAGTGGTCAGATGTCCAAATGTACCTTTACCAATTTCTGCTGGCTGCTCTTTAGAACCCTGGAATAACTTCTGTAGTTAAAGTTATAAATTTTACATTGTTCTATACCTTAACTTGGAAGCCCTTGCAATGACTGCATCCTGTAAATAAGGGGATCATTAGTTGTTGGTTCAGGGTCGCTATACAGAAAAGGTACTTGCTTTTACATGGCTCCACAGAAAGGCTACTCAAGCCCTAATGTCACTTGGCCCAATTAAATATGTAAAATGACAAGGGGCCAAGTTAATTATAGCTCTAGGGACTTGGACTAGGCCAGGCTAGAAACAGAGCAGCAGGAAGAATGGCCAAAGCTTACACTTTGCTTTGAGTCCAAACAAAGCCTTTGCCTTCACTTTCCCTTGAGGGGAATATTCTAATCTGGATGTAAGGTGGAAGCATCCTGAAGAGCTTTGGCTCTTGACGCTTATTATGGAAAAATTGGATGAATATTAACCAAACCCGAAAAGAGGGCAGGCTGAAATGAGGCTCGTTGTAGTGTTTGGAGAGGGAAATACAAAATGTTAGCCATCCAAACTCCTTTTTTTTAAAACTATTTTTTTCATGATTTTAACTGATTTTATTTTATTTTTTTTAATTTTTATTTTGTATTGGAGTATAGTTGATTAACCATGTTGTCTCAGTTTCAGATGTACAGCAAAGCGATTCAGTTACATACATACATGTATCTATAAACTCTTTATGTCCCCAAAGAAAGGTCTCAGAGAGTTTCTGAGGGAGCCCCTCTCCTAGGAAGAGTGCAATGATGTATAAGGGATATTTACATTTAAGCAAACACTGATCCTTTCCATCTGGCTAAACGCTCCTGGAGAGCATCTTGGAAGTCCTGCCCCCCACCCCTTCTGCTGATTAGGCTGCTCTGTGCATCAAGAGCTCTGCCCTGGAGGAGTGTCAGCAAAGCAGTGACTGCGTCCAGATGTGGACACTTCCTTAAAGGTGAAGTACAACAGGGGGAAGAGATTAATCTGCAACGTAGTGAAGTCAGACTCCCGGTAACCAGCGATGTGTTAAATGAAAAGGAAAAGATGCTGTTGAATTTTATCTCCAAGAGGTATCATTATTTCCAACTAACATACTCCTTCAAGCAACCCAGATACTTTGTTTTCCTGAAGCTCTTTTCCTAACGTTGCACACGCCCTCCTCTTGCTGGAACCCAGAGAGGAATGACAACAGCTGAAAAAACATTCCAGTCCCGGGGAAAGGGAAAGAAGGGCTAGTGATTACTGAGCGGGTAAGGCTGGCAGGTCGTCACACGAGGTGCTTGGCTCAGCCTGCGTCAGGGACAGGGGGATTGGGGGCGAAGGCCTTTTTCTTGGTTCCGTGAGTCACAGGGGGTTAAAGTTCAGGGAGATTTTCTTGGAAAAGCAGAAAATAAAATAAAATTCTTAATGCTACGTATCATGCAGCTGGAATGTGATATTTCCTTCCACTTGTTAAATTGGGATTTTTGTTTTATGTGCTTCGGATTTAGCTCCTGGGTGCTCTCAGCTTAGTTTAAAAGGGTTTCCATCTCCACATTGTCATACATGGAAAAAATATACTGAGGCAGTGCACCGTACATCGTGACTTTTATTTTGCTGTCAGACTGCAAGTTACAATATGCCTGTGTGCATTAGAGACTCAGGGGCTTTAAAAGGGGGAAGGATCCCTGTCCTACAAAGAGAGATACAGCCCTAGAGGGAAGAGCTGGAAACAACGGCCGCCTTCTTACGTGCATCAACCACCTATCCCAGGTTTCAGCAACGGTTCCAATCGCCTGTCACTACATTCCTTTCAATAAAAGGCCACTTATTAAAAATACAAGTAAAAAGTTTTTGGCCAACGGCATGGACTGATTCGGGGTTCCTTCAGAAAACATACTCATCGTGTATATGTAACAGCCAGCCGTAAGTTTTGAGTGGCCTGGTGGTTTTTTCAGGAGCCAGGATAGACTTCCCGGGTCCATTGACATTCAAGGCCCTGGTTCCCCATGATGCTAACAGCAGGCTTGCCCAGCAGCTGTCACAGAGAGGGGTGCTATCAGACCCCAGGCCTAACCCCTAAAACTCGCCATGTGCTCCCCACCAGAACAAACGGCTCAACATAAACATGGCATTGTGTCTGGGGACTTGACCAGATGCTGCCCAAGTCTGGAATTTTTTTATTATTCTAAGCCTTATACTAGCCATCCACTTAGCTCCTGGGGGCAAGCAGCCGTGTTGAAGGCCAGAGTGCTCACTGACACCCAGAGACACTGTAGAAGCTGGAAACTACTCACTACTCACCAATGAACTTTTGGCCTCTTCCCTCACAACAGGTAGAAGCAAAGGCTCAGTGTGGACTTCAGGCAGCCAACCAGGGAGTTTAGTCAGAGATACTACAGACAGGGGAACAATATAGACAAAGCAGATCCCTGACCACTGTGTGGAGACTCACTGGTGTGAAAATGAGGGAGTTAAGAGAGATGAATTCAGAGTTTAAACAAAGAACGGGCCACCTATCAGTCATCGAAGTTCATAAAGCCAACGTACAAGTAAAAATCCATGTCAGCCAGCAAGCTACAAGTTTTCTGTTCTGTAATAAGGTTTTCAGGAAGATAAACTATTTGTAAGGAGAGACTGAAAGAGGAGAGAAAGAGAGAGAGAAATAAGAGAAAGCCCGAGTCAGCTGAAGCAAATGGAATAGTGAGTGGCAATGGGAGGAAAGGAGGAAAATATGGTTTTTTAAAAAAAATATTTATTTATACTGAAAGAGGGCCTTAAACTTATTTTATACATCTTTCCCTTGGCTTTGGATTCAAAGGTAGCAAAAGAGAGAGCAACGCCTAGTGCAGAGCTGAGAGTAGTTTTATTTACACCACCAGGCTGTTTAGAACTCTCATTTTATTCTTGGTAATTTGATTGTTTGGTCACGCCTCCTAATAAGTGAAATGTTACACTGGAGTATTTGTTTAAACCTTGCAGCTTCAGATACAGTAAGTTGCTGAATGATGTTTGCTAATGGCACACATTCGATAATTCCTATAATGTGAAATCTCAGCCAGATTTAATGTTTAATTTCCCTGGGATTCACTCTGAAATTATTACAGACATTATGTATTCCGCTTCCTGGACTTGGAATTAATTTCAAAACAGAGTAAAAGTGCATCCATTTGCGTGTCTTGGGGTAGTTCAGATCAGTAACATTCCATTTATCCTGAAGTTTCTGAAGTTTAAAATACCTTTTCACTTTATTGCATTTGATCTGGGTTCAGTAGCTACATGGCACAGTCACCCAGCACCGCATTTTTTTTGTTTGTTTGTGATCTTGGATGTGCCACTGCTTGATGAGTTCATACTCTTGCAAAAACTATACTGATCTTCCAAGGGTTTATCTGCCTAACTAGAAGAAACCTTTGCGTGGTTACAGTGATACGAAACTACTGCTAACTTGCAAGGATCTGGTTAAAAACGTCATTAAACAGCTACATCTACATCTTCTTTTTATTAATATCTGCTACAGAAACAGAATTCATGACATGCATTGCTTTGATTAATCAATCAATGCATTGGTTACGCTTCCAATACCTGGCCCAAGTAGAAAGCTCAGTGGCTGGAAAACCTCCAAACATTACAGAATAAAACAACCAGATCTATGTTAGGTTGTGATCCAAAAATTCCCAGACAATCAATCTTTAATTTGCTACCCTGGCAACTCTCACCAAATTTGAATTAAAAGAATATTTTCCACACAAAGCTTTGAAAGGATTTGCCTCCTGAACAGTTTTAAAAGTTTAACCTTTAGCTGAGGCACACTTCCTACAGTCCAAAAGGAAACAGAGTGAAAAAAAGACATCAAGGGATTAATTCACAAGTTTTACCCCAAAATGAATGACAGCTGTTTGGGAGCTCAATTGCACTGACGTCCCATTAGGTTCAAAACATCCGGGGTCTTGCAATTATCTCAAAGATTTAATAAAACCTTGTTAATAAAAACTTCACCTCCCCCGTCTGGTCTCAGGCACTGAACTCACACGCTTATCCTACGTAGAAGTTCTTCGAATGAACTCCTAAGCAAGAAGGGAAGGCAAGTGGTTTGTTCTTCCCAGAACTTTTCATTTTTGTCAGATAGATCTTACTTTACCATCTCCCCCTCTCTCGCTTCATGTTGGGGGTAGGGGGATAAGAGGTGACGTCTACGGTTTTAGTTTCCAGGGAGCAGACCAGTGGATAGAGTGTGACCTAGAAGCTTGCTGGAAGTGACAGAACACAAGCTTTGGACATTTGTAACTGCTTTATACCCAAAGGCCTTAAAATGATGGAAGAATTTTAAAGCCTGAAGATACTTAGAGGTCTAATCCTCTTATTTCTCAACTTAAAGAAGAAGAATTGGTGGCCAAAGTCGTG
Source organism: Balaenoptera borealis (assembly GCF_965194805.1). NCBI lineage: Eukaryota > Metazoa > Chordata > Mammalia > Artiodactyla > Balaenopteridae > Balaenoptera > Balaenoptera borealis. The sequence goes on along the minus strand of NC_138875.1, from coordinate 49,403,428 downwards.
CAGCTGTGAGAGGCGGGGCAGGGGGGCGCTGGGATGGACGTGAGGGAGCCGTTTCCCCAAGCTGCCACTCAACCTCTCTGTGTCTAACATTTCACTCAGTCCACTGGATGATTCCTGTTTCTCGACTGTCTCCTCGGTGAGACTGAGCTCACAGACGGCCAGAACCATGTCTTTGTTGTCTCTGTACTGTCAGTGCAGTAAAGATTTTTCTTCCTTTCTTTTTTTCCCAAATAAAAATAGCTTTGTCTTTCTCTTACTATATATATGCCTTATTAACAAACATTCTCATAGTGTTTTTAAACAAAGAAGAAAAGTTTAAAGAAAAAAATCAAAACTGCTGAAAATTTCATCAGCCATATATGCCCACTGTTAGTGTTTAGGTTTTGAAAGGGCTACCTGAATGCTGGATGCCTAAAAGTTAGGGATTTTCAAAACAGGGAGAATAGAGAGAGGGCAATGAGACTTGAGAGAAATGATAAAGGGAACATATATTTAATGAAGACTTCTGTTTACTGGACATTTGGCTAGTTGTTGTGTATACACGGTATTTAACCCTACCATCCCAGCGAAGCAAGATTATTATTCCCAACTGACATTCACTCATTCAACAAATAATTATCAAGCATGAACTATAAATGCTTGGCACTCTTCTTGCTCCTGGAAATATCGCAAAAATCAAAACAGGCAAAGTTCCTGCTTTCGAGGAGCTAACTCAGGGAACTTAGGGGAGACAGATAACACATTATTAAAATGAATGTATAGTTTAGCAGATGGTGATAAGTGCTGAGAAGAAAAGTAAAGCAGAGTAAGGGGATAGCAAAATATGTCAAGATCATACAGCCAGCAGGTGCCTAAGCTAGGACCAAACCCAGGGTCTGCCAGACTCCTAAGCCCCGCTCTTCCCTGTGAGGTACTGCTTCCCTGGAAAACACATCATACCTGACAATTCTGCCTGGTGTTACCCTGCCAACAATGCCCAAATATCCTAGTGGGTAAGCCTTTGGTAAATTTAGCCTACTGTGATCAAGTAAAATCTATTTACTGGTAACTGTTCAGCATAAGTGGGTTTTTGTTTTTTCTTCCTTTTTTAAAAAAATTTATTATTTAATTTATTTATTTTTGGCTGCGTTGAGTCTTCGTTGCTGTGCGCGGGCTTTCTCTGGTTGCGGCGAGTGGGGGCTACTCTTCATTGCAGTGCACGGGCTTCTCATTGCGGTGGCTTCTCTTGTTGTGGAGCACGGGCTCTAGGCGCGGGCTCAGTAGTTGTGGCTCGCAGGCTGCAGAGCACAGGCTCAGTAGTTGTGGCTCAGGGGCTTAGCTGCTCTGAGGCATGTGGGATCTTCCTGGACCAGGGCACGAACCTGTGTCCCCTGCATTGGCAGGCGGATTCTTAACCACTGCGCCACCAGGGAAGTCCCAGCATAATTGGTTTTTGCTTATGCATGAATTCAAAGCTCCTTCAATTGTGATGACTTTCAAAAACAAAAAAATCAGCCCATAACTGAAATAGAGTAACTATCCCCTGAAATTTTTGGAGCCCCAGACTCCACTAAGTACAGGCAAGATCCATTTCCATTTCTATAAAAAAGAAAACAAAAATTTGAACACACTGTAAACATCAGTCTTATGAGGTTTTTGTTTTCCTTCTCCCTTTTTTTTTTTTTAAGTATTCTGTTAAAATAACTTTTCCCTAGGCCAAGGGAAAAAAAATTTTGTGTAAAGACTAGGGGGGAAAAATGAAGTAAATGTTGGTATTTTGTTGTTCAATGCATCTTCAAATGCCTATAAAAATCCATCTTCAAAACATCTCCCCTACTAAATACAAGGCATTCAAAATACATGGTTTAAACCCATCAGTGGCATAATACCATTGAAAGGTCAGCCCACCTGGAGTTTCCAGCTTCTTTGTGGACAAATATGGCCTGATCATGAGCTGGGTGAAAGAATATAAGCCTCTACTGTATCTTAGCAAAGAGAAGAGCAGGGGCAAACAGAGAGAATATTAATTTTCATCAAGAGAAAATCAAACTTGTCCAAGAACTTTATTGGCAGAAGTGAAATTAGTTTTTCTATAGCAAATAGTTAGTGGAGTTGAGGGATTAGTCTATTGCCCAAGAAGGAAAGTAAACTCACAGGCATCCAGAAGCATCCTTGTTCTCTATAATGCATTTAACTCTCAAAAACAAATAAGATTTGTCTCTACACTTTCACTTTAAAAAAAAAACACCTAAGACTAGATGATCTAAAATTCTCCCTTGCTAAAAATCAAATTATTAAAGCAAGTTTCCTAAACTCATAAAGCTCAAGACAATTGTTAATTTTGAATGTAAAGTGCCAGCCTGGGCCAAGTCTACCTCGATTTAAACAACGTTCACTGTAGGCTGTAACAGGCACAGTACTTTTCAACTGACACACTGCAGAATTTGGTTACTTTCTACTGTGGTCCAGAGGCCCAGTACATAGCAGCTATTTTTGTAGGGAAATGAAATAGGATTATTGTATTAACTAAAAACTCTCAGGATTAAGCTGGTAGAAATGCTACTGTAGAATGCCATGGCTTTAGACCACCTTGTTAATATTCCTGCAAAATATACCATCCCAGCTTTTGGTGATTTGAAGTACAGAGGTGGCCAGGTAGAAAGCAGTGTCAATTAAGTGGGTGGGGGAGAGAATGTAAAACCTTAATTGCCAGATTTCTAGTTAAGAGAGTCTGTGGATTTACCTGTAGTATTTTATGAGCCAGTGCTCCAGCCAATTAAAAAGAGCAATCATTAGACTCATCATGATATAATTATGGAAAATCTGAACTTGTTCTGAACTTTGAGTAAGTTCCATCAGAAAATCTGAGATCTCTACATTTCTTCTTTGTATCTCCCCTCATCCAAGTAGGTGACTTATTCGGGAAACAGGACAATGGTAGACACAAAGGATCAGCAAATGATACACAGCTAGTTCAGTTAAAGAAGAGAATCTGGCCAGAGCTCTAGTCTGTTAAGGGTTTTGCCAATTCCCTGGTGAAAAGAGATTGGAGTTGACTTCATAGTTACTTGATCATAATTGTCATTTATGATATATGTACTTAACTTTAAATTAACTGTTCGGTAAACTGTACACTGTGCACTCCAGAGAATGGGCTCTGCCAGTTTAAACAAATCTTTTTTCTCTTTTTCAAAGTTAGAGAACTCCTTCAGCTATTGTTAAAGGACTGGTTTGGTACTCCAAGTGGGCCATCAGGTTAGTAAGGATCTTTGCAAGGTGACTTAACATCTTTTTTTCATGCTTCTGTGTGCTACACTGAAGGGTACAGCTAAGATAATACATGTTAAAGGACTCTGTAAACTGTAACAATACTTAAATATTGTTGACATGTTACTAATCCTCCTTCACAACATCATTTCCAAAGCTACCCAATTTCTGGTAAGAGTTGTCACATATTAAGGGACCTTACAAGCTCATCAACCAGATTCACCTTCTTGTAAATCAACCCCAATCACAATACTGTGTTTATATCTACATCAATTGAATATAGCCTGTCAGGGTAATATTTACTGGGGGTTATAAAAATAATAATGTACCCATCTGCAGTGACACTGATTCACCTTGAAGAACAGGCACACATAGACACAGACACACAAGTGCATACCTTTTTTTCAAAAAGAAAACCCTGATAACTTGAAAGCAGGTATTCAATAACTGCTGTGTTTTTTTTGTCTTTATTTTCAGCTAGTTTCCTGCTTTAATTGCCTCCAAAGCAGTGCTCCTGTTTGATTGCACAGTTCTGCCTAGCAAGGTTGTCCTGATAAATACAGCTGAAAGCAGTGGGCAGAAGTAATGAGTATGGGAATTCCTCATCTTATAACTAACCTCTTCTGTTCCTTTCTTGGGGTTTGAGATGATAGAATAGACCCCCAAAACTACAGAGAATAAATCATTATGAATGAACATATTAGTTTTGTTGGTATTTCTAGCGCTGTGATCCACCAGTTACCCACAGTGGGATTTTTAAAAGTTTCTTCCAATAATTTCAGTCTCCTTTGTCTCCCAAATGAATAAAGTGCAGTGCAGAAAAAAGTGCAAATGGGATTTTGAAATTCGTCCCCACACCATATGACGAGAACAGCCCCCCTTTCCTTTGGTAAGCAACAGTTTTTACCCCAGAGCAACTTAGGAGGCATGTGTATGTTTTTTCTCTCATGTGAAATGTCATTTTTAACTTGACCTCCTCTGATACGATGAAAAGGAATAGTAATTTATGGTCTGTTAGCGTAAGGAACACTGTATCACCGTAAAGACCTATGTAACTGTGGTCACACCTGCCCAGGGACAGAGTAGCTGATTAGTTTCCAGTTTCAACATGCATGTGGAGGGAGAACAGCTGACTGTTTTTATTAGTATCACCTCTCACATTTCTGATTCCTTAAAATCTATCCTCTTTATCCTAAGAAGGCAACATGCGGGCATATGGACTACATGTAGGTAGTAGAGTCTGGTTCCCGGGAACCAGCCCATGTTGGATTCAGGAGAAAAACGTTCTCTCCAACTAAGAGGGAAAAATATATGAATATATATATAAAATATGAAATATATATGAATATATATGAAATTTAAACATATTATACAGGAGTAATTTTAGTCCCATCCTAATCCCAACTGCAAAGAAAAAGATTTTTCTATTAAAATCCCAAATCTCTCTTCTAGAGTTGATGTTCAACTACTTTCCTTTCCTCACCAAGAGGTCAAACTCTTTAGCCTGGCGTTTAAGGCCTTCCATGATATGTCCCTAAATTTCAGTCCAACTTTATCCAACTCTTTCCCTATATGTATCATAATTCTAGTCAAGCTGAATTATTCAGGGTTTTAAAGGAAACCAAAATATTTCCAAGTCTTTACACAAGTCATATTCACTGCCTATCAGATCCTTCCTTCTAGCTTTTCCTGTTAAAATCCTACACAAACTTTAAGGTGCAATTCAAATACACCTAGTTGATGAAGCATTCCCTAATTCCCTGAATAGGAATTTTCTTTCTAAACTCCCATAGTAAGGGAAACAGCATCTTTTCTCAAATACGTTTCCTCTTTTTTGCAGGAGGTCAGAGAAAAACAAACCTTGACATTCAGATGAAGAAAGCCAACAAACTATAGTTCTGTTCGTTGTTTTACAACTATCTCATTTAATCCCCATACAATCCTACAAGTCACGTATTATTATCCTCATTTAACAGATAATGAAACTGAGACTCAGTTTTTCCCCAACTTTCTTGAGGTGTGGTTGACCACACAGGTGGCATATATTTAAGGTGCACAATTGATATTTTGGTGTATATATATATATATATATATATATATATATATACACACACACACACACACACATACATTGTGTAAGGATTACCACAATCAAGCTAATTAACATATCCATCACCTTATGTATTCCCATCTTTGGGTTTGTGATGAAAACACTTGAGATCTACTTTCTTAGAAAATTTCAAGTATACAATACATTATTAACTATAGTAACCACTCTGTACATTAGGTCTCCAGAACGTATTCATCTTATAATTGAAAATTTGTACCCTTTAACTAACATCTCCCCATTTACCCCACACCCCCCCTGCCCCTGGTAACCACCATTCTACTCTCTGGTTCTATGAGTTCAATTGTTTAGAGACCACATACAAGTGAGATCATACAGTATTTGTTTGTCTGTGTCTGGCTTATTTCACTTAGCATAATGTACTCCAGGATCATACATATTGTCACAAATAGCAGGATTTTCTTCTTCAAGTCTGATTAACATTCCATTGTATATATGTGTGTGTGTATGTGTGTGTGTGTGTGTGTGTGTGTGTATATATATATATATATATCTCTCTCATCTTCTTTATCCATTCATCCATCCACAGACACTTAGGTGTTTCCACATCTTGGCTATCGTGAATAGTGCTGCAGTGAACATTCAGGTGCAGATACCTCTTCAAGATAGTGATTTCAATTCCTTCAGTTATCTACCCAGAAGTAGAATTGTTGGATCATGTGGTAGATCAATTTTTAATTTTTTGAGGAACCTCCATACCATTTTCCATAGTGACTACATCAATTTACATTCCCACCAACAGTGCACATGGCTTCTATCTTCAAAGAAATTCTTTGAATGAAACCTTTGCCTGTCAGACTTAAAAGTATATATTTTCCACCAAACAACTCTGTATCATATGACTCATATTTATATGCCTTTTAGATTACTGATCACATACTGCCCTGAATCTAGTTCTTGGCAAATATTTCTTTTCTCTTACTGGATCAGAAGTTTGTGGTGGTGGTGTTGTTATCATTGGTGGTGGTGTTGAAAGAAGACGCATCTCTATTTCACCTCTGTTCCCCAACCCCCTCGCACAGTAAATTTCTTGCTCAAATATTTGTTTAATTAATATACAATCTTTCAGGGGGGAAATTTTTCAAAAGAAAAGTTTAAAGATAATATCTCTTTCTAACTGCTCATCTTAAGAATAAAGAAAAAAATTTAATAAGAAGAAATCTTAGAAATTGACTACTTTGACATTAGAAAATGAGGCAAATATTTTTGTTAATAACAGCAGCTTCCATTTTTTGAACAATTGATTATGTGCCAGATGAGGAAAAACAGTGCTACCCTCTTCCGCCATAGAGTAATGTGACTGAAAATAAAGGAATCCTTTCCTCCTCCTGTCACAGCAACAACACCCGTCCTACAATCGGTACTTCCACGGTGTAAGTAGCCTGACCCCTAGTGGGTACCAGTCATAAGTATGTAGATATTAGTACCAATACAAATACAAATACAGTGGTTCATCCTTAATAGGTAGATAGAAAAATAAATGAAGATGTAATAACAATTATATTAATTCATAAGGGCACCTATTTTTGTTGTCTATTAAACATGAAACAAAGCAAAGGTAACAAAATATTAAATATACTTTAAAATTATTGATATAGTAATATAATATATTAAATATAGTAATATATTAAAATATAATATCTAGGAACCAATTCTAAAGTGGGTTTTTATATTTTCTTTCATTTACAACCTTTGGCTTCTATAACTCTTAATTAAATTCTCTCAATCTCCGACAACATTTCTTCAACAAAGATAACTTGCACAAAAGTGCTTTCAAGAAAGGATTAGTAGCAGTGAGGTTGGGACATTTTCAGTTTGTCTAGATAAAATACTCTTATGAATCCATCATTTTAAGACATCCCAATTCACACTCAATGTTACTTGTAATTTCACCAATGTTTAATTTATTTTACTACATATTATAGTTTAATTAAACACCAGCATGAACTTCGCTGGGATTGCTCCTTCTCTCTACCCAGCAGTGTTTAGGTCTTGTACTTTGAAGTCTAGCAACAAAAGTGGTAGTCAAAGGGAGAGTGAACTAGGTTTCATTTCAGTAACTGGGCCATATTTCTTTCCTTTTTATTACTGACAGACAATTTATATTAGTCCCACATCTCCCAACTTTCTTTTTTAAAAAAAGTAAATAGTAATTTTTATTAATGGCAGTGGCACCTGCATGGAGTGGGCAAATCTGGTCACCAGCAGGTCCCCCTGCTGTTTTACTCAACTGGCAACATGCTCTCGACCCTGGCAGCTGCTCCTGTTTTGTTTTTTCCTCCCAGGCAAATACGAAAATAGGAACTTCATGGACATTTAGAAATTCTTTTTTCTGAACCAAAACTTTGGTTTCAGAAAGTAGCAAGGAAATTCACAACAGATGATAAACTTGTATATATGTATTTCATTACACAAGAAATACATGAACACGCTCCCATAAAAAGCTTAAATATAGAAATGTCTAAACCATGAACACTCTTTCATATCCCAACTCCCCTCCCATCTCACTCCCCCTCCCCAAAGCAAGAAGAAGTCAGGGGCAACCCTCCACAGAATTGAGTATAAAATTGTATTAAAAACAATCATTTCTGATCACTGGGAAATGACCAAAGACAAAAAGCAACTCACAACATTTGTTGTTTCCTTCCAATCCTTCATTATATACACAAGTAAACAGTTTGGGTTTGTTCCAATTTACAAAAAAGGAACCCTCCTAACTGTGTCCCGCTGCAATTGTGTTTTTGCTTAACATTACATACTGACGAAACTTCTACACTGGTACCTATAGACCTCTCTCATGCTTTGTTTTTCTGGGTCAGCCCAACTAATAGTTTATTTTTTTTATTCTCGCTTTTTTTTTTTATTTTTATTGGAGTACAGTTGCTTTACAATATTGTGTTAGTTTCTGCTGTAGAGCAAAGTGAATCAGCTATACATATATATATATATCCCCTCTTTTTTGGATTTCCTTCCCATTTAGGTCACCACAGAGCATCGAGTAGAGTTCCCTGTGCTATACAGTAGGCTCTCATTAGTTATCTATTTTATACATAGTAGTGTATATATGTTAATCCCAATCTCCCAGTTCATCCCAACCCTCATTCCCCTTTTGGTATCCATTCATTTGTTCTTTACATCTGTGTCTCTATTTCTGCTTTGCAAATAAGTCCATCTGTATCATTTTTCTAGAGTCCACATCTCATGCTTTTTAATTGTTACACAGCATTGAACAACCAGATGTATCACCATTTCTTGGGTCATTTCCCTATCAATTTAAGGCCATTTCTAAACATTTTCTTATTACAAACAACACTATAATGAACACCTTGAACTATCCTGTGAACATATTCAAGTATTTTCGTTGACTAGATATGCAAAAGTGAAACTCTTGGGCTGGAGGATGTGCTAATATTAAATTTTGGAAGATAGTGCCAAATTCTGTCCAAAAGGCAGGAATATTTAAGAAGTTACCAGGTCTTTAGAGCTAATCCTAAATGTTGACACTGGAAGGATTCTTAAAATTGTCCAATCAAAAAACTTCTATTTTCTAGTACAATAATGAGGCTTCTGGAATTGGTGTCACTGGTCTGGGGTCATGCAACCAGACTCCAGTCCAGGTTTCCTGGTTTCACAGCCCAATACTTTCTTTACTATAATATGTCTTACGGGGCAAAAATTAGACTTGAATTTTGGAGTAATCCTTCCCAGCAAAATAGAGATGTTTTACAAATAATCAAAAACATCTTTTCTTCCTTTGGATTTTTTCATAGTATTGAGAACAATTAGGATTTGTGTTATGAATCAAACATTCAGAGTGGAAATATAACTCTCAAAGCAAGCAGGCAGATTCTATACCGAATACAATGCTGTAAGTGAAACATGCAAACGGAATCTGATTTCCTTATTAAACGATGTTAGAAAAGGAGGCTGTAGTTCTATCCTCAGATGCCCACTATTTTACGAAAAGTATTCCAATTGCCATACTAAGCTACTCAAATTATCTACCGCCACATAACAATCACCTCTGATTTAGAGGGAAAACATATCATTTTATTATATCCCCAATTCAGTGGGTCAGGGATTTGGAAAAGGTACAGCAGAGGTATCTTGTCTCTGCTCCACAGTGTGTGGGAACTCATCTGGGACAACTCAATACTGTGGGCGACTCAGCAGCTGGGCCCAGACCCACAGAAAGAAAGGCACATTCACTCTCACATCCGGAGGTGGGTGCCGCCTGTCATCTGAGATCCCAGCTGGGGCTGTTGGCCAGAGCACCCACACGTGGCATCTCCAGATGATCCCTATGCCTCTTTACAGCATGGTGACCGGGTTCCAGAAGTAAATGTCCCAACATTCGCCTTCTAGTAATGGTAGTGTGAGAAGATCAGGAGAGTCACTTCCACAGAAATAAGTATAAAACTGGACAACCTTATCAAAAACAACCATTTCAGGTCACTGGAAAGTAACCAAAGATAGACAAAAACTTGAGAAGTGTTTACTCATGAAAACTGTCACTGCATTGGGTAAGTTCAGTGACTCTTGGCTTTCTTGCCTAAGGGCATCCCCAGCTAAGGTAATAAAACCCTCAGCTTTACCTGCTGAAGGCGGTGGTCTGGGTTCAAGCTGGCCAGTAAACCAGCTAGAACAAGGCAATATTAGAAGTAAGAGAAGCTTAGAAAGGTGGAGATAAGTCTCCACATATCTCTGGCTGACTGCTAATGCACAGATGCCCCCAGGGAAACCCCAAAGAGCCCAGCAAAAACTGCAAGCCCAGGGGATGTGTACAAGGACACAGGTAGTAGTGGGCCCTTAGAGACAATCTGAGCATCCCTCACTAAAGGAACAGATAACATAGTGGAGAATACATGTTCATGGAAGCCACAGTCTAGATGTACATACCACAAAACAGAGGAATCTTAAAAGCCTATATGAGGGATAATAGTAATAATAATAGTAACAATAATAACATCAACTAACACTTACATAGAACTTAGTAGGAGCCCCATGAGTCAGGGAGTTTTCTAACATATTTCTATATATTAACTCATTTATTCATCATAACCCTAAAAGGAAGTGCATCAGCCTGGGTTCAGTCAGAGAAGTATAACCAACAGGAGATGTAGTTATTAAAAGATTTTTTACAAGGAACTGACTTACACAAATGTGGAGGCTGGATAAGCAAGTCTGAAATCCATAGTGCAGGCAGTCACAATGGGAAGATCATGGGCAGGTTCAAATTCATGGGCACAGGAGGAAGTTCTCATCAACTGGCAGGTGGGAAGGGAAGAGCACAAGCAGGATGAAACTTCAGCTGTCATTCACAGGCAGAATTTCTTTTGTGAGAGCGTGATAGGCATAATTCTAAGAATGAGCCCCAATGACCTTCACCCTTGTACAATCACCTCCCTTTTGAATGAGAGAGATATCACTCCCATGATGATATGATGTTACCTTATATGGCAAATGGAAGGTTATCTGGATGGGCCTGATCTAATCACACGAGACTTTTAAAGGCAAAGAGTTTTCTCTGGCTGGTAGCAGAAGAAGAAGACATTTTTGTTTGTTTGTTTTTTGGTTTTGGGGTTTTTTGGAATTTTATTTTATTTATGAAGTAAGACATTTGAAGCGTAAGTGCTGGCTTTGAATACAGAGCAGGGCACATGCCAAGGCATATAGGTGCTCTTTAGGAGCTGAGAAAAGCTCTCATGCAACAGCCAGAAAAAAAAGTGAAGCCTCAGTCCTTTAGCCACAAGTATCTGAATTTAGCCAACAACCTGAATGAGCTTGAAAGCAGATTCTTGCCCACAGCCTCCAGGTGAGACCCCAGCCCTGCAACACCTTGACTTCAGCCTTGTGAGGCCCTGAACAGAGAATCCAGTTGAGCCTGCCTGTACTTCTGACCTAAAGAACTGTGAGGTAATAAATGGGTGTGTTTTAAGCTGCAAAGCTGTGGTAATTTGTTTGGCAGCATTACAGACTTAATGTTTGTGTCCCCCCAAAACTCATATGTTGAAGTCCTAAACACTAGTGTGACTGTATTTGGAGTAAGGGTATAATTGAGGATAAATGAGGTCGTAAGGGTGGACCCCTGATCCAGTAGGGTCAGCGATCTTATAAACACCAGAGAGCACTCTCTGCCCACCCTTCTTGCTCGCTCCCTCTCTCCCATGTGAGGACACAGCAAGAAGGCAGAAGTCTGCAAGCCAGGAAGAAAACCTTCATGATGGTTAATTTTTGTGTCAACTTGACTGGGCCACGGGGCACCCAGATAGTTGGATAAACTTATTCTGGATGTGCCTGTGAGGGTGTTTCTCGATGAGATTCACATTTTAAGCAGTAGACTGAGTACAGTAGGTTGTCCTCCCCAGTATGAGTGGGCCTTAGTCAATGCATTGGAGGCCTGAATAAAACAGAAAAGGCTGAGTAAGGGAGAATTCACTCTCTCTACCTGACCGTCTTTGAGAAGGGACTGACTGTTTTTGAGCTGAGACATTGGTCTTCTCCTGCCTTCAGGCTCAGACTAAGACTGTAACTCACACCATCAGCTCTCCTGCTTCTCAGACCTTCAGTCTAGAACTACACCATCTGCTCTCCTGAGTCTCCAGCTTGCTGACTGCAGATCTTGGGAGTTTTCAGGCTCCATAATCAAGTGAGCCAATTCTTCATAATAATCTGTCACTCTGTCTTTGTGTATGTATGTATGTATGTATTTATAATTTAAAAATGCACGAGTGGACCTCCATGTCTTTTTCCTGATCTTAGAGAGAAACATTCAGTCTGTAATCATTAAATATGATTTGTTTTTCATAGATATTATTTATCACATTGAGGAAGTTCCCTTCCATTCCTAGTGTCTTGAGTGTTTTTATCATGAAAAGGTGTTGAATTTTGTCAAATAATTTTTCTGCATCTTATAAGATAGCCGTGTGGGTTCTGTCCTTTATTCTACTTATATAGTATATTACACTTTAATTGATTTCAGATGTTAAACTGATTTTCCTTTCCTGGGATAAATCCCATTTGGTCACTGTATTCTTTTGTTATGTTGCTGAATTTGGTTTATTAGTATTTTGTTAAATTTTTTGTGCCTATATTCAATAGAGATAGTGGTCTGTAGGTTTTTGTTTTCATTTGATGGCTTTGTCTCTTTTTTATATCTTTTTTTAATATTAGTCTCATAGAATGAGTTGGAAATTTTTGCCTCTTCCATTTTTTGCAAAAGCTTTGGAGAATTTGTATTACTTCTTTAATTTTTTTTTTTTTTTTTGGCTGCATTGGGTCTTCGTTGCTGCGTGCGGCCTTCTCTAGTTGCGGCGAGTGGGGGCCACTCCTCACTGCGGTGCTCAGGCTTCTCATTGCAGCGGCCCCTCCCGTTGCGGAGCCCGGGCTCTAGGCTTGCAAGCCTCAGTAGTTGTGGCACGCAGGCTCAGTAGTTGTGGCACACGGGCCCAGCTGCTCCGTGGCATGTGGGATCCTCCCGGACCAGGGCTCGAACCCGTGTCCCCTGCACTGGCAGGCGGATTCCCAACCACTGCGCCACCAGGGAAGCCCTCTTTAAATGTTTGACAGAATTCACCAGTGAAGCCATATGGACCTAGGCTTTCTTTGTGAGGATTTTTAAAATTTAATCTCATTACTTGTCATAGTTCTACTCAGATTACCTAATTTTTTCAGTCAGTTCAGTAGTTTGTGCCTTTCTAGGAATATGTACATTTCATCTAAGTTACCTAATTGGTTGACCTAAGTTTATTTATAGTATTCTTTTATAATATTTACTTCTTTAAGGTTGATAGTGATGTTCCCTCTTCCACTCCTGATTTAATAATTTGAGTCTTCTCTCCTTGATCACTCTAGCTAGAGCTTTGCCAATCTTCTTATCTTTTTTCAAAGAATCAACTTTTGGTTTTATTGATTGTCTCTATTGACTTTCTGTTCTCTATTTCATTTATCTCTACTCTATATATTCCTTCTGCTCTTCTTTTCATACTCCTTATGGTATAAAGTTAGGTTATTGATTTGAGATTTTTTTTAATATAAGCATTTAAAGCTTATATTAAAGCTCTTTAAGCACTACCTTAGATGCATCCCATACATTTTGGTATGTTATGTTTTCATTCATCTCAAAGTATTTTCTAATTTCCATTTGTTATTTAGGAGTGTGTTATCTAATTTCTATATTTGTGCATTTTTCATATATCTTTGTTACTGATTTCTTTTTTATTGAAGTATAGTTAATTTACAATGTTATGTTTCAGGTATACAGTAAAGTGATTCAGTTATATATATATATATATATACACACACACATATATATACATATATATATTTATTGTTACTGATTTCTAATTTCCGCTGTGTTTAGAAAACGTACTCTGTATGATTTATTCCTTTTAAATTTGTTGTAGTTTGCTGTATAGCCTAGCAGGTCGTCTATCTTGAAAAATGTTCCACATGCATTTGAGAAAAATGTGCATTCCATTGGTGTAGGGTAGAGTATTCTGCAGTCTAGTGGGGTAGTTGGTTTACGGTGTTGTTCAAGTCTTCTGTTTCATTATTTATTCTGCTTACTGTTCTATCCATTAATGAAAGTGAGGAATTGAAGTCTCCAACTACTATTGATGAAATTTCAATTCTGTCAGATTTTGCTTCATATACTTTGGGGCTCTGCTGAGCTCCTCAACAGATAGACTGATCTTTTTATCATTAAAATGTGTTTGTTTTAATTAAACATAATTATGTTTAATTGAACATAATTTAAAATGTCCATCTCTCTAGTAACTTTTTTTGTCTTAAAGTCTGTTTTGTCTGATATTAGTATAGCTACTCCTGGTTTCTTGTGGTTGCTGTTTATATGACATAAATTTTTCCATCCTTTTACTTTCAACTTACTTGTATCTTCAGCCTAAAGTGTGACTCCTACATACAGCATGGAGCTGGCTCTTGTTTTATACCCTGCCTAACAATCTCTGCTATTTGATTCTATTGTTTAATTCATTCTGATTTAATGCTATCGTTGATATGTTTGGATTTACATCTGCCACTTTTTTTGCTTTCCAAAGGTCTCAGGTCTTTTTTTGTTCCTCTGTTCCTTCTTTACTCCTTTCTTTTACATTAAATAAACACTGTCTGGTGTAATATTTTAATTTTTAATGTTTTTCACTACATTTTTAGTTTTTTTAGTGCTTGCTCTAAGGCTTATCATATACATCTTAACTTATCAGAATCTACTTTAGATTTATACTAACAATTTCAGTGAGATACAGAAATATTACTCCTATATAGTTTTATTTCCATTTCCCCTTTTTTGTACTACTATTGTTATACATATTATGTTTATATATGTTCCAAACCCCAAAATACATTGTTATATTATTACTTTATATAATTTTATGTTTTTTAGAGAAGCTGAGAGAATAAATGAGAGCAAGTATATATTTAGAGAGTTTGTTACATCCATTTTTATTTATCATTTCCGGTTCTTTTCATTTGTTCCTTTTGTTTGAATTATCATATGGTGTCATTTTACACCAATACAACTTTTCTCCCACCTACCTTCTTTGCACTATTATTGTTTTATATATATTACATCTTTCTAGGTTATAGGCCCAATAATTCAGTATATGTATAATTTATACAATTGCTTTTAAACTAGTTAAGTGAAGGAAGGAGAAGAAACACACTTACAGTGTCTTTTCTAATTACCTACATAATAACTTTTACCTTTCTCAGTACACTATCTTTTTATGCAGAATTGAAGTACTGTCTGGTCACTTGCTTTCAACCTTAACAATTTTCTTTAGCATTGCTCTTAAGATGTGTCTAATATCAAATGGTTTTTGTTTGTCTGGCAATATCCTTCATTTTTGAAAGACAATTTTGCTGGATCTATTTTTGGTTGACTTTTTCTTTTATTGCATTGAGTATGTCATCTCACTGCCTTCTGGATTCCACTGTTTCTAGGAGAAAGCAATTGTAAATCTTATTGGGGCTCCCTTGTACATGACATGTCATTTTTCCTGTTGCTGCTTTCAGAATTTTCTCTTTGTCTTCAGCTTTCAACATTTTTACTATAATGTGTTGGTGCAGATCCCTCTATTTATCCTACTTGGAATTCACTGCTTCTTAGATGTGTAGATTGATCTTTTTCATCAAATTTGGGAAATTTAAAGCCATTATTCTTTTCAATACGTTTTCTGTCCCTTTCTCTTTGCCTCTCCTTCTAGTATTTCCCATTTTGCATGTGTTAGTGTGCTTAATGGTATCCACGTTTCTCTGAAGCTCAGTTCAATATTATTTGTTCTTTCTTCTCTGTTCTTCAGATTGTGTAATCTCTATCAATCTGTCTTCAAGTTCACTGATCCTTTCTTCTTCCATCTGAAATCTATTGCAGAGCCCCTCTTCGTGAATTTTTCATTTTGGTTATTGTACTTTCAACTCCAGAATTTCCATTTAGTTCTTTTTATATAATTTCTATTTCTATTGAAATTTCCTATTTGATAAGATCTTGTCATTGTACCTTCCATTACTTCTTTAAGCACTATTTTCTTTAGTTCTTTAAACATATTGATAATAGTTGATTCAAAATCTTTGCTAAGTCCAACATCTGGGTTCTCTCAAAACCCAGACGTTGCCTGCTCTCTCTGTTGCCTGCTCTTTTTTCCTGCATAATGAATCACACCTTCCTTTTTCTTTGCATGTTTCATCATTTTTCTTTGAAAACTGGACATTTCGGATAATAGATTGTAGTGGCTCTGCATATTGACTCTCCACCAACACCTCTCTGGGTCTTGTTTTTATTGTTGCTTGCTTGTTTATTTGTTTAGTGACTTGACTATTTCTATGAAGTCTATTTCCCCCACAGTGTGCAGCTATTTCCCCCACACTGTTGCGGTGTCAAGACATGCTTACAGTCACCCTGTAACAGTTGTTTACAACAACTGTTAAGTGACAGTTGTTTTACCAGGACTCTCTTTAATTGTCTCCTTCTTTGATCTCTTTTTTAGCTTCCTATGCATCTGCCTCTGTTCGTATCACACCCAACTCTTAGCCTCCACAAACTGCTAGCTGATTTCTCTATTTTTTCATCAATATCCTGTGTCACAAATTGCTCCACAGCCCAATCCAATTAAAGTCAGACCTCTTTGCAAGGACAGTATTTGAGGTCAGCCTCTGAAGCTTGTTTCAATCCCAGGAGGGCTCTTTTAGCTGTCTCTTTTTATAATTCTTTCAGTTAAACTTCCAGCTGCTCTACAATTTAACTTGTTGCTATCATGGAATTACCAACCTCCTCATAATTATTTAGTACCAAAAAATCTGCACTTTTTTTTTTTTGGCCATGCCACACAGCTTGTGGGATCTTAGTTCCCCAACCAAGGATCGAACCACCCAGGGCCCCGGCAGCGAGAGCACTGAGTGCTAACCACTGGACAGCCAGGGAATTCCGAGAAGCCCACTGTTTTTGATAGCACCCTTAGGTTTGAACTTTACCACACTCCATTCCAAATAAAATCAATGCTCTTAGGGAGAACTATGGAGCTCTCTGTTCTTATAGCCTCTCTCTCTCTGGCAAAACCTCTGTGCCACTGCTCTTGAATTGGGACAGGGACAGGGGTTTGCTTCTTCTGGAGTGATATCCCTTCTTTGTGAAGTGGCCACTTCTTTGTGGCCACTGGGAGAGAACAGTAGCCCTGATCTTCTTGGTTTGCTTCTCCTGACATGGAAACTTGAACCTATGAACGAGCAGGGGTAAAAGTCCCACTATTCTTGACCTGCCTGAGTTAGAGCTTCTGCAACCTGAAGCCAGGGGTGGAGGATGAGAAGTTCTGGCAGCTTGCTCCTCCAGGGAAGAAACTATAGACCTAGACTGGGGTCTGGCAGAAGTGGAAGCCCTTGTTGGCTACCCCCACCTGGAGTAGAATTTCCATCACACAGAGCTGGGAGGGAAGGGATGGCCCATGGCTCATGTGCCACAGATTAATAGTTCTTACAGCGATTTAGTAGATTTTCTCAAATAAATGTTTTTCCATTTGCTATGTACCCTTAGGAAAATTTCCAGAAACTTTAAATGGTTGTTTATTTAATGTTTCATGGGTTAGAGATTTGTAGCTGAGGAGAAGATCAGTGGAGCTCCTCAAACTGCCATTTTAGAAGTGTTCCTTCTCTATTTCTTTAACAGATGAGATTTGCCCTAAGGTTAAGACCCAGGAGCGACCCTTAGAAAAGGAACTCTGCCAAACCAGGAGACTTGAAGAGGAACCTAAGGTTGGAGGCCACCAGGACTAACCTACAGAACTGTGAAGACTCTGTACTCTGCTCACCAAGCCATGTGCCCATGGAGCCCATGGAGCTTGTCAATTCAGAAGAAGTAGCACAGTTTTCTAACATGTACAGGCAGAGGGACATTTTTTTTTCTAATTCACACAAAGGCACCAATGTACTTGCACAGCTCTAGAAGCTACAGAGAATCCAGCTGACGGGTTATGTAGGATGAGTCAACCATACAGAGCAGCAGTTCCCAATTTTGGCTGCTCATTAGGCTCACTTGGGGAGCTGTTGAAAAATATCAATGTGAGGGTCCCACCTAGACCAATTAACTCAGACTCTCTTAGGATGGGGCCCAGCCATCAGCATTTTTAATAGCCCCTCAGGGGATTCTAATGTACAGCCAGGATTCAGAACCACTGATCTAGAACCTGGAGCCAGGGGAATGGGATTCTTTGTTCCCAAACACCTCAAGAGGATGTAGGCTGATGATGGAGTTCCAGTGTTGGCAGCTATAAAATGCTTTAAGTAAATAGTGAGGAAAATTGGCAGAGCAAAGTGAGTCAAATTATAGTGAGTAATTTCTGTCCTGAAAGAATTCACTAAATCACTGTCCCCAAGCAGTAACAAAAACAGACAATGACACTGTAAACATAGTTTCCACACCCCCCACCATAGGTCCTAATTGCTATGGCTCTCCCAAGCCAGGTCCATTATGTCCCCTTGTGTCATAATGATGTCTACAGTGGCAGACTTTGCCCACTCCTTTGGCCACACTCTACTCCATGTTATTCTTGGCATAGATATGATCAGAGGCTGTCTTTATAAAGGCATTAGTTCCCAAATGCCAGAAAATATGGTAACTTATCCCAGGGACAGACTGTCATGCTTTAATAAAAGGAACTCTGCTTAGTTCCCAGAATTTTCTAGCCCAAAAAAAATACTACTGCATAGAAATAAATTTATAAAATGTTGAGGGGATTCTCTAGATCATTTGTGATTTCTTCTTCAAATCTTGGATGTTCAGGCTTGGAGGGAGTCCTCTCTGTGCTCCATAAATATTTCGTTGCCTCTCTTCCTTCTTTCAGAGACTCATGACTCACTCCCCAAAAAAATCATAGGACAGTAAAATTGGAAAGCTTGGTGGAGGAGATCTTCTAAACAAGGGAAGGCAGATACACGGCTTATATGACCCACTCCCCCATCCTTTACTGCCTCAAATAAAAGAGACTAATTCACAGTGCTCCTTCCTGGGAACCCACCTCCAGGCAGACACTCCAGAGTGGAAAAGTGAGTAGAAACTTCTTTACCTCTGAAGCAAACCAAAGACAACTTAGTACAGCGGGAAGAGTTTGTCCAAGAATCAGACATGGGTTCAAATTCTAGCCTAACTGCGCTAGATGTTGACCTTAAAAAGTTACTCCATCTCTCTGTATCTTGTCTGTGAAACGGCAGAACTAATGCCTACCAGGGTTATTGGATTAATTGATCTCAACGATCCACCTGGCATATATCAGATACTTGCCCCGGTCTTGCCCCCCACCTCAACACAGAAACTCATGTGCATGTGCGCGCACGCACAGACACACACACACACACACACACACACACACACACACACACACACTCCTTCCCAAGAGAAGAAAATGAATGAAGCCCTAGAGATGAAGTGACTTGCTAGTTAGTGACACACAGGTCAGTGACAGTTACTAGTATTCAATGAAGGGGACTCAGTTAATAAAAATAACTACCTCAACTCAGGATAAATGGCTTTTAAGTGTTACCTGGATTGGTCTAGTAAAAAAATATGTTCTTCCCACAAAACTGCCCGCTCAGAGAAGAAACATACTAGAGGCCACTGTGTGCGAAGATTCTGGACTAGGCAGGTTTTGCCTGTACAATACAAAGAAAAGCATTGGATTCCTGGGCCTGGTGATGAAGTTTCTTGGAAGGAATGTGTCACTCTTTAAACGATTAAAAAAGACATTTCTCTCTGCGGCCTTAGTTGGGTTTCCTCTCTTATCTTTCAGAGTGCCTGACACATAAGGAAGTGCCCCCAGGAATTTTAAAGTCATCAGGAGACCAGTGCAGATCTGAGAACAGCCTTCCACCCTCATCCCCTGACTTACCCCCTGCATTTTTCCATCTCCCCAGCCCTCCTGTTTTCTGCATTTTTTAAAACTTCTTTATATTTATTCTAGTGGTAGCCTGCCATGCAATAAAAGAATGGGGAAAATCTCATTAAAATTATATCAAAAGGAAAAAGATGGAGTAGGGCTTGAAATTCCTGCAATCTACACACAATAACCTAATCAACTAGAACACACAGGTTAAATGGAGTCCACCCTATGGTGAGCCTGGATGATTAAACCCCCTCCCAGGGAACTGTTACCTTCAGGATACCTAGTGGTGAGCCATATTAAAATGCAGCCATGAAAATACCTCACATTTAAGAGCACTTTTAACCTTCCCACTCACTTTCACAACTATTTATCTTACTGACTTCTGCACAAGGGCCCTGGGGGGGGGGCGAGAAAAGCTATTGCTATTATCCTGTTTTGATAGTTAAGGTAAAGGAGGCAGCGAGGTTTCTCTGAGGTCCCCTAGTTAGTTATGGGGAAGCCAGGCTAAGAGCTCAGTATTGGTTAAAACAGACCCAGGCCGAAAAGATTTCAGATGACTGACTTGAAAATTATCCTAGCATCTTCCTTTCCCTCGGCTTCTCATTTGAACTTGATATGAACCTGAATAAGTGGGAGAACACAGCATTTATCCAAAACTGAAAGTCAGGGTCCTTAAATTCATCTTAGCCTGGAAACACAGGAATAACAAGAGATCAGAAACCCATATGCACACTGCCACGGTCAGTAAACTGAATAAATATACCTCTTAATAAATTTGTACTGATTCCTCTTAAAGTTAATTCATACTAGTTTCAGTCAGGGCAAATTTTCTCAATCAAAAAATATTAAAAGTAGAAATGTGTGGGGCAGTGGGGAAATTTGAAAAACAATTTTAGCCTTAAAAAAAGGTTCCAGGTTCTAAAGGGCTAGAAATCACTCCAGACTATTTCTCTGCCCACCCTCCACTCAAAATTCACCATTTCTGATTTCCATTCCTTCAGGGGTGTGCTCTCTGCTTTAAAATGATAGTAAGCTAATATGATAATATAATACGTATTAATAATTTAATGCTTACCCTTCCTAGGTAATATATGTGCATTTTAAATGGGTCTTTTTAGACAACACACTTTAATCTGAAGCAAACTTCCAAACCCATCGTTCTCTAGCTCTGACCTCTCACCTGAGTTCCAGACTGTATATTCTTAGCTTACTAAAACATCTCCACTTGAGCCTCCCACAGGCATTGAAACTCAATACGTCCAAAACTGATCCTCCACTTCCATTCTTTATCTCAGTGACTAACAACACCAACCATCCATTTATCAAAGCCAGAGCCCTGGCAGTTATTCTAGGCTCTTTACTACCCCACCCCCAGTTTATAGCTGGGTCAATCCACGTAACTCAGCATTTCCCAAACTGTGTTCTATGAATATCCTGTCAATAGACAAAGTAGTTTCCTTGATTAAATAAGTTTGGAAAACACTGAATCAGACAAAGTTAAACCTTTATTATAAGACTTAAGAGTTTCTAATACGTTGCCTTACATTACAAATATTCAAAAGTAAAATATACCACTTAGTGTTTCCCCAACTCATTTGCCCAAGGAACACTTATCTTCCTTGCAGAGTATCTTACAGGATCTGTGTCTTATAGAACACACTTTGAGAAATACCATGATAAGAAATATTCAAAATGTGTTTTATTATCATAAACTGTCTCAGGCAATGTCTGTGATGTAGATGAGTAATGTATGTATTTAAAAAAAAAAACTGAAAGGCTGAGGCATTTTATGATTTGAAAGCCAGAAATGTGAAAGAAAATATGTCTTTCCAAATATTTATTGGGAAATTGTAGCCAAAATAGCACCGATATTTTGAGGGCACTTCTTCATGAAGTGAGTTTGTACATAAGAATGGGAGAAAGTGGGAAAGGATGGATACGCAACACAGGGCAAATAGGAGTTACCTCTGGGCTGTGCTGTTAAAGAGGAAGAGGGACTTGCCTGGTGGTGCAGTGGTTAAGATTCCGCACTTCCAATGCAGGGGGCGTGGGTTTGATCCCTGGTCAGGGAACTAAGATCCCACATGCTGTGTGGCCAAAAAAAAAAAAAGTAAAGAGGAAGAGAGGGAGGTTGCCAAGGCATATTCTGCAACTGTCTGTATGGTTTGACTTTGTTAGAGCAATCATATGTTACTTTTGTAATTTGTTTTCCTGAAAAATCAATACAGAAAAAAAAAACCAAATAAATAAAGTGCTTGGGATAGTAAGTACTATTTTTAAAAATCAATCTGAAAGAATAAAAATGCAAGAAGAGCCAAGACGTTTCTTAAAAAGTAAAATAATTTGCAAGAACTTGTATTACCAATTATTTTAATGTCTTTAAGTCATAGTCATTTTTAAAATGAGAGTGGCATGGGTATATAGACAAACAGATGAGTGAAATCAAATATAAATTCCACAAATAGAATCAAGGAGGTATGAAATTCAGTGTAAGGTTAAGGTGGCATTTCAAAGCAGTGGAGAAAGATAAACTCAGTAAATTTTATTAAAACAATAGATTGCTATTTCCCAAATAAATATGCCTATATTCCTAAATTTTTACACCAAAATAAATTTGATAGACCAAATATTTTAAAGTTATCCATGAAGCCATGAAAATAATAGAAGAAAATATGTATAACTATTTTTATAATCTTGGTTTGAAGGAAGCCTCTTTAAACTTACAAAAAAGCCAGACATGATAAAAACAAAAGATCTTATTTGCAGTCAAAAAATCATGCATCAACAATAGAAAAATTCTCTAAAGCAAAAATCATGGCAAGGTTAAAATACAAATAATACATAGAGGAAAATGCAACATATATGACAGAGGGCTAACATCTTAAAGCATTAAAACCCCCTTTCAAATCAGTGAGAAAATGATGACTACCAGCAGACCCAAAAATTATAAGTCCCAATTTCTTAAACTTAGCATTAATTA
Organism: Balaenoptera borealis; assembly: GCF_965194805.1. Classification (NCBI taxonomy): domain Eukaryota; kingdom Metazoa; phylum Chordata; class Mammalia; order Artiodactyla; family Balaenopteridae; genus Balaenoptera; species Balaenoptera borealis. The sequence continues at coordinate 49,380,690 of NC_138875.1, read as the reverse complement.
AAATTAGAGTTAAAATCAGAAATCACAAGCTTTTCATAGCAGGAATATTGAGAAAATGAATCACTGAGCAAGGCTTTAACATTTTATTAAAAGATAAGGAAGAAAATTTAAAACTCTGATACTTATATTTAAAACTCAGGTACTTATATTTAAAACTCAGATAAAGATAAGGAAGAAAGTTCAGGATATTTAAAACTCAAAGAAATTAAGAATAAAAATACTACCCAGGTTGGAGTGAAGTTTCTTTCTTACCATCTTAATACTTAATCAATAGCTTTTCATTATAAAATTGAACCCTGGATAAGTCATTTGCAAGAAGCTCTCCTGTGAGGTTCTCGTTTATAAATAATATTTTATTATTATATAAACCTTTAATACTGAAATTACTAAGTATGCTTATTTGCTTGTTACAGGAGACTGTATTTACTCATTGTTCATTTGTTGTATAAAAAATGAATTTAATTCATCAGTGTAACATTTAAGTCACTGATTTTTACTGACATTTTAAATAATTCAAATAGGAAGGAAGGAAGGGAAGAAGGAAGAAGGGAAAGAGAGAGAAAGGAAGGGAGAAGGGAGGGAGGAGGGAAAGAGTAAGGGAGGGAAGGAGAGAGAGAGAGCAAAAGAAAAAGAGAAAAGAAGGAAAGTCTGTTCCAGTTTTCCTAGAGTTAGAAAATCAGCTTTTTTTCTTCCTGCATAAATTATAATGCAAACAAAAAAGAATGGTAATTACAGTCAAAACAATGCAAAATTTCAACTTTTTCCTCAACATGCTTTAATACAAAAAATTGGCAAAGAACATTGTATCAGTCAAGATTGTTTTTGGCTGAAAGCTACAGAAAACCTAACATTGTCTAAGCAATAAATACATTTAATTACTTCAAAGGACAAGAAGTCTGTGACAGAAAATTCTAGGGATTGATTCAGCCTTTCACTAATGTCAACTTTCTAATCAATATCTCTAGAATCCTCTTGCAAAAATCACCTCCTTAAAAAAAATCCAAAGCAACTAGGAAGCTTCTCCAGCTGGGAAGCCCCTGCCAACCCCTAAAGGCTGAATCATATCCCCGCTTAAGCCCCCAATACACACATCTATCCTAGCACTTGTCACAGTGTCTGATGCTCACTTTTCACAACTGCCTTCACCAGGCAATGAGGGGCTTTCCTTCTGATTTCTAGGACCAAACAAGTGCCAGGTACACGTAGAGGCCCTCAATAACTGTTCTTTGGATGGATGAATACTAGAGACACCCTCTTAAGCAAGTGGAAACAGTTACGGAGCCCACGGACTTTCATCATCCCTCAGACACTGTTTTGAACCTTGCAACTAAGCGGGACAAAACAAAAGGCAACCGTGCCATTTAACAATAGGAAATTCTATAAAGATGCAGACGTAGAGAATGGACTTGAGGACACAGGAAGGGGGAAGGGTAAGCTGGGACGAAGTGAGAGAGTGGCGTGGACATATGTACACTACCAAATGTAAAATAGATAGCTAGTGGGAAGCAGCCACATAGCACAGGGAGATCAGCTCCGTGCTTTGTGACCACCTAGAGGGGTGGGATAGGGAGGGTGGGAGGGAAACGCAAGAGGGAGGGGATATGGGGATATATGTATACATATAGCTGATTCACTTTGTTATACAGCAGAAACTAACACACCACTGTAAAGCAATTATACGCCAATAAAGATGTTAAAAAAATAATAATAAGGGAATTCTGAAATTCTAAAGCCAAAGGCAATGGGATCGTTCAGAACATCAACTGGCAGGTCACACACCATGAGACTAGAAAGGGCACAGAGACACTGGCCTTGCCAGGTTGGTTCCAGTTCTAACCCTGAAAAATTGAACCCAAAGTTGCCCCTGCTGCCAGCACCACTTCTCACATGCAAGAGAATGTGTAAAACATTTAGGGGAACCCTTCATTCTTTTCCTTCAGGTTTCACAGGAAGTCTCTTTTCCCCAAAATTAGGCTTTCTCTCTTTTACTCCCCTTTCTTCCTTGCTAACCAGCCCAGGGGAGCCCTTTACTGACCCTCTTGGAGGAAATTCTCTCATCTTAGTCAGCACTGCCTCCACCATGAGAACTTTGCTCCTGAAGGTTTAGCACAAATTTAGACTTTGGAAACACAAAAACCAGAGACTAGATTCTACAGCAGATGGGGAGGCCCTGTCAAGGTGAAAAAGATGGAAATAGAAATAAACATTGGGGCAAAATGAGTCTCACTGTGTTTGTTGTTCTAGTAAGTCTTTGCATTCCTGCAAAGGAAACTTACTCTTCCTCCAGGTGCCCCCAGCAAACTGCATCTCTGTCCCAAACTAGTTTTTCAGAATAGGAATTCCCTCAAGCAAAATATCCCATGGTAGAGTGGGCACTAGCTTCCTCAGGCTCGAGTTGGTGAGCCCCTTTTCAGAGCACATCTCCTGCCTCACTGAACTGGAGGTCACTTAATCTAGGAGACCCTCAGCTTCTCCCTTCTGCACCTACAGCCCCATCTACCAGAGGGAGTCTGGCCGCAGGTAAGACTATTTCATGTCAGAGTTTGGCTTCAAGACAGTGGGTACTGTGGCTGGCGGGTTCCCCAGCTCCGTCTGCTCCCTTCCTCCTCAGCTGAGTCTGGGAGGGTGCCTGGTGCAAGAGGTGAAGCAATTCTCACATGATTCTCAAGTCTCATAAGTCAAGAAGCCAAGAGTCAAGAGTCAAGATCTGACTCTGTCTCTCCTTTCTCAAGACCCCCTCAACCCTACCTTAGTTTTGTCATTATCAGCTGTGGTTCTCTATTGTCTACCACGAAAAGTTCACTTATATCCTACAAGAAAAGGAAAGAGAGGGGAACTTGTGTTTCCCAAATTCTTGGAACTATTTTTAAAGCATTGCACTTCCAAGGCTGGGCAGCGTTCTGCAGACAGGGCACAGTCTCCCCCAGCTCATGGGCCCCAGGCTCCTGCAGCAAGCTGTGTGCCTGTTTGTGTGTTGTATGTTGAGCCAGCTCTGGGAAAGGGGAATTCTCCCTGCCTTTCCAAAAAGCCCCAAAAGTGTCCCTTGGGACTTATCTGTTGTCCCCACCAGCCTTAACTGTCAGGAACTGTGGTGGAGCCATGAAGTTCACTTCTCCTTCCCTTTCTAGAAGATTCTCCTGAATATCAAATAATTTAATCTCTTCTGTGGATCCCATTAAGGTACCCTCCTTCTGGTTTCTACCCACCTCAACCCCTCCTCTCCTTCGTCCCTCTGTTACCTTCTCTGAGTCTGTCCCTGAGGGTTAAAGCACCCTGTGACACTCTTAAACTCGAATTCTTCACAATCCACCTCACACTCCATGGTTACTCCCAAGAGTCCACCTCATCTTTGCCCACCAATTCCCTGCCTGGGTCATGGCCTTTGCCTCAAAATGGTTATCCTCTAGTTTGAGGGAAAAAAACAGTCTCCCATGAACTTCCTCAAGAGGCTTAGAAACCCTGGATCTGGCCCTACTCATGACAAGCACAAATCGTAGTTTACAACTCTTTATTTTCATAAATTCTTTACTTTTTATATTAACTCACTTTATTTCTGTATTGATACCACATTCTTCCAGGCTGGTAGAAATTCAGTCTCACTTCTTTTAGAATCCACCTTCTTTCCCCAGGGTTGTGTTCAAATTCTAAGGAGACCTCAGACAGTGCTAGCATGTTTAGTCCCCACAGGAAGCCATGACGTGCCTGTTCTTTATTCCTTTGTGCCCCCTTGGGCCCAATGGCTCTCTCCCCAGCTGCCATGGCACTTGCTGGGGCACAGGAACCCTTTATTCTTTGGGTGCCACTTTGTGGCTCAGGAATTTCTGCAAAGCCGTGCATAGTCTTTGAAGACTGGCTGTGTCACCACATCCCCCTGGAACTGTCCAAACTGCAGGGCACACAGCCCTCCTTCCAGCGCCCATCAACATCTCTGCTCTCCTCCCTTCCCCAAGCAGTCCCCTCCACTCCCTGGCCCAAGGGAATCTTCCTTTACTCAAAGAGAAAACTCTCTCTCCTCAAACCCTATTCTACCAAATTCTACCTATATCCCAAATCTTCTGGATTCCTCCCAGGGCTTAGATTTTAGAAACCAAAGCTACTTCCTCCTTCTCTTTGACACATTGTCATATCCCTCCCTTGTGGCAATGACCCTAGAAGACTTACTTAATCAGGTGGGGCAATAGAGGAAAAGGGGAGAATAAACTCAGGGGAGAAAGAAAGAGAAAAACATCAGTTAATATTTTTAAATGCCATCACGTTTGCATCTGCTTTTACCTGATTTGGAACTGTCTTGTTCTTAAATCTCAGGAGATACTAGTAATTGAAAGATGCCTTCCCTACAGGCTATTTCCCTTGTTCTCAGATCATGAGCCTTGCTCTTTCCTTATCCCCAGCCTGAAAGTATGTTTTATACCTTCACCAAGAAGCCCAGATCCATATTTATAACAAATACTTCTCTCTCTCCATTATTACACTGAGGCATTCTTCTCAGCCCCTGGACCACTTCACATTCCATTAGGTGCTTCATCAGGAAAGGAAGAAAGAAGTGGGGTAGCTCAGAATGACTGCCTTCATTTGTTGATTTCTTTGTTTTGCACCAGAAAGCATTTCTGCATCTCAGTTGGCATATTCAAGCACAGTCAAGAGAAACCCCTCCTGTCAATTCCAATTCCACTCCATTTACTGGCAAACACAGTTGAATGAGCTGTTTAAATGTGGTTGCTACGAAAAGAAATGAATTTGAATTTGCATTTCATATTCTTTCAATTATTTATGGGTTGGGGTAACCCATATCTATGACTTTTCCCCTCTACCCTCCTGAATCATCACGAGAAAGCAGAAGGAAAAGTAACTCAGCACTTTCTTCAAAGCCTGATGGTGATTACTGCTTACTGTGCTGAACTGATTTTCATTAAGGACTCATACCCTGGCTTCTTATTATAGCCTTCAGACCTCTGAAGGTCTTTGGGTCAAGGGCTACCACTCTACCGAGCTAGAGGAGACCAAGTGTGATTTGAGAGGCCTCACCAGATACCAGGTGTTCTACCCTTCTGAAATCCCAAATATTAAAGTCATTTTTTAGGCTGCTTTCAGAAAAAGTCTTAATTAGTCACTATTTGAGTGATTCTTTGGGGGTTTTGGAGTAGGCCCCTTAAAGGTCACTGTTAGAATGTATATTTGTGACCTGCCTGCCATGGGGAGTCTCCCCTAATTTTCTCTCATTATCAGCTTAACTAACCATCACCTAAGAAGGCTCAGAGAATCTGGCCCTGCAAGGGAGACTTTTTGTAAAAACCTCAGGACTATACCGGGAACGGTGACAGGACAGGGGTTGACTATACACTATTCAGCCACCTGACTATTAAGTTCATGCACAGACTCCAGGAGAATATGCAAAACAGGCCCTTCCTCTAGAAAACAAACAAAATGTCTGCCTCTTCAATTAAAACTAGGAGGCTAAGCACAAAGGGATCAAGGCAGTCACCCGCTCATTCCAGGGCTGGATTTAGTTACCAAACCCATATTGTTAAGCCAGTCTCCTCCCGATTTAGTCCATTCTTATACCACTTATTTCCACCAAAGTTTATGCAGCCATTTTGGTGATTTTCTTAGGTTATTTTGTTTGTTTGTTTGTTTTTAATAAAGAAGGGCTATATTGGAAAATGAGGGTGGTGTATCACTAAAAAACAAATACAAGATTATAAAGAACTGACATGGTAACTAAAAGTATATTACAGAACAAAAGCCTAGAGAAAATGAACATAAACAAAATTAAAGGGCAGCATTTGGAGGTCCTTTAATTGCATGGTAATTGGGAGTCAAAACAGAATCTATTTAGAATCCACAAGGCCTATTAGGAGTCCAGAGGACCAATAGCAAGTCAACCAAAATTAGGAAAAGAAATCAGACTTTAATTGTAAACAGAAGACTAATCATTAGCTGTTCCCTTTCCCTAGAGTAGGTCATGGATAGCTGCCTGACATTTTACATTTTACTTTAAGTACAAAAAAAATTACACAAGTGGCCTGCTCATTAGCAGGTTTTTCTGTGTTAGTAGCCATCAGAAATCTAGCTAAAGCCCAAAATTAAAAAACGTCTTCCCAGTTCCTCCACAATAGTACTCTTCAAATTGTCCCGTACCCACCCTAGGTCTACAACTGTGACAGGGGACCACCTCCCCATTGCATACGTGCATGACAGCTCACCTGTGGCTTCATGCCAAGTCACCGCCTGATATGCAGACCAACTACATGTATGTTGAAAATATAGTCAGTCAACCTAAAGACTTTTAGAAATGTGTCTCACTGCTAAGTTGCAAAGAAATTTATTCAACAGCTGCCAGATTCATATGATAGAGGTAAATAAGGTCAGCATAAGCCATAATTACATACACATTGACATAGCATCAGTGAGCCTAAAGTTGATTACATCTTTTAATGACCATGCTTATTACATAGTAGACAAATACGATTTTTAATACTTAATCTAGCCATAATACCTTTAAATGTATTAGGGCTCCATTAGCCTAAAACATTAGAGCAAACTGTTGTTGAGTTAGAAATGAAATTATGACATTGTTTAAATGGCAGATTATGTTGAAAATTACCAACTGCTAAAATATGGAAAACTACCCCAATCTCTTACCTTTATTTGGTTTTACTTTAATACCCTACCATTCCTTTGTCAGATCCATATACTAATCTGCTCTGTGTAGGTTCTAGGAACATTTCTGTGGTATTAAAAAAAGTAGAACTAGGTCTACTTTTTAATTTTAGTTTACTAAATATTAAATTATTTATTAAGTGGATTTTTAAGCTTTTTAGGGATCCCATGAAATTCATATCCCAAGGGCTTTGTGTTACATGGGTTTAAAAAGACTGAATTAAGTCTTTCATTCATTTAATAAGCACCTGTTAGGTATAAGGTACCATGATGGGCATTGGAAAGACTACAAAAATGTATAAAGTGGCATAGGACTAATATAATAAAACAATGCCATAGGAGCTCAAAGGAATAGAGATGGTTTCCAGGGAAAGGATCAGGAAAGATTTCATGGAGGTGACAGAAAAAGAACTAGACTGAGAAGAGTGAAAAGAATTCTGTTCGATAGCTGAGCAGATACCTGAGCAGATACTCCATTCATTTATTTAGTATATATTTCTTGAGCTACAACCTGTGCCCCAAAATGTCATGGGTGAAGAAGCAGAGACAGATACACTCAAGAATACTGGCATAACTACCAGCAGACTGGCCATTAGGGCTGTGGTGAGAGAAACTGCTCTCGAGATACTGACTGGACTTGAACTGACTCATGAAGGGCCCTGAATTCCAGCCTGAGGAGTCTGGGCTTCACTTCTGGGCAATATGAAGCCACTAGATAACCATAATAGATAACCGCACCTCCTGGTTAGATTTATAACAGGGAGAGGAATGGTAGTCTCAGGTTTCACTTGGAAGAGAGAGAAAGGAGTCAAGGAAAGAAGGCAGAGTCTGCTGGAAATGCTTCTGGACATGAAGATGTGTCAGAACTAGTGTTACTGATTTGGAAGTCACACAGAGATGGTGTTTAAAGCCACCAATTTGCAAGAGATTATCTAGGGAGGATGACTATGTAGACTAGAGTGACAAGAGAATAAGATCAAACAGACCACACTAGAAAACAGGAAACTGAAGGAGTGGACGGTGGTCAGACACAGGAGAACTGTGGGGCAATGGCGTCTCAGGCATCCAGAAAGCAGAATTTCACGAAACAGGGAGTAAACAATCTACCTTACGCTACAGAGAGGTCACATAGAATGGAAACTGTAAGTGAGCAATTAGGAGCACTTGATAAACCAAATGTGAGAAGTTTTGTAGTTTTGTGGGAGCCAAAGCCAAAATACTGTGGCTTTTGAAGAGTGCGTAAAAGGGAGGAAGAGACAAAAGCCAGGCAGAATACTCTTTCAAGAAATAGAGCTAAATGGGCTCTAGCGAGGGATAGCAGTATCTTGGCCAAGGAAAGAATTATTTAAGATAGGGGCAATCTGGGAGCATTTCTATGTTTTAGGGAAGGAGCCAGAGAAAGGGAAAAATTAAAGATACAGGTAAAAATCGAATAAACTGATATAGTGACAATGCATAATCTAGGAAGTACTTTATAAGAAGCAATAAGTAGAGAACAAATGCCATGGTTTTCCCGGACCCCTAAAACCCACCACCACAGACTCAGGCACAACAACATGTTGAGAAAAAAAGACAAAGGAAAAAAATAGGAAACTCCAATCAGGACCAGGAACATAAGAAACGAAACACAGCTGTCCAGCATTTGTGAGGAGAATCCTCACCCAGGGGGACCTGAAGAACATTCTAGGATGACATCTCTGTACATGCCTACTGCCTCTACTGCCAAAGCATTGCAGTTGTTCCTGGCAATCCAATAAGTCCTGAGAGGGACGTCAGGCCCTGTTTTCAAAGACTGGTGCTTGTAGGCACCTCTTGAAAAGGGCAGGAGGGATTTCCCAGCTGTGGGTTTGATGGATTCAGTGAAGCCTGTGGAAGCGACAGAAGAATGAGGAAGGGTCCCTTTATACCAAAAAAGCAGTAAAGGGTAGGCTGCCTTGGTTCACCTATTCTTGGCCAAAGCGGTATAATTCTGTATGGCATTTTAATTAATTAAGTAGAGGAAAATTAATTAGAATGAGCAAGTAAAATTTAGCACATTACGTAAACGACTTCCAGTAAATGCCTCAGAAAACAACCCCAAATATTTCACTGAGAGGTGCAGCAAGTTTACTGTTGAATTTCTAGGGTGAACACTTTCAGGAAAGCACAGGTCCCTACAAAATCTCCAGTTGCTCCCACTTTCCAAAGGGCATCTCCCTACTGACCACTGAGCAAGGTTATGTTGTAAAAGACTCAGGCTGAGGAGAGGCCTACAGAGAGGGCTACAGGTGCTCCAAATTATCCCAGGGACTCTTGGTTTAGCCTATTAGAAGGTTAATCCTAATTCCTGTAAAGGAACCAGATTTGAAAACAGGTGTTTAGGAACAGAAGTGGCCCCAATGCCATGGCTAACAAAGCAGCCGGGCAAGTAGAATGTTCGGCGCACCATTCAATGATAACAGGTTTACTGATCGAAATGAAGCCTAAATTGGGGATGGCGGAGAGCATTTTACCCTATTTGACCTCTTAGGAATGTCACCCAGGGTGTCCTGGGGGGAGCAGAGCAGATAGAAGGAAAATGCGGACATGGCCCTCCCCCCACCTCCCCATCTGAGGTGGCTCCTTGTTACGGAACTGAAACAGAAAAACGAAAATGTTTCCAATTACTTTTGCAATTATTTTATTTGTCATTATTTTCTGTATTGGAGTAGGTCAGTATCTGTCAAGTTCTCCTCCTTGGTCTCCACTATTAGGTCAGAGTGGAGCCCACAAACAGTACAGGGGCAGCATCGCCTCCTCCAAATCTCTCCCAGCCCACATCCCTGAGGCCACCCTCTGTCCCCACAGACCACAGACACACAGGGACCCGCCCTAAAATCCTGACAACTCTACTCAAGCATAGGCTGGGCAGGAGGGATGTGGGTGGAATATATCACAATTTTGGAGGTCTGAAGTTCCACATTCTATGGCATTGTTATTTCATCAACCCTAAATTTCTTTAAAAAAAAAAATATTTAAGACAATCTGTCTACGGAAAGAGAATATTACATGGATTGTTAATTCTGTTTATGCCTTTTTGCATAGAGATCATTGGGTTTTCAGACCACGGGTTCTGCACATACATACACACATCACATTTTAGCAGCCTGCATGTGCTTCTTTGCAAATCTTAATATCTCTTTGTTAATGGGAATTCTTGTAGTGGGTGCATATATATGCACTATATACAGTTTTTGAGCGATTTTTGCCTTCCTATTTCCCATTATTTTCTAAAATAATATTTTCCCTACTTGCAAATGGAATACTTGTTTATTATAGAAAATTTAGAAAGTAAAGGAAAGCACAAAGGAGAAAATAAAAATCATTCATAAGCCCCTACCCAGGAATAAACACTCTCATTTTGGTGTATATACGTCTAATCTGGTTTTCTATGCATAAATACACTTTTATTTCCTCCAAAATAGTATTATACTATGTATACTATTTTATAAAGAGGTTTTTTTCCACTTAATATGTAACATACATTTTTCTATATCATTAAATATTCTTCAAAGCGTAATTTTCAGGAGACGCATAATATGCCATACTATGCATATACCTAAAGTTATTCAACCATCCTCTATTGTTGGATATTTAAGTTATTGCCAATATTTTGTTATCATTAGCCACATTATGTTGAACATCCTTTTATCCTTGCTTAAATCCAGAATTACTTCCTTAGGGTAAAATCTTGTAAACTGAGTTGCTGAGTCATTGGGATTAGGCAATTATTAAGGCTTTCTATATATTGTAAAATGGCTTTTCAGAAAGATTATATCAATTTACATTCCTATCAGTGGTGTATCAAAGTGCATTTTCCCCTATTTTCCAACACTAGTTTTCCCACTATTTTGACATTATATCTTTTTGGAATAGAACTTTTTCTGACCGTTGTCTCTAAACCGGTAAATGAACGGCATTAGACCTGTCAGGCAAAACTGGCCGTCAACATATTAAATCTGATCACTGACCACTGTTCTAATGCGCCTCCCATACTCTCACTTTCTATGGCTAATCTGTCCTTTTACATCCACACAAAATGTTTCTGATCATATATCTAAATGCTCTTAAGTAAAAATAAAGGTAATTTCAAACAGTTGGGGATAGAGATTCCAAATATGGTTCTATGAAATGTAATGAGGTTTTGAATTGTAAAACTCTCAGTTGAGGGGAGAGTTCTCGGCAGTGACTGTGATACTAACAGGAAGATCTAAAAAGTAAACAGCTCAGATCCCTGAACGGACCTCTGAGGAATGAAAGCTGGGTAAAAGCTAGCAGGAGTGAACAGAACAATATCAGAGTAAATAGACTGTACCGATTCCAAGAGATAAGACTGATGAAATCCAGTGTAGCACTAATATATCCCACCCACACAGTTATATAAATAGGATTGTGGAAGAGAGCTTATGGAAATGTGTGCCCTAGGGAAAAAAAAAAAGAAAGAAAGAAAGAGAAAAAAAAAAATGCAGGCGGTGTCAGGTCAAGGCAGTGGGCTTGCTTTGTGTAATGAACAAACTACCTTCCCAAAGAATCCTCCTAAAACTGGATCTGACCTGGTAGGGTAATATAAAATAGGGTGCATTGAAAATAATTTCTTTTAACTAGTAATGCTAGTCCATATGAAGTTATGATCTACATCCAATTTCTCGTCTAAAACAGCTTGGAGCTCAGTAATTAGTATGAACGGTAACTTCTAGAAATGTTTGACAGAGAAACCCATTATTTCTGTGTGAGGCTGCCACCTGGCCTCCACATCCACCAAAGTAGTAAATGAGTCCCAGAATGCTTAGGAAAAGCTGACACACTGAACTAATCTTTAATTTATTGATTTGCTACCTCACTGAAAAAAAGTAGGATATCAATAAATGGCTTTTGTTAAGAAGTTAAGGTCCAAGAAGAAACAGTGAGGGTTTGCTGGAATACACTGAGTACAACAAGGTTTATAGAAAATAAAATCAAGGGCTTCTGGGAGAAAATTGATGTCTGGTAAGGATACAAGAGCATCAAACAATATAAACTTTAAGATCAACAAACTTGAAGATCTATTTTATTATGTCCTTCCTTTTTTTCTGCCCTCTTATTTGTACAAAATAAAAAACAACAACAATAAACTGGAAATTTTCAGATGAACTAATCTAAAAACAGTAAGTGAAATGAATAATTTAGAACTCTAGGATCCAGCAAAATATGACTTTGTAACTTATGACTTTATGCTTAATTATAATGATCAATTAAAGAAATCTCTGTATGAAAATTAAAAATAGGGAATCCTAAAATGATAAAACTAAAAAGGAAAGTAAAAGAGAAAAGGCATTGATGTAAAATAAAAATAATCCTTAATTCTGAAGTTGAAAATGGCCCCTGAACATATTTAAATTACTTCTTGCTCCTGCAGTCTTATATTACTCTTTCATAAGAAGGAATTGTAAAATTTTCCTTTATACACAAGAGAAAATGTTGTTGAAACATATTCTGAGCATCTACATGACATTAATAATTTGGAAATGTGCAAAATTATTTCTTTTTAATAAACATGGAAAGTTGATTTTGAATAAAATTTTAGGTAGATTTTATAATATACATGTGGTATAACTTTTAAGAAGTTTTGATAATGAAGAGCAGACTGACTCATACAGCTATGAAAATTTTTGTATGTTCCTTTCCAACATTTTTTATTTGTATTAATGTTTATTACATAGTTACCATAGGTTTCATAAAATTGGGTATCCTTTTTTTCATTAACAGTATATCAGAAGCATTTTTAATACTACGATATGAGAGCTACCAAATAGTTCTCCCAGTGTGTCATAATTTTTTATTGCTCATATTGGACATCGAATTACATTTATGTATTGCTACACTATAAAAACCACGGTGATGAACATCTTCATGCATAATGTTTTGATTGCCTATGCAGATTGATTGCAAAGATAACAGCAGTTCTTCCCCTTCTAGTATCCATGCCTCTTGCCCTGTAACTGTGAGTGCAGTGCCCCCTGCTCTGACTCTGAGCTCATGTGACTTGCTTGGCAAATAGGACATTAGAAACCATGATGCATGCAGGTGCTTTCACATTGGAGCTTGGCTCCCTTGCTCTCCTGGGAACTCTTGTCACCATATCAACAAGCCCGAGCTACCTTGCTGAATGATGAGACACATAGGCCAAGTTGCTGCCATCCTTCTGCAGACCTGCCAACCACCAGACATGTAAGTTGAAGCCATCCTAGATCACCCAGCTACCAGTCAACTCTCCAACTGAACACTGAGATTTGAGCAAACCTTGCTGAAATCAGAAGAGCTGGCCTAGACAAGAAGTAACGCCAGTGACCCAAGGAATCATGAGCCAAATAAATAGTTATTATTTCAAACCACTTTGTTTTGGAGTGGCTTGTTATACAGCAAATATCATTAATATAGATTTTTTTAATATTTCCTTATGCTACTTTCCCAGAAATGAATTTACTAGGTCAAAGGGCAAGCACACTGACTTTAGTGTGATAACTTTAGTTATCACATTCAGTGATAACAAATTATTGTAAACAGTCTACCTTCTCAACATGCAGTAGCCCCGAGAATGAATTAGCCATTATGTAACTATTGTCTGAGTGGTTCCTAAAGTCTTCAAAGACTCTTCTTCAGTGAGCCAGAACGTGGTATTTGAGGTATTGATGGGCTAAAGGAGAACCCCTTGCCAGGATTTCCTTAACACCCAAAATTTGAACCTCCAACTCTGATAAAGAGACATGTCCCAGGTCCCAAATCTGCTAGTAAGGTGGGAAATTTCCTGTCCTTGGGCATCCTTACTCTTAGGCCTGATGAGGTCCACTCTGAAGCAGTGAAGCCATTCTATCTCTTACTTTCTTTCACTCATTCATTCAAAACATATTTACTTAGAGATGAAGCAGGTGTTGGGAGGCAGCAAGGAAATGCCTCCTACCTTCAGGATGCTTAGTCTTCTAGAAGAGAGGATACATGTCTAACCACAGAGATCCTGGCAGCAATCTCCAGACTTTCTATTAAAATATATCCTGAAACACTCTGTTCACAGCCACCCAGTTCCTACCTTGATCCTAATTTAATTTCTTTTGGCTTCAGTAGTAGAGTAAAAGTGATTTAGAATAAAAGTAATTTTTATATTGATTACCTGGTGAAATGATAATATCTTGGATATACTGAGTGAAATAAAATATATTATTAATTTCACTTGTCTCTTTTTTTACTGTAATTATCACTAAAATTTAATGTATGGCTCACATTTGCAGCTCACATCATATTTCTGTTGGACAGTGTTGCCCTAAATACTTTCAAAGTCTGGGTGAAAAGGATGCTGATTTAAACCGAGCAGTAAATAAATTAATTGAATGAAGTTAACTGCAACCTGGATAGGTGTGAAGACTCACATGAAGTAACAAGAATGGGTCAAAGTGTGGATTTGAAGTTCTCTCCTTGATGTAGAGACTTTGAAGATTAGCTAACCCTTCGGCTGGTAATACAGAATCATCATAGATGCATGTAGCCCTCAATCCCCACATCCCATCTCTCACCTCTGATCACATCCTGGCCATGACTTGTTAACCCAATAACCAACTCTGCTCACCCACTAGAGGAAATATTCTAATGGGTAAGTATCAGCATATTATCCAGATTGGGAAAGGCTTGAATGAAATAGAAATATAATGAAATAAATCAAGCCCATAGTATTAAAACTTTTGTGTTATATTCAGGAAAAAGTTTTACCATTAGGACAATCAGTATGTATCTGTTATTAAAGTATTTTTAGGAGAATTTGGTATATTAGGGATTCTGACAGGTTATTAAGCTTTGTGATTCCAACATAAAAAATGTGTAAATACTTTTAGAATTGTTTTGAAAGGATTAAGAGAATTTTTCAAAACATGCTAAATAATACTGGAATGTTTCAGAGAATTTCTTCATGCTTATCATTTGTTTTACTATGCTTCCAAATTAATGCAGTAGATTTACAAGAGTTTTTTAAGTGCTTGGGAAGTTTCCCCTTGTTAGAGTCAATCATTTGCCCTATCAGTATTCAAATTTGTATAAAAGAAAATAAAATCTATTAAATAATTGGTGCATTTTTAAATGCTTAAGAATTTGTTTAAACTGGATTTGTAGATAGGACTTGTTTAAAGACTCTCTGTTCTTTTCAACTTGAGTTAATTAAATAATCTAAGAAAAAGAATTATTTGTTCTTATTTTAATAGATTTTTATTTTTAAAAGCTTAATAAAATGTATTTCATTTTTAAAATTTTTACGAATTATTAATTTAAAACTCAAAGTATTATAAGTGGTTCTTTCTATGCACAAAAGCCCTACTCAGGACATGAAAAAACCATGCACAGCAGCAAGGGAAGGTATCCAAAATTCTTGGGGGAAAGCCAAGTTCATCCTTGTATACAAATTATACTTGTTTATTGAGTAATATTTCCACTAGAGATTAAAAAGCCAATCTTATATGAGATAAGAAAGTTGTGTTGGATGTCAGCTTAGACTCCATATCTGCCTCAAAAGGCCAAACATCTCCATCCTTGGAAGCAGTTGCCTGGTCATGCCCAGGAAATGGCTGTGGGTTGTGGGCAAGCCCTCTGTGAGCATCCCTTCAACCAAGAGGACCACGTTGGTTCAGGGGTGCTGGATGGCTCATATCGTGAAGCATTCCACTTTTGGCAGAGGCCTCAAACAGTACCTTCATACTGCCCGGAACTGGGAGTAGAAGGACAATAAAAACCACGTGAGGGGTCTCTTAGAGCCCTGAAATTTCTATCTCATTGTCATTAAGAGAACCAAAGTTGAGCCTATCCCAGAAAGAGGACTCATTTCTAATTACGGCAGTCCCTAAAATATATTCTGTATGCCCACCCTGGCAACTATGTCAAAATGCTGGTCCACATATGCCTCATTCGTTGACGCTCCATACTTTCCTTTCATAGAGAAGCAGGAAGTAAGACTGAAAACACAGTTTGAGGTCACATTGTGGAGGGCCTTAAACAAAGACCAAAGAGCATTTACTCTGTTTAAAAGGCAGTGATGGGTTGGTGATGGTTTCAAAGCAGAGGATCAATCTTTTCCAGTAAGCACACATCCAGGGAGAACCTAGAGGTAACAGGGCAGTTAAGAGGTATTGCAAGAGGGACTGAAGATCTGATCTAGTGCTGTGTAAGTTGTAGGGTGACTGTCTCATGGTCCTAATCAGGACACTTTTGTGAGTTAAAGAGGGTGTTAACAGGATGGGATGCTGGGCGGGTATAAATCCAAACTGTCCTGAGAACACTAGGGTGTATGGTTACTCTAGCCAGTGGGAAGGTAAAGGAAGAAAGATGAGAGAGAAATGTGAAGAAAAAAAGCAAAAAGGGACTTCCCTGGTGGTCTAGTGGTTAAAATTCTGCGCTTCCACTGCAGGGGGTGCGAGTTAGATCCCTGGTCAGGGAAGTTCCACATGCGGTGAGGTGCGGTCAAAAAAAAAAGGCTTAGTGATTTACCAGATTCAAGAGGTGAAGAGGAAGAGAAGAGTCAAGTATGACACTGAACTCTGGGTAACTTGGAAAATACTGGTACTGTTAACATAAACAGGACACACCTGGGTGCTGGGTAGAGGGTGGAGGTAATCAGGTAGGGATGTCAAGCAATCAACAAATGCTGGATTAAAGCCTGACCAGGTCTGGGTACAGAAATATGGGACTCAGCTCCATAAGAAGGAAGGTAAAAAAAGACAGAGAAGGAGTCTTGGAAATATTGTCGGGGGAGAAAAGGAAGGGTAGGCAGTGAAGGAGTGGACAAAGGGGTCAGAAATATACAAGGGGGAAAATTGAGCGCGATCATTACAAGAAAGGCTTCCAAGCAAGTTTGGAGAAAACAGGAGAACAATGGTACCAGACACTACAGGAAACACCAGGCTGAGAAGAACTGAACCAAAAACTACTGGATTAGGGATCAGGGAGTTACCAGTGAATGTCAAGAACATCTCTTTAGAGAAATGGGAACTACAGCTAAATTGCAAGAAAGTAAGTAGTGAGTGGTGATGAGAAAATGGAAACACAGAGAATAGACTATTCTCTCTTAAATGTTTGATAATGAAAAGAAGGAGAAAGACAGAAGGGTGCTGGAGCATAATACCATCCTGTACAGAAAACATATTTCCAACAGCTAAATTCAGGTTCTCTACACAGGTAAGACCTACATGAAAACCACCTGATTCTCTTGGGCTCTGTATATTCATTTTGGAGAGAGCCCAACAAAGCCCATATAATAACCTACAGCATGTTCACTTCTGTTTGAAGTCTCTCAGTGACTGTAAATTCTGGATCAATTGTTTTGGTTGAATTCAAGTCAAGTGGTTCTTTGTGTTATTGGAATTTTGTCAAAAATCTTATTTCTCATTCAAATTTCCATGTTATTGCTATTTAGAAGACTGTCAATTTAGGAATATTCCATCTTCTAAATACAATTTTAATTTTCAAGTTACCGAAGTAAAGGTTACTTTCACCTTAAAAAGGTGGAAAGAGGGGACAGGGAGAGGAAGGTGGGAAGAAAATAGAGAAGAATGGCAGCTCACTATAATTTATTTATTTATTTTTTACATACTGTATATATGAAAGTAAAATAAGGTAAATAAAAATCTCTCTAGATTTGCTCATTTGAACACTGGGTCATTAATCAGGACAGTACTCCAAGAAAATTTAAATTTACTTATATTACTTATTGTCCTGCCTCCTGCCCACCCATCCCCAATCTTTAGCCCCTTTTCCCATCCCCTTTCTAGCTCATGGTCACTTTCAGTTTACAGCTGAACATCACTCCCCATGGCCCTTCAAACTGGGTTAGGATAACATGACATATGTCACTTTCATAATCCTCAACATTCTTTATTTGCAATTATTTGTTTACTATCTGTCTTCCCACCAATCAATATTCTAAGAGGGTAGGAACCATGGCTGTCTTGTGTAAGCTGTGTCAGCACTTAGCACAGTGCCCAGCACAAAGTAGGTGCCCAATGATACTTAGCAAATGAGTAAACACCTAAAGCTCTGAAAAAGGTGAGCATCTATCAAGCCTGGTTCTACCTCCTATTCCTGACAGGCCACAGTATTATTTTTTTTAATTCACAGAATCAAAGATCATAGTACTTCCAAGCAACAGTGATACTTAAAGATGATCTGGTTTAAACATTTATTTTAAGCAACAGATCCTTTTTAAAAAAAAAAACACACACAATCTTATATAGGCTCTAATCTCTAAGTGAAGTAAAGGAGAGCTGCTGTGGTTCAAGCATGGTTGAGGGAACCAAGAGCCCTGCCCATTCTGCCTTTCATTTTCAAGGAAATATACCCACACACCTCACACAGCTCCACAGAAACTTGGGGCTCCATAGACAACAATTTGAAAACCACAGGACTAGATTAATATCAGTATATTAAAAGCACCTGGAAATCAATAAGAAAAATGACAAATTAACCAATAGAAAAAAGTATGCAAAAGTTATGAAAAGGAAATTCACTGAAGAAGATATACTAATGGTCAATAAAGATATGTAAAGATGAGGAACTTCTCTGCTAATTAGGCAAATGTAGATTGAAACAAGGAAAAAGACTTTACCCATAACACTGGTAAAAATGCAAATATTATCAGGAAGGTGAGAAACGCTGCTATGGAAGTGGAAATTGGACAGCAATTCCAGTTTTCAATTGTATTTGCCCTTTTACCTAGAAATACTACTTTTAGGAATCTATTATACAGAAATCGCAGACATGTACATAAAGATAAACATCCTTGAACATATCTTTGTGCATTATTGTCAATAAAGAGCAATTGAAAACAACCTCAGTGACTATAGCAAAAGAAGATTTATATAAATTATAACATACTATGGAACACTATTAAATCGTTTTTTAATGGTAGATAACAACAAAAACAAATAACGATGAAAGTAAAAGCTGATATAACACTATGTTAAATTGGGAGTTTTAACTGAGGCACCAAGATGCAGTGAATATAGTATACCAAAGTCTGATACCAGCCTAATTTTCAATGCAAATAATCCAAAAACTTGTTACTGAAATCTTAAAACATCTCTCCCTATTCAAAGATACAAAAGGACTGAGTTATAGGAAATAAAGAGGATCTGAGGAATACTTCTCTGAAAGGAACAATTTGCTGAAAGCCATTGATGTACAGTGAGTATACCACCAAGGGGGGAGGGTTTGAGGTGCTCCCTGTATATCTCAAGTTAAGAGAGAGGGACTCCAAAGACTACTTAGAGAAAGAAACAAACATCCCCTGAAGTTAGGGTGCAAGAGGGGGATACAGTGAACTCATGTCTGATCCCACCTGAAAAATGGAAAAAGAGAGACAGGCTGTCTTGCTACTGATGGATGAGCTGAAGGAGTGGTGGCTGTGCAGGGGGTGGCCCTCACTGCCAGAGCTGATGGAAGCAAAGAGACGTGAGCGATGCCCATGAGCCAGATGTGGGCTGCGGGGGAGGAACAAGCAGCTTGGTGTCTTCTCGGGGCCCATCTAATTGGGCCATTTGAAAGGGTGGACAGGCCTCAGCAGAGAGAAGCTGAAAGTAGTAGTGTATTTCTAGGAACTACATAGTGGGAAAGAAGTTCATCATTCTTATCAAGGGAAATACAGGTGGGAACTCCCTAGTGGCTGGGATATCCCAAAAGAGCCCATGCAAACACTCGAAGGAGAAAGAGTCCATTGTTAAAAACTGCCAGATTCAGAAAGCACAAAATCATCCAGTAACTTTCCTGCCCCCTTACTGCTCTCCTTCCGTTTTCCCCCTGAAAGTGTCAGGGATCATAAAAGATGCCAGAAGAGGGATGGAAGGGGAAGATGGAGAAAGAACATGGAGAAAGAACTTGAACTCAAACCACCTTTCCCTGGTTAAGCTTCCCACTTACAGCAGGTCGTAGCTGAAGGAGGGGAGAGGTTTGAGGTTTAACTGTAAATCATTGATTACATTTAAAAGAGATGGCTCCCAGGTCCTGAGGAAGACGTTCCTGGGTCATAAAGAAACTGACAAGAGACTTATTTAGCTTCTAAAACGATTTACATACATTTCAAAGAGATTGAGAAAGAACTTCAGTGACAAGTTTTCTAACATAAATGCTCTAAGAGAAAGAAGAGGAGGGAAATCTCTTATGAAGGAAGAATTAAGTCTCTTATTTTTAATTTCTTTTTTGTCCTTACAGATTGAATGTTTTTACTTAGTGGTTTGTTACCTTAATTTATAACCTTTAGCTATTTAGATATACGTCATGTAGACTTCATTTTTCCTGCAGGAACTGCAAACGTTAGAGGCAAGTCTGCCAGCATATTGCTTGTATTTATTTTCTAACAACATTTTTTGGTCATTTTTAAATGATATTTTTAATTTTTAAAAAAGGAACTGATCTAGGTTAGCTATTTAGTTTACAGTTGAGGAGACTGAGTTTCGGAATCAATGAGCACCTTGCTCAGGTCACTCAGGAAGTCAGTGAGAACTAACCAGACCTCCTGGTAAAGCTCTGCCCTCTGTCTGTTGAATCATGCTGCTTCCCAGTCACTCAGATCATTTACTATCATTGCAGGCTATCCTGGCATATCTTAATTAGTCCTGATATGGCCTAAGAGCTAAACAGCCAAACAGGGACCTGAAGAAAACTGTGTTGAATTTGACTACTTGAAACTTGGTGGGGGGAAATATGTTTTTAGCACATAATTGTTGTCTAGGAAGCTAGTCTGAAATCAATAATGTCAGAAGAGGTCATTTTGCACTTCCAGAATTAAAGATTTTTTAAAAAACTGACATGTCAGCTGCCCACTCCCCATGCCCAAGATTCCTATAAATCCCTGAGGCTCACATTCCCCCAAGCCGCCTCTGGCTCTGACTTCCCTTCCTCTAACTCTCCGTTTCACTCGCACTGCTCCTCCCCAGACTGAACCTGGAGCTCATCCCACATTCAGTGAAGTCTTCATGCTACCAGACTTTCTCGTCTTTCTCCTTGAAATCCAGCTCCCCCTCCTATTTCTCATTCCCCATTCACACACACAGACAAACACACACCTACTCACATCTGGGCTCAAGATTCTCATCCTCCCTCCCTGATCCTCTGTACTCTGGCCCCCTTCTCTCAAAACGCAAATCCTTTCATTTCATTATGTAAAGCAACTTTGGTCTCACCCACACCCCAGCTACCACATTTGCACATCCAAGACTCTGGAAGGACTAGCTACTCTGGAATCCACAGTCACATAAAAGAAAGAGAAGAGACTTTGTAATTTCAATATTTTCTTTCTCCATCGGTGGAAGGGAGTACTAGAGAGATTTCTTTTTCCACTGTATAAATTAGGATGATTTCAGCTATAAGTATTAGATGACACAATTCAAACTGATTTAAATAAAAAGGGCTTATTTTATCATGTAACAAGAAGTCTAGGGTTTGGGAGATTTGGGGATTGATTTTAAGGACACAAGCCCCTCCATCTTTTTTGCTCTGTCATCCTCAGTTTACTGGCTTGATCCTTAGAGCTGTCTCCTTATAGTCACAATATAATTGCCATGGTTCCAGAAGTCAAATGTATACACAACAACATCAGACTGAAAAACACATACGTTTCCTCCCAGAAGTCTCTTTTTAACTGTAAGGAAATGCCATCCAGCATCTCATTGACTGAACTGGTCAAATGTATCCCCCTAAAATACTCTGGCAAAAGCCTTGAATTACAAAAATTGGCTTAAACTAATCATGATTCACCTCCTGGGACTGGCAAGGGGGCCATTTCCTGAGCACATTTGTTCTCGTTATCTATTATTACATGACAAACTATCCAAAAACTTAGTGGCTTAAAATGATTTACTATTATCACTCATGGCTCTGTCAGTTGACTGGACTAAGCTGGGCATTTCTGGGGGCTCTTACGTGGCTACAGTCAGATAATGATGGGCTGGAATCTCCCGAAGGTACAACTGGGCTGGATGTTCTCCAAGATGGCTTCCTTGCTCACACATCTGGTCCTTCAGGATGCTTCCACACAGCCTCTCTTTCTAGCAGAGCAGCCTAAACTTCTTACATGGCAGTCATAAATGACAGGAGGCAGAAACTGCCAGTCCTTTTTAATGTAAGTCTGGAACTAGCCATATTCTATTATGTCATACTCTTCTGCCATATTCTATGGGTCAAACCAGTCCAGCCCAGATTCTAGAGACTCCACTTCTCAATGGGAGAGTGGCATTCCTGTACAGAAAGGGGAGAATTCATGCCAGTCATCTTTGGAGTCAAGTTACCACAGGATTTCTGACCAACATTCAAATAAAATTGGGATCCTGTTGACAAGGAAAAAGTGGAAAAATAGCTGTTGAGTAGGCAACCACTTTAGCCTTTCTTTGGGCAAATTGTCTCTGAGAAGAGGTGTGTTTGCAGTCCTAATCATGAGTCTGTAGAGCCTAATCATGGGTCTCCATTATGAATCTCAAACCAGAATGACCATCCATGATATAACTACATAGATTCCTTTGATGTGTCCAATCATTCACTCAGTTTTAACTACCATAATTTTTTTTAAATCATAAGATATTTTAGCTGATAGAAATTCAGAGATCATTTTATCCAACAAATCATTTTGCAGGGATTCAATGGAAATTATACGCTATATCTAAGGTAATAGTAAATGGCAGAGCCAGGACATTGACCACCAAACCTTGGGCACTTCTCAGTCCCCCTCTCTGCCACTACAATATAGAGTTCACATCTTCAGTTGGGTAGTAGAGTTAAAAGAGCACTCGATTAGGAGTCAGAGACCAAGTTCTACGTCTGACTTTGTGTGACATAGACTATTAGTGCCTCCTCAATATTCAGCCTCACATTTTCCATAGTGAAAGACCTCCCAATTTCATTTAGGGCATGGGCTTGACTAGAATACTGCATTTCCCAAACTTTCTTGGCCAACAGAAACAGCTATGTAACAAAGTTCTGGCCAGTAAGATTTAAGCACAAGTGTGTGCCTTCCAGGAAACCTCTTAACAATCTAACCTTCACCCATGGCCTTTGTTTTCCCTCTTCTTGCCCTTTCTCTGTTATGATGTCTGACTCCGCCATGATAGCTAGAGCACTGGCAGCCCTGTGGACCACACAGACAAGGGCCACACCCTAGGGAAATGGAAGGAAACTGGGCTTCTGACAACTCTGCACAACCACCCACAAATGATTTTACCTTTTCCCCCCCATTTTCTTCCTGTCAGCTTCCACAGTCTCCAGGTACAGCAATACTGCCCTCCCAGACACAAAACTACTCATAACTTTGGCATCGTTTTCATCTCCCTTATTTCCGTCATCAGACAGCAAATCCCTCACCACATCTTTCTGATTCTTTCATCACTGCATGCTTTGGCTCTTCCCTCCTAGCCTGGATCTGCCTGAGCAGCTACCTGATTTGTATTGATAGTGACAGTAGCAACTAAAGCTACTTGCCAACCTCTTAAGATGATGCTTTGCTCACTGACTCAGTCAGCTGTATCCTCTGTTTTTGTCAGTCACTGTCCATCGTGTTCTCTATGGGCAGTGCATCTTGTAAGCAGAAAAGAAATGTCGGGGTTAAGATCTTCCTCCAATGAACGTACAGTCCTACCAAAGAGAGTCTGCCATTCATTCATTCACTCAGTCAACTTTTATTATGTGTTTGTTTTGTGCTAGGACCTGAGCTGGTGCCAGAGGGAAAAAAAAAGGATGACTGAGACATAGCCCCTGCCCTCAAGGACCACAGTTTCCAGAGGAGAAGATAGTTTTATATAAACAGAAACCAGAAACAAATAACTAGATGAAAATTTATTTTCAAGAAGAAAGTCCCAAAGCCAACCAAGTTTCTGTTTGCCATTCAAGGAAGAACAATGCAAACACCACCCAAAGTCTCTTAGGCCCAGTCTACACATTTGGAAGAGAGTCTCATAGAGTCCATGCAATAACCTACAGCATGATAACTTCTGTTGTAATCTCTTAGTGGTTGCAAAATGCCCATCTATCGTTTTAGCTAAGTGGGATTTGGGTGATTACGTTCCTTCCAGCTCTAAATTTCTATGTTCTATGAAATACATATCTAATGAAAGTTATGGCGACCCACACACATATACATGAGTGCTTAGAGTGATACGAGTGTCTTGAGATGAGCAAGTTAATCTAGGAGGGTTTAACAGAGGAACTACCCACATAGGCATTCCAGTAGGAATGAGAGTGCTTTCCTGTCAATAATACTTCCAAGTGAATAGCAGCCACAACCAGAACCCTCACCTATGCTTAATACAAAAGAGTTTCCACATATATGATTTAGAAAATGAGGCAATACTATTTAATAAAATGTTATGGTTTCATTGCACATTTTTTTATACTCCCACTGTTTCTAAAAACTGGATTTGAAATCACTTATAATAATACACACACACACACACACACAATAGGAGAATTTTGTAATGGGTAAGAGAGCAAGTGACCTAGAAAACTAGAATGATGGAATTGACCAGAATACTGACCTCTGAGCTTCCTGATACCTAAGGTAAAATGTAAAACATCTTGAGTTACATCATTCTCATTAACTGCAAAAAAGGATATCAGTTTATCAGGATCTCTTCTTAATTTTTGAGAATTTATTGTATAGATCTTTATGAAAGGGACATTGAACAATTTGCAAAGAATATATTCAAGAGCAGGTTTTTAAATACCTTAAATCAACATTCAATAAAACACCAAAGCATGGAATCAAATTATATCCTGTGTAGGACTACCTAATATAAAGTTGCTGCTAACTACAGAACCCTATTTTTAGAAGGAATGAAGGTCCTGTCCTAGACTCTTGTGTAAACTGAATATCCTAGGCTCAACTGCCCACCTGGATGAGCTGTCACTTTGCACAGATACACTTCTGTGTGACCTGGAACTTTGCAACAGGAACCCCCAACGAGGGGGTTCTCTGAATTCTCAGTCAGTACTTGCTGACCACTTGACCAAAGTAAGCCAAACCAGTCCACCAAGTCCTAGTATACAGGATCACAAAGAATTCTCTGAAACAGCCTTCATTCTCAGTGGGTTCATGCTGAACTCTGAGTACCCTGAACTTCACTGAAAGCCACTGGCAGCACCAGATAACCTTCCCAAATGGACCAGGTGCATTTCTACAATGACAAATGACCAACTAGGGCTGCTGATGCTTCTTTGTTTTCTTTCCAAAAATTCAAGAGCATGGATTCCTCTAGTTTGCTGGGTGGATACTGGTTTGTCCCTTTGACATCTCAGGCTTGGTCCAAGCTTGATCACCAGACATCTGCCCAAGGGCTACCTAGCTTCTCATCCCTAAGAAAGGAGCAGCAGTGCTCAGCATCCAATGCCATTCAAAGAACAGGGACTTTGGAGACCAAAAGCAGAGGCTCTGGAGTAAGGCAGGACTCCAACAACTGCTTTCCAAACTTGGTTACCCAAGAGTTTTTTTTGGAGTATTTAGAACCCACTTCTTGCTCTGAAATCTTCAGACTCCCCTAGATCCACAAAGCAGATGCTGAAAGCCCCAGCAGGCTTTAAACGTCTTTTCCTAAATCACTCTGGATCTCAAAGATCCCAAGTGCAGCCAGCAGAGGAGGGCAGGGTAGAAGCTTGGGACAAGTCCCTTTGCCTTTGCACATGCTCCTTCCACTTGGATGGACCTGCCTCTCTCTTGTTCATCTGTCAGAATCCTATTCATCCTTCAAAACCCAGGTCAGGCCTTATCACTTCTGTAAATATTTCCCCGACAACTCCCTCTCTCCATGAGCATAAATCACTCCCAGCTCTGTACTATTTCTTTATTTGTATGGACTTTACTGCTGCCTGTCTCATTCGTGTGTTTATTTCTCATGTTCAACTCTAAACTCCATGAAGGCAGAGATTTTTACCCCTCTTTGTAATCCTCAATGCTAGCAGAAAATGTTCTAGGGGCTTAATTAGAGTTTGTTGAACTACCTGAACAAGAGTTTTAAGCATGATTAAAAATTCCATGTGTTACATTAGGGATTTTTCAGTCTCCCGGACTGCCTGGGTAAGGTATTCATACGTCCAGTGCTGTCTACCATACTTCACATTAGATTCTTAAGAGTTGTTAGAGTTCATCCTTAAGAACTCAAGACCTGTACTGGTGACAAGTTGGGATACGGAGGGATTGTGTGCTCAGTGAGGTTACAGAACATGTAGAAGGAAAATGTTTTGAAATGTTTGCCTCTATTGTTCCCTGTTTCTCCCCCTTCCTGCCATGGGGAATTCTCCCACTTGTATACTGATAACCTCTTTTCTCCTCAGCTCATGGTCAAAATTCTCTCACTCTTTGCCAACTAAACTTTAACAAAGACAAACTTTAGTCAGGATCCTGAACCTTCCTGTAGGCCATCTGTGCACTTCTTGTAAAATCTAGTTTGAGCAAGAACCCTGCTAAGTCAGTCTAATCAGAGGCCCCTCCCTCGCTATCTGAGCACCCTTGATATCTGATCAGGTTCCTCACCCTCCACCATCCCCCAGGTGATGTCTGATCACCCTGGCCTGTCTTCAGCAAGAATCCTATCTGGTTGGTTGAGCTAGAAGCTCCCTTAGCCCTGATGGTTCCTCCTAGTAACTTTCCATCCACTGACCCCCACTCTGCTCCTTGGCAGTAAAATCCCACTTGTCCATGCTGCATTTGAAGTTGAGCCCAATCTCTCTCCCCCACTGTAAAATCCCATTGCATAGGAATTCCCTGGCAGTCCAGTGGTAGGACTCCATGCTTTCACTGCTGAGGGCCCGGGTTCAATCCCTGATCAGGTAACTAAGATCCCACAATCCGCATGGCCAAAAAAAAAAAAAACCCCATTGCAGTGGTACCTATACCTATCACGATGGTCCTGAATAAAGTCTGCCTTAACATCTTTTACGTGTATCACTGAAAATTTCTTTCTTTAATAGAACCAGAAGGAAAAGCTTCAGGCACTTAACTATTTTGGGAAAAGAGAAAATCTACTAACCTAAATCCAAGGAGAAAGATTCAAATGCATACTTGCAAGGTGTGTTTTTCTGTTCGTAGAAATAAGAAATGTTCCTTTCTCAGCTTCGAATGGAGAGAATAAGGGAAAGGGATCACAATGGGGGGAGGGGTGGCACGTTGAAAAGAAAACTGCTGGAGCCAAGAGCACGGAGCCCACCCTCTCCCTCCTGTGTCTGAGGACCCGCAGCTGACAGCAGCCAACCCACTGCCCAGGCATTCTCTGGGTTGGAGTGACTCTCATAAAGACACCATAATTTTCCCTACCCTCTTCTCCCCACCTATCCTTACACCACCCTCATCCCGTGCTGGCCCGGGACGTAAGCTCCTCTCAGAATGGAGAGTGAACGTCTTCACCTTCAGGTGATGGCAGGAAGAGAAAGACTCCCAACGGGCAGGGACCATAGGGAACCATTTGAAATCAGCCACCCATCAGCACAGTGGTGGGACACATTATCCCCATTACAACAGCCTTATAACTGTGCAATGTTCTGAAATATGGAACCTTCATACATGTGACATCAGGCAACTCAGATGTCAAGGTCCCTTGGTCCTGGCAGGATTCTAGTTAAATGATCTATGGTTTGAGGAGGGACCCATCGTCTGTGTCTCCAGGCCACATAGTTAGCCCTGTGTTTGGGATTACGAGGAGTCTTTCGGATCCTATCTTCCAGCTTCCAGCTAACACCCCAAGTGCTAACATTTTTAGTACTGGGGCTCACTACAAAAATGTGCTTAAAGTTAAAATCTAATCTAAAATATACATTTTTTTACTTGGTGACTGAGGCATGAAATGGAATCATGTGGGATAAGGAAGTAGCAGAGTAGAACAAAGAAAAAATACCAACGACACAGAAATTAGTGTTTTCTGAGCCCTGGGAAACACATGTTTGAGAAAGCTAATTCCCCAGGAAGTACTTGCTTCTGTGTTGTAGTTTTTTTTTTTTTCTGTTCTACTCTACCACTTCCTTATCCCATGTGATTGTGTTTCATGGCTCAGTCACTGAAAAGAAAATGTATATTTTAATTTTGAAGTGCGAATTCTGAAACATCTTTGAAGTATGCATTGGTGCAACAAAGCTGAATCCCTAGGCCCGACAGCTCAGCAACAGAGGTGAGACGATTGAAAAGAAAGTTGAGAGCTCAAAACGTTGATTCAGCAAGAAAATTTGGGATGACATTAGGTGGTAAGAAGTAAAGAAGTGCCAAACTAACCTACTGCTGCTCAAAATCAGGTATATACTGAGACCACCAAAAAAATAATTCAAGCGCCTATGGAAGGCAGGTGGTAGCAATTAACAGGAGAACAAAGGGTTTTGTTTTTTTTCTGCATTGATTTTTCTGGAGAGAAGCATTGCAATGTTTGAGCCCAATTAAAAGAATTCTAATATTAATCGCTTCACTTGTAAAGAAGAATAAATCCAAAGGAAAGGTGTATACAATAGGTTATTGTTGCGTTTTTAATCAGAAGTACAGCATTTTAAGAGTCCAGTCACATTTTTTAATGGCAAAGAGGGCTACAATTGTTTTTCCAAGACAGTTATTCAATAATTCTTACACTAACTGTTTGCTGTTATAGAGAAAATCTTTGGAGAGAGGGAATTGATGGTTGTAGAGGGACAAGACCTGCAGAAGTTCCAACACAAAAATGCTCCTAACGTCCAGTTGACGGTTCTATCAAAGTCAACAGCCATCTGGGGCTTGAATGTCATTTGCTATTTGTGTTTCTAAAAGTTATTTATCATCATTTCTTTTTGCCTTTCTAAAAAAACAGAAAGAAAAAAAAATCAACTTTTTGTATCCTGGGAGATAAATTTCACCCTCAGTGGAAAAGAGCTTTATGCTCATATGTTTTCCTAACAATAACAACATTTGTGTTACCCAAGCAGCCTCCTCCTCAGCTCTACAATAAAAATCTATTGTTCAAGGAGAGACATGATTCCTGAGATAGCTGTCATGCTTCAGTTTATTTGCTGCACTGAAGGAGAAAGAATGCTGATCCCTCAAGTCCTCACCGCACTTCTGACGGATCTCAAGGTTCCAAAACTGCAGCTGATGATTGAAAAAAAAAATCCTACAACGTTGTGTGTGGAAAGTCATGTTTACCTAACAGGCCTGAATGTTATAGAGTCACCAAAACAAAGACATGACTGAAGAAGAGAAGTCTTGCAATAAAGAGACAAAGAATCCCTGGATAGCCATGAGCCAGCTCTTCCTCAAAAAAGGCCTTCAGTTCATGGCATATCTTTTTGGACTGTTTTCTATAAACTAGTTCAATTATCTATTAAACCTCTCCTGAACCTTTCACTAGCAACTTTTCGCTCCTCTCTGTTACTTAAGACAAAGTGAGACAAATAGCCCAAACAGGGGGAAAAAAAAAATCTATAGTAATGCTTACTAAAATCAAGAACTTAAGAGTTTTTCCCTTAAAAATGCATTATAAATTTTTCAAGTCATGACTTTGGCCATTTACTATTTTTATTTCAGAACAAAGTGTACAGAGTCTGAAGAATGTACACACGTGTACATTCCATGTGTGTACATTCCATATGGCTCAGGAACCATATGTATAAATTCAGAGATTAAACCCCTTTAGTGTTTCACATATTTGAGCTCACATAAGTCAATAAATTTTGAAGTTATGGGTTTCTAGAACAAGAATTTTCCAACTCCTTCATAGTAAATATTTTATACTTTTAAAAATATATAAGCAAACCCAAACTGAGAGACATTTTACAAAATAACTGAATTGTATTCTTCAAAATGTTAGTGTCGGGCTTCCCTGGTGGCGCAGTGGTTGAGAGTCTGCCTGCCGATGCGGGGGACGCGGGTTCGAGCCCTGGTCTGGGAGGATCCCACATGCCGCGGAGCAACTAGGCCCGTGAGCCACAACTACTGAGCCTGCGCGTCTGGAGCCTGTGCTCCGAAACGGGAGAGGCCGCGACGGTGAGAGGCCCGTGCACCGCGATGAGGGGTGGCCCCCACTTGCCACGGCTGGAGAGAGCCCTCGCACGGAAGCGAAGACCCAACACAGCCATAAATAAACAAATAAATAAATTAAAAAAAAAAAAATGTTAGTGTCATGACAAAGACAGACTGGAGACTGTTCCAGATTGAAGAAGACTAAAAAGACTTGACAGTTGAGTGCAACGCATCATCTGGGGTTTTCTCTTGCTATAAAGAAAATTATTGGGAAAACCAGCAATTTGAATAAGGTAGATTAGATAATAGTATTACATAAATGCTAATTTTGTAAGAGAATGTCCTTGCTTTAGGAAACATACAAGCACTTAAAAGTAGAGGGGCATCATGTGTGCAACCTACTCTTCAAACTACAGTTCAGAAAAAACTAATAAAATGTATATACGTGCGTATATATACACTATACGCACATACACACAGAATAGGGGCAGTATAAATAAAGCAAATGCAGTAGTATAAAAATATGGAGACTGACTAAAGGGCATACAAGAATTCTTTGTACTATTCTTCTAAGTTCTCCGGAAATCTGAAATTCTGTCAAAATGAAGAGCAAATAAAAAATATTTTTAAATAAAAATATATAAAATTCGGGGCTTCCCTGGTGGCGCAGTGGTTGAGAATCTGCCTGCCGGTGCAGGGGACACGGGTTCGAGCCCTGGTCTGGTAAGATCCCACATGCCGCGGAGCAGCTGGGCCCGTGAGCCACAATTGCTGAGCCTGCGCGTCTGGAGCCTGTGCTCCGCAACAAGAGAGGCCGCGATAGTGAGAGGCCCGTGCACCGCGATGAAGAGTGGCCCCCGCTTGCCGCAACTAGAGAAAGTCCTCGCACAGAAACGAAGACCCAACACAGCCATAAATAAATAAATAAATAAATAAATAAAGGAGTTCCTTTAAAATATATATATATATATAAAATTCAAATTTTTACTGTAATACATGCACTCTTATACAACCTTTAGAAGTATTTAAAAAGAGAAACATATTAAGGGGTCAAGACTCCTACTAGGGTGTTTTATCCTAAAAATATGTAGAAAAGAGCACCCCCTTTGTCAGGAGGCCTTGCTGGGCACTGCCTAATTGACCAGGGCCTTGTTAGATCAGGCCAATCAGCCTGTCATCTCCCCAGCCTCCCCGTAAAGAAATGTACTGGGGAATACCGGGTGGTACAGGACCTCAAGGCAGTCAGTGAAGCACCTGAGGATGTACATCCAGTGGTCCCCAATCCCTATACCCTGCTGGCCGCTCTACCGTCCACCAGGACCTGGTATCTGTATTTGATTTACCTGAAGCTTTTCTTCTGAAAAACAACAAGACAACAAAAACTACAATACACCAGGGATATTCAGGCCCCGGCAGTGAGCCTCGACACCAGGGCACACTCGCCTACAGGCAATAGATCTAGATACCTGCATTTTTAGGAAAAATTTGACACGTGACCATTATTCCTTTGCTAATATTTGGGCCATGCAACCTAAATTTTCTGGCATCCTCTGTCGCCAAAAGGTTAGACAAATGGTGGTCGCTCAGAGAAACAAACAGTGAGGGCTGAGGTCTGGGGGCAAACAAAAACATCTAAAGGCAGCTGAGGAGAAGGTCTGCTCCTCCACCCGCGGTTATGACGACGCCCACACTCAGCAGGCAGCTGTTACAGAAGACGCACCTGCGCCCCTCAGCGTCCCTCGAGAATGAGGAGCAGGACAAATGGCAGAGGAGAAATTTGTCACCAGCAAAGATGATTAACAATTTCCGGGGAATAGAAGTAGAATCTGGGCAATAAAGTCTTACCTTTTTTTTTTCCTTTGTGCTTAGGCCAGTTTCACTGGCTCACAGGATGCTGCAGGCAGAGGCCTCGCACCTGGCCCTTCAGACCAGACTTCCTCAGGCAAAATGGCTGCTCCGACAGCTCAGCTCGGCAGACCGTGTGCAGAGACCGCACACGCCACACCTCAACCCAACATGGCGGTGGCAGACCGTGTGCAGAAGCACGGCGCCCGGTACTGCAGTCTGGAGCCGGGAGCTGCACAGCTGCGCCCGCCCTGCGAGAACCCCCTAGCCCCGCGAGAACCCCCTAGCCCCGCGAGAACCCCGTTGCCCCGCCACGGGATCCCTAAAAAGCAGCCCCGCCCACCCCGTCTGGGAGAGCGTGTGCCCCAGAGCGAATTTGCATCTCTCCGTTCTTTGATCAAGGGATAAAGGTTGGCTTGAAGGATACCTATCAGGAGGACCCTTGTTGGGGCGCGACTTGAAAGGTTTGGTAACATTAATCACCAGCCTTCTGTTTCCAACCAGTCTGGGGTCTTCGTGCTTGTTCTCAGCATGTAGCCACCATCCTCCACCTGGGTGGGCGTCTTAGTTCCTGCAGAACAACTGAAAGGTATGTGTCAAATTGTTATGACTATCCCTTGAGGAGAAACTAGGTCTCTGTTTTATCACTGAGCTCGTTTCTTGACTGCTTTTCCTTTGTTTCTGCATTCCCTCACTTCCCTAGTGAGTAACTCTCTTGCCTGCTCTTTGGGACTCAGGAAAGGCATAGGAGACTAAAGGCTTTTTCCTGCAAACAAGAAACAGGGTACATGGAGGGGCTTTGGTACCCAGGAAGGGCCCCCCAGGGTCCTGCTCAGTTTCAATCCCTTCTTTGCTTTGACACTTCTCAATCCTGAGGGGAACAGGGGTGGGACAAGAAAGGGAATGAAGTTTTGGATGGAGAGGTTAATCATCAACTCAGCAGGGGAACTCGGTTTTAGGGGGACTCGGTTTCAGTGGCAAGACACGTAGACAGTTGGGGAATGTTAAAGCTGGCAGTGTCAAAGGTGACTATAAATATTATCAAGTTCAATTCTTTTCAAACTTTGGAAACGTAATTCCGAAGAAATGCCACCAGGAGTAAAGGGGAGATGGAGCATGTGACTCAGAACTTTCCACTTCAGCTTTAAATGGAACAGCTTAAATTTCATGTTTCATTATTAGGCTTCCACAAAATGTTTCATAAATTTTTTAAAGGGTCCTCTGGGAAACAAAACCCTGCTCAAAAACAGTATGCTTATTTACAAAAGCCACTAGATGGCCTTCACTTTCTTATTGCCCTCATCATCTTGGTCTGCAGAAGCAACTCCATAAATGTTGGTTGAATTAAGGCACTTGCCCAAGACAACACTGTTGGTCAGTACTAAGCTGGGACTGGAACCGAGGTTTCCAGATTCCCAGCCCAGGGTTGTGACTGCCATTGTCACACCGCTTTCAGTTATTAGGGTCCTAAGTTTAATAAATACTTGCCGAATAATTGCACTAATCTGCTTCATGTAAAAATAGATGCACACTTCCAGGAAAATATATTCAGCTCCATCGTCATGGTTGGTCATGGCTTTTCCAAGACCTAGCTTTGAGTTGAGATGGGACAGAGGGTTGCCTAGGTGGTGCAACTTGGAGAGGAGTGGCTATGGCAACACCATAGAGAACCCAATTTCCACATCTTTTTATTTTTTTAATTAATTTTTATTGGCGTATAGTTCCTTTACAATGCTGTGTTAGTTTCTACTGTACAACAAAATGAATCAACTATACGTATACATATATCCCCTCTTTTTTGGATTTCCTTCCCATTTAGGTCACCACAGAGCACTGAGTAGAGTTCCCTGTGCTATACAGTATGTTATCATTAGTTATCTATTTTATACAGAGTATCAATAGTGTATATATCCTGTTTATCACAGACTTCTGTTCTTTCAGTACAAAATTTTGTATCACCAGAAGTCCCTTTTTCAAGTGCAGATGCTCCTGGGTAGACCAATTCATTCAGTCATTATCAAAATGAATTAGAACAGTGATTCAGAAAATTGTACACAGCCTTTATCTTGGGCTCTCCTTACAAAGCAACTTCTGATTCAGTCATTCTGGGGTGAGGCCTGAGCTTCTGCATTTCAAACAAGTTGCAGGTGCCGTGATGCTGCTGGCCTGAGGACCACTCTTTGAAACTAGGCAAACAAGTGTCCAAAAAAGACCTAGGGGGAATAGAGCACAGGCATAAATCTGGTGGCAGAGCTTCCGCATGAGTTCCAGATTCAGAAAGGCCAGGCCTTAGGGCTTCTAGTATGGGAGATTCTAAAAATTTTCTAAGAAGGGCCTGAGTGTGGTCACGAGGCACAGAAAAGGCAGGGCACCAAAGACTGTTTTGCTGGAAGCTGCCTAGTTTGAGAAAGAAAGTACAAAGCTGGGTTCAGCCAAGGGAATGGGTGAGTCTTATAATGAGCCATCTCTATGCTTAGCACCCACCTGGGCATCCACAAGAGCCTGGAGTCCTGGATTGTTTAATAAGACCCCCTTCCCAGGCTCCCTCGACTTTCAAGTTAACACCTCACTGAGGTGACTAAGCTGTAAGCACGCACTGGAGTCTCACCTAGCTCCGCCGCAGCAGCAATATCAGGATTGGAGATGATCTTCATAAAGGCTGGGGGACAGGAGCACTTGCTAAGTTGGTTTCAGTGAGACTTTCACAAAACTCCTTAAGCAGTTTGCCTTGTAGCAGGCAATATCCAGTCTTCCTCCCTCTGTGGCATTATGCAGGGGCTTGGAGTTTCCTTAGCCCCAGCTTAATTTTTACCAGATCCCTACTGAGCATACACAGAAGCAATTTTTTTAATTGCGCTATTTTTTTTAAATATATTTCGTACTTTTCTTTCTTCTTTTTTAAAATTTAAGCAAATACTATTGCAAAAGGGAGATGAGTCATTGGTGAAGTTTGAAGTTTTATTTGTCAGGATTTTTTTAAGGCATTATGGTAAAAAAATATCTTTTCTCTTTTAAACCTATACAATTTAGAAATATATCCATATTTTTTAAGGGTGGGGAATATCTTTGTGTAACAAAATAGAGAAAAACTAGCTCTAAAATAATTTCCCAAACTATGTTATATGTAAAATTACATCATTCATTCCTTTGCCAAATAAGGTGTAATTTTAATTTCTAGAAATGATAGTTAGGTATTTTGTTCTCATCTTGAACACATCTTTTCTCTTATTGAAAAAAAACCACCCCAGATTATCTTAATTATTTGTCAGCCACAAGCTTGAGACAAACTGGAGCTAATCTCGTTTTTAACTTTCTGAGTTTGTTGACACCACTTTGCATTCAGTTAGTTAGCAGTTAGCCCTCCTTCTCCCAGAAAAAGAAAATTTTCTTGTTGGTGTTCAGTACATTCTTCAGGGTTGTCTTCCTAGTTCTCATCTGCACTTCCCATGTTGAGGAGTCTTCCTACTTCTTTTCTATCACTGAAAAGTTAATGTTATTTTAAAATGTCCCCTGTCAGAGCCTAGATTCTCCCGAGGAGCATATTCCTTTCCATGGAATGGGCATTTTCGCAACTTAATATCTCATATTTGATTACCATCGGTGTGTATTTAAATGTTGTCTTGCTCATCTTGTTTATTACATATATGTATTAAAAACTAATAAAAGCAAAATAAGACAAAAAACGAGCATTTCATTTTGGCATCCTCCCTACTACAAAACCCTGCAGATGTTTGGCTGCCTGTGATATATTTTGGAAGATGGAATTTGCAACTGTTATAATTAAGCAATGCCATTAAGTCACCCGAGAGTAAATTAGAAAGTAAACTGGTGCTGTGTGCTCAGGAACCCAAGATTATAGGCTGAGATCTCTATTCAGTGTCTGAAGTCAGCTCCCTTCAAATTGATTCTGAAATAAAAGGTGTTATTTCTATTCCCTACCTCCAAATACATAAGTGTATTAAACATGTCCCTAATATTGATTTGGCATGCCAGTTGCAATCTTGAATTGTAGGGGGGGAAATGTTTTCGTAAATAGAGCTATTTCTATTTTACTACTACTGTTTCAGTGGTAATGGGGAAGAGAAATGCGTAGGTCTGGATTATTTCCAGGGATTTGGCTGAGATCCATGAACTCAGTAGTGGTTTGAAAAAAAAGGAAAGAAAGAAATCAAGAGAAGGAAAGGAATCCTAGCACTTCCCATTGCAGTTAGAATAAGATGAAGGTAATGCCACATCTCAGACTTTTCCCTACATAATACCATCTGGAAAGAGACAATCAAATCCCAACAACCCAAAATACAAATCGTCAGCAATCTGAATAGAACATTGATACAATAGTTGTTCACCAAAGCAGCTTGAACAACCTATAATCTGATAAATTTAGA
This sequence comes from Balaenoptera borealis, assembly GCF_965194805.1. Taxonomy (NCBI): domain Eukaryota; kingdom Metazoa; phylum Chordata; class Mammalia; order Artiodactyla; family Balaenopteridae; genus Balaenoptera; species Balaenoptera borealis. The sequence continues at coordinate 49,344,834 of NC_138875.1, read as the reverse complement.
ATATTAACAATTAAAAACTTGTTAATAATTACCTAACAAAATTAAGCTAGATAATCTTTTTTTTTATTATTAATTAATTTATTTATTTTTGGCTGTGTTAGATCTTCGTTTCTGTGCGACGGCTTTCTCTAGTTGTGGCTAGCGGGGGCCATTCTTCATCGCGGTGCGCGGGCCTCTCACTGTCATGGCCTCTCCTGTTGCGGAGCACAGGCTCCAGACACGCAGGCTCAGTAGTTGTGGCTCACGGGCTTAGTTGCTCCACAGCATGTGGGATCTTCCCAGACCAGGGCTCGAACCCGTGTCCCCTGCATTGGCAGGCAGATTCTCAACCACTGCGCCACCAGGGAAGCCCCAAGCTAGATAATCTTGAACATAGCACCATGCTAAACTCCTCTTCTACAGCAATTAAAGCTGACTAAACTAAGACGTAAAGGTCCAGCCCCTTGCTATTAGCTACCCAAAGTATGGTCTTAGGAACTCGCCCCTTGCTACTCCAGGTATGGTCTTTGAAGCAATATTATAAGCACAGTTTGGGAGCTTGTTGGAAATGCAGAATCTTAGCCCCACCCAAGACCTACTGAATCTGAATCTGTATATATATATTTTTTAATTACTATTTATTTATTTATTTGGCTGTGCCGGGTCTTAGTTGCGCACGCAGGATCTTTAGTTGCGGCATGCGGGATCTAGTTCCCTGACCAGGGATCGAACCCAGGCCCCCTGCATTGGGAGCGTGGAGTCTTAACCACTGAACCACCAGGGAAGCCCCCTGAATCTACATTTTAACAAGATCTCCAGATGATTCATTCATATATTTAAGTAGGAGAAGCACTGATCTAGATCCTTGGCTTCCTACCTATTTTCAGGGACCCAGGTCAGCCCAAATTCACATAGCCTTTTAGTCACAGGACAGGTACCTTCTTTTTCTACTTTCCCACTGGTCAGTCATTTCCTTGACTTTCATGATGTGGCTGATCTCCCTAAAGTCACACTGCATTTTGGCAGTTTCCAAGAATGCTTTACAAATACCACCCGTCTAGAGGATTGGATCCCCCCTCTTTTCAGTAGAGCTGCTTTTACTGAGCTCCTCACAGAAACATTAACAAGATATTGATGGTATACATTTTCAATTTAGTCCTCAGACTGATCTTTCTGCACCTGAACTGTTGTTAGGATAGATTGCTTTTCTGCCCATACCTGACATATGCCTCCCCTGATCTAACAATCTGTTGCAACTTGGCAGCCTAAGTTTATCAAGTTTTCTATTCTTCCAGTTTTTCGTCTATAGATACTACTCTGCTTTTCTTCTTCATTTGTCTGGGTTTAATCAGTTTTGATCTGATAGAATTGATGCAAAAGGACACTCTTTGTAAAATGACATTGTCCTTTATAGATATGGCCTATCAGGAATGTGTCCTCCCTACGATGACTCCAAAGACCTTCTTCCACGGCCTTCTCAGGCTCCCACTTTTTCACTCTACCCATCAGCAGAGGTGGAACAGTGTTCCCATTGTGTGTGATTTTGTTGGAAGATTGCAAAGGATATCAATACCTGAGGACATATATCCTTTAATGAACTTTAAGAGAGAGGAAAAACAAAAATACAAACCTAGCTACATGAGGTCCATTGCATCATGTTCATACAGATACAAAAAGATTTAACTATGGCAAAGTCCAATCAATCACTATGGTAACTAGTATATCAACCAAAAGGCCAAGGTCTGCTTTGTACTCTAGGCAGCCTCTGTAGATTCTTCTCCTCCCCCACATATACTTGCTTGTCAGTTGCCTCCATGATTATGTTTAATCCAAGATTTTGCTACATAGGGTTTGCTTTTATTTCTACTTGGCAATTTTAGTTTTGCTTTGACTTCCAGAAACTCAACATTATGAATCACTTGAGCAAATAACGAGCCAATAAACACAAATCCAAGGGAAATTTCTACAAAGCTGTCTTTGACTCTTTTTTCACACAGAGTGAAGTGTTTCTTGTCATGGGATAATAATCTGAGAAACAACATCTGGCCAGATCCACAACTTCGTTTCAAATTGCATACTATTTTAATATGTTAGAATAAACATTCCTTTATGCAGTCAGTATCTATTCAGTGCCTACTAGATGCAAGAACAAAAGAACAAAGGAACAACTCATACAGTTAAATGATTTTTTTTCTTATTTCTTCAAGCCTGTTCTTCTCAAATCCATCAAAAGGGCCTCCTAGCTAATTGAAAGGTCTCCATGGCTTTCCCTACTCCTAAACAGCTCACATCAGCCCTGGGAGCACTATCAATTCAGAAGAGGCCTTGAACACTTTTCAACTCCCCATGGAGGCACTCTCGCAAGCATCTAGAAGAGAGAGCTCTTGATAGCAAATCAAACATAATTTTAGTTAATATGTTTCTTAGTCATCTCAGTTTAATTTTTGTCCTCCCCCCACATGAAGCATTTTTCATACTACTTCCAATGGTAACAATTTCCCAGCCTCTTGAAACTGTGTGCTTAGCACTGTGGGACCTAATCAGGTTTTCTAAGCAGCTCCATGCTGTGCTCTCAACACTCTGGGACAATGGAAGACAACTCTGAAATAAACTGGGGGAAATGTTTTTCTTTCCCTATTCCCAAGTATGCAGTTGGTTCTCAATAAGTTTGCTTCTGATACAGTAGCCAGGCATGAAACCTTGTGATCATATTGAGAATCAGTGCCCCCAAGATGCATCCAAAGGTGCTGAGAGACTTCTGATACCAGACGGGGGCTTGCACAAGACCAGGGAGGGGGCACTCAAGAGAGCAAGTCTCCATGCTGGATGCTGGATCTGTACATCATTGGCTGAGCAGAGAGATGTACATGAACAAATAAAATCGCATTTTGTTGAAAAGCCCTATTTGTTTCAGCTACCTGCTCCAATATGGGCTGTTTTCCAATTGAGATGTCCTTTAACTTGGAAGAACTCTTCATTCTATTTTCCTAAACATTCCCTGATAAATTCTTCTCTTTTGCATATGGTAAGTTTTTTGTCTCCAAGGCTTTTCCTTCTAAGGTTCCCTGGAGCTTCACACAGCCTTTTTTAGGAGATACCGTAAGAGAAAAGGCAAACAGAATTATAAAGTTGAGACAAATGCTGCCTGATTCTAAAACTAAAAACAAGATTCAGCCATCACTATCTAGAAAAACAGACCCTGTTAATAATAATATGATGCTTCTGATACATCCCCTACTTTATACTTTGTAAATTAGTCTGCCATTCTCATCAGTCTCCCCTCAGGGTTGGCGAGAAGAGCACTGGCGCCCCAGGTAATATTTTTTTGGCAACCCCTCCCCAAAACAACAAAGCCAGTCCCCCACTGCTCTCTCCTCTCCAGTCCTCAGGTCGCCCCATCTCTCTAATTGGTATTCATCCAACGCGGAACAGTAGCTATCAGTACTTGATGATTAACAGCCTTGTGAGACCTTGTGGTAGCAGCAAGAGTTGGCTCTTGTATCCACCATTTAAAAGGGATGCTTGAATGTGAGATTCTTGTTTCAAAGAGTTACAGATGGATGGCATTGTGTTTCCACCACCTGAATGGGTCATGGGAGCGAGGGATGTGTGGTGGAGGACGTACACCAAAATCCCTCTGTTCAGTGTCCCTCCCAACATCGCTATATTCTGGGGAACTTTGAAAGCTTGATCTGATTCTACAACGCTCAGACATTAATAAATCACTTGACTGTTTAGTCTTGAGACACCTGTTTGTATTTCAAAGGGCCTTCTGATCTTTATTCACTTTTCTCCTCCATATTTTTTTATATAAATTTATTTTGTTTTATTTATTTATTTTTGGCTGCATTGAGTCTTTGTTGCTGCATGCGGGCTTCTCATTTCAGTGCCTTCTTTTGTTGTGGAGCACAGGCTCTAGGCACGCGGACTTCAGTAGTTGTGGCTAATGGGCTTAGTTGCTCCGCGGCATGTGGGATCTTCCCCGACCAGGGCTCGAACCCGTGTCCCCTGCGTTGGCAGGTGGATTCTTAACCACTGCACCACCAGGGAAGTCGTGTCCGTGTTGATTTTTGTGCAATCCAGACCTCTTGACGCCCGCCTCCCCCACCAACCCCAGATTCCAGATTCCTGACTCTCTGCATTTTGCACCAACTTCACTGAGTCATAGAAGATTGGATATTCATCTACATTTATGCTAGAGAGTAACCCAGAGTCACATATAGAATTAAACTTCTTTTCTGAATGATCCTGAAGGTCTCTAGTTACAAAGAATTTTGCATGTCAAAATGATGATCCCACCATGTGGGGCTCTTGGCTTTGCACTGGACTTGGGCACTGGATTTCAGAAACATGTTTTGGGTCTCATGGAACTACCAAGTATATTTAGATGGCACCAGACTTTATAAGCCACAGAGTAAATTGTAAATACTTTTGGATACTGGTGCACATTTTATAAATAATTCTGGCAGAGTTTTAATTCTTTAGGACTTTGGGGGTTTGTTGTATTCCATTTTTCATTATTTGTTCATTTCCATGTGGCCTTATTTCTGCAAACATGATTTCTTGAGAAATGGAATTAGGTCCAGATTTAGCAAATACAAAAGGATGATTTGTAACATTTCTCTCATAAACTAGTTCTGAGCAAAATGAACTCATTTATACTTAGTGGAACATAATTGTAAATTTACACATAAAAGTTGAAGGGAAAATTGATATTTTGAATTTCACCGGTCTCTACAGTTGCTCTCCTAACCGCTTTAGGGTGATGAGGCCCCCCTCTTTCGGTCAGTCTTATGCCCAGAACCCCACAGCGCCCGTCTGCTGACCAGAGGAAGCAGTGACTAAGTGGCCCCGGAGACAAGTTCCTCTCAGTAGAACTATTTCTTTTTCGAATGCTTCAGACTCACCACTGTGCATTGGTTCTATAGAGTGACTCAAGGAGAAAGGAAATGGCTAATGTAAAAATAATTTTTTGAGCTATTCATGTAATTATGTTCCTTCTGCCTAAAATACTCTTCAAGCAGATTACACGACACAATGGCTCACTCTCTCACCACTTTCAGGTCACTCAATTGCCACCTTCTCAGGTAGGACCTCCCTGACCACCTATTTTACATTGCAGCCCCTCCACCCCCAAACCCTTATCCCTCTCTGCTTTTTCTCCAGAGCCACTGTGCACGCACACAGACCATCAGACGCACACACACACACACACACACACACACACACACACACCCCACTAGGATGCAGGCGCCATGAGGAAAGGGATTTTTGGTTTTTTGGTCACTCCTCTATCCCCAGTTCCTAGAATAGTGCCTAGCGCAGGAGAAATGCTCTGTAAATATTTGTTGAATAAAAAAGGAATACAAATCCATAAACAACATACATATAAACACAATCTCAGCCACATTATCTGTGTAAAGTTCACACTATAATATTCACTTTTCCCCTAGACTTTTCCTCATTAGGACTGAGCCTGTACTTGATATGCCTTTTAACCTGTTTTCCTCTCTATAGAAAGGTTTGAAGTGAGAGAAAATGCATTTCCTAAACTCTACACTTTACTGGAAGTAATTAGTTGAGCTCCTTAAATGACTAGTCTATGCCTTTATTTCTTCAACAGACTCCCTCTTCAACTCCTGAGTGCTGAATTCAGTCCCCACCACGCCACATAACAACCCTGAAATTCTTCTCACTCAATCACTAAATCCAAGTGGATGAGTTTTCACTTTTGTGTGTGTCTCTCTCTCATGGAGACTAAGTGGCCTCCCTCATGGAGGTTACATGCTGGTGGGTCTTACCTCACTTTAATTCATTCTCCACAATGACGTCAGAAGGACGTTCCCAACTCTTTACTCATCCTTCAGGTCTGAGCTGAAATTCCACGTGCTCAGGAGAGATTTTCCTCATCCTACAGACTGGGTTGGATGCCCAGGTCAGATGTCTTCCTGGTGTCCTGCCTTTCTTCATTATGGTCCTTACCACTCTTAAAACTGCTTAAGGATGAAGTTAAACCAAAGTATAATATGTGGCTTTTACTGCTCACTTCTGCCACTTTGCCATGTGCTCACAATTCATCCCCATCATGGCAACTTATCAAACCCCCCTCTCCCTCCCAATGCACTGCATGCTCTCAGCTCTCTGGGCCTTTGCTCACAACAGGAACTGGCATTTCTTGAGGCCTGTTATGAATCAAACATGGTACCAGGTGCTTTTAATATATTATCTCATTCAGGACTTAAAACAATCTAAGAACTTTTGTTTTAATGGCAGTGGACAGAAAGCCTCACAGAAATTGACTTATGCATAGGGAGATTTGATTCATAATAGAGTGCAGGAGCAAAACGGGGGTCAGGCCGGACCTCACTGGGGTGACAGTGAGGACCTTGGCACTCAGTTTCCCTTTTCTCACTTCTGAGATCTGCTTTCCTTATATTGGCATTTCTGTGGGATTCAGATGGCTGTAGAAGGTCTAGCCCAGTATAATTCTAGGTTCAAGCCTCCCCAGAAAAAGTAGCGAATCAAAAGAAGACTCAAAATTGAGTCTTGCTGGCCCTCAAGTGCCCATTCCTGGACCAACCATTGCCGTCGGGAGAACACAAGGCATTGAGTGGCCCAGGCTGAAGACACATGCCTCCACTTGAAGCTGGGAGTGAACCCTGCCTCATGGGTCTCACCCAAAGATGAGAGATGGGTGGTTTCTCCAAAGCAAATTTAGCATACAGTTATAACAAGAAAAGGTGGTAAATAATAAATAACAAAAATAACTAACACCCAGTATACAGCCCCATCATCATAAATAATGCTTCCCTCTTTTTTTTTTTAACAGTTTTGGCAATAAAGCTCACAAAGGTCAAGCCACTTGGCCAGGATCACAAAGGCCAGGTCTCTCTAGTATGACCAATGCTTCCTAAGACCTCTCTTCTCCCTTTGCCTAGAAGGTTCTTACCCTATTTCTTCACCTGCCTAACTCCAAGATGTGCTTTGAAACTCAGCTCAAGTGTGACTCTCTTTTGGAAGCCTTCAGAGATGCACCTTCTCTCCTACCCAAGCTGATACTCTGAAACTCCACTGAGCAATCCCCCTCCTCCCATAATTTCCTCTCTATTCTCCTTAAGCCTTGACTTCTTATTTGTCTTCACCAGAAATCTGTAATTTATTCATCTGTAGAACCCAGTGCCTGGAGAAGTGCTAAGTTTGTTGGATAAAATTGAGCTATCAGGGTACTTTAAATGTCACAAAACCAAATGAGATAGGTTATCAGCTCCATTCTGTAGGAGGAAACTTGAGGCTCTGACATGTTATGTGTAACTCGCATCCTCACAGGGTCTTGGGTGAGCCAGAGTGGGAACTAAGTCACCAAGGGTTGGTGCTAGGGCTAGATAACTTAGTTCAAAAAGGCTAAGATTAAAGTGAGTTTGAATCTAGGTTCTAAAGAATGCTGGGAGTTAAGAGGGGAAAAAGATAGAAAATTAGGATACTTGGAAGCACATGGACATAAACCTAGCAAGGAGGGGTCTGGATAATTGCCACAAAACAACAGAGCTGTTCACATTATCTCCAAGATTTATATTTACTGGCTGTTGGGTGGGATTGGTATGAAAATGTTGAGGCAAGGACTCAAGTGGAGGTCCTCTTCCTCAAAGGCAAATGCCGTTAACATTGTTTTTTTATGTTATAAAGCTCTTGGTTTCCTTAATCCATTTTATGGATTGTAGATGTCATTCTCATCTAACAGCTTAATTAATAACTTCCTTGTGTAGCTCAATCTGGAAAGATGATTAGGAATCAGGAATATTTAAATATGATGAAGATGAAGTAATTCATCTCCATGTTCATGCTAGTAGCAAAAGGGCAGGGGAGGAAGAAGAGAATTAGGAGGTATATGGCTTCAAATACCATGGCTAACGGGGGCACCCTGTGTTTTCTGGAATTCAGCAGGGCCATCCCTTGCTGTCTAGTCTATTTCTGGAAGAGTAGCTGAAGAGCTAGCTGCTAACGTCAGGTGCATTATTCTTACCAAACTTTCCAAGAAGGCACTGATGCAGTGGGCAAGAAGACTGCCTTCCAGGAAGGGTGAATTACAGAGAGAAATGACCCTATGTTTCCTGAGAGAAGGTAAAAATGAGGGGAAACATGAGTAAATACGACACAACAACAATATTTGGGCCCACTAATAATGTGACTTGGAGGACTTTTATATGATTCCTGTTTTGGGGAAACTGTTTTAAAATCTTTCACTGGCCAAGGCAGACCTGGTACTGTTAGCTGGACCGGTTAATTTTACATCTGTTCTAACACAAATAGCCAACAGGCATATTATTTCCAGATTCCTAAAAGTTGGTGAATAGCAGTGGAATTAATTCTTCAGTACACATGAAAACATGCACTCCCCCTACTTAAATCCCATCGTGTTTTTCTCTTATAGATGGCACACAGCAGAGCTTCTTTCACAGTCCTTGATTTCTTACTAAGAAAACCTGATCCTTTTGAAAACTTGAACTAAAAAGTTTTAGAGTTTCTATTATATGATTGCTATAAAAATTGTGGAATTCACCAAAACTGTGATCCTGGATTTGATTTAGATAAGCTCCCAATAACAGAGCTAAAGTTATTAGCTCTGTTAAAGTTTGGTTTTCCTCATGGAGTTTACTCTGAGACTAGATTCTCTATCCAAGTCTAACCCAACTAGGGGAAGGGGATATATATATATATTATTTTTTTTTTTAAGTATTTCATTTTGTTAGTTTAGCATTGAATTGAACACTATTCAGATTGTAGGAATAGCAGAATATCACTGGAATTTAGGCCTTCAGAGAATATGAAGATGAATTAATTATAGTCCCTGCCCCCAAGATGTTTATAATCCAACAGGAGGATAAGACAGCGGGCTTACATAAGAGAGCTTCAAACAAAATATAATGTAGATTCAAAAGAAAAATACGGGTCGAGAGCTAGAGGTTGTTGCATTTTAGAAGGTTCTTGAAGGATTTTATCAGGAATATATTGAGGGGAGGGAGAGGAATGCAAAGTTGTGGAGGATATCTCAGGGAGCAGGAAAGCATGGATACTCCCGTCCCATTGCCCATGGTCCTCAACATTGATCTATAAGAACTGCATGACTTAACTTATTCTTCTCTGAAAAACCAAACTGAGTGTTAAAACTGATCCACAGACTTTTAAAATTTTACTCTGTTTTAATCGTCACTGCTGTTGATCACCAATCAGTAAGCAAATTCTTAATGTGCTCTGGGCATAACAATCAAAAGAACCAGAATAAATCAAGCTAATTTAATGACTAATGTAAATATACTGGATCTTCTATTCATGATTCACTTTGTTATTTGCCAGTTGACTCCAAAGTTGTGGTCCAGGAATAGACAACAGGTAAGGAAATCTCAAAGTCAGAACTTGGCTCTCAGGCCATGCAAAGGTACTGTTACATAAGGCCGCTGCCTCAACTTGACCAACAGATGATACAGCAGCCACTCCCTTAAGAAATATTTGGAGTGACTATTTGTGAAGTTTTGTCACCTGATGTTCATCTTTCCTTTCCCACCGATATATCTTTCCATCAGTAATGTGCAGAGTAAAAGCAAGCATAACATAATATATAAGATCGTAACCCAGCAGAACTAACTATAACCAAGGAGAGGGGCTTCATCTAGTACAAGAGATGCAAGGGCTTTACACTTGACCTCTGAGATCCTCAAGTGACCGCCTTCTATATCTCTCTGTGTTGCCCTGCCTATAAAATGGGGCTAACTCAGCTCACCTAGATAACTCACAGACATGAAAGGAAGATTAATTATTCAGGGTTCATTGAGTGCTTTCAATATGAAAAGCACGATGTATGTCACAAACAGAGGGCTGTAACTTCAGGGGAGACAGTCAGCAGCAGGCACAGATGAACATTTAAAAAACAAAGGCCCTATTCTCATGTAAATACTCAATAATAAAGGCTATGGAAAGAAAGCTGCAGGAAATATAAAATATAAACAGAATATTTTCCATGAGGAGTCAGCAGATTTTATCAAGTTAATAAATTATTACAATAGAGTATATAAAATCAAACTCATGCAGAATCAGACCAGAGAATATCATGTGTGGCTGCTGGGATTATCTGGTGGGAAAGATCTCATTGATTTTTGTAGAGCATTGGATCTGAGAGATTTTTAAATTAGGTAAGGATGATGACCCAGTTTGGGTGGGAAAAGCTTAGAGGTTCCCAAGGAAGAATACAGTCCAAGAAGAAGTCTCTGGAGGTACAGTTATTTTTAACCTTTCAGACCTGCATGACATGAAGAGAATTCTGAAAACTGAATGCAAAAAGGAAACATTTTGAGAACTTCTGTATCCATTTCTCACTGTCATGATCTGAGCAAAGATTTTAAAAGGACAAAGTTTATTTACAATTAAATAGAGATTTAAGGAAAATAAAATTCAGGTTGCTTTTTTTATATTTATCAGTATATGAGGGAACAAAGTTGGGTGAATTTTCTCTTGGCCTGTGATTTGACTAAGAAAGCCCTGTAAACTATAAGCATCAAATACAAAACGTATTAGAGGTAAGTATGCCAAATTAAAAAATCAGTGGAGACATTACAGGAACACTAAATACTTTAAAAAGGCATTATGTATCAGTTAGCTATTGCCAAAATAGTGCTGCATGACAGACAACCACAAAAACTAGTAGCATATAACAAGCACTTGCTCTCATGGTTCTTGGGCTGGTTCTGTTTCACATATGAGGCTGGACTGTTACACATGTCTCTCATTCTCCTTAAACCAGTGAGCTAGCCAGGGCATGTTGTCCTCATGGTTCCAGACTTCAGAACTGAAACTTCCACTCTATTCTGCCAGCTAAAGCGAGGAATATTGCCAAGCCCAAAGTCAAGGAGCAGGGAAGCACACTCTTTCTGTGTTATGAGGATCCAGGGTGTGAATGCAAGGAAGGATGAAGAACTGAGCCCAAGAATTCAAGTAGAATTTTTTTCCAAAGTTATATATCAAAAAGCTCTGGAAAAAAAAAAGAAGTCCAGAGACAGAGATCAAGGTGGACCTGAGATACAGAAATACAACTTTTAACAAAATATTTATGAAATGATGATGTGTTCAATTTCTTTTCCATCTATGTGTATATGTTCACTTGGGCATATAATTCTAATGGCTGACATTAATCAGTTCTCTTCTTACTGATAAAAAAAAGTCTAAGGCATTTTTCTTTTTAAACTTACAGAACTTCATAATGGCTCTATAATATGGAAAGCTTAGCTTCTTTGAGAAGCATTCGCCACGTACTGAAAGGTTTTGATAGTGTCATTTCTGTATATCACAAGTAAACTCTCAAAAAGTGTCCAACCAAGATACTGTCTTCAACCGTAGAGGTGAATTCCATCTCCACGAATTTTGGGAGCGTTTCAAACTAATGAGGAGTGGAGGTAGCAGCCCCAGAATTTCTAAACCATCTTCATCAACTCAATAAAATGTACAACAGGCTCTCAGAAAAGTTAACTACTAAACACACTTTTAAACTCAACTACTGAGAGAATATTTTCCACCTGCAATATCAACTGTCATAATGTCAGTTTTCATCTTTTATCACCAGAATTAGTTTTTTAATCTTAAAATATAACTTTAACCCATCAGATAGAAATAGTGATAATGTTCTGTGTGGGTAAAGAAACAAGCACTCTTCTACACAGTTGACTGGGAAATAAATTTATGCAGATTTTTGGAAGGCAGTCTGGCAGTGTGTATTAGTTAATTAACTGGTATGTAAAATTACCAGACCCTTTGACACAATAATTCTAGGAACTTATAGATAACTTTGATAACTTCTAGGAACTTATCTAAAGTAATTAACTAAGTAGAAAAAGGAGTATATATTGGATGTTCCTTATATTGTTTATAGTAATAAAAAAGAATCTACTTAAATTCTTATCAATGGGGAATTTGTTCAATATCATGGAATATTAGGTAGCTATTAGGGCAAAACTAATCATGTTAAAATATCCAAGATATAGTATTGACTGAAAAGTAGTAGGTTAAAGACCAAAATATTATATATAATATTTTGCACATGTTCATATATACATGTAAATTCCATATGTGCTTACGTAGGCATGAAAACCTATATACCAAACATTTACCGGTGACCGTCTCTAGGAGGAAAGAGTTGCTTTGGTGCAATAGGAAAATGGTTACCTTTTGTTTTTCTTCACACAGTCCTACATTATTTGAATTAGTATAAAGAATATGTATTAGTTTCATAGCCTTATTCAACAACAGAAAAACCTTTTCAACTATTTTCACTATCTCTGGCCTCAAAAATGCCTTTTCTAGTGGTTTTCACTTTTTCTGGCCTCCATACCACCTATATACAGTCCACCAAAATCCCCCATTTGCAGAAACCAAAATATTCAGTTGAGCAAAATGTGTTACTGTAAAGTTAATGAAAGGTCAGCGGAGCCCGCACAACTAACTAGCCACCAGTAGCTCTGGGTCAGGTGCTGGATCCAAATGTGCTTTGGTTGAGGTCTGGTTTGTCTACTAGTCTAGGCAGTGTCTACTTTTGGTTTAAATATCAATAGCTACAATTCTGGGTTCATGTCTGGCTAGGATTTCAAAGGCAGTGCCAATAACCCCAGTTATCTCCTACTTAATTGGTATCCATTTCACAGCCACGGAAATAAGTCTAAGACACTACTGGGAGGTGGCAACACACTCTTTTTACCTCCCTGCTTCCAAAGATGAGGTTACCTGCCACTCCCCCGGCCAGGTCTCCATCCCAAACCATTGCCACCCTCTTGCCCCAGTACAAGAGACTTAGCCCTGCCCCTCTTTGAAAATGGGGCTGAGTGAGGACAAAAGCCAATGCCAACCACTCTACCTGGTTTTACTTATTGTGGGTACCTTGTTGCAGGCGTTACCATACTTCTAAATCACAGGTCTCTAACCAGATTGTGTTCATGCAATTTTTTCTCCACGCTTTTCCTACACTATCCTCTTTCATTTTCCCTCAGGGAGATTTTTCTCCCCACTGGCCCTTCAAGAGGCAGTTCAAATGCAGTCTCGTTCACGTGAAGTCTTTACGTGAAGTTGTAAAAATTTACATCCTTAACTCTAAGAAAATGCTTCACTCTCTTCTCTGATCTTGCCCATACTTTCTACTTCCGTCATTGCGTGAGAACACACTGTCTCGTCCTGTAGTGTATTGTGTACATTTGTGCCTTCACAAAAGGTAGTAAGAGCCTTCAATAACTCTCACCATCATCCTCATGCCTCACCCTCTTCTGCTTGCATTACACTTAGGCAGCAAAATCTCAACACTGGGTCAAGCCAACCACCTGCCTTTGCACTCCTACACTGAGACTGCTGAGGAATGGTTAAATAGCAATGCAAAGTGCTGTCAGGGTCCAGTGCTAGTCTCCAACAGTAACTGGACCCTGACGCTGCCCAGGGCAGCCTCTCTCATACTGCCTACATGTAGTAGCTGCTCCAAAGCTTCCCACCCTAGTCAAGTTCTCTGCCCCCACCAGGATCCTGCCTACCCTCAGCAGTTAACTTGGATTGCTCTTAGAGAGAGAGCCCACTCAGCAGGACCTGTCTCAATCTCTTCTCCCCTCCCATCTCTCCCCACCTTACACCTATGCATGGATCCACACTACAGTGGAGGCTGCGGTGCCCAGATCCCCTTACTGGCAGGTGCTTTTGTCCCTCAGCTGCTCTGAGAGCTGGTTGTTTAAAGTTCACAGCTACTGCCTTCCCTGGAGAACTGCCCTCGGACCAACAAGACACAACTAGTCTGGAAGGCTATGACCCACTCCCCTGGTGGGCAGACCTTAACCGATGAGTAACTGACACAGGGGGAAAGGCCAGTCCCCTGCCTCAAGGTGGGTAACCTTGTGATGCAGCCCCTCCTTCCATGATCAGACTGACATTAGTTTCCAGTCAAGATCACACTCTTGCTTAGCTTTCTTCCCTACCCCATAGAGAAGATGCAGAGTAGTATCAGAAGAGGAAAAGATTTTAGGAGAAAAATGAGTTCTATTTTTGACATGTTAAGTCTGAAATGCCTATGATATTAAACTTCAAATGTTTAGTAGGCAATTGATATTGAAGGTTTCAAGAAGTGATGTGCTGGTAAACATATAACTGGCTCTTGGGAAGGGGGAATACATGCACACATATGTACATAAGTTTTTATACATTTTCCTGATATAAAAGATGTGTGGTGCCTAATTTACAAATAATAATAAAGTATGTAACACTCTATTGTAAATTCCATACCACCAATCAATATTCACACAATGTTTTTGTTGACTTTTACCAAGTGCTTGTATCATAGACAATCTATAAGTGCAATTGACAAATGACTGCAGTTATGGTCTATATTTATGTTTATTTTAAGAGAAAGTGAAACAATGAAGATGTGGGTCAGAATTTCTCTTGTTCATCAATGATAGGAGTAATTTCTTTGCTGAACTGGATAGTAGTTTTTGAATATTTCCTCAACTTTTTGGTGTTACAATGTTACAGCTATAGACATGACACACTATTAAGCTTAATCTGCATTATTAACATTTTCTCAATCACCTTCTTAAGTCTAGACAATCAACAAAACAATAAATTAAGCCCTGATTTGAAGTATTTCCCAATTTCCATGGCATAAATATTCTCACTGTGGCAGTTTTCAAGTTACCGAGATGACATCACTGAATGCGAGTTGGAAGAGATGTGCAGTGATACACCACTATCGAGTCCTTTCAATATACGAATAAAACAGACATCCCAAATCTCAAGAGCAGTAATAGTTTTAAAATGTAGAAAAATTGTTAGGAAGTAATGAGTTTTAAGTATTTACTACCTCTGTTTTTACTATAATTTATTATTTTATCGTAAATTTATAATAAAGCCTGGGTTTAGCAGCTGGTTCACAAAATTCCTGAAAATTGGTAGTTCCCTGGCAGTCCAGTGGTTAGGATTTGGCACTTTCACTGCCATGGCCCAGGTTCAGTCCCTGGTCGGGGAACTGAGATCCCGCAAGACACACAGCTCGGAAAAAATAAATAAATAAATAAAATAAAAATTAAATCCTGAAAATTTAACAATCGGTTCTCCCGAGGTAGCACAAGCTGGCTGCCGCACACCACTGGGTTAAAGTGAAGTTGAGAGGTCCAGGCTGAGACATTAAGTGTATAGATAGTCGTCAAACCAGGGATATGGATGAAATTCCCCCAAGATGAATATATTTAATAAGAAGGTAAGACAAAGTAGTGAGGATGAAACCCTGGAGGAAACCAGCTTTTAAAAGCAGGTAGTAAAAAGTGAGCATGGGGAAGAGATGAGAAACTATGAAGGAGTAAAAAGGGTAAGAAGCAGAGGGCGGTAGGGGCAGGGCAAGGGCGAAGAGTGACATAAGAAACGGGGCGGTCAGCGGTATGAGATGATGCCAACAGGTGATCACAAGGAATGAAAAGTATCCATTCATTCACGGGATCATTTGTTCACTCACGCAACACTGAGAATTCATTTTTGCTGAGCACTCTGGAGTGCTTGGAAATCTAATATATCAAAGTGGGACCTGTTAGCCTTACTTGAGGCTGAGGACCAAAACACACTCCAAATAAGGTGCTAGCCCCCTTAGACACAGTTGGGGGATGTAGCAGCCTGGCGGCTGACTCGCGCCAGGAAAAAGAGCACACGTGAGAGGCGGGCTGAAGTGGTCTCCAGCCAGAGCAGGAGGCTAGGTTTGAGAAGTAGAATCTCAGAACCACTGAATGCATCCTAAGAAGGTTCTGCCAGAGGGCTAGGCGGTCTCTGCAGAAAGGCTGGAGGTGTATGTTTGGATGCAGAGATTACAGCTACCCATTTACTGTATAAAATTTTCTTTCCTTAGTTTCTGTGACATTTCTCACATTGTCTCACTAATGCTCCTCATCCACCCACTGCCCCCATCTGCTTACCTCTTTAGGAGTTCAGTCCTCCGTATATTACTGAGACTCCTCCATAAAATTATCTTCAGAAAGAAATACTACTTCCTAGTTTGAGCTGAATATACTATATTTCATCTAATCTAAGACTCATCTTCGACCTGAGTGTCCAAACTGAAGTGATATAATACGGCTTATCCTTTTCAGCCTGAATTTTCATACATCTTCCTTTCTCCACTGTGGCGAACTTATTGATGCGTCAGCCCAGATATGAGTGTACAGATCCCACACATGCTAACCGAGGTGCTCCAAGGAGCTCTTGCTATCTATTTTTCACAGAAGACAAATTATTAATAATAATAAAGCCACGTCAGAAGCCCATCACCCCTCATGTAAGGGAACTGTCTACTAGAGGAACTTGGAAATGCTTAGAAGCCAGAAAATGTTAATAAAGGAAACAGGTTTAACAGGCAACTGGATTGAACATGGTTGAGTGAATATTATGCAGTAAGGAAAGCCATTTGGAATGTAACAGTATGTTTGTGGAGGGTGATGTAGAGCGGGGGAGAAGCACTAGGAAATAGAAGGAGCATTGTTAAGGCAGAATGGCCATGCAGCCAAGGCTACAAGAGAGATGTGAAGTGGAGAGGCCGAAGGAACACATGATGGTAAGATCATTATATGTATCATATAGTCGGCTATATGGGTGAAGGAGCAAAATAGCACATATTTTCCTAGCAAGTTGTAGAATCCTAATGGTTTAGCTCTGGGCACAGAATAGAGGATAACAGAGACCAGCGAGGAATGTTGTCATCAGTGTCATCATTCTTCCCACAAAAATAGGCTCCCCTAAGGAGACTTTTTTTTTATTAACAAGGGGAAATAAGACAAAGTTAGCTTTGCTTACCATTTTATAACTACAAAATTATTGCAATACTATAATTCATTAATAAATCACCAGCATAACCAGGCAACGACCCCTAGCCTACTTAAAAATGAAATGTATCCTTCTGCTACACATCTTAAGTATAGACATTGAAACAGGTTCACAATCCCTTATCTGAAACTCCTAGGACAACATGTGGGCATATACAGTATCTTACATTGGCACCTCAAGCAGAATCTGAGTCAGATAAAGACAGACTATAAATAACCTCACCACAGGTCAGGCCAGGTTTTGCAGTCAGATGACCTCAGGATAGGTCAGGATGGGGGAATTGTGGAGAAGGCACTGTGGATCTGTTAAAAACCTGACCTTTATTTTAACCCATCTGTTTTATCACTTCATTTATAATATATGATTCCTTAATTTCTGCATACATCCTAATTCATAACCAAAATTCCTGATACTCTCTTTCAACTAATATTTATGGAACTCTCATTACATATTAAGTATTATTCCACGCACCGTGTGACTAGCAGTAGATAAAAGCAAAGTCTCTCACTTTGGGGAGCTGACAATGACTCCCTTTAGGCAATAGGAAAATTCATAGATGAGCTATAAGTGATGAAAGAATTCAGTTTGATTGTTACATCTTGTCATGGCTCCTAAAGGGGCCAGAGACCACATCCCACATCACGCCGACCATATTTTGTGATATTAATGCCAAATGTAAGAATTTTATGATTAGGCTTGCTATACAGCTTTTTTATAGTATAGTTTTAGCAAACTATTTGGAATATACAGCACATTTGTAATCATACTCCTCTCCAAAACTGCTTCTTGTGCCTTAGTATTTTTTCTTTGTCAGATTAGACCTTTATGTTGTTTATTTTCAAAAATGCAGATTTGGTTCTTTTTGATGATCCTCTATTTTTTGTCTTATGAATTTATGATCTTATCTTTATTATTCCTTTCAAAATCCTTCCTTATAGTTATATTGTTTTATCTGCATTTAGTTTTGGCTTCCCCATCCATATTCCTGAGTTGAATTTATTTTCCATTTTTTTTTTTGTTTTTACATGAAGGCACTTAAGGCTATCAATTTACTTCTAAGAACTGTTGTATCAACACCTCACGCGTTTTTTGATATTGACAACTTTTATTATAGCTCAGTTCTAAATGTTTTAAATTTCCACTGCAATATTCTCTTTAACCACAGATGTTTATTAATAAATTTTGAAGGCTCCTGGCACATGTACTGTTGTCAGATAGTGACTTCTATAATATTGATTCTTTAAAATTTGATCAGACTTCTTTTGTAAATTAGCATAAGGTCAATTTTTGTAAATATTACATGTACTTGAAAAAAATGTATACTCTGTCAGGTATAGGATTTTATATTTACCTATTAGATTTTCTGCATCAAGACTATCCAGCATGGTAGCCACTAACCAGATGGGGCTACTGATCACTTGAAATGTGGCAGATGATGTACTGTAAGTATGAAATACAAACTAGATTTCTAAGACTCACTATGAAAAGAATGTAAAACATCTCATGAATTTTATATCTCTTGAAATAGCATTTGGGGCAGTTTGGGTTACATAAAATATACTATTAAGTTTTCCTGTTTCCATAATTTTAAATGTAGCTACTAGAAAAAATTTTAATTACATATGGAGCTGACATTACATTTCTATTAGACACAATCGTTCTCTATCCTTATTGTTGTCTGTTTGAGCCGAGTTTCTGCTAGAAATAGATTAAAATCCTTTCACTATGGTTTTGGAGTTTTACATTTTTGCTTGTAATTCTCGGTTTTTGCTTTATATATTCCAAAGTTATTAAATCTTAAGTGGTTTTCCTATTTAACTTCAGATCCTTTTTTATTCCTATTATTGCTTTTGCTTATAAATTCTACTTTGATATCAATATATCTGTTTATTTTCTACCTTTTTGTTATATTTTATTTTAGTAATATCTCAATAAGAAGAGTTTAGCTGGGTTTCCCAATGTCTTTTTTTTTAATGTCTTTATTGAATTTGTTACAACATTGCTTCTGTTTTATGTTTTGGTTTTTTGGCCACGAGGCATGTGGGATCTTAGCTCCCTGACCAGGGATCAAACCCGCACCCGCTGCATTGGAAGGCGAAGTCTTAACCGTTGGACCGCGAGGGAAGTCCCTAAAGTCTTTTAATAAGTAAGCTTAATCTGTTTATACTTATCGTGATTGATGTATTTAGATCTAAGTCTATGATATTCTTTTGTGACTTTTTGCCACTCCCCCCCCGCCCTTTTTTCTTCCTTCATTCCTTCCTTCCACTGAATTAATACATTTTCTCTATTTCTCCTTCTCACTTTTTCCTCTTCCTCCTTCTTTCCTGGCTCTTAAATTTATAAATTATATTTGTAACATGATGACTCATATTTTTTATACTAACACTTTTAACATTACTCTTACAATTTCACCTTAAAATTTTCCAACAAAGTCTACAGTTTTGCAGTCTTTCTATTCCCCTGAACATGAAAACCCACTTGCTTCCTATCTTGTATCTTGTTATTGCATTAGCTACCTATTGTTACAACAATGCTGCAAAACAAAGAAACACACACACACAGTCAGTGGCATACAACAAAAAAACATTTACATAGCTCAAGAGCCTGTGGGGTCTAGCTGGTCTGGACTAGACTTGCATCTGTGGTCAGCTGGCTGGTTGGCTGGGGGTTGGGGGTTGTTGGCTGGTGTTGTCTATGTTGATTTGGCTTTGCCTCTTATGTCTCTTACGTTCCTGGGCAGGTTATCCTGGGCAGATTTCCATGGCAAAGGTAGAGGTATAGAGTGGAAGCAGAACTGCACCAATGCTTTTACAGGACTCTGTGTAAGTTACATCTGCTAACATCCCACTGACAAAATCAAGTAACATAGCCAAACTCAGAATCAAGGAGGAAGAAAATTAACTCTGCCTCTTTTAGTGAGGAAGTGCAAAATCATATGGCAAAGGTGCATGAACTCAGAGAGGGGTAAAGAATTGAGATCATGACTGCAATCAACCTATCACATTGAACTTTACCTTTCCTTTCCATCCCAAAAAGAAGTGGTCTGTTTCCTATGAATAAATACATTTGACAAATTTTATGTAATCTTTTCTTTTTTTCATGTCACACCTTCTTCTGAATTATTAATTTTTTGCTGAAGTACGTCTTCCATGATGATAAACTCTCTTGGTCTTCGTAAGTCTGAAAATGTTTCTATTTTGCCTTCACTAAAGAATGCTAGTTTTAGCTGGGAGTAACATTTAGGCTGACTTATTTTCCCTCAGTATCTGACTCCTCTGTATCTTTTGATTGTTGCAGATAATTCTCTTGTCTAAATTTTATTTCCTTATAGGTAATGTGTCTTTTCTCTCAGGGAGTTTTTACATGTTTTTCTTTTTGAACACGATGATAATGTATCTAAATATGGATTCATTTTCCTTTGCCCTGATTGGACTTAGGGAAAATTAACAATCGCCTGAGTATTAACAGACTGAATTGTGGAAAACTGTCAGCTTTTATTTATGTATAGCTTTTCCAGCAATCCCTCCATTGTCTTCTTTTGGAGCTACCTTATTAAAACTCCACATTCACTTCCATATCTCACCAATGTTCCTTCATTCATATATATTTTAATGTTTTTGTTTCTTTGTGTTTTGGGTATGAGACAATTTCTCACACTATCATCTAATTCACAAACTTCCTCTTCAATTGTGTCCAGCCTACAGTTTACGCCAATTGAGCTTATTTCAATGATTATATTTTTTACTTGTAAGATTCCTCAATAGATTTTACATATGTTTCATTTCTACATGTTTTTGTTTTATAATTTCATATCCATTTCATGATGTGACTTGATATATTTCCTTTAGCATCTTAAACATTCATATTTTAAAATGTCAGACCGGTCTACAAAATTTAATTTTATATGCTGGGAATACATGTTCTGCCAAGAGATTCTGACATATTTTGAAATTTTAGTTCATGGGCTTAAAGTAGGTTTTACTTGTATTTTTATTTTCTCTCTTCCCCACCCTTCTTCCTTCTTTCTGTACTTACTCCTGGACCCCTACAGGGAGTCCAGAACCAAATCTTTGAGAACTTCTTTCCTTTCAGCGATTATTTTAGGACTATTTTAGACCTAATTACCAAGCTTTGGAATACCTTGGTTCTGCTCCATATTAAGATGCTAAATATGTATTTTCTAGCATCATTATACTTAGCTTCCTTAAAAGGAGGCCCTAGGTAGTGGTCAGCAGCAGCAAGCTTTTATGTGTGAACAGTTGGGAAGAGTCACATTCTAGCTGCCTCTGATGTCAAGCAGTTAAACTTGGCTCCAGTATCCAATCCTGTATAATATTTCTAGTTTCTACTACTTCATAGGAACCAATTTCTTAAGTACCACTATCTGCTTCTAGACTCAGAACCCAGGTGGTCCATGGTTTCAGCCTCACTCACCGATTTACATTTTTATTCTATTTTTGGTTCCACGAGATGCTTAGTTTGTTTGAGCCTGGCTGTCTCTGCTTTGGTTCACTTTTTTGTTTTATCTAATAGTAGTACTAGTGCTAGTATGTGTTAGGAGACAGTACATCAAAGCATGAACTATGCCTTCTTGATCAGAAGTCTACATGGAATGTTCAAACACAAACCCACATATACTCACACACCCCGAAACAAACCATAAAAAACCCCATACACAATCTTTCTGGCCTTGAGTGACTTGAGTGACTGATCTTCTTGTTCATTTTCTATTTCTGAAGAAACTTTTAAGTCAAATGACATAGTTAGTGATACTAATGACTAAACATAAACTGTTACCTTCCAAAGACTACTGTAAATTATGGTTCAAAGCCATTTAATCATGGGAACGTTTAGGTAGATTTTATTTCAAAGAACCAAAGAGTTAAGTGCCACTGATTTGCAGCTTGGAATTCAATTTCTTCTTATGAAAATCCAGTTATAACTTACTAAAACTCAAAATGCTTTTGGGGGGGCATGGAGGATGAATGACTTTCAGAATAGCCTGAGAGTCGTGAATAAAGAAAAACATTGCTGTGTTTATTTAGAGAGTATTACCCCTTGGAGCCAGCGTTTGCACTAATGCATTTTACATTAGCGTGCCGCATCAGGAAATCCTGACTTTTTTTGGTGCCAAGGGGGTAATTAATATCAGTTCATGTTTTCAAAATAGTTGTTTATGTGGGAATGAGGACTGAGCACTAACATGTTGAGCTTGAAGTATGAAAGCTTGCTGTGAAGCAAAATCTAGGAAAAGAATGGAATACTGAAATTAATGAACAGGAAATAGGATTTCTATGGATAGAATAATATTAGGACCGAAAAGAAAGCCACAGCCACACTTCCTTGTTCTTAATTTACTAAGCATTAACAGAAATAATTCCCTAGTATAGTCATATCAGTAGAAGATAAAATCCTTGATAGCCATGAACAGTATTTTGATCCATGCTATCAGGAGTCTTAAGTGAAAAAATTTGATGTGTTTGAAAAAGTATATGAAAAACGATCACTATTCCAAAATATCCTTCCATAGCTAATATAGTTACGCCTCCTGTAGATAGCAAATTCTTTATATTTGACCTAAAGCTGAATAATAAGAGCTACTATAGGTGTAAAATCAGAATGCTTTTAGTATTATACATCTTTTTTTTTTTCTTTCCCAAAAGAAAAGTTGGCAGGGAAATTAGAATCAATGTACACACTTCATACAGTGAAAATCAGAAAACTAAGGAAATATCAAGAAAACATTAGAGAAAAAAGTCCAAAGAACAAGTTAAAGCAGAAGCCAAAATAAAGTTAAAAACCCAAGAGATTTTATGAAGTCCTACCTAACGTAATTCTCAAAATAAGTACTTAGAAAACATGCTATTTATAAAATTTATAACTATAAAGATGCCAAAAAAATAATAGTATGTATATTTTTCCCGGTATTTTAAAATTAACTAAATCTATTGTTACTAAATATAGCATTCAATTAATTCACGTGATGGAAAGCAGAGGATGATCTTAAAGGAAATATAATGGATTCTGTCCTATTTCATTAGTCAAGGATATGAACTGAATGACCATGAAGTACACTCCACACACAATACACTAATCTGTTATTCCTAAAAACTGTGACCCCAGACGACTATGTCGTAGGGTAGTATGAACTGGCCCTCCGCTACGTGACCCTACGTTAGCGTACGGGGTTTGCGGCTGTAACAAAGAGCCTAATGTGACAGAAGTGTTACTTCTCTCATGTCAACACCCAAGCAGATAGGCAGTAGGGAGATTCATGAGGCAGTCCATTCAGGAGACTTTTCATTCTACCTAGCTGCACTGCCATTCTCTAGAGTATTTTTCTAATCTAGAAGGCCAAACCTCCCCACTAATATGTCATATGCCAGCCCTTGGGAAATGAAAAAAAGAATATGGAGCACACTTTTAAAAATGTAATCTAGAAGCTACACATATCACTCCAGCTCACGTCCCACTGGCTGAACTTAAAGTCATATGACCACACCTAGCTGCAAAGGAGGCTGTAAAATGTAGTCACTGGGTAGGCAGCCATGTGCCCACCCAAAACTTGGGGATTATTTTTAAAAGGAGAGGAGAATATTGGGGAATAATCAGTATTCCCTAACAGAGACCAAATATATTTGATATCTCTCAGAATATTTCAAGGTTTTTCATTCAGCTATTTTAACATTAAATAATTATTTATAACGTACCGTCTCATGAAAAACCTCTCAGTAGGTTATCACAGTTAAAGATTATAGTCTAAACATAAATGCACTGATTCACATATCTACGTTCTGAAACTAAACATCTCTATCAGGAAAAAGATAAAATAAAAAAGATATACACACATTTATCTACATATATACAAGTATATAACACACACACATATATATATATATGAATGTGTATGTATGTGTGTATGTATAATATCCCCCTTTCATTCTCAGAAGTTTCCCAGATTGAGCAATAAATTAAATGATCACCCTATTTATAGGTCTACTGAATTAATGAAAACTATATTGCATTGTCTACTTCCAAGACATGAAGTTTTAAACAATAAAAAAGAATTTACATTGATTAAAAAATTTTTTTTGTAATAGTAATCAAATTGAGATGCTTTGGGGTGGCCGTGGAGAAAATTAATTAGTAGGGTACAAAAAATTACAGAGCTTGAAAACATCAGCAAGCAAAAATCTTCAAGAGGTTCCAGTTGTTCTCTATAAATACACATTTCAGTAATTCTCTTACACATTCAGTAATTCTATTAAGAAGCCACTCATTGTTGATACCCTTGCAGTTAACTCTTAGCCAATAAAAAAACCCCTTGTGAGGGGGAAAAAACTCATAACTTTATGCCAATTAAGTGATGTATACTTAAATAAATCTAACTAGTCTTTGAAATGACATAAATCAAACATGCCTTAACTATAATTAATGTTTTAAATAAACAAAATAAGGTGACATCTCAGATCAGTCGGTTTATTCAATAAATGATGTTGAAACAACTGGTTATCCATATAGGAAAAAAGTTAATGCTCTAAATCCTACCACGTAAAATAAATTTTAGAAAAATTTAAAAAGTACGGGGAATATTTTTATGGATGATTGTAAGAAGCTATGAAATTGAATATGTAAAGTCTTAAAACTTTAATACAGCGAAAGGTAGTATAACTAAAGTTAAAAAATAGAGACTGAAGAGATGTGCAACATATAGAGGCAGAGAATTAACATTTGCATTTAGAGAGAACCATATATAATTTCATATATTTGCACATATGTCCTTACATTATTTCCCGTCTCTTACATCCCAAAAGAAAAACGGACAAAGAACATTAAAAGGCATTTCACAGCAAAAAATAATAAAGTGTCTTTAAGTATTTGAAAAGATGCTCAAACTTACAAATAAATCAAATGTAATTCAAATTAAATTCTGAGGTCTCATTTTTTTAAAGCATACTAGAATTGCAAAAATTAGCAAGGCTAATAATCTGGTGTTAGCAAGGATACGTCTTTTAGGAAGACAAAAATGTACATAGCCTTACACCTAACATATTAGAAATTTACTGTATAGGAATACCCCAACAATCATACAAAAACAAAACCAAAAACCTAGCCAGATAGTTTATGACAGCTTTGTTTATGCAGTTGTAAAAAAAAAAAAAATCTGGAACAATACAGGAATAAGGAGCATCCAAGATATTTTTAACCTTAAAAAAAAAGTTACAAAAGGGTGACTAGTATAATTCCATTTTTGTTTAAAAAGACAAAAGAATAATATGTTGGCTTATGTGTGTAAAATCAAGCTGAAAGAAATGTATCAAACCTTTTTAATAAGTGTTACCTTTAAGAGATGAAATTATGGAAAACGTTCACTTACTATATACTTTTGCTAACATCTTAATTATTTAACATAAATGACTTTTTAAAATGAAAGAAAAGGCAGTGATTTAGTCGTACAAATTCTGAGATGGTTTCTCATTCATTGTTAACACTGAAAATACAAAATTTCAGGAGCAGGAAGCGCCCTGGTACCAAGGTGTTACTTTAAAAAGTACTTATCCTTTAGAGATACTTACTGAAGCAATTAAAGGACATAGCGTTTGCTTCAATTTGTGGGTGAATGTACAGGCAACACAAGATTGGCCATGAATTGCTAAGTGCATAAATTAGGTTTCTGGTACATGTGGATCTTTTTTTTAAAAAATTATTTGTTTATTTATTTATGGCTGTGTTGGTTCTTCGTTTCTGTGCGAGGGCTTTCTCTAGTTGCGGCAAGTGGGGGCCACTCTTCATCACGGTGCGCGGGCCTCTCACTATCGTGGCCTCTCTTGTTGCGGAGCACAGGCTCCAGACGCGCAGGCTCAGTAATTGTGGCTCACGGGCCTAGTTGCTCCGCGGCATGTGGGATCTTCCCAGACCAGGGCTCGAACCCGTGTCCCCTGCATTGGCAGGCAGATTCTCAACCACTGCGCCACCAGGGAAGCCCCCATGTGGATCTTTATACCATTCTCTCCACTTTGATGTATGTCTGAAAATGCCATTAAAAAATTAAAAACAACACCGAAAACAATTTGCCACCACAACTCTACAGAATAATACTAACATCTTCTCAAACAACTAAACTAGCACAGTTAAATATTTTTAAATGTTGATCAATAATCACCCTGCTCTCTTCTTAGTAATATTTTGCTTCTGGAATTTCATGGGATGGTATGATATTTCTTTGTAATAATACATTTTGCTAAAATGAAACTTCCAGCTTTGGAATATATATAGTCTATATGGCAATGTCAAACTTGGTAGAAAGCTATTGGTAAAGTTATTCTTCTTACGAGGTATCAAAGGAGTAAGGTAATTTTTGTCACCACCAATTAAAAACTTTTACGAAACAGGACTGTTATAAAACAATTAAATAGTGCAAATGCACTAGTCTCCAGGAAGAAAGTCCTGGAGGAAATTCTGCTTATTAAAATTGCAATTTTAGTTTCCATTAAAAGAGAATAAGACAACAGAAGATGGGCTGGCAAGACAAATTATTTCTTAATGTCAGTTGAGCTTATTTCAAATGAGACAGCATATCTACACCAGGTTGGGTTCAGTACAATTTTGTCTCCTCAACTCATTTATCTAATTCAGTCATCTTGATTATGGCCTCATGGACTTCATTTTCAGAGAAAGAATTCTGTAACAAACAGCCCACACACATGCTGATTACTGCACAGTTAATTCTAATTAACTTGGGCATGAAAGGAGAATTTTGATAAAGTCCTAGAATACAAATAAAGTCTGCTTATACTAGGCTAACTTATATAAAAAACCCACAGCATAGTCTCCAGACAAAACAAGAGAGTCAAAGAGATCTAATTTAAAAAAACAAATGAGAAAATTAAAATCACAAATAATTTATTCTTCCGTTAGAGTTGATACAGTTTTAAATAGCAACAAAGTACACAGTGGTGGAAAATTGGCACAGAACCTAAAAGCGTTTCCATCACAATAAGGCTGTCCATGCTTTATGTGTTCAAACTTGATGTCCATTTTCTACTGACCATGTTGAAAAAAACCCTATTCTGACCTTAAAACACACACACTCTCTTTCATACACACACAGAGACACATTAAAATTTCTCCTTTTGATTACAGTATGTTGAGAACAGTACATTTTGCTTATTCAGATTTATCGCACCCCTTCTGTTTTGTTTCCAGTTAGAAGTGGGGAAAAAACAATTCAATTATAAAGAATATACCTTATTCCCTGGGCACAGGCAACTGTGATGAAAATAGCAACTTACCTTTGGGCTAGATCTTTTCAGATTACGCTTAAGTAACTGTGGTTATAAACTTCTCAATGCATGATTTCCTGCCCAATGCAATATCCCTGAAATTAGCTAAAACAATCAGGCACAGGACAGTCTCAAATATGATTAAGTATACCAAGCTAATAAACAAAGTGATCTGAAATGCAACCTCTATGCTTTTAATACAGATCATAATAAACATCATCAATAAGTGTTTTCCTAAACATCTCTATATTAACCAACATAAAAAAGGGAAAAACTTAGAAGTGTTCCTTCCTTTATAAATGGCGTTATTTCCAGTCAATAAAGGTTTGTAAAGTCTCCTGAACTATTCTTATTATATAAACCAATTATCCTTCTAATGTTAAAAAATAAAATTACCGAATCAACGTTGACTCTTCTTTGACATCATTTATAAAATGTTTTGATGTTACTTACTAAGTTCCCTGATTACTCAAACAAGGTAAAATTAACACTTTCACTTTCAGTTATTGCTCTTTTAGGAGAGGATTACCACTTCATTTACATGAAACTGTTAGCAAGATTCTTCAGATCCAACATGAAGTAATTCTTATTGCCTCACATTTTAAAACTGTATTATAAATGATCTTTTATAAAAAGGTTTTAACCCACAAAACTGGAAAGCTTTTAAAAAATGTCTTTTTACTTAAAACTGTATCACAGTGCCCTTGATTATCTAACACATAAAAGGGATCTGAATTTTCTCTAAAGAACATAACAGTGGACATATGGTGTGCTTTGTCTTCTCCCTCACCTTCAGCTTCACAGAACACCACTTTGAGACCAACACAATCAAGCATCCACCATGCTCCAATCCCCATTAACAGAGGACTTCTGATTCTGTCCAGTGCGTAGTGTACCTCCTTGCATATTCACCACATGAAATAAACGTAATATACAAAATATTGCTGCTGTAAAAAGTGTACATTTCCCTCTTCCCCTTACAAAAGAATCTGTGGAAAAGTATTAAATTCCCTTAACCTTCATAAACATACAAAGCTGTTCACACCTTTCAGTCTGTAACAGTCCATTTGAAATACTGTTCCGAAATCATTGCAAATTGGTTATGTCATTCTATTTTCTGTCCAATGTTGCCATCTAGAGTAGACATGTGAAATCAAGAGTATTTTTGCACTACTGAAGCCTTTTATAACTAAGCCACAAAGGCTGTTTACTGATGAAACAGCCACTTATCCACAAGGTTTTTCCAAAAACTAGATGGAATGGAAGGGTCTCTTCACAGGGAGGTGTCCACAGTGCTGAGGCGACAATATGGCTGCTAACAGATTCTGGCTATTGGAATGTAAGTACTTTTCACTGCTGGTAATTCCCATACTGTCCCTAAAAGATAAATTTAAAAATATAATTAGATCATAGGTTGACCGTAATAGTTTGGCACAGAAAATTACAAATCAATCTTAACACTGTCATACTACAAAAGCAACTACAATTACAACAAACAAAAATTGTTACATATAATATTTAGGTACAGAGTATCTCTGTAATTTCTTCTGATATTACAGTCAACTGCAAATGGATTTCAAAGTCTATGAGCCTAGAACAGCACCTATCAGAGTGAGAACTCAGATGTTTGGTGAATTTTATTGAACTGAATCAAGAATGAGTGAGAAGTTCTGGTTCTAAATGCTGGCATAGCATATACTAGTGTGTCAATTATATTCTAGTACAACAAGTTTGTGACTGTTTAGATTATTATAGTGACTTATGAATTAACATCAAGGGTATTTGGGATAAGTAGCAAGGATGGAAAGATATTTGGGAGATAAAGGAAAAAGAACCTTCTAGCCACACTATGGAATTTGGGCCTCTGCCCGAGGCCAATGAAGTATTCGCAGAGGTATTCAGACAGGCAGCTAGTACATAAAATCAAAGAAAGATTGTTTTTGATTTTGTTGCTTTTAGTAAGGTAGACCTGAAGGGCCTGTAGGCTGACAGGAAGGGAAAGAAAATGAAACACAGGTATAAAAGAGGTAATGAATGAAGTAACAAAATTCTACAAGGGAGGTAAACAGTGTCCAGTATACAACCGTTAAGGCTAGCTTTTGGAGAAAAGGAACATCTTTTCCTTCAAAAGAGAAGAAAGGTAGAAGAAAAGAGGAATGTACTAGAAAAAATTTATTTTAATAACAAAAATGTCTTAAATGTGTTTAAAATAGATGCTCATAAAAGCACTTTGGCACATAATCAGTTAACTGTTTCCTTTGGCTAAATATCCCCCCCTCCAAGTCAAATTAACTATTTTATATCAAGAAAGTATTCTTATAGTTGAAATCCTTCTGTACAATAAGAAATAGTACCCTAAAAGTTTACACTTCCACAGAAGTAAGATATACTTGAAAATCTGTTGAATACCACTGTATCTAATGGAATAATGCACTATAAATAGAATTAAGGTATTTTAAAAATATTGATGTATTTTACATAATTATATTCAGAAAAATTTAAAGTCAATGCTCATCCTGAAATATCTGTAGGTAAGATTTGCTTTAAAATACTCAATAAAATAGGGTGTGGGTATATAAAACAACATTGGTAAAATGCCGATAATTGTTGGATTTGGTTGGTGGGTACACAGGGATTCATGATGCTCCTCTTTTTGCTGTCTTTGTTGAAAAATTCCTATAATACCAAGTGTAAAATAAGAAATGCTTAGCATACAGGAACTTACTATTCAATTGTTACATTATCTAAATACTGAGTTTAAGTCCCAACTCTACTGTTGCCTTTTCATTTGAGCCTAAGGAAAGCTCTTTGAGATTCAGTTTCTTCACCTATAAGGTGGGACTGTAACATACCCATCCCTGGCTCTCAATTTTCTTTCTGTTTAAGGTTACACTAGTTCTACCTCATTTATTTGTTAGGACACTTAAATAAGAGAGGACATGAGAAAGAGCTTTCAAAAATTATAAAAAAGTATAAATAAGCAAGTCTCAATGCTGGAAGGAAATGCTCCCACAGTGAGTATGTGTGATGAGATATTAATGATGAAAGCGAGTTGCACATATTATGAATGACGTGAAAGCAGGAAAGGTTAAGAACTGGTGTGCTATATAAATAAAAGCTATAATGTATCTACTATAGCATGAATTACTTGATGATAGGGACTAGGTCTAATCCATTCTTAGGCCCCAAGTATTGAAGAGTGCCTGACACATAAGACTTCCTCAATAATGTACACCAAATATGATATTCAAGCAATTACAAACATTTATTGAGCAAATACTATATGCTCATCACCATAATAAATTTGAAAAACAGGAAAGGTAAGACTTACAAATAAATAAAGGATAATTGCAGAACAAGGTCTACAAGAGTTCAGAAAGGAAAAGGCTATCCGGCTAAAATAATTTGAAAAATATTTCAGAGACTGTGAGAGCATTAAGAAAATAGTAAAATTTGAATGGCAGAGAAAAGAAAAAGGGGCACTTCAAATAGAAGAAACAGCTAAAGCAAAAGAATGGAGAAAAAATAGGTAAAAAATGTTTAGGGAATTGGAGAGTAAAAAAGAATATACAATAATCAGGACTAGAAGCTATTGATTATTTGTTAACACAGAGCTTGAAGTAATGGATACGATAAGTCTGGCTAATACCAACAATAGCCGACTCTTAATATATCTCAATAACTTAATATATCAATAATATATCTCAAAAACAATATATCTCAATAACTCGTACCATGTGTCAAACACTGTAACAAGTGCTTTGTGTCCATCTGTTACCTGTGCAGTAAATGTGATTTCCATTTTATGAAGAAATTGAAGCACTGATAATTTAAGTAACTTGACCCACACCGGATCACTTTGCTAGGACAAAATCAAATCACAAGCAAGCCTAAAAAAATACTGTATATCTGTGACCATTAGCAAATTCCAGGGTTAAAAGTATGGGTTTGGGAAGCAGAAATCAATGTCTAGTTTTAACTCTACCACTTACCAGTTTCTTGTCCTTGAGGCAAGCTATCTACCTTCCTTTTCTTGACTGCCTCATCCAACAAGTGAGGATAATCATGATTTCTGCTTCAAACAGTTGCTCAAGAAGAAAAGCACGACAGCACTCTGCAAAGTGCTGGTGTGGCTGGAGGCAGGGGCGCCGTGAAGGGCCCAGTCCCTGGGTCTTAGCCACTCAGCACTGGCTGTCCAGCTTGGCCCTGCTTACCCGTCATCTTGGGTGGATCACTCCAACTCTCTAAGCCTCGGCTTCTCTCTCTCTCTGCTCCTTCAGTTTCTTTGTTTGTAAATTACAAAATTCCTCTGACTGGAGTAAAGAATAAGTGGGAAAGGAGGCAAGAAGACAGCATGGGAGGATCCTTCATCCCATCATGAACTTAGGAGATGTTAATGGTCTAAACAAAGATAAGGCAGTGGTCAGAGAGAAGTGGATGGATTCAAGAATGTTGAAGGAAGTCAGGCTAACAAGATTTTGTCATTTATTAGATGGGGAGAGGGAGGAAGACTTAAGCATCAAGTGTGGCACATGGCATTCTAGCTTGGCTATAGTGCCCCTCTCTCTAAGAGAGAGCATAGAAAGGAGGAATGTGTGGGTACAGAAACTATGAATTTGTTTTGGTTATGTGAAATTGATGTGATATTTCCAAGTGCAGGTGACTACTAGGCACCTGACTTTCAGAAGAGAAAGTCAGACTAGAAATAGAGATTTGAGAGTCAACAGCATGGTAAGTTAAAACCATGTGCGTAAATGAGATTTTCTAGGGAGTGTATGGAGTGAAGAGTCCCTAGACTGAGCAATAAATTTCTTTCTTTCTTAAAAGTATTCTGTCCCAATACTTTTTAGGGGTTTCTTTCTCTGTTCTTACAATCACCATTCAAATTTAGTAAGTGAAGGCCCTACATATTCACTCACCAATATTTATTGACTACTCAATGTGTTCTACTAGGTGATGGAGACTCAACAATGATAAAAAACAGATGTGGTGATGTCTTTAAAGAACTGACATCCTAGGGGAAGAGGGTATGATAATAAACAATAACTACATAATCTGTCACATGGAGATAAATGCTATGCTGAAAAATAAAAGCATCTAACACCATATTTCATGAAATTTTCCTGCTAAGATCAGGAACAAAAAGCAGGGCTGTCCCCTCTCACCACTCTTTTTCTACACTGTACTGAAATTCCTAGTTTATGCAATAAGAAAAAGAAACAAAGGTAAACAGACTGGAAAAGAAGAAATAAAACTGTCTTTGTTCACAGATGACATGACTGTTTAGGTAGAAAATCCCAAAGAATCAACCAAAGAAACTCCTGAAACTAATGAGCAAGGTTGCAGCATACGAGGTTAACACAGAAAATTCCCCTATACACTAGCAATGAATAAGTGCAATTTGAAATTAAAAACAATACCATCTACATAAGCACCCCCCAAAATTAAATATTTAGGTATAAATCTAACAAAATATAGAGAGAGAACCGTATGAGAAAAACTAAAAAATTAATGAAAGAAATCAAAGAACTAAATAAATGCAGAGATGTTCCATGTTCGTGGATAGGAAAATCAATATTGTTGCGACGTCAGTTCTTCCCAACTTGATCTAAAGATTCAACACAATCCCAATCAAAATCCCAGCAAGCAAGTTATTTCTGGATATTGAAAAAATAATTCTAAAATTTATATGGAGAGGCAGAAGACCCAGAATACCCATACAATATTGGAGGAGAAGAACAAAGTCAGAGGAGTGACAATATTCAACTGCAAGACTTAATATAAAGCTACAGCAATCAAGACAATGTGATATTGGTGAAAGAACAGAAAAATAGATCAATGGAACCGAACAGAGAGCCCAGAAATAGACCCACATAAATATAGTCAACTGATCTTTGGCAAAGGAGCAAAGGTAATACAATAGTGCAGAGATAGCCTTGTCAACAAATGGTGCTAGAACTGGACATCCGTGTACAAAAAAATGAAATTTAGACACAAATCTTAACAATTAAGATTTTCTTCATTCAGAACATAAACTCAAATAGGACCTTTACCTAAATGTAAAACAGAGAACTATAAAACTCCTAGAAGATAACATGAAAAAAAATGTAGATGACCTTTAGTTTTGGAGTGACTTTATAGATACAACACCAAAGGTGTGATCCATGAAAGAAATAACTGATAAACTGGACTTCATTAAAATTAAAATCTTCTACTCTGAGAAAGACAATGTCAAAAAAATGAGAAGACGAGCCAAGAAGACAAGGCAGTATTTGCAAAAGACATGACTGATAAGGACTGTTATCTAAACTATGCAAAGAACTCTTACAACTCAACAATAAGAAAATGAACAACCCTATCAAAAAATGGGCCAAAGACCTGAACAGACGCCTCACCAAAGAAGATATAAAGATGGCCAGTGAGCATACTGAAAAGGTGTCTACATCACATGTCACTGGGGAAATGCAAAATAAAACAACAATGAGATACCCCATACACTTACTGGAATGGCCAAAATTCTGAACACTGATAACAGCAAATGCTGATGAGGATGTGGAGTTAACAGGAACTCTCATTCATTGCTGGTGAGAATACAATATGGTATAGCCACTACGCAAGATAGTTTGGCAGTTTCTTACAAAACTAAATATACTATTACCATATAATCCAAAAATCATGCTGACTCCTTGGCATTTATCCAAATGAGTTGAAATTTTATGTTCACACAAAAACCTGCTCATGGAAGTTTATAGCAGTTTCATTCATAATTGCCAAAACTTCAAAGCAACCAAGATGTCTTTCAATAAATGAATGGTATATCCAGACAACAGGCTACTATCCAGTGCTAAAAAGAAACACTTTATCAAGTCATGAGAACACTTTAAATGCATATTATTAAGTGAAAAGCCAATCTGAAAAGGCTACAAACTACATGATTCCAAGTGCATGACATTCTGGAAAAGGCAAACTATGTAGATCAGTAGGAAGGATAGAGGGATGAATAAGGGGAGCACAGAGGATTTTTAAGGAAATGAAACTCTTCTGTATGATATTATAATAGTGGATACAGGTGATTATATATTTGTCAAAATGCACAGACTGTACAACACCAAGAGTGAATCTAATGTAAGTTATGGACCTGGGGTGGTAGGTTTATTGATTATAACAGATGTACCACTAGGGTGTGGGATGTTGATAATGGAGTAGGCTATGTATGTGTAGGGGTAGGGAGTAAATGGAAACTCTCTGTACTTTCTTCTCAATTTTGCTGTGAATGTAAAACTGCTGAAAAAAAGGTCTATTTTTTAAAAATTAAGTAGGTTTCTGGTCAAGACAGATTTATACTCCAGCCTGAAAAAAAACCCAGGGCTTCCCTGGTGGCACAGTGGTTAAGAATCCGCCTGCCAATGCAGGGGACACGGGTTCGAGCCCTGGTCTGGGAAGATCCCACATGCCACCTGGTGCCCGTGCGCCACAACTCCTGAGCCTGCGCTCTAGAGCCCACGAGCCACAACTACTGAACCCGCATGCTACAACTATGGAAGCCCACGCACCTAGAGCTCATGCTCTGCAACAAGAGAAGCCACCACAATGAGAAGCCTGCGCACCGCAACGAAGAGTAGCCCCCGCTCGCCACAACTAGAAGAAAGCCCATGTGCAGTCATGAAGACCCAACACGGCCAAAATAACCCCCAAAACTACAAAAAATATATGAAGTACTTGTATTCAGGACACAGGACAGAAGGTAACAAAGAACAGCAATCTGTGAGAAATGGGAAACAAATGAGGCAAGCACTCTGATTACTGCATCTTACTGCACTGAGAGTTTCCACACTGCAGCATATGGAGAGGAAGTGAGGCTGGGTCTGAGGTAAGGAGATAAAGCTTAGAGTCTGAAGAGAAAAAAAGGAGCTAGAGTTCACAGGCCATAGTACCAAAGAGGAAAGAAATGCACAGAGAAAAGAAATGCACTGTGGAGATCTGCAGAGGAAACCTCCTGAGTATTCAGCATAGCACTGATATGCAAATGCATGCAACGAAAATACCCAAGTCCCAGAAAAGAAACACCCCAACGGATTAGAGGAAACAATTCCTGCACTCACAGAGGAATGGAAATAGTGTTTATTCCCACCAGCCAGAGTGGAAAACCTCATAATTCCAGGGCATTGGGTTGAGTACCCAAAAGAGTCTTAACTTACTAGTGGGGATATTTAGCCCAGGACTAAACACTGTCTGGTCCTGCCTAACAAATCTTAAAAGCAATCCCCAAAAGATCAAGCTGTTTTCAAATTACTAAACTGCATCCCAAAACAAAACTCAAAAATGTTTGTAGGAATACAAATATATCCATCACTCAACAACGAAAAAGTAATATTTGCAATTTCTGGCATTTAATCAAAGATCACTGCACATGGAAAGGATGAGGAAAATATGACCCAAAGCGAGGAGGGAAAAAAAACAGTAGATCAGAACTGGCCCAGATGTTAGAATTACCAGAAAAGGATATTAAAGCAGTTAACGTACTTATATCCCTCATGTTCAAAACTTGAGGCAGAGACATGGAAGATATGAAAAAGACCCATATCAAACTCCTGGAGATGAGAAATACAATGTCTGCAATGAGACACATCTGGGAGTGGATTAAAAGCTGGTAAGACAATGAACAAGAAAAGATTAGTGGACTTCAAAACACAGCTACAGAAACTACCCAAAATGAAACAGAGAGAAAAAAAAGAATTAAAAAATTAAATAAACAGAGGATCACTGAATTATGGCACAACTCTAAGCGGTCAAATACACATGTAACTGGAGTCTGGGGAAGAGAGAGAGGGGTACAGGTGTAGAGAAAGGAAAAATATTTGGTCAGAATTTTTCCAAATTTGATGAAAACCATAAAGTCACAAATTCAAGAAGCTATACAAACCCCAAGCATAAGAAAATACTCAAATAATTTGATAAGGGGAAAAATCTTAAGAACAGTCAGAAAAAAAAAATACACTAACAGTTTATCACCAGAAGACCTGCATTACAAGAAATCTTAAAAGGAAATGCTTCTGGCAAAAGAAAATGATACCAGATGGAAATATGGATTTATCATAGGAATGAAAAGTACAAGAAACAGTAAATACATTAGTAAATATGTGACTCTTTTCTAATCATTTAAGTATCTTTAAAGGATAATTGATATTTTAAACAAAACTAATTCCACATACTATGAGGTTTGTAACATATGTAGAAGTGGAAATTATAACAATAACACAAAGGTTGAGAAGAAATGAAAGTAAACTATTATACTTTATATGAAATGGTATAGTATCACTTAAAGGTACTGATACATGATACAATATGGATGAACCCTGAAAACATTATACTAAGTGAAAGCAGCCAATCACAAACACCACATATGCATGACTCCACTTAGCCTAAATGCTCAGAATAGGAAAATCCATACAGACAAAAAGTAAATCAGCTATTTCCTAGGGCTGGGTGTTTGGAGGGAAATAAACATACTTAAAAACAAACAAACAAACAATGGTACATCTTAAAATGATGAATGGTATGTGAATTATGTCTTAAAAACGATTTTTTAAAAACAGAAAAAAATTCAAAATAAGATAGAAAATGAGGAAAAAGGACAAAGAACAGAAGGGACAAATAGGAAAAAATATCAAGATGACAGACTTAAACCATTATCCATATTCACGTTAAAACATAATGTTCAAACCCCCTCCATTAAAAGGCAGAGATAGATTGGGTAAAAAAAAAAAAAAAACCAAAAAAACCCAAGTCCTAAGTATACGCTGCCTTCAAGAAACAATTTAAACATAAAAATACAAATGTGTTAAAAATAAAAAAGATTAAAAATATATTATCATTCTAGTACTAATCCAAAGAAAATGATATTACTATTAGACAAACAGATTTCAGAGCAAACAATATTACCAGGGATAAAGAGAGTTATTACATAATGATACAGGAGAAAATTAATCAAGACATAAAGATCCCCAAAACATATGCACCTTAAAAAATGTAGCACTGGGACTTCCCCGGTGGTGCAGTGGTTAAGAATCCGCCTGCCAATGCAGGAGACAAGGGTTGGAGCCCTGGTCCGGGAAGATCCCACATGCCGTGGAGCAACTAAGCCTGTGCGCCACAACTACTGAGCCTGCGCTCTACAGCCCGCGAGCCATAGCTACTGAGCCCATGTGCCACAACTGCTGAAGCCCTCACGCCTAGAGCCCGTGCTCTGCAACAAGAGAGGTCACCGCAACGAGAAGCCCGTGTACCGCAGCGAGGAGTGGCCCCTGCTCGCCGCAACTGGAGAGAGCCTGTGCGCAGCAACGAAGACCCAACGCAGCCAAATAAATAAATAAATAAAAATTTTTTTAAAAGTCACATTAAAATACATGAAGCAAAAATGAATAGAACTGCAAGAAAATATAGACAAACACACAGATATAGCCAGAGATTTAATATTTAGTATCCCTTTCTCAATAACTAATAGAACAGAAAATCAGCTAAGTCATAGGAGACTTGAACACCACTATCAAGCAGCTTGATCTAACTGACATTTACAGAACATCCCCACAGACCATATTCTGAGCCATAAAAGAAGTCTCAATAAATGCAGAAGAATTCAAGTCATATCAAGTATGTTCTATCAAGATGATGAAATTAAATGGGAAATCGGTAACTGAAAACTATCTGGAAAATCCCCAAATATTCAAAAACTATACACTTCTAAATAACTCTTGGGTCAAAGATGAAATCAAAAGCGAAATCAGAAAATATTTTGAACTGACTGCAAATAAAGACACAACAGAAGAGGGAGCGGTAAATACAAAGGTTCTGAGGGAGAAACATGCTGGAAACAGGCCAGTGTGACTGAAGCAGAATGAATGAGGGCGGCTATAAATACAGAGGTGAGGTGGTGGGGTAGGTGCTGGGGACATGAGCTGAGCAGGGCCTTCTAGGCCATTATATTACTCTGGGTGGGAATGAAGTCGAAACACGGTTATGCGCAGAGGGGTGGCCTAATCTGACTGACGTTTTTAAAAGATCACTGTAGGTCCTGTGAGGAGCACATCCTGTAGAGGAGCCAGGAGGAAGCAGGAAGACCAGGACGGAGGACAGTGCAACAGTCCAGATGAGTGAGAGTTATGACTGTGACTTGGGTAAGGGCAGGAAGTTGTGAAAAATGACTATAGATACGGCATGTATTTTGAAGGAAGAGGGGATGAGATTTGCTGGCTGACTAGACGTTTGATTTGCAAAAAGAAGGGAGTCTAGGATGACTCCGGGTTTTCCGCCTGAGGAAGTGGAAAACTGAGCTGCTGTTCACGGAGATGGAAAGACTGACCCGGGGCGGGGGGGCGGGGGGAGAGGGGGGCCCGCAGCCCCTAACAGGGTTCTCTCCCAATGCCCCTCTTTTAATTCATCCTGCATACTGCTACAAGAGTCACCTGCCTAAACACCACTATAATTAGATTTCTTTTCCATTGCCTTAACTCTCTTCAAGTGTTGAACTACTTTCCCTAAAACGAAGAAACCAACAGGTGTTTGGGTTGGGGGGATCCATGAGATAGATGTGGGGAGGCTACTAACACTAGAGTAGCTAGAATGGTCCCCTCCTCATAGCCTTTTCCAATGGGGAAGAAGATGTGTCTGGCAACTACCCCAACATCATGGGTCTTTTTCTACTGTATGGTCCCAAAATTCCTGAGAACTTTAAAGGGTGGAATAATTATCATGATAAAAGAAGAAACATATTATATATCTATCATATATGCCAGCCACTGCTATATACTTTAGATACATCATTTAAAACACTTTAAAGGCTCCACATTGTTATCAGGATAAAGCCCAAGTTCCCCAACATGGTTTATAAGAGCCCTCCTAATCTGGCCCCAATTCATCTCTCCGCTCTTGCCTCTTCTTCCCCACACTCCTGCTTTACTGAGCCACACATCTTAACATGAGTCCTTTGTGGGTGCACTTCTTTCTGACCAGAATATCCTTCTCTCCTCCACAACCAGCTGGCTAATACCTACTCATCCTTGGGCTCTCGCACTTATATAATACTTCCCAAGGAACACGTGTCTGGGTTAGAAGCTCCCTTCCACAAAAATCTTGCCTTTCCTCATCCAAGTACTTCTCACACTATGTCGTATCATCTGCTTACTTGTCTGTTCCCACCAAGACTCAAGTTCACAAAGGCAGAGTCCATGTCGATCTTATTTCCCAATATAGCCCCGTCTTAGGTACTTGGCATATAAATGTTGCTCGAGAAACATTTGCTTAAGGAATGATGTTAAGTTTGGGAGACTTAGAAATATGTTGATTTAGAGAGAAAATGATGAAGCTGAGGAAAACGACAAGACATCCAAAGAGAGATGTTCTGCTCACAGCTGGAAAAATGGAGCTGAAGTTGGGTTGAGAAGAGTAGGCTAAGGATACTGAAAATGTAAGACAGGGTGAATATAGAGACTGGGAAAAACACTAAGCCAAGGATTGATACCTGGGGAAAAGAAAGATGAGAAACAAGTAAAAAATAAAGGAGGAATCACTGAAAATGTAAGAGGAACAAAATAGTACAGTAATATAGAAGCTAAAGAAGACCACTTAAGAATGAAGACAGGAACAGGTGTCAAATGCTACAGTGAAGTCAAGGAAGATCCAGATAGTTGCTCCATGAGCCATAAGGACCAGGTCTGTTTTACTCATCTAGGACATAATATAGTATCCAGCACACACAGAAAATTAATAAATATTTGTTGAATTAGGGAGTAAAGGACCACTTTTCAACAGTTAACCTGTGGATGTGAAGGAGCCTACGTTTTATCTGCTCAGGGATCTTGTCCTTAGATACTCACTAGTCAACACTTATTTTACTTTTAAAATTTAGATAAAACTTCTGCCTAATCCTTTGATTTAGTTCTAGTGTATTTTTTTTTAGTATTACTTATCTGTCCATACTTTTTTTTTTTATTAAATTAATTAATTTATGTTTGGCTGCATTGGGTCTCTGTTGCTGTGCACAGGCTTTCTCTAGTTGCGGCGAGCGGGGGCTACTCTTTGTTATGGTGGGCAGGCTTCTCATTGCAGTGGCTTCTCTTGTTGCGGAGCACAGGCTCTAGGCGTGCAGTCTTCAGTAGTTGCAGTACAAGGGCTCAGCAACTGTGGTGCACGGGCTTAGCTGCTCCGCGGCATGTGTGATCTTCCCGGACCAGGGCTCAAACCCGTGTCTCCTGCACTGGCAGGCAGATTCTTAACCACTGTGCCACCAGGGAAGTCCTGTCCATAATTTTAAGCCTCTTATATCTCGTTTATTTTTTCCACTTAACTAGAACGTGTCAGTACAGGGGGTTGTAGACTTAAGAGAGCGTCAATGAGCGAGCTGCTTATGCCTTAGAGTCTAATCAGCAC
Source organism: Balaenoptera borealis (assembly GCF_965194805.1). Taxonomy (NCBI): domain Eukaryota; kingdom Metazoa; phylum Chordata; class Mammalia; order Artiodactyla; family Balaenopteridae; genus Balaenoptera; species Balaenoptera borealis. The sequence goes on along the minus strand of NC_138875.1, from coordinate 49,304,272 downwards.
TGCATACGCGTTGTTTCTCAAACCAGATCATCCCCACTGGTCCTGGAACCCTAACATTAAAAAGTAACCTATTTTAGGTAGCTTAAGCGGTGAAGAGATCAGATTCTCCTCACTAGAAAGTCATCAGACAAACCTGAAATCAATTAAAAAAAACCTGCCAACATAATAAATCACTTTAATAATAATTTAGAGTATGTATGAGAAGATTCACAGAACAATGACTGTGGCACAGATTATTAAGTCTGAGAAATTTACTGATAAAAAGAAGGTAACACTAGGTTCAAGAGAATACAGTCATCTTAGGATGAGATACACTTACAGATATCTGAAGGTAGTAGAAGGGAAGATAACGGGAAAGAAAGATGATTAATATCTGAGATAATGGATATGTGTATGGAAGGAGGCAACAGAGACAGGTGGTGAGTGTGAGCTTAAAGAGAAGGGATATCGTGCATGTGAGGGGAGTGGGGTGCACATGCTGGAGTGCAGACGAGAGCCAGGAAGAGCACTGCCTCAGATGGACTCCACATTTCAACAGGTCAAAGCAGAGTCTTGAACAGTAAACGTGAGGGATATCAGAGAAATTAAGGGCTTCAGAACATGGAATAACGTTTGGGATAGCGAAGGGGAAGTATGCTTGGGGGGTAAAGCCCAGGGAGAAACTATGAATGAACGAACATGAACGAATGCTGGCGCTTAGAGATACACCATGTTTCGTAGGCTACAGCAACGATGATTAACTGTGTCAGCGTTCTATGAAGAAGACTCAAGAGTAAGTAACCACTTTTTTTCGGTTAACACTATAAACAAGAGGCGGGAAAAATGAATCTTCAGCCGAGAAACGTGCAACCTAATCGAGAGTGAGCAAACAACAGGGCAGTCCCGGCTGCAAGGGTAACTCACCTGGTCATACCCGTAAGGCCTCTGCTGCGGGGGCTGGGGTGGCCCAGGCTGGGCTGGTCTGTAACCTCCGTACTGCTGCCCTTGCCCCTGCGGGTAGTTAGGGTACTGTGGACCTGGACCACCCTGCGAAGGACCTGTAAAATAATCAGCACACACAAGAGCCCAGAAGAAAAACAGTAAGTCCCTAGAATTGCAGAAGCGGTTTAAGATTAGGTGTTACCATATTCCCTTGCAGTCTGGTATCTCGATTTTTCTTGAATGCGTTTTGAAATACATTCCAAAAGTTATAAGAAGTAAAAATACTGTTAAGGACACTACCATGTACCAAGATGCTCTGATTCAGTATAACTTGTGCTATGTGTTAGCCATTAAGATTTTTATATGTCAAAATGAGTAAAAGAGACTCAGGAGTTGTAAAGCAGGTTAACTCCATGATGTTAAGGAAATTCATCAATACCTCTACTAGGAAGTTAACCAGTATAATAAGCAAGCGGTGAAAAGAAAAGGCAAGGAGCAGACTCAAATTGAAATACTGAAGTAATTTCTGAATAAAGTTTGGAAATCAGTGATAGTTACAGCTGTATAACTCTAAGATTTATACTTGCAATAACTAAAAGAATCACAAAGAATGATTTTACATGTAAATTCTAGATTTGCATTTGCAATCATCAAAAGAAAGCTTTATGTTCCGCACTGACAAACTCATTATCACAATATTTTCAAACAGAAGCTAAAGAAGACTTGAAAAGCCACAGGCTGTATGTGGAAAAAACATGATTCAAAAGTTACACTCTGTGTACCCATCACCTTTAATACTTAACCCATATAAATGAATGATTTCAACTTCCAGAGATGACAAGGGACTAATTTGGCTTGCCAAACAAATATGTCTATTTCATAAACTCTACTCCTGTCTATTGTAAAGAATGCTTTATAAAGCATAAGCTGAAAAGCTTTGATACTTAAATGTTTTCTATCACAGCCATTCAAATCCTGTCATAAAAAACCACTGCAGAGAAAGATGTCAAAGAGAACAAGAAATTTTCAAGCTTAAATTCCACCAGTCTATTATTTTGTTTAGTTAGTTATTATGCATCCAATTATTAAAACTCTGTATTTTTTATTAGAAGCAACTCTGACAGCTGAAACCTATAGATAAGGAAAATGGGAATGTCTCCTTTAGGGTGCCCAACGATGTCTGACAAAACAGCATTTAACTACTTAAGCCAAAATCACTAAATTTCTTTTACTCTCTCTTTCCTCTGAAAATAATATTTCTCTTAAATCAATAAACTTACCTGACTGATCCACATAATATTTGTTTTCATGCAAACACAATAAAACCAGAATACTCTATTTATTCAATGTACAAATATTTAATGGTCATGAAATGGAAATGCCATTTGAGAGGAGCAAGAAAGTCCCTTTGTAAAGACAAGAAATACATGGAACATTTCTAAAGTCATAGTTGGAATTTGGGAACCAGAACTGATCATTTTGGGGAAAATTCCTGACACCCAATACCTGGCTGAATTCCAGTGCTTCTGTCGAAGGTGCAAGAGAATTTCAGCCTGATCCTGGTTCTTAGATTTGCTATCACAGGTGGAAAGAGGTGCCCATAATAACAGCAGAGTTTAAACCAATGAATAAAAATAATAAGACATTACTAACGTTAAAAAAAGAGGCCATGTTAGCAAGAGATGATGTCAGATTAAGCAGCTACTTCTCCTATCGTAGGAATCATATTTTCCTATATCTAAAGTAGTTATTATAGAAGCCGAAAATTTAAGACTGAGATATCAGGTCTGCATTATTCCCCCCCTCCCTATCTAATAGTCAGATAGCCAACTAGTAGACATTATAGTGAGTATATAATAAGAAAAGATGGCTATACTTCTCCCAAAGTGTAAGATACATACCTGCAATAAATATACTCCTATGAATGTGTATACTGCTATTTTAACAGAGAATGACAAAGACATTTTCTTTACGCATTCCAAATAGATCTCACTTGTACACTAAAAGATCAATGTTACTTTTCATGGTAACAGTCATTAGTTTTAGAAACAAATTTGCCAAGCGGATTATGTAGATGTTGTTAATAATCACCCAACTCATCAGTTTTCCAAGCACATAGAAAGCTAGTGGCTGCTTGTGGATGCCGAAGAGGTTTAAGAATTCATTAAGGATTTCACTTTGAGTGACTACATACCGTACCTTTGGTCAATGAACCATCTCTAGTTTATGTTTCTTTTTAAATGGATTACTAGTTTAAGAACAACACTTCGAATATAAACACTCCAGTAACAGGCTAAGCTAAAACTGTGGATTTTCAAAAATAATTCTTAGAAAAATAAACATTAAATATCCACTTCCATATTATGAAAGAGTAATCATCACATTTTTTGGTGACAAGAATAAACTGCAGTAAGCCATTACCGTAGCCCTGCTGCTGTCCTGGATAGCCCTGCTGCCCTGGGTACTGCTGCTGCTGGGGTGGATATCCCTGTTGGGCAGGTGGTCCTTGGTAAGCATCTTGCTGTTGGCCATACTGTGAATTCCCTACAGGATAATTGGAGAAGAGGAAAAAAAAAAAAAACTGAGAAGTTTGCTTAATTAACTTTTTTCCTCTAAGATGCATAGCCAACAACACAAGAACAAAATAAAATGCCATATTGATTTTTAAAAGTTAACAAAACAAAGAAAAAACTCAAACCAAACAGAAGGATTTCGGCCAAACAAACTGCAGTTAAAGCCAATTGTGCAAGGTTGAACTGCAGCATTTTCAGCGTCTCTGCCATACGAGCATTACATTTACTGGAACATCACAGTCATAAGATCATGACTATGCTAAATAAAATAAAAAAGACAAAATTAAAGACAGCTACAAGAGCACACACTAGCTACACAAGATCAGCAAGCTGTTTCCTAAAGGCACTAAACTTATATGTAAAATTATACATATGTAAACACACACAAGAAAAAAAAATTGGATTGATGGATTTATGTTCAAATAGAAAATTTCCACTGAGGAAAAAATTATTTTAAAATGTTTTAGTCTTTTTATTGTTGTTAGAAATGGCAAGTCATGGTTATACATTTTAAATATTTGTAAGGAAATTATTTTGATTGTTCTAGGCTCCCTGCAACTTTCAAGACAGCCAGCAACTAGTATTCTACGAGAGCTTTGCGTGGGTAGAAGTTGTCTTATGCAAGAATTTTCGTTCCTGTAGAAGGGGATATATATGTGTATGTGTGTGAAGGTATATAGATACCTCCTTCGTAGTAATGTTGTGAGGAATCCTCATAAGGCCTATCGTAGCCTTGTTCAGGATACGACGGTTGCTGATAACCGTAATCATTATGACCTACATCAATTCGACAAGAGACAGGAAGAAACGTTAATGGCCACTGAGTGAAAACCCTAAATATATTTAAACTTTCAGATAAAATTGAAAAAAAGAAAAAGAAATGGAAATACATAAAAAATAATTTCAATTGCATTAGCCAAATATTTACCAAATGTGATTGTTTTCATATTGAGATAACGTGCAATTTTTTTTTTTAAGCAAAAAACAGTTTTAGAAACATTACACTTAGTCTTAACTCTGATAATCCTCATCAAGGAGGGAAAAAAAAACTTTATCTTCAATTTAAAAAAAAAAAAAAAGAAAATGAAAGCATTTAGGACTTTCACATGTAAATAACTTGAATTAAATTAGAATGAACAAAGGAAGCAATTATATTTTGTCAAACACCTGTTCTGCTGGTCGCCAATTCCACAGCATATGCTAAAACAATGCAAAATATAAAAGAGCTCCATAAGTTTTTTTCCCCTAAAAGAAACTGAAACAAATTTTTCACATTTTCTTTTAACTTGCTTAAAGTATATGTATCTCAAAGTATTTTCAGATGCAAAAATATATTGCTTAATCCTGCCATTCTAGGAGCCTTTAGAAAATATTTCTAGAGTATCACAAACATACACCTTCATAAAATTAATACTGTGTTAAGTGCTAGAGTACACCTTTAATTTTAAGGCACGATAAATTTACACCTGCAAGATGACTAGACTTTTAATGAAATCAATACTCTAGTCCTTTTAACTAAGCTGCTCAAAGAAATCGCAGGAAATAACTTTTCAGTTAGCTAAAATCTGAACTAAATTTTAGAAAAATACCTAATTAAGTAAGGAGGAATATAGTTATGAATAAATGTAATACGCATTGCTCTAGTATTCCAATGTTCCCAAACCACCTCATAAATATCTATATTATGGATTGGCAAACTATGGTCTGCAGTCTGAACACAGCCAGTGGCCTGTTTTTGTAAAGAAAGTTTCACTGGAACACAGTCATATCCATTCATATTTTCTATAGCTGTTTTCATGCTACCACAAGAGTTCAGTAGTTTAGACTGCGACCACATGATTTGCAAAGACGAAAATATTTCCTGGCCCTTTACAGAAAAAAGTTTGCCAACCCCTAATCTACATATTTATTGACATAGTATCTGAACATAATAACAAAATATCCAATGCTGTTTAAGAAAATTAATTGTTGTTATAAATGGAATACTCTATGTAAATGTCAGACAAATATATTAATACACAGCTATTCAAAAATGATACCACTGAAATTTTAAAATTCCATTATGTAATAAAATGAATTATTTATAGCAACCTTAAAGTTCTGCTATTTACAAAAATAACATCTCTATTTTGAATAGAAAGTTCATATTTATAACAATACAAATTTCACATTTCAGGAAATACTCAGGACCAAAATAACAGTGTTAAGTTCAACTCAATTACTTAAAATGTATTTTTAAAATTAAACAAAACAATCATTTATTTTCAGCAGACTTCCTAATGTATAATATTTAACAACCTAGAGTTCATTTCTTTAAAATATCTATAGCCTATAAATGTAACTAAAGTTTTTCATTAAAAAAAAAAACTTAATATAATGTCTACATGTGAGAGGAAAAAGAAAAAAAAATCCAACATTCTAAATAATTCAGGGCAAGGAAAACATTTTAAAAAAATGTTGTTTTCTAACCAGAATTATCCATACATATCACTGCCGCTAACAAACATATATTTTGTGTGCAAAATTCTACAGGTGAGTGAGTGCTCTGCCTGTGTAAGCAGAATCTTTGCAGGAAAAAACCAACGTCCTTATACCACTTATGCTTTATACATTGATAAAAAGTGGTGGACAAAATTATTTTTTAAATACACCAAATTGTATCTTCTTGCTAGCTTACATTAGCTTCTAGTCAAATGGTCCCAACACTTTAGCTTGAAGTTCTTAGTTTGCCCAAGTTTTCTGTTAGGTAGTTTACCTTAAATACATCAAGGGAGCTTAATATAAATGAAGATTTTGGCAAGTCCTTCCAAACAAGAAAAATCTAACCACCTCTATTTGATCAATTTTATATGTTTGTATTATTTTTTCTTCAACATTGTATCATAAAGTTTTCAAACATACAGGAAAACAAAGAACTGTATGATGAAAGCCTGCTTGTATGCTTGTATTACTACTAAGCACAGTACATCTTTTACTGACCACTTTTTCACAAGCCACCTTCCCACTAAAAAATAAACATATCATTAAACTAAATAACTAAAGTTAAAATCTGGTTTCCAAATGCCTTTCTATTCTACTAACTCTATTATAAACAGCTATATTATGGATATGATTCAGTCTCTAAAATCTTTCTCAAGTACAAATGCTAATGTATATAAACATAGTTCTGTTCTTTGAGACATATGCAACATTAACTAACATGATGAAATTTGGAAGAATACTCAAAACTATATTCTCTTCGTATTTATACAATGCATAAAAGTAAACCAGTGGGTGAAATTTACGGTATATGAATTACCTCAATAAAGCTTTTATTTAAAAAAGTAAATCAGTAACACTTGCTTTGGTTCAAATGAACAATTCCAAATATAAAAGGATCCTCTTTCATATAAGAAAGGATTCCAATGACAGAACATGATTCCTGATGGTACTAATATGGAATAACCAAACAAAATATACTTTAAAATAGATTATAAACTAATGCTACCATTGATGCTTTAGATTACTGAAGTGTTTCTAAATTTGGAAGAAACACATTGTTAGTTTCTTCATTCTGATTAGAATGTTTTGAGTAGCTACCCACATTAATACTGGGCAGGGATAGAAAATGGGAAAGTTAACATTAGGAGAGATTACCATCAGGGTAATATTGCTGGTTCATGCCTTCTGGAGGACCTTGTCCACCATGACTGTACTGGTCCCCATAATAGTCTTCCTGGCCTGAGTACTGCTGTGGTGGGCCTGAAAAACCACAACCAGTCAAGATGTAAATAATTTGTTCTCCAGGTCATTCAAAGGCTTTCCGTCTAATCTGGTGTTATGAGAGATGATTTCTCAGCTGTAGGTTCCCCTCCCATGCTTTGGCATTTCAGATACTTTTGACTATTCGTATATACACACATACATAAACACACAGCAACACCACACACCACATTTCACAAAAATTAATGTTAAGACCATACATGCAATATCAAACAATACCAACTCAAAAAAACAAACATTAACTTCCTAAAAAGAGATTCAAACTGGAAGAAAATTAATTTCCTTTTTATTTTGATATTAGAGCAGTTTGAAATAAATTAGGGTTTGTTTCTGACCATATATTTAGTAACCTCTCAAAAATAAAACAGTATTTTCTGCTGTAAATTAGTAAGCTTTCGATATAAAATTTTGACGTAAACTTTTCCCAGAAAAGAGTAAGTAAAATAAGGCTATAAACCAGGAAGTTCATATCCACTTTCTGTGACCCTTTGTACCTGCTATACCCACTGCCTTTTAAGAAAAATAATAAAATATGATTTTTAAAAATCAAGAAACAAAAAGCTCTGACTTTGCCTGTATGAAAAGTTCATTAAAATTTAAAGCCTTTCGACTACTGTTAAAAACTTTCCAAATGGAATCGTACCCTGTTGCGGTGGCCTATAGGGAGGAATCTGTCTCTGTGCCATCATATGGTTGCCCTGGTTAACTTGACCCATCATTCCCATAGGCGGCTGCTGGCCTTGGTAATGCTGCCCACCTCCCTGAGGCATGTTGTACTGCTGAGAAGGAGGCTGCTGGTGCATCATTGGACCTGAAAACAGACAAAACATTATGCACGTAATTTTGTGCATATAATTTTAACATCTTAAGAGAAATACTAAAATCTTTTGTTATCATATAATCCCTAAACTATATAATTTATTGCAAGATAAACTGACTTCAAGTAATAAAAACAAATCTTTGAACTACAGTTCACATGCCTAAAATAATCTGCAAACAAGGGAAAACAAGTAATCCATGGTAGCTGATTCGAATTCCACTGGAGGAAAACTGTAACAATTTCTAAAAAAACAGAGTGGATACGATATATGAACATCCTGAATGTATATATTTTTTTATTATGTACTATATAGTATTTATCTATGCAATTTTTCTAGGAAAGACAGAATCCTTATGCTACATAAGAAAATAAATATGCCAAAACAAAGTAAACCACAAAATCACACAGCAAATCAGTAGTCGAACTAACGTAAAGAAATCTAATTTCAGTGTATCCATTTTTTTTTTTTCCTTTTGCAATGCCCAGTCATTATATAATGGTAGACAGGGAAACTACAAACACAAAAATTTAAGGGTCTTCTTTCCTTTTTCCAACTTTAAGATTTATAAACTAAAAAGGTCTTCCTGAAATCAAAAGGCTATACAATGCTTCTTAATAAGCTCTAACACACATATACACAATCAAAAACACCTAGGCAGAGAACTACAATAAGCGATAGACTTAGAAATCAGAACTATGCGGTTTCCAAAGTGAGTAATATCGAGGTAGCCCAATTACCACTGCTACAGTATCACACTGGCAACAGTAAAAATATATCACATGATACAATGAACAATGGCCACCAAGTTCTGTGTTGTCATGTAAACATGTAAGCAGCTCCTCAGAGGCTCACCAGGCTAAGTCATGGTGTGGGGAGCTCATCATTCTACCGTTATAACCATTACTGTCTGACAAGTACGTATGAGTCATCCCCCAGTTTACTGCCTAAATAGCTACATACTCCCCCCCTTTACTGACTCAGGGAAAATTTAAGAAGAAAGTACAAAAGGCAAAGAACTAGAAAACTTTTACAGGCAAAACTGCCCAGATGAGCCAAAAGCTCATTATTTATATAAACATTCAAAACAAAACATGCCCACCTCTATAAATATGTTGCTGACCTACAACAGCAGCAACAATGTAAGCAGAAAGAACTCACTCTTCTCCAGTTTGAAGAACTGGTTATCTAAAGAAGCATTTTATCAGAGCTAACTTTTTCTCCTACTTGCCTTCTTCTGTTCTTCTACTTCTTTTCAAATTCCTTTTTCCTTCTAATTTTCTCATAAATATAAACCTTTCAAAGGTTACTCTGGGACTTTTTTTTTCAACAATAAACTCTTAATAGTAGGGATAAGGTGGCTCAGTGGAGAGTGGAGGGGAAGAGAACCTGACACAGAATGCACTTAACACTACCAGACACGATTTCACACTTATTTAATGTAAATCACTAACAACTACCAAAGGTAAGGATCCTAATTTTCAAGTTTTTAGCCAAAGAATCCAAAGATCAAGATCATATAAGCTAATAGATATCAACTGGGAATCAGGCAAAACTCAAGTTTGATTTCAAAAGCACATTTATTCTACTGTTCTTCACTGCCTCTACTGAAGCTATAGCAAATGTAGTAGTTCAGAAACAAATTATGCAATTTAAAAAGTTCCAAAACACTAACTACTTTAACTGAGGTTACAATTTTTAAAATGTATTCTGTATATAATAAAGTACTGAATACTAGCATTCATAATATAGTAGGCAGCATGATTGGCCATTTATAGAATTCATTTTTAGTAAATGAAGGTTTTGCCTTGTCTTTCTTCTCCATCACTGATTAAAGACCTCTTGTCTTAACAGAAGATAACTATAAAATTAAAGCATATAACATGCACTGGAAGCAAAATTAAAAATAAAGGAGAAAGAAAGCAAAAACACAATAGCTGGGGGAAAATCCAAAAGGATACAATAACAACAAAATTCCAAGCTCTGCTGTAAAGGAGAAAAGTAATTCTAGTTTTAAGCCCTAGATAGAAAAGACCATGCCACTTGTGCTTTATCTTTGGGGACTGTCAGCACTTCCAATCCCAAAGAGCTCAATTACCACCCTTCTTTTATTCTCTGTCACTTCTCTCCCTCTAAGGATCCCTGACATCATTCAAGATCAAGCCTAAAACGGCAGAGAATGGAGGAGGAGAGCACTGCTAAAACATGGTACTTTTCACCTTTTCCCTTAAAGGCTAATCCATTAACAAAAGATTACGACTTAGGGGCAAGATGGCTGAAGAGTAAGACGCGGAGATCACCTTCCTTCCCACAGATACAGTAGAAATACATCTACACGTGGAACTGCTCCTACAGAACACCCACTGAACGCTGGCAGAAGACGTCAGACCTCCCAAAAGGCAAGAAAATCCCCACGTACTTGGGTAGGGTAAAAGAAAAAAGAAATAACAGAGACAAAAGAATAGGGACGGGACCTGCGCCAGTGGGAGGGAGCCGTGAAGGAGGAAAGGTTTCCAGGCACTAGGAAGCCCCTTTGCGGGCAGAGACTGCGGGTGGCAGAGGGGGGAAGCTTCGGAGCCGCGGAGGAGAGCGCAGCCACAGGGGTGCGGAGGGCAAAGCGGAGAGACTCCCGCACAGAGGCTCGGCGCCAACCAGCACTCACCAGCCCAAGAGGCTTGTCTGCTCACCCGCCAGGGCGGGCGGGGGCTGGGAGCTGAGGCTCGGGCTTTGGTGCTAGCCGGGAGGGAGTCCGGGAAAAAGTCTGCAGCTGCCGAAGAGGCAAGAGACTTTTTCTTGCCTCTTTGTTTCGCGGCGCGCAAGGAGAGGGGATTCAGAACGCTGCCTAAACGAAATCCAGAGACGGGTGCGAGCCACGGCTATCAGCGCGGATCCCACAGCAACAGGGGCGCAGAGGGAAAAACGCAGAGATTCCCGCACAGAGGCTCAGCGCAGAGCAGCGCTCACCAGCCCACCGGGGCAGGCGGGGCTGGGAGCTGAGGCTCAGCTTGGGTCGGATCGCAGGGAGAGGACTGGGGTTGGCAGCGTGAACACAGCCTGAAGGGGTTGGCGTGCCGCAGCAAGCCGGGAGGGAGCCGGAGAGGAGGTCTGCAGCCGCCAAAGAGGCAAGAGACTTTTTCTTGCCTCTTTGTTTCGCGGCGCGCGAGGAGAGGGGGTTCAGAGCGCCACCTAGACGAACTCCAGAGGCGGGCGCGAGCCGCGGCTAACAGCACGGACACCAGAGACGGGCGCGAGCCGCGGCCATCAGCGCGGACCCCAGAGACTGGTAGGAGATGCTAAGGCTGCTGCTGCCGCCACCAAGAAGCCTGTGTGCGAGCACAGGTCACTCTCCACACCGCCCCTCCCGGGAGCCGGTGCAGCTCGCCACTGCCAGGCTCCCGTGATCCGGGGACAACTTCCCCGGGAGAACACACGGCGCGCCTCAGGCTGCTGCAACGTCACAACGCCTCTGGCGCCGCAGGCTCGCCCCGCCTCCTCCGTACCGCTCCCTCCCCCGGCCTGAGTGAGCCAGAGCCCCCGAAGCAGCTGCTCCTTTAACCCCGTTCTGTCTGGGTGGGGAACGGACGCCCTCAGGCGACGTACATGCAGAGGCGGGTCCAAATCCAAAGCTGAACGCTGGGAACTGTACGAACAAAGAAGAGAAAGGGAAATCTCTCCCAGCAGCCTCAGAAGCAGCAGATTAAAGCTCCACAAACAACTTGATGTGCCTGCATCTGTTGAATACCTGAATAGACAACGAATCATCCCAAATTCAAAAGGTGGACTTTAGGAGCAGGATATATTAATTTCCCCTTTTCCTTTTTTTGTGAGTGTATATGTGTATGCTTCTGGGTGAGATTTTGTCTGTATAGCTTTGCTTTCACCATTAGACCTAGGGTTAGGTCTGTCCATTTTTTTTTTTTTTACTTAAAAAAATTTTTTTTTCCTAATATATGTTTTCTTAATAATTTTTTCCATATTTTCTATTTTTAGAAATTAAAAAAATTTTTAATAAGTTTTTTCATATTTTTTATTTTAAAAAATTAAAATTTTTTTCTTAATAAATTTTTTTCTTAAAAATTTTTTTATTTTTTACTATAAAAAATTAATAAATCTATTTTTAAAAATTAAAAAAAATTTTTTTCTCAATACATTTACTCTTAATAATTTTTTTCTTATTTTTTATTATAATAGCTTTATTTTATTTTATTTTATCCTCTTTCTTTCTTTCTATTTTTTTCTCCCTTATATTCTGAGCTGTGTGGATGAAAGGCTCTTGGTGCTCCAGCCAGGCATCAGGGCTGTGCCTCTGAGGTGGGAGAGCCAACTTCAGGACACTGGTCCACAAGAGACCTACCAGCTCCACGTAATACCAAACGGCAAAAATCTCTCAGAGATCTCCATCTCAACATCAAGACCCAGCTTCACTCAACGACCAGCAAGCTACAGTGCTGGACACCCTATGCCAAACAACTAGCAAGACAGGAACACAGCCCCATCCATTAGCAGGGAGGCTGCCTAAAATCATAAGGCCACAGACACCCCAAAACACACCACCAGACGTGGACGTGCCCACCAGAAAGACAAGATTCAACCTCATCCACCAGAACACAGGCAATAGTCCCCTCCACCAGGAAGCCTACACAACCCACTGAACCAACCTTACCCACTGGGGACAGTTACCAAAAACAACGGGAACTACGAACCTGTAGCCTGTGAAAAGGAGACCCCAAACACAGTAAGATAAGCAAAATGAGACGACAGAAAAACACACAGCAGACGAAGGAGCAGGGTCAAAACACACCAGACCTAACAAATGAAGAGGAAATAGGCAGTCTACCTGAAAAAGAATTCAGAATAATGATAGTAAGGATGATCCAAAATCTTGGAAATAGAATAGACAAAATGCAAGAAACATTTAACAAGGACGTAGAAGAACTAAAGAGGAACCAAGCAACGATGAAAAACACAATAAATGAAATTAAAAATACTCTAGATGGGATCAATAGCAGAATAACTGAGGCAGAAGAAAGGATAAGTGACCTGGAAGATAAAATGGTGGAAATAACTACTGCAGAGCAGGATAAAGAAAAAAGAATGAAAAGAACTGAGGACAGTCTCAGAGACCTCTGGGACAACATTAAACGCACCAACATTCGAATTATAGGGGTCCCAGAAGAAGAGAAAAAGAAAGGGACTGAGAAAATATTTGAAGAGATTATAGTTGAAAACTTCCCTAATATGGAAAAGGAAATAGTTAATCAAGTCCTGGAAGCACAGAGAGTCCCATACAGGATAAACCTAAGGAGAAACACGCCAAGACACATATTAATCAAACTGTCAAAAATTAAATATAAGGAAAACATATTAAAGGCAGCAAGGGAAAAACAACAAATAACACACAAGGGAATCCCCATAAGGTTAACATCTGATCTTTCAGCAGAAACTCTGCGAGCCAGAAGGGAGTGGCAGGATATACTTAAAGTGATGAAGGAGAAAAACCTACAACCAAGATTACTCTACCCAGCAAGGATCTCATTCAGATGTGATGGAGAAATTAAAACCTTTACAGACAAGCAAAAGCTGAGAGAGTTCAGCACCACCAAACCAGCTTTACAACAAATGCTAAAGGAACTTCTCTAGGCAAGAAACACAAGAGAAGGAAAACACCTACAATAACAAACCCAAAACATTTAAGAAAATGGGAATAGGAACATACATATCGATAATTACCTTGAATGTAAATGGATTAAATGCTCCCACCAAAAGACACAGACTGGCTGAATGGATACAAAAACAAGACCCATATATATGCTGTCTACAAGAGACCCACTTCAGACCTAGAGACACATACAGACTGAAAGTGAGGGGATGGAAAAAGATATTCCATGCAAATGGAAATCAAAAGAAAGCTGGAGTAGCAATTCTCATATCAAACAAAATAGACTTTAAAATAAAGAATATTATAAGAGACAAAGAAGGACACTATATAATGATCAAGGGATCGATCCAAGAGGAAGGTATAACAATTGTAAATATTTATGCACCCAACATAGGAGCACCTCAATACATAAGGCAAATACTAACAGCCATAAAAGGGGAAATCGACAGCAACACAATCATAGTAGGGGACTTTAACACCGCACTTTCACTAATGGACAGATCATCCAAAATGAAAATAAATAAGGAAACACAAGCTTTAAATGATACATTAAACAAGATGGACTTAATTGATATTTATAGGACATTCCACCCAAAAACAACAGAATACACATTTTTCTCAAGTGCGCATGGAACATTCTCCAGGATAGATCATATCTTGGGTCACAAATCAAGCCTTGGTAAATTTAAGAAAATTGAAATCGTATCAAGTATCTTTTCCGACCACAACGCTATGAGACTAGATATCAATTACAGGAAAAGATGTGTAAAAAATACAAACACATGGAGGCTACACAATACACTACTTAATAACGAAGTGATCACTGAAGAAATCAAAGGGGAAATCAAAAAATACCTAGAAACAAATGACAATGGAGATACGACGACCCAAAACCTATGGGACGCAGCAAAAGCAGTGCTAAGAGGGAAGTTTACAGCAATACAAGCCTACCTCAAGAAACAGGAAACATCTCGAATAAACAACCTAACCTTGAACCTAAAGCAATTAGAGAAAGGAGAACAAAAAAACCCCAAAGCTAGCAGAAGGAAAGAAATCATAAAGATCAGATCAGAAATAAATGAAAAAGAAATGAAGGAAACAATAGCAAAAATCAATAAAACTAAAAGCTGGTTCTTTGAGAAGATAAACAAAATTGATAAACCATTAGCCAGACTCATCAAGAGAAAAAGGGAGAAGACTCAAATCAATAGAATTAGAAATGAAAAAGGAGAAGTAACCACTGACACTGCAGAAATACAAAAGATCATGAGAGATTACTACAAGCAACTCTACGCCAATAAAATGGACAACCTGGAAGAAATGGACAGATTCTTAGAAATGCACAAACTGCTGAGACTGAACCAGGAAGAAATAGAAAATATGAACAGACCAATCACAAGCACTGAAATTGAAACTGTGATTAAAAACCTTCCAACAAACATAAGCCCAGGACCAGATGGCTTCACAGGTGAATTCTATCAAACATTTAGAGAAGAGCTAACACCTATCCTTCTCAAACTCTTCCAAAATATTGCAGAGGGAGGAACACTCCCAAACTCATTCTACGAGGCCACCATCACCCTGATACCAAAACCAGACAAAGATGTCACAAAGAAAGAAAACTACAGGCCAATATCACTGATGAACATAGATGCAAAAATCCTCAACAAAATACTCGCAAACAGAATCCAACAGCACATTAAAAGGATCATACACCATGATCAAGTGGGGTTTATCCCAGGAATGCAAGGATTCTTCAATATACGCAAATCAATCAATGTGATACATCATATTAACAAACTGAAGGAGAAAAACCATATGATCATCTCAATAGATGCAGAGAAAGCTTTCGACAAAATTCAACACCCATTTATGATAAAAGCCCTGCAGAAAGTAGGCATAGAGGGAACTTTCCTCAACATAATAAAGGCCATATATGACAAACCCACAGCCAACATTGTCCTCAATGGTGAAAAACTGAAACCATTTCCACTAAGATCAGGAACAAGACAAGGTTGCCCACTCTCACCACTATTATTCAACATAGTTTTGGAAGTGTTAGCCACAGCAATCAGAGAAGACAAAGAAATAAAAGGAATCCAAATCGGAAAAGAAGAAGTAAAGCTGTCACTGTTTGCAGATGACATGATACTATACATAGAGAATCCTAAAGATGCTACCAGAAAACTCCTAGAGCTAATCAATGAATTTGGTAAAGTAGCAGGATACAAAATTAATGCACAGAAATCTCTTGCATTTCTATACACTAATGATGAAAAATCTGAAAGTGAAATTAAGAAAACACTCCCGTTTACCATTGCAACAAAAAGAATAAAATATCTAGGAATAAACCTACCTAAGGAGACAAAAGACCTGTATGCAGAAAATTATAAGACACTGATGAAAGAAATTAAAGATGATACAAATAGATGGAAAGATATACCATGTTCCTGGATTGGAAGAATCAACATTGTGAAAATGACTCTACTACCCAAAGCAATCTACAGATTCAATGCAATCCCTATCAAACTACCACTGGCATTTTTCACAGAACTAGAACAAGAAATTTCACAATTTGTATGGAAACACAAAAGACCCCGAATAGCCAAAGCAATCTTGAGAACGAAAAATGGAGCTGGGGGAATCAGGCTCCCTGACTTCAGACTATATTACAAAGCTACAGTAATCAAGACAGTTTGGTACTGGCACAAAAACAGAAATATAGATCAATGGAACAGGATAGAAAGCCCAGAGATAATCCCACGCACATATGGTCACCTTATCTTTGATAAAGGAGGCAAGCATATACAGTGGAGAAAAGACAGCCTCTTCAATAAGTGGTGCTGGGAAAATTGGACAGATACATGTAAAAGTATGAAATTAGAACACTCCCTGACACCATGCACAAAAACAAACTCAAAATGGATTAAAGACCTAAGTGTAAGACCAGACACTATCAAACTCTTAGAGGAAAACATAGGCAGAACACTCTATGACATACATCACAGCAAGATTCTTTCTGACCCAGCTCCCAGAGAAATGGAAATAAGAACACAAATAAACAAATGGAACCTAATGAAACTTAAAAGCTTTTGCACAGCAAAGGAAACCATAAACAAGACCAAAAGACAACCATCAGAATGGGAGAAAATATTTGCAAATGAAGCAACTGACAAAGGATTAATCTGCAAGATTTACAAGCAGCTCGTGCAGCTCAATAACAAAAAAACGAACAACCCAATCCAAAAATGGGCAGAAGACCTAAATAGACATTTCTCCAAAGAAGATATACAGATGGCCTACAGACACATGAAAGAATGCTCAACATCATTAATCATTAGAGAAATGCAAATCAAAACTACAATGAGATATCATCTCACACCGGTCAGAATGGCCATCATCAAAAAATCTAGAAACAATAAATGCTGGAGAGGGTGTGGAGGAAAGGGAACTCTCTTGCACTGTTGGTGGGAATGTAAACTGATACAGCCACTATGGAGAACAGTATGGAGGTTCCTTAAAAAACTACAAATAGAACTACCATACGATCCAGCAATCCCACTACTGGGCATATACCCTGAGAAAACCATAGTTCAAAAAGAGTCATGTACCAAAATGTTCATTGCAGCTCTATTTACAATAGCCAGGACATGGAAGCAACCTAAATGTCCATCGACAGATGAATGGATAAAGAAGATGTGGCACATATATACAATGGAATATTACTCAGCCATAAAAAGAAATGAAATGGAGGTATTTGTAATGAGGTGGATGGAGTTAGAGTCTGTCATACAGAGTGAAGTAAGTCAGAAAGAGAAAAACAAATACAGTATGCTAACACATATATACGGAATCTAAGGAAAAAAAAAAAAAAAAAAGGCCATGAAGAACCTAGTGGCAAGACGGGAATAAAGACACAGACCTACTAGAGAATGGACTTGAGGATATGGGGAGGGGGTGGGGTGAGATGTGACAGGGTGAGAGAGTGTCATGAATATATATACACTACCAAATGTAAAATAGATAGCTAGTGGGAAGCAGCCGCATAGCACAGGGAGATCAGCTCGGTGCTTTGTGACCACCTAGAGGGGTGGGATGGGGAGGGTGGGAGGGAGGGAGATGCAAGAGGGAAGAGATATGGGAACATATTGTATATGTATAACTGATTAACTTTGTTATAAAGCAGAAGCTAACACACCATTGTAAGGCAATTATACTTAAATAAAGATGTTTAAAAAAAAAAAAAAGATTACGACTTCATTTCTGATTGTTTAGGAAGCATATTATTTTTCTTATGATAATGAAATATGCTACACCGGCAAATAAATGTATGTTATCTCTTGAGATACTAATGGAAATAAGAGAGCTAAATCTCAAAAGGTTACCCCCAAAATAAGTTCTAAAAATTTGTGCTACAGAGTGAAGATTATAAAATAAGTCTATTAAAATCATCTTCTACAAACCGTGACCTCACACATTACTGTATGCTTAAAGGTTACTCTTTATGTTTTACATAAATCATTCTGATGCTAAGATGAACTAAAAAGTGTGATACAAAGATCCTACTAATGTCTTAATTATCTATAATATGCTTTTGTAAAAGTGTTTTAAAAGGACGTGTAACAAATGTACATCACCACATTATTTCTTTCCATTTTGAGCTTCACACCCTAACAGATATTCTATGGAAACAATGTCCTATATCTTAAACACATGTAAAATATTCCCAAATCACCATATTTTACATTACTGGAATTCTTTGCTCCAATGAGACAGTTAATACGTAGTTTTGTCTCAAGTTACTTGTTCAAAAAGAAGAATTTTTTTAAGACTCAACTATAAAGATAACAATAAGCTTTGCACAGCAACGGAGACCCAACGCAGCCAAAAATAAAATAAAATTAATTAATTAAAAAAAATAAGCTTTAAATAATCTGTGAAGAATTTAGAACTACATAATTTTTAAAATTCTATATACATATAAATATATACATATATGCATATATATTCATATCTTGAGATGCAAACCAATACACTAAAACTCTGTAAATCATGCCATTAATCTATGAATTATTTTAAGTGAAGGTTAAAAATGACAGCTAACAGTTAATGAGCACTTATTACGGGCCAGGCATCAAGCTAAGAGCTTTTTTTTTTTCTTGTTGCAGAGCACGGGCTCTAGGTGCGCAGGCTTCAGTAGTTGTGGCACATGGGCTCAGTAGTTGTGGCTCACGGGCTCTAGAGCGCAGGCTCAGTAGTTGTGGCGCACGGGCTTAGTTGCTCCGCAGCATGTGGGATCTTCCCGGACCAGGGCTTGAACCCGTGTCCCCTGCACTGGCAGGCAGATTCTTAACCACTGTGCCACCAGGGAAGCCCAAGTTAGGAGCTTTATGTCTATTATTTAATCTTCTCAAACCCTATGAAACATGTAGTATTGTTATCAACTTCACTTTGCAAGTAAGAAAACTTAAGGCATACAAGCATTAAGAACCTTACGTAAAGTCGCATAGCTAGGAAACGGTGGTGAGAACTCTAAAGCCATGCTCTTAACCATTATGTGTACCTCTTCTTCGAAGTCAAATCATACTTCTCCCATGTAATATCTCCCAGGAAAACAGTTCTATGTAACATCATCACTCTAATAATAAAATCCTAGAATACAAGAAGTTTCTTCACTTCATCTATTATCTCTGTTATAGTGACCACAAAACCACGTAGATAATACCTACTCCAAGCCTATTTTCTTGTTCATATTTCATCATCTACTGCTCACATTTTACTACTTGTTCCTTAACCATTCAGTCTCAAACTAAACCACTTACAGCTCTCATTTGAATGTATTACTAATGGTTTATTTGCAAGAAAAAAAATCCCTGTATTCCAGTAAATTCAATTAGCTCACCCACCTATTAAATAGCCACTTAAAGCGAATAGGATTCTTTACTTACCAAAAACGTACATCTGTCCTCATCAAGAGTTTTAAGCAGTTCATAATAAGACATTTAGATATAACACCAAGGATAAAAGAACATGAGCCAAGTAACTAAGAAAATCCCAGCAGCTTAGTAAAGTCACTGTTAACTAGTACAAACTTAGCTGAATTTCCTAGAAACCAATGAAGAATTAGAACCATGATAGATTTTATCTAGTAAAAAGAACAGTTCATTAAGAGATACAAACTTTTCATAACATGAAGTTTTTAGAGAAATCTCTAAAAATGAAAGTATTAAAAAGTACTGAAACATAATAATATCAATCAATAACTTTTGTTATTGTTAGTTTCTCCAGTAGCACAGACCATCCTTACATGTACTTCCTTACAGTAATTATTTCTTAAGGCTGTGATTTTCAACTGTGGGTGATTTTGTCCCCAGGGGACATTCAGTAAAGTCTGGAGCCATTTTTGGTTGTCGCAAGTGGTGTAGGGGGTTGCTACTGTCACCTAGTGGGTACAGGACAGAAATACTGCTAAATATCTCACGATGCACAGGACAGGCCCCGACAACAAAGAATTATGTGGCTCAAAATGTCAATAGTGCTGAGTTAAGAAGTCCTGGATTCTCAAGGGCATAATCCTAAATCACAGGCATCTCTACAAACTAGTCTGAGAATTAGATTATGTATTCAGTTTTCTGGTGATTGAAAATTGGAAAAGGGATGTGTTGTGGCTTAATAAATCCAGCAAAGTAAAAAGCTAGGCAATTTCTTAGCCAACTTCTCTTAATAGTTTCAACTATACTATACAGTAATATTAATTCGAAAACAAAGTCACTGTTAAACATCTATTGTAGACTGAAAAGCATTCCAAAAGCTCTAGATTTATGGGACACAAGTGACAATCTGTTGTGAAAGTAAGGTCCTATCTTGTCCAAGTAGAAAGCCATGGAGATGGGCTATATTAGAACATAAAGCTTTGTGTCACCTAGCATGAAAGCTGAAAAGTTATGAACCATCAGGTACAGAAGAAATGATCCTGCCTAGAAAAAACTTCTGAGGGAATGGACTGTAAATAAGTATGAACTTGGAATGTTTGTAAAACGTAATTTCTAAAATTTACCCCTAGAGATTCTGATTTAGCAGGTATGGGGTGGAGCAGACAAATCTTGTTTTAACAACTACCCCAGATGATTCCGATCCCGGTAGTCTTAGGATCACACATTGAGCCAGAGGTGTAATGGAAAAAAAGTAACCAATTGTCCCCTTTTACCATAAAAGCAGCCAGATTATAGTTCATGCAAAATGGTTAAACTGGATTAGAACTGCATCCCATAAGGGCACCTAGGATGTTAGCTATAAAATGAATCCCAAGGAGTAAATGTTACAAATACGTCAAAACCCAGTGAATGATACACTTAAGATTGGTGCACTTCATTGCGTGTAAATATTACCTAAAGAAAAAACTATTAAAAGAAAAAAGAAAAATTTTTAAACGTTGAGCTCTAATGATATGCAGGACTAAAGTATTCATGGGTAAAGTGTACTAATAATCTGCGAGTTACTCTGAAATGCATTTTGAAAAAGAAGATGCTATTAATGGATGAGTAGATGGATGGGCAGATAGACAGTTAAAAAATAATTCAACTAGAAAACGGGCAAAAGACACGAAGAGACATTTCACTGAAGAGGATATAGAGATGGCAAATAAGCACATGAAAAGATGTTCAGTATCAGCAGCCATTGGGGAGATGCAAATTAGGACCACAAGGAGATTAGGACCACTACACATGTTTAGAACAGCCAAGATAAAAAAGAAAAAAACTGACAATACCAAATGCTGGCAAGGACTTGGAGAAAGCAGATCTCTCACACATTGCTGGTGGGATGGTAAAATGGTAGTTACTTTGGTGATCACTTTGGCAGTTTCTAAAAAAACTGAATATATAACTTATCATATGACCCAGCAATAGCACTCCTGGTTATTTATCCCAGAGAAATGAAAACTAATGTCCAAACAAAAACATTATCATGTACACGACTGTTCAGAGCATCTTTATTTGTAAAAGCCAAAAACTGGAAACTGAAATGTCCCTCAATAGATGAATGGTTAAACAAACTGTGGTACAGCCATAACAGGGAATACTACTCAGCAACAAAAAGGAATGAACAACTGATACATGCAACAAGTTGAATAAATATTAATCATGCTGAGTAAAAAAAGCCAATCTCAAAAGGCTGCACACTGCATGATACCATTTATGTAGCATTCTGAAAATGACAAAATAATAGAAATGGAGAGAAGAGCAACAGTGGCTGCCAGGGCTTAAAGATGACTGCAAGGAGGATACACAGGATCTCTCTGTATTACCTCTGCAACTTCCCGTAAACCTATAATTATTTCAAAATAAAAAATATTTAAAAATGAGTCATAATGAAACTAAGTTTATAATCTGTTGAATAGAAATTCATCTGGATTCTGTCTCCCAAACCTGAAAGGTTTTGGTATAACTGACAATCATCTGTTTTCTCTGACAGTACCTGACAGGTTCCTTCTTTGGTTCATTCGTGGAATGACAGCCAATGGATGACAATACAACAGACAAGGATGCTAGTTCTCTAATTTGTTACAGCAGCGGGAAATCTAGCTAATCTATCAGTTAACAAATAGGATAAAACAGTGAACAAAACATGACACAGTTCCTGAATTCACAGAACTTGAAGAGTCTAGGGAAAAATAATTAAACAGATATTTACAAATAATTATGTAATTACAGGTACTCAAACTGTTGCTACAAAGAGCCTAAGTACAGGTTACTTACTATCCATAAGTGGACTGTACCCTGTCTGTGGAGTAATGTAAAACTTACAGTGCAAGATTATACAGGTGATTTTATTTTATGCTCTATGCTTCTCCTTCTTTTCCAAATTTTTCATATTAAATATTTTATAACCAGAAAAATGTCATTCAGTGGGGGAAAGATTACAATCTTGAAAAACCCATCCAATATAGGAATAATGATCAAATGTTTAAACAAAGCATCTAGTCTGAACTACAATGTAATGGTTGTGTATACCTAAACTGTAACAAAAAGAAACTTGCGATATTACCAATGTTGATTTACCAATTTTAACAGTGAAGAAAGATGAGTGTATGCACAATTCTTACTCATTCAAATCCACTATGGAGGTACACATGATATTTCTATGGAATAAAATATTTGAAATAATTCTTTCATTTGTAGATATTCTATGTTGTACTTGAAATTCAGTATAATATCACAGTGCTTTTTTATATTGAAGATTTACTAAATTTATTAAACTGAGGATTCCTAAAGCTCCTGAACCTGGTTGGCGGGAGCTTTGGATCATGCCCAGAGGGACCAGAGACTGGAGATTGAGATAGACACCGTGAGAAATCAATCAATCAATCAATCAAATCTACATAATGGAGCCCCAATATAAACTCTGAACATTGAGGGAGGCTCGGGTGAATTCCCCTGGTTAGCAATACTCTGTGTGTACTGTCACACACTGGACCAGGAGAGCAAAGCATCCTGATTGCATGAGGAAAGAAACTCTGCATTCATATGTCTTCTGGATTTTTCCCTTGGCTGATGTTAATCTGTATCCTTTCACTGTAATAAATCATAACTCTAACAACTTTTAGTGAGTTCTGTGAGTCTTTCCAGCAAATCACTGAACTTGAGAGTAGTTTTGGGAACTCTAGACTTGTAACTGCTGTCAGATATGAAGCCAATCTTGGGGACTGTTCCCTGTAACTCTGCAGTTGGCTAGACTCAGAGGTGATGGAAGTCTTGGGGACTTTGACCTCAATCTCCTCCCAGCAGCTCAAATACATTGCTCCTGCAATTGTCCCTTTCCTCACTCTCTTGCAGCATCAATTCCCCTCTCTCCAATGGATCATTCCTGTCAGTATACAAACATGATTTAGTATCTTTCCATCTTTAGTTCGAAAAGATGCTAGCTCCAAATTGTCATGATGTAACTGATGATTTGAAACTAGCGTCTTTTCTATAGCTTGGTAAATTGGCATATTCCTTTTTAAGTATAGACCAACTTCCAGGGCTTCCCTGGTGGCGCAGTGGTTAAGAATCCGCCTGCCAATGCAGGGGACAAGGGTTCAATCCCTGGTCCAGGAAGATCCCGCATGCTGCAGAACATCTAAGCCCGTGCACCACAACTACTGAGCCTGCACTCTAGAGCCCGTGAGCCACAACTACTGAAGGCCACGCGCCTAGAGCCTGTGCTCCGTAACCAGAGAAGCCACCGCAATGAGAAGCCTGTGAACCACAACGAAAAGTAGCCCCTGCCCACTGCAACTAGAGAAAGCCCACATGCAGCAACGAAGACCCAACGCAGCCAAAAATAAATAAATTTTAAAAAAAAGAGTACAGATCAACTTCCAACGTTTTATCCTTTGTGCTTTCAATGTTATGAAATGTCTCCAAGACTTTCCTTAATACAAAATATTTTGCTAGTCTCGCTTTCTCTGGGACATCTTCGTTCTTTCATCACAGCCAGTTTCCTCATTTACATCAGCAAGTTCACCTTCACTGAGGACCTGCAATGCAGATCTAGAGTCTCTCAAATGGCAGCAGTGTCAACATTCCCAAGGTCAGCAATTCCTTCTGTAATTCTACTTACAAAGGACTTGGATTTATTTCCCACAGTATTACTCTTCATTTCTTTGTTAGACTTTTATCTTTGTTGGCCAAGGCCCTCTTTGAATTATCTATTTTTATAAAATAACATGTATCTCTGGGAGCCAAGGAAGCAACACAACTCCATGCTGTGCTGTTATGTGCATAACTGATGGATGCATAGTGATCAATCACTGACAGAATCTGAAAGTGACGTGAATGGTCATCGATCATGATACTCATAAATACAGTGATTTGTGGACTGAGGAGACAGCAGCCAAGTCTGTGCTTTATGCAACTACTCACGGTTAATACACCATGGTAAGTGAACTCTGAACCATGTTGTTCGGCAACAGGTGTTATTTAACTAAATTGTGGTAACAGAAGTTCATGCATATCAGAACTTCGCAACAGCAGGCCTGCCTGTATTTCCAAAGGATGTGTTTCCTCATGCACGGAATGAGGATAATAACAGTAGCTACTAACCCAAAGATGTGTACAGCTCTGATCAGATAATAAACCACTGTATAATAAGAGTAAATATAACAGTCCTGGCTATGGTAATACATACTTTCTGCCCTTCATATTTACAATAATAAAGGTACTGAAAGAAAAATTTCCCACTACTCTAATGCCAAGCCTCTAGATCAGATCATTATCACTTGCAACTTATTAGCTAAATGAATCAAAACTTTCTTAATACTATTCAAACAAAATTAAAGCCAGAAATAAATTAGATCTTAAGGTTAAAAAAGACAATAGCCAATAAACTGATCTCGAGTTTTTATTACAAAAAAAAAAAAACCTTGTTTTTTCTAACTGATTTTATGTAAACTATACAATTACCGAATTAGGATTTTTAAATGCCATCATCTCACTTAATCTTACTTAAAGAAATTGAGTAAGTTAGTCAAAGATCCCACACATGGTAATCTATGGGGCCAAGACTTGGATCCAAGTCTGAAGAATTATATACCATACCTGGAACTTGTGAAATACATGCTTTAACACAAATATAACAATTTGTGAAAATCCTTATATTTGAATATGGAATAAGTAAGTAAAATGGTGTTAAATGTGGAAAGCTATAATCACTAATGCCTGGGAATGAAAACTATGCTGATTCTATCAAACGCTAACTGTTGGTCCAGAAAGCCTTACTATTCCAATTTGACTTTTAAAGAAACATCTTTAAGGCACTAACTCTGTCTTTCCAGGTTATCATATAACATCTGGTTTCAATTCCTATTCACTGAAGAGACAGATTTGTCAGGTTTTGTTCTAGGCACCAGAACAAAACAGTGTGAACAAAAGAGGCAAACTTCTCCCTTTGTGGAGCTTTTTGAATTCCAGTGGAGCTGACGCTCTCTCTACATGAGTGAGTAGATCCAGTATGTAAGAAGGCAGTGATTCACTCTGAACACAGGTCTTACTCCTGAAGTTCAAAGTGATCATCACTGAACTTTATCTGGATAACAGTGAAAATAACACAGAAAGTTTGTTGGATTGACTATTTACAACATTTTCCTAGCAATTTAAGAAAGAAATTAACATTAAAAACTTGTTGGGGCTTCCCTGGTGGCACAGTGGTTCAGAATCTGCCTGCTAATGCAGGGGACCTGGGTTCGAGCCCTGGTCTGGGAAGATCCCACATGCCGCGGAGCAACTAGGCCCGTGAGCCACAACTACTGAGCCTGCGCGTCTGGAGCCTGTGCTCCGCAACAAGAGAGGCCGCGATAGCGAGAGGCCCGCGCACCGCGATGAAGAGTGGCCCCCCGCTTGCCGTAACTAGAGAAAGCCCTCGCACAGAAATGAAGACCCAACACAGCCATAAATAAATAAAATAAATAAATAAACCTCTAAGTTAAAAAAAAAAAAACTTGCTAAACCTTTCACCTAAAAGCAGTAGTCCTCATAAGAGAACTTACAGGGAAATATTCTGCTAAAATAATAAACCTAAATGCTGAATTAAAAAATATTTCAGTTTTCTCACTGCATAGATATGTATAAAACCACAACTAAAACTACAACTAAAAGTAGGCACCAATTACAATGCCACTGTCATATAAACTCATTTTTCTTTTAAAGCTAAAAAAATAGTAACTGTTGAAATTTTTATAATGACCATATAATCAGTAAATTTAATAGGGCCAACTTTTTGTGCAGCTTTTTGAAATGACATGTTTTGTGTGGTAGGTCTACATGTTTTTATTATATTAGCCTTTGCATTAATATGGTTTTTTTTTAAATTTTTCACATACGGAATACAGTCAATAATATTTAACAATTTTGTTCAATGACAGTTGGTAACAGGACTTATCGTGGTGATCATTTCATAATGTGTGAAAATATCGAATCATGATGTTGTACACCTGAAACTAATATTGTATGTTAATTATAACTCAATAAAAGAAAAATAATTTTAGTTAAAAAAAAATAGAAAGAATAGTTGGTCCCTATGTTTTGAACAAAAAATTCCTATAAACACTTCAAGTCCTTTCTCCAAAAACAGTTAACTATTTTCTACATACACACTGCTGCATGCATTATTTTTTCTTCTTCAGATCTTATGATGTCTTATCAAACCACACTGCAGCAACATCCATTTTTGCGCACATCCTACCTTTCCTTAACTACAGTTTCTAAGAAGTGTACCATAACTACGGCGGTTGCTGTAAAGAATCACTATCAATTATTCTGCTTTTTCCTGGTAACCAAACTGTACAGAGAAACATCTGAACCCCCTTCTGATCTAGCACTGACTGGATCTTGCTGTTGTTTTGAACCTTTAATTGATAGAATAAAAAAAAAAAGAAAATACTCCACACAATGGGCACTGAACAACTTTTGCGGGGAAAAATGGAGCAAGTGCCAGTTTTGTGAAGCTGCATTCATTGACAATTTGTTCTATTATCTCCCTTTGTTTCCGGTGTATTTTATCTAAATTACAGAAAATATCTGTATTAATATTTTTAAATTACAATATATTATTTCATCAAAAATCATGATCAACAGATTAACATTAACTTCCTTTTTCTGGGTGTACTTTGGTGATGCGTTTTTCATAAGCAAAATCTAGAAAATTTTATTGCAAATACATTTAATTCTTAGACTCTTAACCTCACCACATTTCATAATTGAAATAGCTTTAGGCTGGCAACAGGCCAAATGTTTTCCCAGGCAATTAGCAGAACAGAGCGCCACTTACTGGTTTTTAGTTATTATTCACAAGAATACTTAAAAGAGAAACATGATAACAATTTGATTCTCTGAGACTGGTAATAAACTTTAATAGACTTCACACCGCTCTAAGAATATAAGAATACAGCAGCACCTCCACTGAACATTCTAATAACAAATTATGTTAAAATTACCTTTAATGCTGAAACACAGCATCAGAAAACATTAAATCAAGGGAAATTCACAGAAATTAATATATTCTTCACAAGTAAAATGAACCACAGAACAGATGTTTTTTAAGGAGTGTACTTATAAAGATAAAATTATATTTTCTCAGTTTTCTAGCTCTAACCAAATGTTTGGTTATTCATTGATTAGCTTAAAAATCCAAAAATATAAAATCTCAAATAAACTGTCCAAAAGACATAAAAATAAATAAGCTTAAAAAGCTAAATTGAGCATCTTAATTTCTAAATGTAAAAGGAAAAAATTATTTTAAGCTGGTTTCGAACTTGATGTTCCTTTTCTATGGGTATGATCGTTCCTCACTTCAAACTTGTAATTTTGCAAATCAGCTAACATTCTGAAAAAACTGTTTGATTTTCGAAGGCTAATGGAGCATCCTACTCAAGAATTTTATAAAGCTTACTTACCTTGGTTTGGTTGAATATTCATATTTGGTCTGGGGCCATAGTTTCCCATCGGCTGCCCTTGACTCATGGTCATCTGGTTCTGTACCGGCATGCTCTGGGACGATGGCACGGAATGGCTGTAACCTCCCATGGACCCGTGGCTACTTGAAGGCATATTCATGGAACTGTTTGTCATATTCAGTTGATTGGGTCCAGGTCCCTGCATAGGCATATGGTTAGGCCCTTTGAAGAAAAGTGATCAGAACCAAAATATGAAAGTTAAACAGATGATCTATACAAAAGTACCTTAAAAAGCTTATTTATTTTTTTTGTATTAATGTAACAATAGCACAAACAATAACTTGAGTATTTAATCAGTAGCAAACAAAGTGAATGCTTTACACGAATGACAGCAAATACTGTGAGGTGGACATTATTATCATTTTACAGATTAAGAAACTGTTGCTTTTGAAAAGCCAGGAACATTCTGGAAAAAAAAAAAGAGTAATGAAGGAGGACTTGCTTTATAAGAGACAAAAACATATAAAGCTGAATTAAAAGTATGTAGTATTAACACATAAATGAACTGATTAACCGATCAATAAACCTAGAGCACAGTCTGAAAGTGACCGAAATGCATAATTTGGTAAATGACAATGGTGCTGACATTAAGTATCAGTGAGCAAAAGAAAAAATAATTCAATAAATGATGTTTAACAACTGAGTAGATATCTGGAAAAATACAGGTTAGGTCCCTACCACATTCCTTCTACCAAAACTAAGTCCAGATGAATAAAAAAATTAAACATTAAAAAAGAAGAAAAAGCAAAGAAATCATTACAGAGTATTTCAAAACGGAGAATTTTAAAAATAATCTTGGACTGTAAGGGCCTTTTTAAGTATGCCAAAAAACCCAGAACCATAAAAGAGTTATAAAGTAGAGTACATAAAAATAAAACATTTGCACATGACCAATAAAACAAAATTAAGTAATAAAAAGATAAACTGGGAAAAAATTATTTATAAGAACTATCACAGACCAAACTACTTACTTAACATATAAAGCAAGTAAAAGACCACCAGCAGTAAAAGGGCCAAGTATATGAATGATCACTTCACACGAAAACTACAAAAGGGGTCATAAAACATGAGAAAATTGCTTGCTTTATTTAATATAATAAAAAGGCAAATTAAAACTATGAGATCCATTTTTCACCTTTTAGATTTGCAAAGATCAAAAGTTTTGTTTCAATTATATTATGAAGAAAGAAGCACTTTCATACTTCGTTGAGAGAATATAAATGTATAAATAAGTACTATTTTTATGTAGACCAATATGGCAATAACTACCTTATTTTAAAATGAATATACCTTTAGGGCTTCCCTGGTGGCACAGTGCAGGGGAAGTGGTGCTAATACAGGGGACACGGGTTCGAGCCCTGGTCCAGGAAGATCCCACATGCTGCGGAGGAACTAAGCCCATGCACCACAACTACTGAGCCTGCATGCCACAACTACTGAGCCCGCATGTCATAACTACTGAAGCCCGCGCGCCTAAAGCCCGTGCTCCGCAACAAGAGAAGCCACCGCAATGAGAAGCCCGCACACCAAAACAAAGAGTAGCCCCCCGAAACTAAAGTAAGCCCACATGCAGCAACAAGGACCCAACGCAGCCATAAATAAATAAATGAATGAATGAATGAATGAATGAGTGAATAAAAATAAAATGCATATACCTTTAACCTAGCAATTTCAGTTCTAGGAACTTATCCTATAAACATACACGTTTTTGTGTGTGCACGTATATGGATGCAAAATTGTAAGTTTATCTGTTTACTTATTTATTTATATTTTACAGAGTCACAAGAGCATAATTTTTAACACCAAAAGACTAGAAATAACCTATATTTCTGTCAGAAGGGAACTGTCCAAATAAATTAGAGGCATCCATAAAAAAGAATGTAATGCAGTCATCAAAAGGAATGAGGCAGCTCTTTATATACCAAGTGGTCTCCAAAATATATGTTTATATACTCATGGTCTCCAAGAGAAACCTTTAAGAGGTAAAAAAATGATATATAGTAATATCTACTGTATGCTACCATTTGTGTTTTTAAAAAAAGAATAAGAAGAAAGAAAATAGAATGTATACATGCATATGTTTTTCAAGGATAACTGGATACCAATGCCTGTCTGGAGCAAAGAGTCTGGGTAGGTAGGGGCTGTATGCCTTTTTGTACCTTTTTATTTTTATTAGATACGTATTATCTAATTTTTTTTAAAAGGAACCTAAGACTACGAGGATATACGACCAAGACCAAACAGCATATAAGAAGCACTACAACTTACATTATAAAATATTAAAAACAAAACTAAAATCGGAAATTAAAAGCCTAGTTACAAATTTGTGTGCATAAAAAGGTTGGCTAGAGCTTCCCTGGTGGCACAGTGGTTGAGAATCTGCCTGCCAATGCAGGGAACACGGGTTCGAGCCCTGGTCTGGGAAGATCCCACATGCCGCGGAGCAACTAGGCCCGTGAGCCACAATTACTGAGCCTGCGCGTCTGGAGCCTGTGCTCCGCAACAGGAGAGGCCGCGACAGTGAGAGGCCCGCACACCGCGATGAAGAGCGGCCCCCACTTGCCGCAACTGGAGAAAGCCCTCGCACAGAAACGAAGACCCAACACAGCCATAAATAAATAAATAAATAAATAAATAGATAGATAGATAGATAGATAGATAGATAGATAGATAGATAGATAGATAGATAAATAAATAAATAAATAAATAAATAAAAATTAAAAAAAAAAACGGTTGGCTAAATGCTATACAAAACTTATTAAATAAAGACAATATAAGTAACTGGACTTCCAATTTCTCCTACACCTAACTGTAAACTCTCTCACTATAAATTGTTTTAGAAGCTCTACGGTATTCTGGACAATCTAGGTCGTTAAGTGGTTGAAAATCTCTGGATCACAAAAAGTATATCTTACTCCAGACGGCCTTACACAAAAACGAAAATGTCACGTTAACAATAATTATATTGCTGCTCGCTTGCTTCCTCAGCCTTAGGCTTGAATGTTATCTGGAGAAGTTGAGTCAAAATCCTAATTAAAGGTACCACCATAAAAAGTCACAAAACTCCTCTAACTTGCTAACCTGCATTAGCACTACCCCACCAGTTTTAAAAGCAATGTGTCCTAATGAGCTAGATGTGGATTAAGCAAGAAGTTTGCTTCTGACCACAACCAGACAAGTAGTTACCTCTTTATTCCTACCTCCACATGGTGGAGGGCCACTGGGCCATGACCATGGAAGCCTTGGCAGGAAAGAGAAGGTTGCCACCAAGACACCACAGCCCTCCTGCATGACCCATCACACATCAATCTCCTATAAGCCAGGCTATCTGGCCTCTTTTGCTCTGTGCTCTCTTTTGCTTCATTTTTTACACCCACAGTCCCTGGACACCAATGCTACCAACCAACATAATCAGTTAAGACAACACTATCCCAAGGATGCTAATATTACTAATTTTAAAAATAAATTGCTCTGTTATTTTAATTTACTCTCTTTATTGCTATTTGGTTAATACTTTCTTTTTGTTAATGAAAACAACCTTTGTCTTTAGAAAGTAAAAATATGCCCCACCAAGGATTATAGGTATGGGTGTGACTGATGTTACAAAAACAAAATAGCTTAAAGACAGTGATACTTTTCAGATTAAAAATTCAAACCAGCAAAAGGTAACTAAATAAGCATCCAATGGTCTGAAAGATATTTTAAGTGGCTCTAAACTTAAAATGGATAAATAGTAAATGGTTCATTATATAAGAAAGCTGACACTTTTCAGCTTTTAATTTTGCTTCAGTATCAATTTCCATATTTCTATTATACTATAAACATATGTATTCATAAAAATGCATACTCAGTTTCAAAAGACCAATGAGGAAAGACTAAGTACACGCGCACTTTAGAGCCTGTTTTGTTTTTTCTCCCCATGTGTCTTTTCCAGCAATACTGTTTCTGAGACCAATAAATTTTTAAGTAAATACAAAACTCAGAGAAATGGCACACATTTTTATAAACAGATCTTAATTCTTAAGCCATGGTGCAATGCCTTTTTTCCCCCAAAAGCTTCTGAAGCCAGCTGTATTGCATAGTTTCAGACAGACTAAATTTAGCCAGTTCTGTTCATCAGAGGAATGCTGTGTGTCAGCTACATCAAAGCCCAAGGGCAGCCTGATAAACACTGAATACAGGTCACGTAGCTCTGTAGCTAACAAACTCTAAGAGAGCTTGGACTCGGGGGCATTCAAAGCAGTTTTGTCATCAACAATCTAGTATCCCTTGAGCCCCCACGTCGTTTCAGTTGCTAAGCAACTCCGGTGTTAATGTCTTAGAGGAGAAACACTTACCAGGCATCTGGCCGTTCATCTGGTTCTGCATGTGTGGTGCAGGAGGACCCCCAGCTACCATTCCATCTGAAGGCATGTTGTGTGAGCGTGGAGGTGGGGGAGGGCCGCTCTGATTCATCCCTCCAGGACCCATAGGCATATTCTGTGTGGGTGGCTGAAAGAAGACAGTTTAGTAAAACAAGAAAAACAGTCAGACTAATATACTAAAGATGCATATGGTATAACAGTTGCCTATACTATTCAGTTGAATAGGGACAAAAACACAAATGCATTTCAACTTATTCTAATGCATTTTAATCATGGACTTATCAACATCATATTTTATATGCTCCAAAGACTTCACAAGATCATTAGCATGAATATGTCATCCGACCACCTTAGACCATAAGAACACCACGATTCAAGTATATTCTACGTTACAGTGAAAATTAAAAATTATAACATTCTACACAAAAAGAATTCTTATTTATATATAAGGATTTCTAATGTGCCCACTATTGTTTAAATTATGTTTTAAAAATTAAGTCTCCTTTCATTATTAATATATTTGGATATATTTACTGTTAATGATGAATTTTACCTGAAAAGATATAGTAACAAAAGACTAAGGACCAGAAGCTTCAAAATGTGATATATTTTATACTGTTTGAGGAGGGGGAGTGGTTTTGGAGGGGGAATGTTTTAAACTGCAAAGACTCAGCTCAGCCCAACATTTTTGTGCCGACTACTCCTATGGATTAGAAACATTACTGATGGCCTCCAAGGGTACAGAGACAGCTGCCTCAAAAGGATGCCTTTGGCAAATTTCCTAATGAAAGTGTGAAAAAAATCACTGACTAACCTTGAGAGTTCACAAAAGGGCGAAAGGAAAAACACAGATACAAGGTGCTCTATAACACCTGGCTCCCTTCTTGGGAAATTTGGGTAGAGAAAGCACACAGTTAGTTTCTTTCCAAACCCCAGTTTTTTAATCCTGCAAGAGGATAGGGAAGTATTGTTCTTTACAAATCTATTTCTGCCTTCTTTCTCTACTTGTCTACGTTTTAAACATAATGTCCATTCCTAGAACTTCAGTCATTCTCTTCCTCCAATATGTTTACTGTGTCTGTACCACCCAGATTTTGCAAACACAATCCTCCCCGGCATACTTACCAGATATACATTGTTCTTTAGACATCACAGTAAACACTCAAATCTCCAACCACCTAATAACCACTAACATTTACAAAATGAACCAAGTACTACTCTAATAGCACTCGTGCCCAGCTCATAATTTCTTCACTACTAAATCCAATCCAATAATTGCTCATTAAATATTTTCTCTTCAATTCTTATCTTAAATTCTTCATCCAATTTGTATTCTTTAAACACTTTGTTCCGTTTTCAAAAAACTTACTAAATATCAACTTAGTGTCACATATCTCACTTTAAATCATCCTTTATCATCCTTCAATATGGCTGACTTGGCTCTCTTGCTTGAAAATAAAATTCCTTTCTCCTACATCCCTGTCCAGATTTTCTCTTGAAAATTCATGCTCTCACTCTCAATAGGTATCAGTTTTTCATTTTCTTGTGATTCAATTCATGAAACATCAGTATGCGTGGTTCCCATCATAATAGAATAGCTTGTACCAAACCAACCCTCTTGCTAATAAAAGTTATAAAATCTAGACAAATGTAGAAACCATTTGAAGGCACTGAAGAGTAATGTACACAGAGAGGAACAAGAGGGGATACAACTCTTGAAAGAAGGGAAAAACAGAAAATCAGCCCCATAATCAACTCGGCTTTTCCTTTACTTTGCTGTATAACAGGAAAGTAGAGTCCAAGTAGAAAGTGGCAGTCCTACTAGACTGAGAGAAGGCAGAGTTTTTGGCTAATAGAGAGCTGGAAACTAAAGAACCAAGTTCCAGAGAGGAAGAAACACAAAGAGGGGTAAATTCAAGAAAACTAGCAGAAAACAGCAGTTAGGAGGCAAAAGAGCTGAGAAGAGATTTCAGCTTCTGCCCAGTTCGAGGGAGACAAAGATTGGAGTGTAGGCCCCACCAAATCAGAAGGGCCTTTATAAACAATTCAGTCTCTCTGTTGAGACTTCAGAAAAGCCTCTCTGGGGCTTCCCTGGTGGCGCAGTGGTTGAGAATCTGCCTGCCAATGCAGGGGACACGGGTTCAAGCCCTGGTCTGGGAAAATCCCACATGCCGCGGAGCAACTAAGCCCGTGCACCACAGCTACTGAGCCTGCGCTCTAGAGCCCGTGACACAACTACTGAGCCCACGAGCCACAACTACTGAAGCCTGCGCATCTGGAGCCTGTGCTCCACAACAAGAGAGGCCACGATAGTGAGAGGCCCGCGCACCGCGATGAAGAGTGGCCCCCGCTTGCCACAACTAGAGAAAGCCCTCGCACAGAAACAAAGACCCAACACAGCCAAAAATAAATAAATAAATAAACAAAGTAAACAATGCGTTTAAAAAAAAAAAAAAATGAAATAGATCAGCCCTAACAAGTCTATTAAGTCCTCAATAAAAAGTTACAAGGCATTCTAAAAAAATAAGAATAAATGGCCAACACCCATTAGGATGGCTATAATAATTAAAAAAAAAAAAAAAACTACAGAAAGTAACGTGTTGGCAAGAATGCAGAGCAAAAACTCTCGTACATGCTGATGGGATTGTAAAAGGGTGCAACCACTGTGGAGAACGCTTTAGCAGTTTCTCAAAGAGTTAAACATAGAGTTATCATATGACCTAGCAATTCCACTCCTGGTACAGACCCAAGAGAACTGAAGGCATACATTCACACAAAACTTACACGTGACTGTTCACAGCAGCACTATTCATAATAGCCAAACAGTAGAAAAACATCTAAATGTCCTTCAGCTGATGAACTGATAAACAAAATGTCGTAAATATCCACATAATGCAATATTATTCAGCCACAAAGTGGAATGAAGTACTGATACACACTACAACATGGATAAATCTTGAAAACACTATGCTAGGTGAAGAAGTCAGACTCAAAAGGCCATACATAGTATGATTCCATTTATATGAACTGTCCAGAATAGGCAAAGCCGGAGAGACAGAAAGTAGACTGATCAGTCTTTGCCAGGGGACGGGCAGAGTGGAGAATTGGGGCTGACTGTCAATGGCCATGAGTCTTCTTTTTCGGGGTGATGGTGTCCTAGAATTAGATGATGGCGATGGCTGCACAGCACTGTGAATATACCAGCACCCACTGAACTGCATACAGGGATCCCTCATGTTACTGTGCTTCACAGATGCCATGTTTGTCTACAAATCAGAGGCCTGTGGCAACCCTGTGCGGAACGAGTGCATCGGCACCATTTTTCCAACCGCATCTGCTCATTTCGTGTCTTTGTGCCACATTTTGGTAATTTTCACAATACTTCAAACTTTTTCATGATTATTATATATGTTATGGTGGTCTGTGAGCAGCGCTCTTTAATGTTACTATTGCAAAAAGATTATAACTCACTGAAGGTTCAGATTATGGTTAGCATTTTTTAGCAATAAAATATTTTTTAATTAAGGTATGTACATTGATTTTTAGACACAGTGCTACTGCATACTTCATAGACTACAGTACAGTCTAAACATAACTTTTATATGCTCTGGGAAACTGAAAAATGTCTGTGACTAGCTTTATTGCCATATTCACTGTACTGTGGTGGTCTGGAACTGAATCCACAATATCTCTGAGGGGTGCCTGTACTCTAAAAGGTTAAAATGATGAACCTCATGTTATGCGAGTTTCATCTCCATTAAAAAAAAAAAAAAAAAAGAATAGATGGACAACAAATAGAAATAATAGAAAACAGGAGAAGACACATAGGTCATTCACATTTTAGAGTTATCTGAGAGACTTTAAAAATGACTGATTGATATATTCAAGGCAAAAACCAAACAGGACAAATGGAGAATTTCAGCAAAGCCTAGAATTCTTAAGTCAAAGGGAGCAACAAACGTATAGAAAATACGACACATCAGAAAGATACAAAGGAGAGAAAATATGAACAGAAAGTGTGAAGACATGTACGTCATGGTGAAAAGGCCTAAAACACATCTAACTGGAGTTACAAAAGTAGAAGACAGGGAATTCCCTGGAGGTCCAGAGGTTAGGACTCCATGCTCTCACTGCCAAGGGCATGGGTTTGATACCTGGTCGGGGAACTAAAATCCCACAAGCCATGCAGTGCGGCCAAAAAAAGAAAAAAAAAGTAGAGAAGAGAAAATAACACATAAGCAATAAGAATACTGCTCAAGAATTTTCCAAAGCTAACAAAAGACATGAGTCTCTAGCAAACGTATGAAGCGCTACAAACCTCAGCAGGATATGAAGAAAACCATGGCTAGATACTTCAGAGTCAAAGTCCTAAAAACCAAAGTCAAAGTGAAAATCTTAAAAGTAGCCAGGGAAAATAAGACACATTACCTTCAGGTGAATGGCAATTAGACTAAAAACCTATTTTTTATCAGAAATAATGGAAATAGAATATTTAAAAAATGACATCTTTAAAGTGCTAAGACAGAAAAAGAAAATAATCAACAACCAACCTAGAATTCTATACTAAGAGAAAATAACCTCCAAACACAAAAATGAAACAAAAATAGTTTCAGACGAACAAAAGCTAAGATAACCTGTAACAAGTGAAGAGAATTCATCCAGCTAAATGAAAATGGCACAGAACTAGAGGGATTAATAAGAATGGAAAGGTAATATGTAGATAAATAAAAACATTAACATTTAAAATAATAGTGGTGGCACAGTGATTAAGAATCCACCTGCCAGTGCAGGGGACATGGGTTCGAGCCCTGGTCTGGGAAGATCCCACATGCCGTGGAGCAACTAAGCCCATGCGCCACAACTACTGAGCCTGCACTCTAGAGCCCGTGAGCCACAACTACTGAGCCCATGTGCCACAACTACTGAAGCCCGTGCGCCGAGAGCCTGTGCTCCGCAACAAGAGAAGCTACCGCAATGAGCAGCACGCACACGGCAACAAAGAGTAGCCCCCGCTCGCCACAACTAGAGAAAGCCCACGTGCAGCAACAAAGACCCAATGCAGCCAACTATTAATTAATTAATTAAATAATTAAGTAATAGTAACAATGAATAGTATAGTTTAAACATATGTAGAAGTATAAAATATGACAAGACTAACATAAAGGACAGCAGAATACATGAAGTTATATTGTTGCAAATTTCTTGTATTTTTCAGCAACTGTTAAAAGTACAAATTTAGAGCAGAAACTAATAAACCAAGGATGCATACTGTAATCTGTTAGGCAACTACTTAAAAATGCATATGCACATATAAAAAATATATAACTAAAAAACTAGTAGAGAGGAACAAATAATGCTTGATTAATTCAAAGAAGGACCAGAAAGAGACAAATAGGAAACTAGTATCAGGTTGATAGATGGAAAGCCTACTATATCATGTTCAACGTTAAATGTATATAGACCCCTCATTTCAATAAAATAACAGAATTTTTAAATTTTTAAAATGCTCAACTATATTCTGTTCACAAGAGATCCACTTTAAACTTAAGGACACATATGTGTTAAAAGAAAAAGAATACTATGTAAACACTAATCAAAAGTATGGTGATGTCACTATATATTAGATAGTTGACTTAAATCAAGAAATATTACTGGGGGAATACCCTGGCAGTCCAGTTAGGACTCTGTGCTTCCACTGCAGGGGGCACAGGTTCAATCCCTGGTCCCTGGTTGGGGAACTAAGATCCCACAAGCCATGTGGTGTGACCAAATAAACAAATAAATAAAATAAAAAGAAATACTACTAGAAATACTAAAGGGATAGTTTATTATAATAAAAGGATCAATTCAACAGAAATGTAACAATCATAAATTTGCATACAACTCATAATTGCAGTTTCAAAATCTATAACGTAAAAGGAAAAATGGAATAATCCATAATAATGGTTGGAGATTTTAATATACTCCTTCTAGTAACTGACAGAACAAGGAGACCAAAAAAACAACAAACAAATGGAAAAAAAACCCCTGAGAATATGAAAGATTTGACATCATTATTAACAACTCAATGTAATTAACATGCATAGACTACTATATGCAACAATTGCATAATACACATTCTTCTCAAGTACTCAAGGAATATAGACCAAACTAGGTCATATACAGGACCACAGAGCAAGTCAACAAATAACAAATGATTGAAATCTTATGCTGTATGTTTTGAGCACAGTGAAATTAAACTAGAAATGAATAACAGAAAACCAATAACCTGTTAGTTAATGAAGAAATAACAATGGAAATTAGAAAATACGTTTAACTGAATGGTAATGAAAATGCAACATCAAAATTTGTGAGACGCAGCTACAGCTATGCTAAAAGGAAAATTTATAGCTTTAAAAATGCATATTTAAAATTCATTTTTAAGAAAAGTTGAAAAATTAATGATATAACCTTCTACCTGCAGTAGCTAGGAAAAGACATCAGTCAAACCCAAAGTAGTATAATGAGGGAAATAAAATAGACAAGTACTCAATGAACCATATGCAATCTTCCAGAGAACACAAAAATGCAGAACAATTCCCAATCCTTAATGAGGTCACCAAAACTCTGACACCAAAACCTCACAATGACATTACAAGAAAGAAATTTACAGGCCGATATTTCTCATGAACAGACGCAAAAATCCTAAACAAAATTTTGCAAATCAAATACAGGCTGTATTAAAAGATGATGCATTATATAACCAATGGAATTTATTCCAGGAGTGCAGGCTGATTTAACTTTTGGAAATTAATCATTGTAACTCACCAAATTACCAAAATAAAATTCATATAATCATCTCAATAAAGGAAAATTAGCTGATAAAATTCAACACCCACTAAAGACTTTAAAAAATTAATAGGAGCATCCTTAATCTAACAAGTCTAGTTTACAAAAAAAATGTATACTCAATATCATCTTACTGATGAAATACTGGACTTTCAGGAAAGAAAACAAGAATTCAGGAACAAGACAAGAATATCCATTAACACCAAGTCTATTCAACAAAATAAATAAACCAATAAACAAATCAGTAGTATAAAAAAAATATAAAGTAGGAAAAAAATAAGAAGGAATAAAAGATTGGAAAAGACATATAATTATTATTCAAAGATGACATGACTGAATGCATAGAAAACCCCAAGAAAATCTGTAACAAACTATGAGAATTACTAAGGTAACTAGAGACAAGGTCAATATATAAAAATCAACTGTATTTCTATATATTGCCAATAAACTAGAAAATTAAAATTTAAAAAATGATATCATGTATAACAGCATCCAAAAAAACTGAATAGCTAGGAACAAATCTAGCAAGAGATGTGCAATACTTCTACACTGCGACATTGTTGAGAGAAATTAAGGAGTTTACTAAACAGAGGGATATGCCATCTTCATTGACTGGAAGACTAAATATTGTGGAGGTATCAGTTTCTCCAATGTTGACTTAGAGATTCCATGTAATCTCAATCAAAATCCCAACAGGCATTCTGTAGAAATTAACAAGCTGACTGTAAAATTTATATGGAAATACAAAAGACAACATAGCCAGGACACTCGAAGAACAACACTACCTGCTGTTATAATTAAGATATTGGTTGGTGCAAGGACAGATAAACAGACCAATAGAATAAAAAGACCAACAGAATAGAGTTGAGGAACAGTGTAACACATACAGTCACCCTACAACAAAACGACATATTCAATGGGTAAAAACTGATCTTTCCAATAAATGGTACTGGATAAGTTGAATATCATATGAACAAAAATGAACCCTGACTCCTAGCTCAGATCATAAACAAATTTAATTTGCAATGAATCATGGATAGACAAACTTTTAGAAGAATGCATAGGCATATCTTCATGACCCTGATACAAGAAAATATTTCTTAAACAAGATACAGAAAAGAAATAAAAAAGATTGATAAATTGGATTTCATTTAAATTAAAAACTCTGTTCATCCAAAGACATCATAAAGAGAATAAAAAAGCAACTTTCGAACTGGAGGAAGGTATCTGCAATATATATAGCCAATAAAAGATTTGTATCTAGAATAAAGAACCCCTAGAAATCAATTTTAAAAAAGAAAACCCAACGGAAAATGGGCAAAGAACAGGCATCAGAAAACTTTTCTGGAATGGCAGCATTGTTCTATATCCTGATTGTAGTGGTGGTTACATGGATTTGTCAAAATTCATCCATCTATACAATTTAAATCAATGAATTTTATTCTCTGTAAATTATACCTCAAATGTCATTTCCTCAAGGAAGACCACCAGAATCATCAGCCCCCATTATCTGCTCCCTTAGTCCTAGATGCCCTTCCTTCATAGCATTTACAATTGGCACTTAAAATGTTTGTGTAATTAATTAATGTCTGCCGACCACACTATATGTTAACTCTGTTAGGACTGAGTCCATAATTATATTTGCCTATCACTGTAGCCCCCAATCATCTAGTGTCAAATATGGTACTCAATAAGGATTTGTTAAATGAAAAAATGATTTTAAAATACAGCATTTCAAAATTAAATCAGGGGCCAGTATCTTTGTGGTAATTTTCATGTTTTTTAATTGTCAAAATTGCCTATTCTACCTCCACATCTCCATCTGGAAGTCTATCAGACATCTCAACTTAAAATCTACAACACTGACTCCCTGATATCTCTGCCTCAGCCTCAAATCCCTTTACCCAACAGTATCAGCTGATGGCAATTTCATCCTTCCAGTTGCTCTGAAAACCATGGGGTCATCTTTGACACTTCTCTTCTTCCTACACTCTGCCCCCTACGTCCAATTTTCAACATATCCTTTGAGCTCTACCTTTAACATATACTCACAGTTTGACCACTTCTACCACTACCTCTTCTGCTACCACCCTGCTACCAGCCACCATCACCTCTCTCATGTTGATTACTGCAAGGGCCTCCTTACTCGATTTCCTGCTCCGACCCACACTTCTCCATAGAAAATTCTCCACACAGTAAGCAGAATGAGCTTATTAAAATATACCAATTCACTCTTCGGCTCAAAATCCTCCAAGGGCTTCCGATTTCAGAGTGAAAAAGTCCTTACAATAGCCTACACAATA
Organism: Balaenoptera borealis; assembly: GCF_965194805.1. Lineage (NCBI taxonomy): Eukaryota > Metazoa > Chordata > Mammalia > Artiodactyla > Balaenopteridae > Balaenoptera > Balaenoptera borealis. The sequence goes on along the minus strand of NC_138875.1, from coordinate 49,262,553 downwards.
GGTTCTGTTCATACAAACTCCTTATTCTGTCCCAGCCACAACAGCCTTCATGTTGTTCCTTCAACAAGCCAGGCACAGTTTCACTTCAGGAGCTTTCCACTGCTTCTTTCCTCTGCCTAAAACACTCTTCCTCAAGTCTTAGCTCAGATGTCACCTTCTCAAAGAGGTCTACCCTGACCACTCTATTTCATATTACAAATTCCATCCCCGGCCTCCAGTATTCCCAATACACCTCTCCCTCTATTTGTTTTCCTTTTCCTTAGCTCTTTCCATTGTCCAACAGACTACATGATTTAATTATTTGTTATGCCTGCCTCATTTGCTAGAATATAAAACCCAAGAGAGCAGGAATATTTGTGTTTTGCTCACTGATGTTTCAAAAACTAACTATTGCCTGACACACAGTAGGCACTTAATACTTAGTAAATAAATGAAGAAACCATCAAATTTAAATGATTTACTATAAAACTAAAAATAATTCTGACTATAAAATTATCTTCAATATTTCTTTAGAATATAAAAAAACTGAAAAATACAAATTTTAGCTTAACAATTCTTCATCTGTTTAACTATCATTAGTATAGCTGTCATTAAAATAGTTCCCCGGGGCTTCCCTGGTGGCACAGTGGTTGAGAGTCTGCCTGCCAATGCAGGGGACACGGGTTCGAGCCCTGGTCTGGGAAGATCCCACATGCCGCGGAGCAACTAGGCCCGTGAGCCACAACTACTGAGCCTGCGCGTCTGGAGTCTGTGCTCCACAACAAGAGAGGCCGCGACAGTGAGAGGCCCGCGCACCGCGATGAAGAGTGGCCCCCGCTTGCCACAACTAGAGAATGCCCTCGCACAGAAACAAAGACCCAACACAGCCAAAAATTAATTAATTAATTAATTAATTAAAAAAAAAAAAGTTCCCCAAAGGAGGCACTAAAGTGACATGTAGAAATAGGAGATTTAAAAATAAATTATTCAAAACAGGCTATACATATTTTACATATATAGATACATATACACAGATAAAATACTTCCAAAAGTTGATAAAGAGATGATCCCTATACACACAAAAGACTCTTGATTAGTCAACCAAGACTGGATCCAAAAGCCCCATCTGTATCATATTTGCCTTACTTCCTAGTTCTAAAATCAGTGTCCCCAGAATGAATTTTACACATATCTGAAACAGTTTAGGAAGGTCTCCTCGATTCCTCATTCGTGCCTACAAGAAATTTCAGGATGCCACCATGGGTAGCCTTGAATTTATGCTGCCTTTCGACCTCACCAATTGATTTAATTTAACAATCTCATAAATTGTCATATGGCACCTTGTTCCAAAAAAGATAGCTAATATTCAGTCCTAGTGTAAAATGTGATCAGTTTAACTTTCATAACTAATAATATCTCCCAGTTATTTTCACAGCATGCTGATTCTCCAAATGTCCTAAAGGCTTAGGCCCCAGAATGACTGACCTACTAACAATACTCTCCCCAGTTTTAGTACTAGGTTCTCCACTAAATTCAACTTTATGAAACAGCAAACATTCCTACCATAACAAATCCAACATTACACTTTGTCTCAGCTCTGAAAAACCAAGTCTTCCGGACCCTGATGATGTTAACTACTAAACAATCACTCCAGAGCCATATAATCTAAAGAACACAAAGTAAATGTCTTTTTCTTCACAGACCAGAAGATTTCTCTAGAGTATTCTTTCAAAAGAAAAGAAAAGAATAAATAATCTACTCCTGAAACACTGGGAGACAGGACTCTAAGCCTTTCTTAAAGTTGTAATAATACCACCCATTAAGAAATATATATTTGGCTTGGGACTTCCCTGGTGGCGCAGTGGTTGAGAATCTGCCTGCCAATGCAGGGGACACGGGTTCAAGCCCCGGACCGGGAAGATCCCACATGCTGCGGAGCAACTAAGCCCGTGTGCCACAACTACTGAGCCTGCGCTCTAGAGCCCGCGAGCCACAACTACCGAAGCCTGTGCACCTAGAGTCCGTGCTCCGCAACAAGAGAAGCCACCGCAATGAGAAGCCCGCACACCGCAACGGAGAGTAACCCCAGCTCACCGCAACTAGAGAACAAAGCCTGTGTGCAGCAATGAAGACCCAGCACAACCAAAACTAATAAATAAACAAATACATTTAAAAAGAAGAATAAATATATATTTGCTTGATCTTGGATTTTTTCAATATTATTTTTGTATCTATACCAGTCTGGCTAAATTACAAAAATAATGTGTAATCATTATAAAAATAGAAACAATACACACAGGAACCACTGCTAAAAGCTTGGTATGTACATCTCCAGAATCTTTTTCAAAATTCATATATATAAACATATATTTAATTTTTAAAAGTAGGGTCACACTATCCTGTTATTAATTCTACTGTAGGTATTATTCTATATCAGTATATAATTCAATCTCATGCAAAAGTACAGAACTCAACTGAATAAGATATAACAGTTTTTAACCCATGCTCACTACTGACAGTTTTTCCTTGTATTGTTTTATTATTTTGCCAATAAAAATAAGGCTTAAACAACCTTGTACAAATACTTTTCTGTACTTATTCTGTGCAAATAAGAGTAAATTACTTAATTTCCAACATTCAGGTTCTTTACTTTCTTAGCTATATGGCAAACAAATTCTGCGCTTTATAGAGGTGAGCTAGATACATCATTTTCAATTAATGACAAAGGGACAACCTTTAGGTTCTCTAGTACATTTATAAGCTTCATTCACTAATATAGTTCTGCAAGAAAATTACACACCCATTTGTATTTCTCGCAGTAAGATATATCCAATTTCTTTACATATTTGGACTCAGTTAGACAGTCTTCTGAATTTTATATATGCTATCCAGCAAATAGTTAACATGATTTTTCCTAGGATTCTAAAAGGACAAGACAGGCAACAATGTTGGCAAAATGCTCCCTATAATACATTAATGTAGAGAAATGTGCCCCCATAAATCAATTCTCTATGAAATACAGGGTTACCTCCTTTATGAAACGTTTCCCTAATCCTCAACAGCAGAACTAATTACTTCTATGTTTCAAATGTACTTTAAATATACATAATTCTAAAATAGCATATAAGTATACTATAGAATTACTATCTGTTAATATCATTTATAGAACTTTTTGGCATATAAAATACACATACACATTTCAAAAGACCATTTCACCTGTAGTCTTGCTTCTGTTTTTAATACCAAAATGTCTTAATTAGACACCTTTTATTTTGCAGCACTTTATTAGGTAGAAGAGAAAGAAGACAGCTGTGGCTGGTGAAAGAAAGGGGAGTAGTCTGAGATGATCACTATGTTTCTGCCTAAAAGAACTCAGTGTTTATACTACTCACTTGAGATAGGAAATAGCAAAATGGCTGTGCACTTTTTTTCCCTTTAACAGCGGGGAACAGAGGGGGAACTGAGACGGATGACTTTTGCCTACATTGTGTGGAGAGGCCTGTAAAATATCCAAACTGGTTGTGTCAAGTGGAAGCTAGATTCATGGGGCACACTTGGGCAAGAAGATACATATTTGGGAGCCAAGAATATGGAGGGGAACATCAAGTCAAGAATATAAAAAACCAGGAGTGTGGGTGAACTCTCCCAGGAAGGGTGTGTATAGTAAAAAGTTGTTCAAGTACAGAACATCAACATTTGATAGGCAGGTGAAAGATAGGGAGCTGAGCAGCTAGAAAGGTAAAAAAGAAAACTATCACAGAAGTTAAAGAATACAAGTTTCAACATTATCACACTGACCAAATATAACTATGATCATGTTCATCAAACACTTAAAACATTCTGAAAATGATCACAATATTGAAGAAAAGTTCTTTCCATACTTCTAAATAAGAACTTAAACCCTTTCATTAAAAAAACTGTAATAAAAAAACAAGGTACAGAACAGTGTGTATGGCAAGGTTCTACCTGCCTAGAAAGGAAGGGGAAAGTATGTATTTACATTGGCTTTTATTTGCATAAAAAGCAGGTATAAGACAGAGGTAGGAGTAGGCTTCTGTATGACTTTTTGTAGTTTTTAATGTTCTAACCACATCAAAGTATTACCTGTGCTAAAAATTAAGTTAAAATTTATAAATGAAATAAACTCTGCTAATCTTTAAAATGTTCCACAACTCTAACCACATGTTCCCACGTGTTCCTTCACTTCACTTGGATCACACCTGTAAAGAGTAAATCCTATAATATCAAATTTTAGTCAGTGAAATACCTTAACAGATGGATGCTCTGCCAGCACAGTCACTGAACCTGAAGACAAATATATTATTGTTTTTACTGACACTTGTGTAAGGAAAGGCTGATCAAGTGCCCAATGCTAACTCAAAACATCAAGTGTGGTATCACCAAAAAATGAAATTTAGGAAATAAAAAAAATATATATAAAATGTAAGGCTACTTCCTCTAACCAATTTTCATTAATAGTTAAGACTTTTATTTTTTGTACAGAACACCTATTAAACAAAAATGATCTTTAATACTTCTAAAATTCAAGTGTATCTGATTAAATCAGAGATTTCTTTAAACAATGCTCATAATGAATTAAGTGAAAAGCAAGACAAGTAATTCCAATCAACTTTTAGCCTTCTTTTAAAATTAAATGCATACCATAAAAAGAAAGGAAATTGAGTTATTTGTAGTGAGGTGGATGGACCTAGAGTCTGTCACACAGAGTGAAGTAAGTCAGAAAGAGAAAAACAAATACCGTATGTTAACACATATATATGGAATCTTAAAAAAAAAAAGGTTCTGAAGAACCTTTGGGCAGGACAGGAATAAAGACGCAGACGTAGAGAATGGACTTGAGGACACGGGGAGGGGGAAGGGTAAGCTGGGATGAAGTGAGAGAATGCCATGGACATATATACACTACCTAAAGTAAAACAGATAGCTAGTGGGAAGCAGCCGCATAGCACAGGGAGATCAGCTCGGTGCTTTGTGTCCACCTACACGGGTGAGATAGGGAGGGTGGGAGGGAGACGCAAGAGGGAGGGGATATGAGGATATATGTATACATATAGCTGATTCACTTTGTTATACAGCAGAAACTAACACACCATTGTAAAGCAATTATAATCCAATAAAGATGTTAAAAAAAAAAAAAAACTTGATTCTACAAATATATGCTTTGCCTTCTTCCATACTGACAAAAGAAAATTAAATGCATACACACTCAATCTTAGGGAATGGCATTAATGTCAGTTGCGTCTCCAAACTCCTTCCCTTATCCTGCATATGTATTCAGTAACTGAATCCTGCTAATTTTCTTTCAAATTCTCCTTAATCTGACTTCTCTTTCCATTTACACGTTCCAATTGCGTACTACCTTCATCTTCATCACCATCAATATTTACTGAGTACCTCCTACATACTGGACACCATGAATTGTCTGAATTAATCCTTCATTTAATAGCATTATAGAATAAGTATTATCTTTCTCATATTGTAAAAATGGCCATGGTACACATCAAATGAAGGTGATACTACAGAAATAGGAATCATATTTTTCCAAATTTTGCATATCCTCAAACATCACTGGATATTCCATTTAAAATGCATAGCAATATAAAATCCTGAATTCCTAGTTACACAATAGAATCACCTGAAAAGCTTTTAAAATGTGCAGCCAAGGTAAAGAAACACTAGACTATGTGATTATCCAAGCTCCTTCCAGTTCTAAAACTTTTAATTCTGTAGAAATATTTCTAGACTGTATGCCTTCAAAATGAACTACCACAATAAAAAGACTATTTTCTCCCCAAGTTTTTCCCAAAGAAAAATTAAATCAATGGATAAAAGCTTTTTTTTAAATTTAAATTGTTCTCTCATAATTCTTTCTTAAATCAATGGTGCTTACTACTTCATAATACTAGCAGATGACAAAAATAAACTAACAATAACTAATACTAGCCTGAAACTTAGAAATGCAATTTCTTCAAAGTACATTTGTAGGAAGGACTTACATACACATAATATAGTCATATTTTCTACTGGTGAAATTGTTCCTAGTTCATATAATGAAAATAATTATGTCAATAGTTTATGTTGTTTCAGAAAGTAAATACCAACTCTGAAAACCAACATTCTAATGATGCCTCCAACATTTACCAAGGTAGATAGGACCCTATATACCTCTACTAAATGGAGTCAGAATAGTGTAAATTTTGAATTATGTCAGTTTTGTACAAATATTTGGACTCTTTCAATGCCACCTCAGCTGTCAGGTACACTGCTTGTAAGTATGCCTGCCTATGGAATACACTCTCCAAGTTCTGATTTGTGATTTGCTGCTTTTTGGCTATGGGCTTAAAATTGAAAAAGCAAACTTGTTCAAATATGTGTAAGGCTAAGAATAGTTTCTGTTACAAACTTACAATGCCTTTGAAATAAGAAAAGAATACCCAGGGCCCAAACTAAGAAGCAAAATGCCTAAGTGTTATAGTACACTGGCTTTATAAGTTGTTTTTCTCCTTTTAGGTCTTTTTCCATTTATTCCTGGTTTTTTAATTTTGACTTTCTTTCAAATAGGAGAAGTTTGCTAGATCTAGTCTTCTTCCAGATACATGAAATATTACTATAAATACATAATTCCGCTTTTGGGAGGACATTAAAAAACTTAAAAGCTGAGCATACGTATAATTATGAGCACATTTCTAACCAGTTAAATAAAGTGAAAAACTCCGTTCTGGAAAACTTCAGTAAAATCACCCTAAAACATACAGTCCTTTTTCAGGGTCAAAATTTCTCAAACTACAGTTAGTAAGTAGTATATTCTATCCCTTTTGGCAGATTGGTTGTATGTATTCTACTATTCTAGTTTTCTCAAATTCACCTTTCTTCCTATTTCATCTCTAATCCAACTGCTTTCCTTCTTGCTGATTTTTCCCCTCTTTAGCCCCGCTTTTATTATTGGTCCAACTCTCTGTTGTTCCCCCTACTATGAGGATCTATTTATTTCTAGGCTTTCTAAAACCCCTCTTCCTTTGTTAACTTAGCTTCCCAAGCAACCTAACCTTCAAAATACCCTTTTTTTAAAATGAAAATTTGATCACATATTTTAAATAAAACTTTGACCAATATTAAGAGGGAAAAATTTTATTTCAAAATACACAAATGGCAATAACTATATTCTTTAGTAAAATATGATGTAAAATAGTGACTGTGTTAAATGAATCTGAAACAATGGTAGGTTTGTAATGAAATGTGTGTCTTTCCTTTGTGATGGTTCTTAACCAGGTGACGGTAAAATAACATAATACTTTCCCTGAATATAAATAGTAATAATTTTTACTGTCCTATGTGATTTGTAGGGAACAATGTAAACTCTATAAAAAACAAATGAAAAAAATTTCAATAACAGTGTATAACTTAGCAACAGATGAGAATGGAATAGTAAATTCTGAGTTAGAGATTTTGCAGTACCTTAATGAATATCTATGGGAAGCTAAATTTTACCACATTGGCTTCTCAATAATTACTACCTCCTTGAGGAAGGGCAAGAGAAATGAGTAACTAAATCTCAAGATGTGTGGTATGACCCAACATTTTTGTGTTCTGCATAAAAGCTAGAGAGAATATGGAACATATCTGAGAAACTGTAATGTTTAAGACTTTAAGACATTTCCATATTTTATGAAGACAATATTTCAAATGAAGACAAACTGACAAAATCCAGAATTGCACAGTATCATAAGTCACACAGAGACTCTCAATTGATTGGGTAGAAGGGATATGGAAGGGTTAACAGAATCACCTGAGAACACTTTGCAAACTACCCTCATTCCCCAACCACACACGAGACTCTAATAAGACTACCTGGAGGAGAATGACCCCTCTCCACACTCAATGCCCTGACTTGAGAACCTGTGCGCAACGCGTTACTGTTTTGATGAGAACATGTTCAGAATGTGTCACATCTTTCAGATGTACTAGAACAGGAGAAAAAAAAAGAAAAAAGAATCACTGAGTTATAGGCCACCATGGTGATGATAAGCTAAATTCTTTTTTTTTTAACATCTTTATTGGAGTATAATTGCTTTACAATGGTGTGTTAGTTTCTGCTGTATAACAAAGTGAATCAGCTATACTTATACATATATCCCCATATCTCCTCCCTCTTGCGTCTCCCTCCCACCTTCCCCATCCCACCCCCCTAGGTGGACAAAAAGCACCGAGCTGACCTCCCTGGGCTATGCGGCTGCTTCCCACTAATAAGCTAAATTCTTAACCTGCCTCTTAAATCTATAGTACAGTCCCCAAACTATAAGCAGACTCATTCATTTAACTTTTTTTTTAAACTTAACACCTGAGTACAGGAATAATGCTAGACAAGAAAGAAACAAAAATGATCAAGGCATTCATTTCCATAACAACACAGTAGAACAATCAAGACACTGCAGGTTGTAAAATCTAGATTCAAGCTCTAGAAAAATCTAGCCACATCCTACCCTGATACACAAACTTAAGAGCAAATGGGTCAGACTTTAATTTCCATTCCATCCTAATAGCAACATGACTTGGTATCATAATGCATGAACTGCTTTCAGTAAGGCCTGGGTTCAAATGCCATGCTACCACTTACCAACTACAAGTCCCTAGACACATTAATCACCCTGAGACTCAGTTTCCTCAACCACAGAATGGGACTAATATCTTAAAAGACTCTGAGGATGAAATAAAGTACTGAAAGGACCCAATACTTAGTAGTCCTTCTGCAAGTGTTTGTTCTCTCTCCAGTGAAACAGTCATATCTAAGAAGCCTCAAAAATAACTAATATTCTATGGATAGCAAAACAGAATTCTATTCCAATACTTAGGAATCACATAGGTTATCAGCAAATTAGGTCATTCAAACCCTCCACTGCAGACAACAAAAAAAGCTGGAGAAAATGCTTTTAAAATATGCTTAAAGATATGGAAGAGCAGACAAAGTAGTTAAAAATGAACAGGCCGGGCTTCCCTGGCGGTGCGGTGGTTGAGAGTCTGCCTGCCAATGCAGGGGACGTGGGTTCGAGCCCTGGTCTGGGAGGATCCCGCGTGCCGCGGAGCAACTCGGCCCATGAGCCACAGTTGCTGGGCCTGCGCGTCTGGAGCCTGTGCTCGGCAACGAGAGGCCGCGATGGTGAGAGGCCCGCGCACCGCGGTGAAGAGTGGCCCCCGCTTGCCGCAACTGGAGAGGGCCCTCGCACAGAGACGAAGACCCAACACAGCCATACATACATACATACATACATACATACATAAAAAAAAGAATGTAAGCAGACAAGAATAGCATTAAAAAAAATAAAATTTAATTTAAAAAAAATTAAAAAAAAAAAAAAAAATGAACAGGCCAAGATCCAGAAGAAAAAAAAATCCAGAGACATGGGCCCAAACTTGGGGGCTACATTTTCTGTGGGCATGTTAGCCAATATAGAAAGCCAGTTGAGAATTTTCCAAAACTGATAAAAGATATCAATCCACAGATTTCAGAAATCTCAACAAACACCAAGCAGGATAAATAAAAAGAAACACACACCTAGAGAGATCATAGTAAAACTGCAAAAAACTCTAGACAAAGCAAAAAATCTTCAACACAGTCAAAGAAAATAGTCAAGCTGCCTTCAAAATAGTAACGTTTGCAACGGCACTCAACTGTCAATAGATAAAAGCCAGAAAAGAGTAGAATGATTAATTTAATGTGCTCACATGCCAACCTAAAATCTGTCCCTGGCAAAAACATCTTTTAAGAATGATAGTGAAAAGGCATTTTCAGATCACCAAAAAACCAAAAACAAACAAACAAAAAAAGACCTGAAGGTATTTGTCACCACCAAACCAATGCTAAAAGGAAATACTGAAATATGTTCTCTAGGGAGGAAAAAAGAAATGATCTGAGAGAAAAGGTTGTAAATGAAGGGAGGAATGAAAAGCATCAAAAACGGTAACAATGATAATCGTCTTCTAATGAAGACTAACTTTAAAAAAAAGTAAAAATCACTTGTGAGTAAACATCCACAGATTTAAAATGTGTAACACAATGGATAAGTCACTGAGGGAATGAATTGAAATAAAGTATCTGAGGGTCCTTGAATTGTTAACTATACAGTAACCTCTAAAATAATAGTAAGTATGGAAGTATATAATTTCCAAACTAGCAGAAAAAAAAAAATTATCAAGACAAAAAGAACAGAAGAAAAGGAATATAAACAGATGAGACAAAAATAAAGTGCATTCTACGATGGTAGGTTTAAATTAAGATATATGAGCAATTACGTTCACTGTAAATGGATTTGATGTTTCAAGTAAATAACAAAGATTGCTGGATTGGATTTTTTTTAAAACAACAACATGCTGTTCATAAGACACATATCTCTAACACAAAGAAATGGAAAGGTAGATACACCATGCAAATGATAAAGAAAGCTGACTCAGCTACACAAAAACCAGACAAGTAGACATTAACACCAAAAGCATAATTAGAGATAAGGAGGGATACTTCATAATGACACGTTACAAAGAACCAGAAAGCTATAACATTTCTAAACATACATGCATCCACTGCAGTGCCTCAAAATGTAATAAACTCGAAAGAGTTACAAGGAAAAACAGTCAATCCACAACTATACTTGGACATTTTAAACATACACCTCTCAGTAACTGACAGAACAAACACACAAATGAAACATCACAAAGATTAAAAAAAAAAAAATCAGTAAGGCTATGCAGAAGATTCAAACAAGATTAACACACTTGAACTAGTGAACATATACAGGACTCTGCACTCAGGGGCTAAAGAATACACGGAACATTTGTAAAAACTGACCGTATGCTGGACCGTAAAACAAATCTCAAAGAATTCCCAAGAACTGAAATCATACAAAGTGTTACCTACCCACAATGCAATGAAGTCAGAAATCATTAAGAAAAAGAAAACAATAAAATCTCCCTATGTTTGCAAACTAAGAAATATATTTATCAACCCATGTAAAAAGAAGAAATAACAATGGAAATTATAAAATATTTGGAACAGAATAAATATGAATATACTACATAACAGAACTAATTAGACAGAAATTTACACCCTTAAATGCATGTATTAGTATGGAAGGATTAAAACTGATGAAGCAGGCATTCATCTTAAAACTCAGAAAAAGGACAGCAAAATACACTGAAGGAAAATAAAATGAAATAATAAAGATAATATCAGAAATTAATCATATCCAAAAACATACAAAAGAGTAATGGTCACAAAGTCTGCTTCTCAAGATTCTTGTAGGGAATCCAAAAGGTCAAAACTATTTCCATAATAATACTAAGATGATGTTTGCCTTTTAGACTATGTTGATATTTACAACATCATGGTACAAAAGCAAAAGTGGATGTAACTGATGGAGCCTTGGCATATATCAAGGTATCAAACTCTACTGTAAATCATCGTACTATTGACTGCCCCAGACTAGCAGTTAAAGAAAGAAAAAGTCATTTTCACTTAAGAATGTCCTTGATGAAGCAGTAAAAATTATTCATTTATTAAATTCGCCATGTCAGTTAAATATTCTGTGTGACAAAATGTGAAAATAATAAACATATCTGCTGCAAATCAAAGTAAAATGAAAACACTTTGTGATTGTGCTGCATGCTGATTTAAGCACTTTTTTCATGGAACACCAATTTTACGTAAAAGAACAATATCTAGACAAATTATACTTATCCAGGCTTGGGTATCTGGCAGACATTTCCTCAAAACTGAACACCGTGAGCCTGGAAAACAACTGATGGCATTTTCTGTGAATGATCAAATTTGACTTTTCAAGGAAGAACTGGGAATTTGGCAAACTTATATTTACTGTCTTCAGCTTGACAGCATCCCAGTACTTAAGAGACCTTTCTGATTAGATTGGTGGTGATTTCAACAAATCACCAATTTTTTGGTATCATATAATGAAATATATCAGTATTTGGAAAAGGTGCATAACTAAGTGAACTTATTATTTTCCAAATGACCAAAGCATGATGTTATGAAATCACGCATGAGTAAAAGATCCATCCAGAATGCAAGACAGACCAATGAACTTTAATGTACCAGAATAAGAAAAATGTACTGATATAATTTCAGATTCCATACTGCAACTAACCTTTAAAAAACACTTGCTGAGATCTGCTATACCCTCACAGATTATCCACAACCTAAAAAGGCTAAAAATATTCTTCCCTTTTCAAATTTCACATCTGTGTGGGACTGGATTTTCTTCTACTTCAACCAAAACATATGCTAGATTGAATTCAGAAGTAGATATGAGAATACAGATGTTTTCTATTAAGCCAGACATTTAAAAGAAATTTGCAAAATTATTAAACAGTGTCATTTACCTCACTAAATTTGTTTTCAAAGATACAGTTATTTTTCCTTTAAAGAATGTTATTTATATTAACATGCAATGGGTTTATTGTTGTTCATTTTAAATGAATATTAGCATAATAAGTAAAATATAATCAATGATATCAGTGTATAAAACTGACATGAAACTCCTCACAGTGCTCAGTAATGTTTACGTATAATATAATGGGGTTCTGAGAACAAAAAGTTTGAGAAATGCTGCAACAGAGAAAGATCAAAGTCAAAAACTGATGCTTTAAAAAGACTAAAAGAAGAAAATACAATAAATACTTGGCAACAGTGATCAAAAAAAATTTTTAACAAGGAGACACAAATGAACCACGTTAAGAATAAAATAAACTATCACTACAGATCCCACAGACATTAGAAAAAAGATTATTTCACAAACTTTATGTCAATAAATTTGAAAATTTGGATAAAATGCTAAAAAGCACAATTTACCAAAATAGCTATCTCATAAAATACAGAAATGTATAAACTATCCTATAACCATAAAGAAATTGAGTCAGTAAATAAAAGCCTCACAAAGAAAACTTCAGATCCAGATGGCTTTTCTAAAGAATTAGACCAGTCATTTAGGAAATGGCTATACTCTGCAAATTCTTCCAGATAAGAAAAAGTGGGAAAATTCTGCAGGTCATTTTATGAAGCCAGCATAACCTCAAAATAAAAAACAGACAAAGGCATTATAAGAAAAGAAAATTAAAAGTCAATGACACTCATGAACAGCCATAAAAATCTTGATCAAAAATTTAACTGAATACAGCAATTTTTTTAAAAAGACCATGACCAAGTGGGTCATGAAAAAGTAGGTTAATTACAAAAATCCAAGACTGATTGAGCATTGAGAAGTAAATCAATGTAATTCACCACATTAACAGATTAAAGAAAAAACTATGATCACCTCATTAGATGTAATAAAAGTATTTAACAAAATTTAACATCCATTCAATATATAAACTATTAGCACAACAGAAACGAAAGCGAACTTCCTCAATCTGATAAAAGCTATCTACAAAAAAAACTACAGCAAGCATCATCTGTAATGGTCAAACAGTGAAAGCTTTCCCTTTGTGATCAGGAACAAGATTAAGATGTCCTCTATCACCACTTCTATTCAGGAATGTACTGGAGGTCCTAGCCAGAGAAGTAAGGCAAGAGAAAGAAATAAAAGGTGTAAGGATTGGCAAGAAAAAACAAAACTCATTATTCACAAATATGTTGGTGAATATAGAAAACTGGAAGTATCTACAGAAAAATTGTTAGAAATAAGAGTTGAACAAGGCTGTGAGATTCAAAATCAATTGCGTTTCTATGTAAACTGCAATCACAGTTACAAAATAAAACTTAAAAAACAACGATTCCATTTCAAATTGCCTCAAAAAATACGAGGTACTTAGCAATAAATCCAATGAGAGATGTGTAAATCTCTCTGCAGGAGAGAGATGTGTAAATTTCCTCTGCAGGAAAATCACAAAACTTTATTGACAGATAGTAAAGGACTAAATAAATCAAAATACATGCAATGATTATGATTTGAAAGACTCAGTATTGTAGAGACATCAATTCTCCCCAAATTGATTTATAGTCAAGTTCACCTCAATGAAAATCACAAGCGGATTATGTTGGACATGCTGATGTTTAAGTGTATATGGAAATGCAAAGGACCAGTACCCAAGATATTCTTGAAAAAAATAAGGAATATAAGGAATAAGTAAAGAACTTCTCTAATATACATCAAGACTTATTGGACTATGACAACTGTGACAAGATAGTGGAATTTATAAAAACTGGCCAATGGAACAGAATAGAGAGATTAGACACAGACCCGCACATATATGGACACTTGATATATAATAGAGGTGGCATGACAAAATAGAGAAAAGATATTTTGTTTTATTTTTCCAACAGATAATGCTGGGAGAGAATTATCTACCTGGAAACAAATGAAATCAAATCTGTTCCTCATACTAGCTGGTAATGAAGTCCATGGCAAAAATCACATTAACATTCTTTCAGATTCAAAACTAAATTTATTCATTATATATCCCTAGTGAGGTATATCTAAGGACAAGCATGTTATTGTTAGCGGCAATCTTGGTATTGTTATATTGAAATTATGTTACATATATAGTAGTATAAAGCAAACAACTGACTATAATAATGTCATTGAGGTATCAAGATTTTTGGAGTAAGACAGAAGAGATACTAATACATAAAATCAAATCTGGGTAAAAAAACTTATCCTGAAGTGGCAATATCACTAATTTAATATTTTCTTTCTTTTTAAAAAGCATGTTTCCTACCTCTGTCTGCTGAAAATGCCAAGAAAAAATGGAAACTCAGTAATAACGAATGCCCCAAACATCCAAATTGTGGTTTCTAAACACCAATTCCCATAGGAAAAAGGCTGGTTGGAAAAATAGTTGGGGCAGAAAATATAATTAGTCTGATCTCTCTCACAAATTCTGAAGCAAAGAAGCTATACAATACCGAAATCATGTCAGAAGGACACAGGAGCCAAATGAAGGGGTTCCCACTGACCAAAGGTGAGAAAACTTGAGTATCACGAAGAATGACTCAATGGATTTAAACACATTAAAAATATAAAAATGTATAAGTTCAGATAATAAAAACAAAGACAAAATCCTTGGTCATCTTTCACAGGTTACTAGAGACCAACTTGTTATTCTGAAAATTGATAAAGGAATAGAATCAAGCCTTTATCATGACTTTCCTATAGGAACTCTCTATTTCAGGATAACCAAATATTTGATGAAAGGAAATTTTCCTTTTTAAAAGAAGTACAATCCAGGAGGAACTGTAAAATTAGAAACTCATTGTTCTTAGATCCCAAAATGAAACAACGAACCTGGTCAACAAGCACCAATAACTGCTAAAACCACTAACTGAAAGGTAGATGGGGAACTTTATAATGGACTGATCAGACCGATACCAACTGTGTGCACTGATCAATCAATCAATCACTAAAAACGGGACAACAAAATGTGTCCCTGCTAATAAAATACAACAGGCACCACACACGGTGCCACCAACGAAATAACATAAGACTATACCTAATTCTAATGGAGCCTCTCAATCTATAAATTATCAGTTTAGAGGAAATAGAGATGAGATGGAGGAACACGTTAAAGAACCAACAGGATACAATCAGCCAAATCCAAAATGTGAGAAATTCTGCAAAATATATGACCCAGTTTCTTCAACAAATAAATGGAGAATAAAAAAGATAAAGTGATACAGATTAAAAAAAACTTAAGACACAGATCAACCAATGCAACAGGTGGACCTTGTTTGGATTCTGCGGCAAACAATCATTAAAACATGCGAGTTTTTTTAGATAATTGGTGAAAATTGAAAACATCCTGGGTATCATAAGACATTAAGAGATTCTGGTTAATTTTGTGGCGTGGGATAATAGTCCTTATCTGCCAGAGATGCATATTAAATTATGTATATGATGGCTGGGGATCTGCTTTAAAATATTACAGATTTGTTCCTAAATAATCTGTGCAATTACACATTTAAATAAATAAATAAATAGGTGGGCTAGTGAATAGATGGATGGATATAACTTCCTCAGTCAGGGAATCAATTCCAGGTGAATTAATTCAAATTAAATATGAAGGCAAAATAATAAAGCTTGTAGATCATATAGGAGAATATCTTCATGTTCTCAAAAGAGGGCAGGATTTGCTAAACAAAACTCAGAATCACCAAACAAAAATGTGTTATTCTGTAAAGAACTCTATAAAAATTATCTACTTCACACTATTTTAAAGGTACTTACTGCTGGTAAAAGAGACTGCATGTTTTGATTAGAATCTGCTATTGTAGCAAGGTAGACCAAGTTTGTATGCAGCATCTGTTGATACCTATTAAAACAAAACAAATATCAATATTAAAAATAATTTTCTTCTTATCTGCTTACATATTATACAAACAGCATTTTATTTCTCAAGTTTAATGAGCGATTTCTGTTACCTGAACATCAACAGCACTGCAATTTTTCCTAGTTCCTCTGCAAAATAATTCCAAATAAGTATATTCAAAAACAATAATAAACACGGAGCTCTTACTATGTGCTAGATATTGCTATAGTTGTTCTACATACTTAAACATCTGATTTAATCCTCAAACCAACACTATGAGGTGAAGATTCTTATTTTCTCCATTTCACAGATGAAGAAATTGAGGTTTAGAAAGGTTAATAACTTGTACAAGATTGTACAGCGTAGTAAATGGAATAACTGAGACAGGTACTGGCTCCACACATATAACATACGCAAAGAGACCTAGAATGAAGTAATCAACAAAACTGATACGCTTATTCCCTTCCCTCTGCCATTTTCGTGTTGCCGAAAACCTCAAAGCCAAGCACAGTCAACACGCTCTGCTAAAATGTCAGACAGGAGGTGGAAACCACACATTTTTTCCCTTCTCATTCCTGCAGCAGTGACCAACAATTTATACCTGCTGTGGTTATGCTGCCCATCTATCAGGACATATAGAGAGGACAATAAAGAGGCATCTCCAATTACAAAAAAAAAAAAAAGTTACAGGCTAAAGCACCGGGATGGAGGAAATAATAGGACACCAACACCAACACCACTGCAAATTAACTTTAAAAAATAAAGCAAATTCTCATTATCGGAGTCAAGTGGTTAAACATGTTTACTGTGATCTTACTTACCTATTAGCTTTGCTAAGCCTCTCTTCATAATTTAAAAAATTAACTCAGATGAAACCAGACTGAAATTAGTAGTGATCCAATTACTAGTGCTGGTAAACCCACAAAATAATACAAACGTAAAACGTGCATCAAATTAAGCTTTTAGAATTTCATTTACTAATAAATACTGTACCAATTAAAATAATGAAAATAAGTCAAAAGAACTTTATTCAGCTAAATAAAGTCTTCTAATACAGATCCCAAATGAAGTAATTTTCTAAAACAGACACCATTAAGAGGAATCCTAGTAAATTCTTTGCTGCATTATTTTTTTCCTGCTGGAAAAACTGGTTTCACTACTGTTTTCTTATTAGGGGGGAAAAAACTTATTTCTCACTGAACTTAAAGTTTCTTCACTAACAAGATCATACTTTTATAGTTTGCTTGTTTGTTTTTTTATAAATTTATTGAGATATAACTAATATATACAAAGAACTTCACGTATTTAATGTGTACAATTTGATGAGTTTGGACGTACACGAACACCAGTGAAAACATCACCACCATGGAGGTAACAGATATATCCAACACTTCCCAAGGTTTCCTTGTTTCTCTTTGTTCTTGTTTTTTTGTTGTTATTTAAAAACAAGTCTAAGTTCTTAATGCTCCTCCTCACATATACACTATGTTGCTCAATCAGACATGATATATTGTTATAGGGATCCTTAAACATACAAGGACCAAAAATCATTATTTTGCACTGAATTATTCATAATGGTTAATTATGTCATTGAAATTCTTCAAACAGCACTAACAGGCACCACTAGCTGGAACTACTTCATTATTCCATAGACATCTTGAATGGAATTTAAGATACAGGATTCTACAATCTTGCCATTTTTAAAAAACCAACCAGCCATTTTTAATTAGAACATGTAACTCATTTCAAAGGCTGCTCTTTCAAGTTTTTCTTTTCTTCTGAATATTAGTATGGCTCTATCACATGTACTCAGATATGAGATTTGCTGACTGCCCTATCAAAAATAAAAATACCAACTTTACTCAGAGACTATGGCCTACTCATGATCCTTTAAGAAAAATTCTAGTCATGCTTATTGGTCCTCAGTAAGCCAGTGTTAAAATACTGTTTAATCTGCCACACGCTTGAGGCCTCATTTATAAAATAATGGCAGGGACTTCCCTGGTGGCACAGTGGTTAAGAATCCGACTCCCAATGCAGGGAACACAAGTTCGAGCCCTGGCCCAGGAAGATCCTACATGCCATGGAGCAACTAAGCCCCTGCGCCACAACTACTGAGCCTGCACTCTAGAGCCCGCGAGCCACAACTACTGAGTCCGCGTGCTGCAACTACTGAAGCCTGCGCGCCTAGAGCCCGTGCTCCACAAGAGAAGCCACCGCAATGAGAAGCACGTGCACTGCAACAAAGAGCAGCCGCCACTCACCGCAAGTAGAGAAAGCCCACGCACAGCAATGAAGACCCAACGCAGACAGAAATAAATAAATTTATTTAAAAAAATAACAAAATAAAATAAAATAATGGCAGTGAGGGTAGATCTCTAAAGTCCTTGTGGTTCTAAATATCTATAAATACAGCAACTTTTATGAAATACTTTAAAGACATTTCCCCAACTATCAAATCTTAATTTTTAATCTTGAAATAATCTCAAACTTACAGTTTCAAGAATAGTATGAAGAACTCCCAAATATTCTTCTCCCACGCTCCCCAATTGTCAGCATCTTACATCTGTCTTATACTGTCTCTAAACACCTGCACCAACATACACGTGCATGCAACGACACACTTTTTTCCAAAACCATCGAGAGTCAGTTACCAGCATAATACCCCATTACTCCTAACACTTCAGTGTCAGTTTCCCAAAAACAAGGACATTCCCCTATATAACTAAAATACAACCATCATGACAAGGAAATGAATACTGATACAATATTACCATTGAATCCACAGAACCCAGTCAAATTTCTACAGTTGTCCCAATAGCCCCAAATCTTTTTACCTAATGTAAGGGGGTAAGTAAAAATGATCATTTTTAATGGGTCTTCTATAACTTCAGTAGGTTTTCTTTTTGTAAAAACTGCATTCTTTTTACAGCACTCATCAAATAAGCTTATTCTAAGATTCTTCTACAAATATTAAAGAAACATTTTCCTGAGAAACTTTTTAAAAATTCTATAAATACTATTAATTTGTCACTGAAGCAGTTTTTAATGTATATGCTTATTATTTCTAAAATAGTATACATTAATAAAAGAAAACAGAGTATGTAAGCAAAGGGAAGATATAAAATATATTCAACATTTTATATTTGATGATGGTAACTTCCTCATAAATACTGGCAGATACTTCCAGATACCCTTAATTATTAACCTATTAAATAAGAGACAGTTCACTTCCCAAAGATTCCACTAAGAGCCACTACATGAGTTACCTCGAATAAAGTAAAATAACCACCATTAAATTTATTGATATAATTACAAAATGAATCCAAAATAGTCAGATTTCATTTTGAAAAAGAAACTTTTACCTAGAAGCTATGAACAGTGTATTTTTAGGTCAAAAGAAATACAATTTATAGAATAAAAGTTATCTTCCTAACTAGAGATTTAAAACTAAATTCATTTACACTATGATGAACAAAAATTTTTCACTTGACAACTGTTTATAATACACTCTGAAATAGGTGCACTCACCCTGAAATACAAAAAATAAGGGCTGATTTAAGCAAATACATGGGATGATTTAGAAAATGCTCAAACCAAACACCACAAGAGAGCAATAATATATTCTTACATATAAGTTGTCAGAATTTAAAGGGAAGAGGATCTGGGCATATGAGCTCTACAAGTGATTCACTGACTTATATGAGTGAGTGAGTGAGTGAGTGTGTGTGTGTGTGTGTGTGTGTGTGTAGGTAAGGGTAGAGTAATATATCCAAAGATGTTACCAGTGAAAAATCTTTGGGTGGTGAGAATATGGTGTTCGTTCTCTAAATTTTAAATATCTGTGTTTTCTAATTTTCTACAATGCCTATACTGCTTTCATAAAAATAAAGTTATTTTCGATTTTAAAAAACACTGCTTCAGGCAGTTATCACATCTTAAGGAACTGTTTAATTAAAATTGAACTATCAATTCCCAGATGGCTGTCACTGATGTTTCTCTTTATTTTCCTTTCACTTCTCCTATGAGAAACAAGAACATTTATTAATGTTGAGAGGAGAAATTTTTTTTCTTCACTCACAAACCAATTCTGACAACTTGAGAAAGAAAGAGTATATAAAGAACTCTAAGAATGAAATTAAATACAACAGAAAGGACAGAATTTAAGATTCTACCTAAATCAATTTAAGCCCCATTTATACCAAATACATATATGTGAGCAAATGAGGTCTATGCCAATAGGCAGAGAAGGGGAAAATGATCACATACACAAAAAAGCTAAGACTATAAAGAATAAGACAGTATAAACTTTTGCCGACAAGTTGGAAGAGTGGGTTCTACACCTGAACATGTCTTATCCCTGTCACGTACTGCTAGGGCCTACAGGAAATTGAACCAGTCCTATGCCCGTGGCTTTACCTGGCATTTTAAAACGCCAGAGGTGTGGTGATCATTTTGTAACATATAGAAATGTCAAATCACTATGTTGTGCACCAGGAACTAGCATAGTGATGTAGGTCAGTTATACTTCAAAAACAAACAGACAGGGGCTTCCCTGGTGGTGCAGTGGTTGAGAGTCTGCCTGCCAATGCAGGGGACACGGGTTCGAGCCCTGGTCAGGAAACTAAGATCCCACATGCTGCACAGCACAGCCCCCAAAAAAAGAATAACAAAAACAGACAGACAAACTCAAAGAGAGATCAGATTTGTAGTTACCAGAGGTGGGGGGGTGGGGGAGAGGAGGAGCTGGATGAAGGTAGTAAAAAGAAGAAAAAAAAAAGCCGTAAGTGAAAATAATTATTCTAATCAGTGCCTCTCAGTTGTTATCAATCCATGGCTGACTTGAGGTAGTGATCTTCTAACCACTGATGATTATCCACAGTTGTAATTTCTTAAAAGAAATTTTCACATATAAACAGACAAGATTCATCAAAGAAAATATACATAAAAGAAGTGGCAATGGTCACATAAAATGCAAAATGCACAAGTGATTAGAAATTAAGATATCCTAGCATCCAGATCTTAATTTCTAAATATTATTCTCAAAAAAAAGAACTAGGGCTTGGAGAAATGATTCCAGACTGGGGCAGAAAAAAGTACAAGAGGAGCCTGGAACATTTTGTCATACAAGAAATTTTTTAAATGCTCAAAAAATAATAGAGACAAGTCAAGAAGCCAGCATGAGGGGCTCCCAGTGGCCAACATCTGGGACAATTTGAAAAAGAAAATAAATAAATAATAGACTAACAAATTAAAACCCAGAGAATACAGTAAGAATCCATAAGTTCATTCAGATATAAATCAATGAAAGAATGAATGGGACAGGGGCTGGGAAATTTGTTCCTTACAGTAGGATTCCAAATAACTGTAGAGGAAAGATGGGTTCAGTCACCTTTTGGCAACTGCCACAGTAATAACTGTTTTAGTCAAGAATCACTGGTGGATGTTAAAACAAATGTGTGGAAATAGGCTAAGAAACAGGGTTATGTGTGTCTCAAGGTATCTCCCCAACACATACACAGAAATAACAAAGGAAGAAATAGTAACTTTACAGTAGAGATCCTGGCAGGCACCACCTTAACAAAGTAGCCAAGGTTACCATGAATATTGGGACAAACTGCTATCACACGGCTACTGAGGATGCACTGAGAAGGACACAACATCATGTCTGTGGTACTCCTGCCAAAAGTGTATAACATGAGTCTAATCAAGGAGAAACACCAGTCAACCCAAAATGAGGGACATATCACACAACAACTGGTCTGTACTCTTCAACAATGTCAACATCATGAAAGATAACAGAAAAACTGAAGAACAGTTCCAGATTAAAGCATTCTGAAGACACAGACTTAAATATAACATCTGATCCTGCACTGGATCATGGAACTGAAAAAATACACTAACGGGACAATTGGCAAAATTTTTGAAAGGTCTGAAAATTTGATAAGTATTTAATCACTGGAGCACCAGGAAAGTCCCTGAATTCTTGATTTCAACAATTAGACTCTAAGAATTTGTGCTTGTTTTTATGAAATACAGATGGATGTTATAAAGGTAAGAGAGAATCATGCCTGCAACTTTTTTCTCAAATATTTCAGAAAAACGACATGGGGAAGAAGTGAATGACATAGTGGACTAATATGTTAACATCTGAGGCATTTCAGTGAAGGGTATACAGTAATTTCTTCTACTATCTTTGAAACTTTTTTATAAGAGTGAAATTATTTAAAAATAAAAAGTTTTAGAAAGAGATACCACTTTTCACCAACCAGATGTGTAAAAAAATTTTAAAAGATGGCCAGTATCCGTTGCTGGCAGATGTGGTTGAAAACCAGGACTCTGAAACCTAGTGGGAGGAAAGCAAACCAATACACTCTCCTTGCAGGGTAATTTGGAGATTTAGAACCGTCTTTGACCCAGCCATTCCATTTAGAAAACCCTAATCTATGAAAACTAAAATATCTGTCTAAATGTGTTTATATAAATGTGAGCACATATTTGTAAATGCACAGAAAAATGTTTTGAAAGATAGGTACTAAACCATTGTAAGTAATAACCTCTGTGGAGAGAAGAGAGATATAAGAGTGAGAAGTAAAAAAGCGACTACAAACTTTTATGGTTTATAATTTTCTTAATTCAAAAACAATTTTAAACAAAGGGGAAAGAGACAAAGTCATGGAGAGGGACTCAAAACTAGGTAACGAGTTAATCGGATGATAGCAGGCGACCAGCACAGCATGAAAGCCACGCAGAGAAAGAGCCAGGGTTGCTGAAAAAATCTTCCTGAGAGCAGACCAATGAGATGTCTAGGAAAGATAGATGTGTCCCAAAACAATGGTGAGAGTAAAATATTCAGAGCTGAGTTGTCCAATACGGTAGCCACTAGACACACTGAACTTGTGGCTGGTACAAAATGACGTGTTAGTAGGGTAAGATGCACAATGGATTTCGAAGACTTATTATGAAACAAAAGAACGAAAATAACTCATTAGTATTTTTATACTGATTACATATTGAAGAGATATTATTTTAGAAACAGTGAGTTAAATAAAATATATTATAAAAATTAATTTCATATGTTTCTTTTTACTGGTTTAATGTGCCTACTAGCAAATGTAGAATTACTTATGTGGCTCCCAATATATTCCTACTGATAGTGTTGTTCTAGAGACTTTTGATAAAATATTCAATTTGTTCCACTATACCAGATTCTATTAGGGGATACTGTTTACTTCAGACACATCATCACTTCAAAGTAAGAAGTTCGGTTCTTATGAGTGATAATCAGTTCTCTACTAGACATAAACTTTGCATTCTCAATCACATACAGGTGACCTTTGAACACAGTGGTAGGAGGGACTGCGCCCGGCGCAGTTGAAAATCTGAGTATAACTCTACAGTCTGCCCCCAGTATCCATGGTTCCACATCCACATATTCAACCAACCGCAGATCATGTAGCACTGCAGTACATCTTTACTGGAAAAAATCCATATGGAAGTACACCTGTGTAGTTTAAACCCATGTTGTTCAAGAGTCAACTGTACATGGATGTAACTAAATACCTTATAAATGTGAAGATCTAACTTTTCCACAAATCAGACTATGCAAATTTGGAGTCCTTATTTTATAATGCAGGATAAGAAGTATTAGAAAAACACTGATATCCACTCCATCCCAAAGAACAAATTTTTTTTATAAAAAATCAAGAAAAGTCACACAAAAAATTGTACACGCATGTTCACAGCAGCATTATTCATCATAGTCAACAATTGGAACCAACCCAAACAACATCACTGATGAATAAATAAAATGTGGTATACCCATGGAAGATTATTCAGCAATAAAAAGAAAGGAAATACTGATACAAGCTTCAACATGGATGAATCCTGAAAACACTATGCTAAGGGAAAGAAGTCGGTCAAAAAAAACCCATGTATTGAATGAATCCATTAATATGAAGTGTCCACAATAAGCAAATCTACACAAACAGAAAACAAATTAGTGGTTAACAGGGGGTGTGGGATTGGGAGGTGAGAATGGGGAGTGACTGCTAATGGGATACGGTTTCTTTTGGGAATGATGAAAATGTTCTAAAATTGATTAAAGTAATAGTACAACTCTATGAATATACTAAAAACCACTGAATTGTACACTTTAAAACAGGTGAATTATATGGTATGTGAATTATATCTCAATAAAGCTGTTCTTAAAAAGAAAAGTAAAAAACTAACTAACACAGAAAAAGAAATACAAAAAAAAATTCATATCAATCTTACTGAGAACACTCTGAGGTCTTTCCTTTATTCTGATAGTCCATTATACACTGAATAAGATGGTTATTTTCATCCAACATCTGAAATGAAATGAGAAAAAGTTTATTGTAAATCTAGTGCAACAAGTAAAATTAATAAAAAATTCAGATTTCTAGAAACATTTATCTCTACAGGAACTGAATCCACACAGGTCTTTTTTTATACATACTATATAGCTCAGCACAAAGGATCTTATTTTATACCTTTGGAATGTTAATCATGTTTAATCAACATTTTTTAATTTTTTTTTTTTTTTGGCAGTGCCGCCTGGCTTGCAGGATCTTATTCCCTGACCAGGGATCGAACCCGCGCCCCCTGCAGTGGAAGCGTGGAGTCTTAACCATTGGACCACCAGGGAATTCCCTAATATTTCTATTTCAATTATTCTCCCTCTGAATTATTACCTGAAGCTCAGCACAGAAAATTTGGAGTTTCTTTTCTGTTCAAACATTTAATTACCTCTACTATCTGAAATAGAAGTTTTAGCCTACTAAGACTAAAAGTTAAGAGGGAATTTCCTGATGGTCCAGTGGTTAGGACTCTGAGCTTCCACTGCAGAGAGCATGGGTTCAATCCCTGGCAGGGGAACTAAGAGCTCCCAAGCCGCGGAGTACAGCCAAAAAAAAAAAACAAACAAAAAAGACTAAAAGTTAAGAGTCCAAGTTGGCTTTGCATCACTGTAATGCTTTGTCTTAGTGAAAAAAAAATCTGTCTTTATCCAGAATAAGCTCATGAAAACTTCAGCTCAGGAGGCTTAAGGGGATAGCTGGCTAGTTTCCAAGTTTTATACAGCATGGTTTTATGATTCTCCAAATATGCAATAATCAATGACAGTAATTTCTAGGTAAGTACTGTAATATTTATCGCAGACTCTATGAGCCCACCTTATAATTTAACTGTCCCAAAAGTTTAAAAATAAGAAGCATATCAATTTATCATACTATCATCTTATAACAATTCAAAGCAAAACTAGCTTTAAGGGTTAAATAATTCATCTAAGAAAAGTGGCACTGAGGAAAAAGCACTGATGTAGCAACTAAAGGGCCAGTTAGTTTTAGTGCCAGCTTTGCTATCCTGTGCAAACCACTTAAGATTTCAGGGTCTCAGATTTATCAAGTGACAGGAGTAGATGTTCCTCCTAAAACTGCCCCACCCTTCCAGGATTCAATGAAAGCATGAAGTATAATACCATAACCACTCTTTCTCACTAATTTAATGTAATTCTTTTAGTTAAACACGAAAACTCATTGAACAGTATGACTTTTTTTCTGCATATGAATCATATGCAGAAAAAAATATTGTGCATATGATTCATATCGCTGGAAAAAAATATTAACATGCTCTTCTAAAAAATGTAGTTTTCTTCTTAATCATCAGATGCCAAAAAATTTGTCTTTAAAATGTGTTAATACAATCTCCAATCTAACGATTTCACAACGTATCTTCTCGGATTCTTCAACCTAATAAACTTCACCATTAGAATATTTGTCTCATACCTAACATCAGTCCCTCACACTATAGAATGAGGCACTTAATTTGGAATCCTTTTTCTCTCCTCAGATGAGGATGAAATCTTTAACTGATCAGCATCTCCTGAATTAATCACGCATGATAAATATCTTAAGATGTATGTAAGAAAAACTCTTTACAGAAAAAAAAAAAAGAAAAACTCAACTTTTCTACAGTCCAAAAATAAAAAGCGAAGCCTTCCAGAAACACGTTTTGCCTGTGTGTACTTGGAGCCGTTTGCCAGGCCGCAGACTTAGCCCAGTACGCTACACGAAAAGCACTGCATTTTCAGGCACTGCCAAGCCGGTTTGTTCATAAAAATAAAGCAACAGTTGGGCAAATGTCAAATGCCACACTACAAAGAACCTGAGAGTCAACAGAAGCCAATTAACATAATCTACCGGGCGTACAATGGTATCCTGAGTGGTACTAAAAGCTGACTTCTCTTCAATTTTCACCTTTGTTCCGGTGCATAAGACAAAACCGAAATATTTAAGGTAAACTGCAAAAGTCTGCAAGTAACTTTTCAAAGTCTGGTTAACTAAAACTCAGAACGCTGCCTTGTTCATAGGCAACAAGGGGTACAGAATAAAGAACCTTTGTGTCCCCAACTGGCAAGTAACAGCAACGACAGCACAGCTCCCTGTGTATTTATCACTACTTCTGCAATTGGTCACGAGGATCAGACCGTCTCCACTACTCGACTGTAAGCTCCGTGAAGGCAGAGACCATGCTCACCACTGCAGCCTCGGCGCCTGCAATAGGCGCTCAATGAGTATTCGCTGCAGCTGTAAAGGGGTAAGGGGTGGATCCGGAAGGGAGGAGGGACTCCGAGAGAACCCCGAAATCCAGAGGGTTCTCCCTCGTCCGCCCCTGAGCCTCGACTAAGGTTCCCTGCCGCGTCCCCCAAGTTCTGGTGAGAGCTCCCCAACTCGGCCGGAGTTTGCAGCTCTGAGCGGGGAGAGAGTAACGCTCCGGCTTCCCCTCGGCCCGCCGGCGACCCTAGGTGGGGTCTGCACTGAGCCACCGCGGCGCGCGGGGCGGGGCGACGCCAAAGTAACTCCGGGGCAACGCGCGGGGCGCGAGCCGCGGAAAACAGCCCTTCCCCGCGCGGCCGCCACCGCCGGGCGCACGCGCCCCGCCGCGCGAACGCCGCCCCATCCCTAGAGAAATCGGGCGCCAGTTGCTCGGGCTTTTGTGCCTGTAAGAAGGAGCCCAAACGCGCGCAGAACTCCGCGAGAGAACCGGTTCGCCCCCTTCCGCCACCCACTCGGGCGCAGCCCGCGGCTCGGGTTCCCACACCCACCCGCCTCCCAGCAGGCCCGCCTCCGCCCCCAGCCCGGCCGACTCCCGGCCCGGCCCCCGGGTCCCTCCCAAACGCTGGCCGGGCCTGGCATCTCCGACCCCGCGCGGTTTCACCTTCTGAATCGCAGCGGGAGTGATCTCCCCCTTGCCGCGCTGCCTCGGGGCCGCGAACGCCACGGACATGTTGCCGCCGTCACCACTATCGGCAAGTCCCGAGCGCTCCGGGTGAACAGCAAACTGGGGGAAAGACGCCGGCCTCTCGGGCCGAACCACGTCGAGAACGCGGGGAGGGGGGATGCTCCAGCGCCCGACGGGCAGCCGGCCGGCCCAGCCTGGACGGGGAACTCTGGCCCATATTAGTCCAGTTTCTGCGCGGTACTTTGGAACCACAGCCCCGGCAGAACTTCCCTGCTCTTGATCGCCCTCCCGTTCCTCCACCTTTCCTTCCCCGCCACCCCCCAGCCCTCTGCGCTTGTGGTAGGGCCGCGCCCCAGCCCTCCCTCCGTTTCAGCGATTCAGGAAATGGTCCCGCCGCCGCGGGAGAGGGAGCGGCTAGGGCAGCCCCTGTCACAGGAAATGCGAGCGCCTGAGCCGGCCCGCCCCTTTCGTGCGGGGCCGCTTTCCTCCCTCTCCGCGCACTGGAGCGTCTTCCCGGGTGCGTTTCGGCGCTCTGCTGTAGACCCAGTTCAGTTTTTCCAAGTTCATCCTTACCCCCTCCGGGGAAGAAGTGGCCTCCCCGAGCTGTCCGGGTACCCCGGAGATGGGAGGAGGGAGGCCAGGACCCGGGAGTTCGTGCAAACCCGTGGGGCATCTGCCAAGATGAGACAGAGTTGGGAGGATGAGGGGAACGCGGATTCGCTGGTTTGAACGGCTCGGCTACGCCCCAAGTGCGCACCTCCGAGTCCACGGTCTCTCGCGCACACACAGTCGTTCTTAACAATTGGAAAGTAAGCGAGACCCAAAATCGGGAAACGAAAGCTGTGTCCTGCACTTGGGGGCAGTCGGCCAAGTTGGCTGGAAAGGCCAGAGTTGAAGAGTTCACCTCTTAGGATAAACCCTTGGCAGAAATGTGGGTCGATTTCATTTGACTTGCATCTTCGGAATTAACTTTTGATATAGGGCACCCTTGCTCTTTTCTTTTGCAATATTTAGTGGCTTGTAAATTAGGCCCAAGCTACCAGGCTTCCAATCAGTGTGAGGCAAAAAGCCATAGCTTTCAAATTTTGTAAGGGACATGGGCAAATGTGTGTAATGTGTTGGTGTGGGGTTTACTATTATGGTGTAAATTTAGACTTCCATGTAACACAAAGGAAAAGTTTATATAAAGTGTCACCCAACATTAATGAGGCTCAAAAATCAATCCCTCAGTTTATGTATAAACTAAATCGGAAAAAATAAAGGAAAATTTAATATTTTAAAATTTATGTTTCAAATAAATGCTCTTCACAAAAAGGTCATGAGTTTCGTTCATTCAGCAAATTCGGGTGCATTTTATGTGCTCGGCTTTATGCTAGGCACCTAGGATACAGCTGTGATAGGGTTGAGAGACCAGAAACAAATAGACAAATATGTACGTATCTAAAGTACTAAGAGGGACTTCCCTGGTGGTCCAGTAGTGAGGATTCTGCCCTTCCACTGCAAGGGGCACGGGTTCTATTCCTGGTTGGGGAAATAAGATCCCACATGCCACATGGCACAGCTAAAAAAAAAAATTAAAGTACTAAGAGACTAGCAAACAGGGGACTGAGAGAGAGTGACAGAGGCACTCGTGTGGATTAGGGTGGGAAGTCCCCTCGGTTATATTTAAACTGAGGCCTAAAGGATGAAAAGGCTCAAGCCATCCTAAGAATAAAAGGAAGATGATTCGTACTCCTACAAATAGTAGTTACTCTTAGGAATGTAATTGTCTTTCACTACCCTAAGCCTTGACAAAAATACTCTGGTATATTTGGACATAATGTAACACATCAATTTAGAAAACCTATTGAATTCAGAACAGAAACAAAATCCATCACTAAGTCTTTCAAGATGAAAGCCTGGCTGCCATCATCTTGTCTTGATGTTTACACAAACGTGCCTTAGTAGTTAAGAACAATATTTCAGTAGGAGAAATAAATACTCTTAACTGCTCCAGTTCTGTCTGCTAGGCAGATAGCACGGAAATTTTAGAAGAACGACATGAACCAGTAGGAACACTGTCTGAATTACTATATCCCAGAAAAAAAAAATGTGCCAAGGGGACTCCTATTCCAAGGAGGTACCCAGAGATGGGTACGTTTTTTGTCTAAATTACAGTTTCCCCGCAGCAGGAAAGGAAATCAACTGCGAATAGGTAAGAGATCTGCTTAAGGTGTTTATTCCTTCAGAGTAGCACGGTCGAGCCTAGGGCACCCCGAGCCTCTAGGCATGGACCACAGTTTTCTCTGATACCATGTGTGCCATAAAAATACCGGTATTTTCTGTGTCCATCACATGAAATCAGAGGGGTAGCACTGGTGTAAAGATCCATCCAAAAATACAAATGATCTCCCCAAGAGAAGACACTTTTTTTTTTTTTTAGTTTATTTATTTATGGCTGTGTTGGGTCTTCATTTCTGTGCGAGGGCTCTCTCTAGTTGTGGCAAGCGGGGGCCACTCTTCATCGCGGTGCGCTGGCCTCTCACTGTCGCGGCCTCTCTTGTTGCGGAGCACAGGCTCCAGACGCGCATGCTCAGTAGTTGTGGCTCACGGGCCCAGTTGCTCTGTGGCATGTGGGATCTTCCCAGACCAGGGCTCGAACCTGTATCCCCTGCATTGGCAGGCAGATTCTCAACCACTGCGCCACCAGGGAAGCCCGAGAAGACACTTTTTAAAAGGGACTTTATCTTACTCTTAAGCGTCCATTGTAAACCAATCAGTCAGCTTGACCTGGAAAAGTGGAAAATTCAGAAAGTGATAAGGAACGTTGTAGCCTGGAGGAACTTTCTTAGAATTTTGGAGTCTTTGTACCTGTAAAAGCCCTGAGTTAGAAAAAAGATAGAAGCATCTAGTAAATCCTGTCTCACTTCGCCATTAAGAGAGAGGAATCCCAGGGTACAGATTGAGTGGTAGCAGAGCTGGAAAGAAAAGAATAGAGTCCTCAGCATTTAGTTAAGGATAAAACAGAGAATGAATATGGGCAGTTGGCCCAAGTTTGATAAATGACCCTGGGAACTTAAAAATGAGCTACCCAGGCAACCATCTCCCCAGCCAGAAAAATCAGTCCCATTATTTAAATTGTTCTTGGGTTGAGACATCTGAAAAAGGAATTGAGATCACATAATGAAGATGTGAAAGGTTTTTTAGAATATACAATAGCTCAGAGTAAATAAAATAATCTGGATGAACAATTAAATGTTGATTATTCACACTAATGAACGTAGGTACACTTAAGCAAAAAAAGGTAATAAGGAAATTATCCATGCTTGATTTTCAAATATGCTTCAATTTTTTATTTGTTTTACATGAATCTGTATTCCTTAAATGTATTTCACTGAAGTGATAGCTTGAAGTGCTGTAGGAATACGCTCAATATTTAGTGAAACTATATAATCATGGCATTAAAATTACCTTAATCCACAAAAAAATCATGAATTTGCAGACATTACAAACATTTCTTTAATACTTACTGTTTTATAATTAGTAGAATCTCTGTACTATCAAATTAGCTGATATTTTAAGCCCCAGTGCTGCCATAAATTCTTATAATACATTGGGAAGGCACAGACCAAGCCTGTCTGCTTGTAATTGGGCTCAGAGCAAAACCCCTCAGGTAATATCTTTCAAAATATTTCTCTGCTCACTGTCACCATGGCATTTGATGAGTCATTTTGAGTTGTGGCTTCCACAGATTTCAAGACTATAAGGCGAAGAGCATACATCTATATATATAATCATTATTCCAGGCAAGAACAAATCATCTTTCCCAATTCTTCATAAAAGACTTTATTTTCAATACTCCAAAAGATTTCATTCAAAGTAGACTATAACTTAGCATCTCTGGCGCATTTCCATTTCTTCTTATAGTATCAAATATTTAATGAATTAAGAAGGAGCTGAATCAATTATATTTGGGGATTTAATGTTATAAGAAAGTATTGCTTCAAAAAAATTACTTTCTATGGGAAGCTCTATGCAATCGTAACTCACTGTGATGGATGCCCAAGTTTGGAGTTCCCAGTTCGTCCACCTGTGGCATGATACTGCACAGGGCATTTCTGTATCTCATTCACCTTTCTGAAAAACAGCCGCCCTATTTAAAAGGCTATTAGAAATAATAAGTTGTTAATCATTTAGTTAGCATTTATTATGCACAGCCACTGTGCTAAGTGATAGTCTTACCTTAGATTCTTTAAGATTGTGTCAATTTTAACAGGTAAAATATGCAAAAACACGTGATATTGTAAATTACTAAACAAGGATAAAATTTGTACTTAATAACCTAATAAGAAGAGAAATACATACTTCAAGACTAGAAATGGTCCAAAATACTTGGTAGTGCAGTCTACCCTTGAGATAGTTTCTGGCAATAATTTAGAGATCATATGATTTTTTTTCCTGTTTAACATGTTTCCTGACCTTGTCCATGATGTGCAGTTACTTTACCTTCAGTAAAAGAATATAATAACTGTTGAACTACTTCACAATTTATAGGATTTATAATTTCCCTATGAATTCATAGCTACTTTCCCCATGAATGGATATGATAGGCACCATAATTTCATCCTCACAAAGATGACTACTTCCCAATCTTCAGAACCTGTGAATATGATAGGTTACATGGCAACATGGAATTAAGTTTCCAGATGGAATTAAAGTGGTTTACCAGCTGACCTTAAAATACAAAGATTAACCTGAATTATTTGAGTGAGCCCAGTGTGATCACAGATATCCCTAAAAGGAGAACAGTGAGGCTGAAGAGTCGTAATCAGACAGATGGCATCTTGAGAAAGAATTGACTGGACATTGCTGGTTTTGAAGATAGAAGGGGGTCATAAGCCAAGGAATGTGGGTGACCTCGAGATGCTGGAAAAGGCAAGGAAGCAGATTCTCCCCTAGAGCCTCCAGAAGTAACAAAACCCTGCTGACACCTTAATTATAGCCCAGTGAGACCCTTTTGGACATCTGACCTCTAAAACTGTAAAGTAATAAATTTGTGTTGTTTTAAGCTGTAAGTTTGTGATAATTTGTAGCAATAGGAAACTAATACAATGTTTATTCCCCATCTAACATTTATGGTTGAATTACGCAATGTGCACTAAAATATTGATGTTATTCAATATGTTACAAACTACTATCCTAATTATATACTAAGCTAACTTATCAATCACATTTATTGTATATTTTCTATAAAAGAAAAATAATAGCATAATATTATAGTGCAGTCCTGTAGACACCATGATTTCAGCCTTCTGGCCTCCAGAATTGTGACAGAATAAATTTCTGTTTTAAGCCACCAGGTTTGTGGGAATTTATTATGGCAGCTATAGGAAACTAATACAGATGCCAAGGTAATTCAACAGAGAAAAGATTGTTTTGGAACAACAATCCATGTTTTAAAAAATGAACTTTGACCTTTTCCTCACATAGACACAAAAGTTAACTTGAAAGAGATTGTGGACCTAAATGTAAAAAATAAAACTATAAAATTTCTGAAACAAAAAATTGGAGAAAATCTTCATGACCTTAGGTTAAATATTTCTTAGACATAACCAAAAGCAAGAAGCATAAGAGAAAGATTGATAAATTGGATTTCAATAAAATTAAAAAATCTGCTCTTCAAAGGATTGTAAGAAAATGTAAAGGCAAGCTATACTTCATGAGAAAATGTATGAAAACAAAGAATCTGTATCTAGAATATTTAAAGAACCCTTACAACTCAGTAAGAAGACAAACAACCCTATTAACAAAAATGGACAAAAGATTTAAAGACTTCACAGTAATGAAGTGGCCAATACATACATGCAGGTTTATTATGGGTTTTCTAAGCTGAATTTCTTTCATTTATCCTGCTTGTTGTTAATAGTTTTTCCTGAATCTGTTGCTTGATTCTTTTGTCAGTTTTGAAAATTTCTAAACAAACTATCTTTACATGTTTCTGCCCTATTTTTCTATCTGCTATTGTTCTGGTACTGAAACTATACAAACATTAGGTTTTTCAGCATATCCAAAATGTTTTAAATTCTTTTTCAGTGTTCTCTATCCTTTTACCTCTCTCTGCTTTGATATGGAGGGGTTTTTTTTGTATTTTTCTTTTTCGGTGCATCCATTAGTTTTTATTTTTAATCATTCTTACTAGTAATTCACAGAGAAAACTCTGAATTTCCAATATATGGAGATTTTATATACATATAAAACTATCTTCTAGTTCTCCACTTCTCTCTTCAACTATATCTACTCTGATTTTAAATCCATTTACTGAACTCTTAATCTCAATTAATGTAGTTAATTTAGTTTTCATTTCTACAATTTCCAATATGTGCTTTATTGATAGTTCTAATCCCTGCTGAAAATCTTGATCTTGTCTTTAACCCCTTGAATATATTTATCTTATTTGTTTTAAAAATCTGCATCTGATAACTCCATTATCCAGATCCTATATTGTCTGCTGTTTCTCTTGTTCTTTGGTCACACCATTTTTTGTGTGTGCCCGGTTATTTTTGATTGAGTACATGATATTGCAAATGAGAAAGTGTAGTAATTATTTGAGCTTCTGCATGATCTTATCCTCCTCTACAAAGGATTTACTTTTGCTTCTGGCAGGTAGCTAATCATCTAGGGGCACTAGCAAAGCTTTATCCCAGTGCTTCCCAACTTTTTGGCCTTAGGAACACTTTACCCTCTTAAAAATTATTGAAGATCTCAAAGAGCTTTTGTTTATGGGGGTTATATCTACCAATATTGATCCTATAAGAAATTAAAACATTTTACTTATTAATTCATTTAAAATATTAAACTCATTACATATTGATATGTTTTATATACTTCTATTAAAAAAACTATATTTTCCCAAATTTGAAAAATTAGTGAGAAGAATGAGATTGTAAATCTCATTCATGTCTGGCTTAATAAAATATAGTTGGATTCTTATATCTCTTTCTACATGCAAACTGTTGCAATATGTTATTTTGGTTGAAATATAGAGAAAAAACTCACAAAGATACATATTAGAAAATAGAGGAGTATTTTTTATAGCCTTTTTAAATCACTGCACATCAATCATTCAGTGAATTTCAATCATTGGGTCTCCTTTGATACTAGACCAGTGCTCAGAAGGTGATAGTTTCTTAAAGTTGGTTGAAACACAATTTAGAATCCTATGAGTGAACTTTGATTATTACATTAAAATCCATTGGTCTACAGCAATTTCAATGTCTTTTTTCCTAATAAATTTTATTTATTTATTTATTTATGGCTGCATTGGGTCTTCGTTGCTGCATGCGGGCTTTCTCTAGTTGTGGCAAGCGGGGGCTACTCTTCATTGCGGTGTGTGGGCTTCTCCTTGTGGTGGTTTCTCTTGTTGTGGAGCGTGGGCTCTAGGCACATGGGCTTCAGTAGTTGCGGTACATGGGCTCAGTAGTTGTGGCTCACAGGCTCTAGAGCACAGGCTCAGTAGTTGTGGCGCTGGGGCTTAGTTGCTCTGTGGCCATGTGGGATCCTCCCGGACCAGGGATCAAACCCGTGTCCCCTGAATTGGCAGGCGGATTCTTAACCACTGCGCCACCAGGGAAGTCCTGGTAAAGTTTTTAATTATGGGAAAGTTGTCAAGTTCATGGTGATGTATACAAGTCTTCCAAAATTCTAATTTTTGCTTAAAAGCTTGAATTTTATCTTTTGAAACACATACTGTTGTTTTTTTGAAATGACAGGCTAATTTTGTTCATTTTCAAGAAATGCCTGCCCAAATTATAACTCTGAATAACCACAGTGTGTCAGTCATTCTTTCAAGTATAAATGGTGTTCCACAAGAAAGGGGGCTGGTTCAGTTAGCAACTCAAATATTTTAAAAAGTGCTTTTTCTCAAGCTAACTATCTTACTTTGAAGGCAGCAGAGGTGCTTTATGAGTACTGCCCATTATGTCATTCTGAATATTAAAAAGACAGGTACTCAAGAGACAAGATTTTAAAAAATTAATAATTTACTGCTTATTCAATGATAATCTAAAATAAAATTGGCATTTTTTTCCATAGGTGCTTAGTGGTAAAAAATACAATGTTTACTAGCACGGTTTGGTACTACTGCCTTGATTTATTCTAAGGCTCTAGCAGTTTTACCCATTTCTTTTGCACTGTGAATGTAAATATCCACACGGTGAAAGGGCAAATACTGTTTTAGTGTTATCACTATAGGCTTGACATTGTGAATCCCTTGAAAGGTTTCTGGGTACCTCCAAGATCTCTGAACCACAGTCTGAGAAACACTGCTTTATTCTAATCATGGATTGAGATGATTCAAAGCTCAGTGTTAGTCCCTGTGAGAACAGGTCTATTTTTGTTTCACTCTTACTTCGGGGCTGTGGCCCCCTGAGTCCCAAACAAAAGCCTAGGTGTTTTTCATGACCTCTATACCCTGACAGACTTTGAACTCCAGTTTTTGTTTATCAAAGGTCTCCTTTACTTCTCATCTAGTGAGTGCTTTGGAAATAGGCAAATACCTCCAAGGGAAGATGCTAAAACTCTACAAGCTTTCCTTCTCTGAATCTTGGCACCACAAACCCTAGTTGCAGTCAGCATACATATTTTTTAAAAAATATTTTGTTCAATATTTCTAATTGTTCTCAATAGGATATTTGGCTCAAACCATCAAGGCTGTCATTGCTGGAAGCCTCTAAGCATTAAACTTTCTCAATGTTGTTTTTATTGTTTAAGTATAAACTATGCTTGTTGTAAAAATTTTTAAATAATACAGATATACATATAAAGTTCAGAACAGTAACTTCTCTTTCCTTACCATGTCTCCCCATACTCTTTCCAATCCCTGGCCTCCTGCAAAGAAAACCACTTTTGTCAAATTGGTGTATGTTCTTTCACTCTTTTTTTTTCTTCTGTATATTTACAAATGTATATTTATACATATATACATGTTAAAAATATATAAAAGGGTTCATGCTACATTTTTACTTTCCTAATTTCTCTCTTACAGAATAATCTTAACTTTTTAGTTAACTCAGTGATTAATAACAATAGTTAACATTTTTCAAGTGCTTATCTGTGTCAGGCACTGCCCTATGTGCAATAACACATTATGTCATTTGCTCTTCACAACAAGCTTATGAAGTAAGTATTATTACCCTTGTTTTACAGATCAGGAAACTAGTTTTTTGTGAAGTGAAATATACCTACCCAAAGCCACACTGTTAAGCTGCAGTGTCAATGTGAATCCCAAATGTGTCAATTAATCCTTGTCAACATTTTAATGCTATCATATTTGTGAAATAAATGCTAAAATACATCATAACACTTGCAAAATGTCTTTCAGTCAAAGCTATATACATATTTTCTACCAACGTCAATTTCCTGGTTCTGATATTGTACTATAGTCAATAAAATGTAACATATTGGGTTAACTAAGTGAAGGGTACAAGAGACCATTCTGTATTATCATCGTAACTTCCTGTGAATCTACAATTATCTTAAAATAAAATGTCACAAAAAGTTACATACTGTATGATTTTATTTATATAAAATTTTTGAAACGACAAAATTATAGAGATGAAGGACAGATTTGTGGTTTCCAGGGTTGGGGGAGGGGAGTAGGATGGGTATGACTGTAAGTGAACAGCACAAGGGACCTTTATGGTCACGGAACAGTTCTGTATTTGATTGTGGTAGTGCGTATACCAATCTACACATGATAAATTGCATAGAACTATGTACACATACACAAATGAGTACATGTAAAACTGGTAAAAGCTGAATAAGTTTGCATCAATGTCATTTTCCTGGTTTTGATATTGTACTATAGTTATGTTAAAATATTACCATTGGGGGAAGCTGGGTGAAAGGTACAGGGGACCTCTCTGCACTATTTTTGAAATTTCTTGTGATCTATAATCATGTAAAAAGAAAAAGAAAAAATCATATTATTCAACAATGACACCAAGACACTTCTTAAATAACAGCTTCTTGCAAATGTTGGTTTACCATAACATTGTAAATTTCAGAAACTCTTGAAACGTTAGAGTGAATTGGTTTGGTTAGGAATTTTTTTCTTTTTTAGTAAAACCAGACTTTTCAAGAGTTTCTAATATTAAAAAAAAGATGGGGGGGCATGGGGGGCTAAATACAAACTGCTTTTAGTAGTCAACTAAAACTCTGAATTAAGTATTTGGAATTGAGGGTATAGAGTTCTCCTCTTTTGTGGGTAGGCTTTTTTCTTTTTTTAGTTAAGGTTGGTTTCACCAAGCTTCAGATCCTCCCCGATGGAAAACAACAAACATGGAAAGTAATAACAATACTTAAACTTACCTGGCTATTACTATCCACTAGGCACCATTTTAAGTTATTTATACCTATAAATACATTAAACCTCAGATGAACACTTTTCTACCAATTTTTAAATATTCGCATTTTATTGATGAGGACAAAGAGACAAGAGTTGTTTCACAGGTAGTAATGTTGTACCAGATTATACAGACTTTCTACAACAGTTAAATTTGCAGATATCTTTCAAGTTAGCATAATTTGGGCTTTTAGAAAATTTCTTTGGTTAAAATAGTATTATCTTAATTCCTATCATTAGCATTAGTTTGATGGACTATTCGCTCATTTGCTCTATTTTGATCACAAGGCAGAAATGGATGAAAGAAATGAAAAGAGAGAAAGAGCGTGAGCAAGCGCAAGGACAAATGAAAATTCGAAAATTATAACTTATTTCTTTGGGTTAAAATAATGTAAGATAACGAAGGATGGAGGGGAAGAGAAAGAGAGAGAAGGACATTTTAGAATTTGAATCCAAAAATAAGAGGTTGAAAATTAACTTACCACTGGTTCTCTAATAGGTTTGCGAAAACAAAAACACCTGATCTTTGAAGTTCTCACTATTAAGCCCTAATCTTTTAGGGTCATTTTAACAACCCCACTCCTGGAGCAACACCAGCGTGGGAAAATTGGGACACACGCGCCAGGCACTAAGGATAGCAGAGGAACACAGTCGACTCGCAGGCACAGCCTCGAACCAGCGGAAGGCCACGAGGACCCCCTGAGCTGTCCCCGTGATCACTTCCGACGGCGTCTTGAGCATGCGCAAGCACTTCCGGGTAGCATGTGGCCACAGGTGTGACTCCTCTGCCCCCTCGACTGAGGCAGCGTGGAACTCACAGCGGATATTGCGGTAGCCCTGCGCCGATGGCGTCTCAGTATGACCGGGCAATCACTGTCTTCTCCCCGGACGGACACCTATTCCAAGTGGAATATGCCCAGGAAGCGGTACAGAAAGGATCCACCGTGGTGAGCGAGCAACTCTTCTTGACCACCGGTCCCTGCCCTGTGTCAGGCCTTCCTTATCCCGCTGCCCCAGCGCATCACTCAGTGTAGGGGGACAAGAAAAGAGTCTCCCACGTGTGAAAATTGCCTCCTTCCTTTATTGAGGGAGTTGCTGTTCTGAAATGTGGGATGGAAGCGGTGGAGTTAAAAGTTGGTAGATTTCATAGGTTTCCGTTGTGCAACTGCCTTTAACAGTCGCTGTAAACGTTTAACTAGGGTGTGTGTACGTGTGTGTGTGTGTGTGTTGTAGCCTTGACTGTAGAAGAGATATTAATGCTGTGTCTGACAGAAAGGAAAGAAAAGACTTCTTTCAGCCTGTAACAACAGCCTGCCTGAATGCACACTGCCCACTTCCTCAGGATTTGGCAGACACATGGAAAAGTAATAATTACAGTAAAAATCAAAAATCAAACATGGCTGTCCCTGAAATGTGGCTTAAATCGATGTAAAATTAAATCTTTGTTGAGGGAACGGTTGAAAATGCTAATCTACTCCAACACTTTCACCTTTTAAAAATAATTGTCCAAAAATTTACTCCTGAATATTTAGCAGCCTTCTAGAGGCTTTAAAGCCCAAGAATCTCTGCTCTTTTGCCATTTCCACTTCTTTTGGTTTGGTTTTTTGTTTTTTTTTTTTTAATTAATTAATTAATTTATTTATTTTGGGCTCTGTGGGTCTTCGTTTCTGTGCGAGGGCTTTCTCCAGTTGTGGCAAGCAGGGGCCACTCTTCATCGCGGTGCGCGGGCCTCTCACTATCGCGGCCTCTCTTGTTGCGGAGCACAGGCTCCAGACGCGCAGGCTCAGTAATTGTGGCTCACGGGCCCAGTTGCTCCGCGGCATGTGGGATCCTCCCAGGCCAGGGCTCGAACCCGTGTCCCCTGCATTAGCAGGCAGACTCTCAACCACTGCGCCACTAGGGAAGCCCTTGGTTTGGTTTTTAAATAATACTGGAATTCCTTGAGAGATTATACCCTCCTTTAAATTGATAGACCCACATTTCTGAAAAACTTTAAAATATTCAGGGCAGCAGTAATGCTCCTGCCAAGTTTTAATTATATTTAATAATCTTGGTGATTTATAAAAATTTAAAAGGACAAAAGTGCCCTGGTGACCAAAGATATATTACCCCAAATCGTCCAGATCCTAGCCTTTGAATTCAGGAGGATCCAATATTTTTAAATCTTTCAAATTTCATGAGCATGTTTGTTGTGTATCTTGGAAATTGAGACAATGACAATACGCAGTGCATTTCTAATTCTAGTAGTATCTGTATTTTCTCTCACTTTCCATACCAACTTAGTTATGAAAGGAATTAATTCACTTTTATCATAAATCTATCAAATGTAAAGTGGTAAAAAAAATAACACTAGAAAGACTCTTACCATTTTTTAAAGTATTTTTCTATTTAATTGGGCCCTCTAGTTTTACTTCTGTTTTGTAAGTAATTCTTTTGGAATTGTAAATTTAAGAAAAGCCTGATGTAGCTTAAACCAAAAGGGTACCATTTTGATAAAAACAAAAATTATATAATCCCCAGCATGCCATGAAGCATATGGTTAGAAAATAATGCCCGAGTTTTAGAACCTAAAATAAAGGGAGAAATGGGAGAAGACTGAGGTGTAATAAGAAACCGCATTGGCCATTTAAAATGTTTTAAGAATGCTATAGAACTGATTGATGGCTCCTTTGTAATGAACTGTAAAAGGGTAAGGATATAAAAATACCTATAGTGGGCATTTTTAAAGACACATTGGAAGGATGAGACAGTTTTGTCTCAGGATTCTGAAATTATAATTTGCATCTTTGTATGGAGTTATTCATTGTGTTTCCTTGAGGGCACTATGACCTTTTACGTGGGGTAAAGTTTATAATGGCATTGTTTATTAAAATATGTCACAAAATATTCCGTCTATAAATGACAGTTGATATGATGAGTTATAAATAAGCTGAGGTTGGCCAGTTGTGACCAGTATGTAGATACGATATTATTTGGTAATACAAAAAGTTATATGGGCCACAATTAGAGTCCTTGGGTTCTGCTTCTTTCTTGATGATTATCTTACAGCATGAAGTGAGGCAAGAGGCCTGTTTTCTTTTTGCTTTAGTTCCCTATTATATAAATGAAAAATATGTTTGAATAACATTTCAAAGAGGTAATACTTTCTTTTTAGGGAAGAAAAAAATGAATCCTTCACAATATTCCCATGAAAAAGTTAAGATTTATTATCCTTCCTCATTCTGTCCTTTCCCTGACCCCGAAATGTTATTAGCTCCATATTTCCTATTTTATCAAATCTCAGCTCCACAGTCTGGCCATGAAAGTCTTCCACGATCCACATCCACACTCTTTAATTAAGGGAGCAGTTTCATGGTTTTACCAATATATGCTTCTGCCTTGTAGGTGGGGAGAGTGGAAAACACCTCTCTGTCACTCTCCATCTTACTTATCCTCTAAGAGTCGTCTGCACATTTCTTTCCTTTGTGGCCCTGTCTCTGATCCAGTCCAGTCATCATGGATCTCTTTCTTCTTCTGAATTTATCATCTGTACCACAGAGCAGTGTATTTACTATTTAGCCTCATATTCTCTTTAACTTCAGGTATTCTTAATAGTCTTCTCATACCAACTGGTTAGTAAGATCTTTGAGAATCTAGATGGTGTAATTCCTTTTGTGCTTCTACTGCAAGATATATAGTGGATGAACTGGCAAGGAAGTAAACTACCATTTAAGTAATACCTATTTTATACCATGTATTTCATGTACATTATCTAACGTTAGGAACAGTATTTAATCCCCTTTTTAATGTATGTGGAAATCATGATTAGGATGCTTTCATAGCTTGGTGAAGGTACCCAACTAGAAAGTGATAGAGCCCGTATTCTCACTTAAGTTTTTCTAGTTCCAAAGCCTCTGCTCTTTGCATTGCACCATGCAATTTATTTCATAAATTTTGTATATTACTTATCTGTCAACATCATGAGTGTGGAAGCTAGATATGTATCATGTAAAGCAATTAACTTCTCTAAGCTTCAGGGTTTTTTTTAACAGTAAAATAGGCCTCGAAATAGTGCCTGCTTCATAGTGTTGATGTGATAAATGAATGAGGCAATAATACATGTTCAGCATCTTGCACAGTGTCTGGTTCACAGCAAGTACTTAATAAATGGTAGGTATTATTCTTTACTATCCCTTTGTTTTCTCCTTTTTCTTCAATTTGATCTGTAGTTCTTCTAGCACTTTCATTTATTATTTCAAGACATTTTTGTTGAACGCTTACATCTGCCAAATGTGGTGCTAGGTCCTAGGATTTCACAGTGGACAAAACAGACTCAGTCAATGGCCTCAGAGAGCTTACTCTCTTGCAGGAACGTTAGATGACTATGAGTAGATAGTCCTAACAAGGCCTATCTGAGTATCATAATGGGAGAATATGAGGCATTGTGGGAACTCTAGGTGTTAGGTCCCCATGAAGAAGTATGTAATATTTAAGTAGACACCTGAAAGATGAAAGTTAGCCAGGTGAAAAAGTGGAGGGGGAAGAGAAGAGTATTTTAGACAAAAGAAATAGCGTATGGGAAGACCAAGCAGGAAAATATGACTATGGTTCACAAACTGGAAGGCATTCAGGATTGCTGAAGCAGTGGAAAAATGGGAAGAGATGAAGCTAGATACAGGAGCCAGATCACGGAATACTTTTAAAGGAATAAGAAGCCTTGAAGGGTTTTGATGTGACTACTGCCATTCTGTCTTTCTAATAACAGACTGCATTTGTCCCACCAAAGAGGTACTCACATGA
The DNA here is from genome assembly GCF_965194805.1 of Balaenoptera borealis. NCBI lineage: Eukaryota > Metazoa > Chordata > Mammalia > Artiodactyla > Balaenopteridae > Balaenoptera > Balaenoptera borealis. The sequence continues at coordinate 49,219,823 of NC_138875.1, read as the reverse complement.
CCCGAGCAGAATCATTCATAGTTTCTGTCCTCCTGCGATGAGCAAGTGACAGAAATCTGGCCAATATAAGTCCATCCTCAGGACTTTTCTAGCTAGAGATAGTGGTAGCTTTTTTCCTCTGGGAGAACTGTTGGGATATGAGTCCAAGGTTGCTGGTGGCCATCTTTTTTTCTGTACAGATAAAGCCTCTCTGCATCAAGAGAGCAGGAAGGCTGATATGCAGAAGTAAGTATTATAGTCCCTAGATCCTTTTGTCCCTAATCCATCTCTGTGTTGTCTTGGTTTGCCTAGTGAGAAATGTTCCCTACTAATACAGGTTTTAAGTAGAGGAATGCCACGTTCAGATTTTCTTTTCTTTTTTCTTCATATTCTTATTTTTCAAAGACTTCTCAGACTGCATCGTGGTCAGTGGATTAGATGAAATCAAGACTGGAAGCAGGGAGACCACATAGGAGTCTATGGAAGTAGTCTAGATGAAAGATGATAATAGTTCTCACTAGGGTTGGGGCAAAAATGGAAATAAGGCAGATTCTGGAGAAACTTAAGCAGCATAGTTGATACATTTGATGATTATTTGGCTGGTACTGGGGGTGGGGGAAGGAGAAGAGGAGGTACTGAAGAGGGAGGAGTTAGAGAGGGTGCCTCCATTTCTGGATTTAGCCTCTTAGTATATGGCACTGCCACTTTTTTAGGGAATATGAAGCACTAAGTATGAGGAGAAGATAACTGAGGTTTGGACTTTTTGAGATTGAGATGCTTATAGAATCTGTAGTAGGCAGCCTCTAAAATGGCCTCTAATGATCCCCACCTTCTGGTGTTCATGCCCTTAAGTAACCCTCTCCTCTGGATGTAGGCTGAACCTAGTGACTTGCTTCTAAGGAATGGGATAGGCAAAAGTGATGGAACATCACTTCAGATATTAGGTTACAGATGGTGACTTGCGTCTTGTTCATCCTCACTCACTCTCTCATTTGTTTACTCTGGTGGAACACAGTTGGCATGTTGTGATTTGTCATTTGGAGGGTCCTATGTAGCAAGGAACTGAGGGAAGCTTCTGTTAAAAACCCAGTGTGGAGCAAAACCCAGTATGGAACTGAGGTCCTTAGTCCAACAATCCACAAGGAACTGAATCTTGTTAAAAACCATGCGAGTGAACTTGTAAATGGATTCTCCCCCATGAACCTTGAGATGAGTGCAGTCCTGGGGGACAACTTGGTTGCAGCTTTGTGAGAGACCCTGAGCCAGAGAACTTTGCTAAACTGTGTCCAGATTCCTGATCCACAGAGACGGTGAGGCAGCTGAATGTACACATTTGGAACTCAGGATATTGATCTGGGCTGGAGATAGTTATCGGTATTTTGAAGCGTATCCTTTCTCTCCCTTGCTTAAAACCTACGTTGAAGGTCAAGTAAATGAGTATTCTTGAGTACTCTTCTTCACTAGAGAAGACAAAATTTAGACTATGTAGACTAGGGTAGACTGCAACCTCAAGGGACCTTAATGACCCTATGTGTAGTCTACCTTGGCTAAACACTGGGAGGAGTGGGGTAGAAAGCAGGTTACTACAAGCTGAGAGTTGATGACAGTATTTGGCCTTGAAGTTGAGAGAGAGAGGCAGAATTGAACTTAAGTGGTCTTTACAATTTTGTTTAAGATAAGAGAGACTTCAGCATACGTTTAAATGTTGGTGAGAAAAAGCCTGGAGAGAAAGTTGAGGTTGATTTGTTTTAACTTCAAAAGGTTATTTAAATGGCATCATACAATATGCAACCTTTTGGAATTTGGTTTCTTCCCTTGAGATTCATCCAAGTTGTTGCATATTATTGCAAGTAGTGTTCCATGGTATGGATGTACCACAGTGTTTAACTATTCATGTGTTGGAGAACATTTGAGTTGTTTCCAGTTTGGAGCTGTTATGAATAAAGCTGCATTCATAGCAGGCTTTTGTATGGACGTAAGTTTTTATTTCTCTGATATAAATCTCCCAAGTGTACAATTACTAGATTGTATGGTAATTGCATGTTTTACAAGAAGCCGCCAAATTGTTTCCCAGAGTGGCTGTACCATTTTACATTCCTACCAGCAATATGTTAGTGATCCAGTTTCTACACATCCTTGCCAGCATTTGGTGTTACTGTCTTTCATTTTAGCCATTCTGATAAGTGTGTAGTGATACCTAAGTGTGGTTTTAATTAAATTAGCCATTAATGGCTAATAATGTTGAACATATTTTCATGTGCTTATTTGCCATCTGTGTATCTTCTTCATGAAATGTCTTTCATGTCTTTTGTCCATTTTCTAACTAGACTGTTTAGTTTTTTTACTGTTGAGTTTTGACAGTTCTTTATGTATTCTAGATTCTGGTACTTTGTCAGTTAAGTGGTTTGCAAATATTTTCTCTCACTCTGTACCTTGTCTTTTCATCCTCTTCACATGGACATCCACAGAGCAAAAGTTTGTAATTGTAATGAGGCCAAATTTATAATTTTTTTCCTTTTTATGGTTCATGTTTTTGGTGTCAAGTCAAAGAACTCTTTGGCTAGATCCCAAAAATTTTCTCCTTTTTTTTTTTTAAGAGTTTATAGTTTTACATTTGAGTCTATGATCCATATTAAGTGCTCACTTTGGCAGTACATATACTAAAATTGGAACGATACAGTGAAGATTAATGTGGCCCCTGCTCAAGGATTACATGCAAATTCATAGCATTCCATATTTTTCTAACAAAAATTAAAAACAAAGAAAAATATTAAAAGCAACAAGGGAAAAGCAACAAATAATATACAAGGGAATCCCCATAAGGTTATCAGCTGATTTTTCTGCAGGCCAGAAGGGAGTGGCATGATATATTTAAAGTGATGAACGGGAAAAACCTGCAATGAAGAATATTCTACCCAGCAAGGCTGTCATTCAGATTCAACGGAGAAATCAAAAGCTTTACAGACAAGCAAAAGCTAAGAGAATTCAGCACCACCAGACCAGCTTTGCAACAAATGCTAAAGGAACTTCTCTAGGAGGGAAACACAAAAGAAGAGAACAAAAGAGGAAGGGAAGAAAAAAGACCTACAAAAACAAGCCCAAAACAATTAAGAAAATGGCAATAGGAGCATACATATCGATGATTACCTTAAATGTAAATGGATTAAATGCTCCAACTGAAAGATACAGACTGGCTGAATGGATACAAAAACAAGACCCATATATATGCTGTCTACAAGAGACCCACTTCAGACCTAGGGACACATACAGACTGAAAGTGAGGGGATGGAAAAAGATATTCCATGCAAATGCAAATCAAAACAAAGCTGGAGTAGCAATACTCATATCAGACAAAATAAACTTTAAGATAAAGACTGTTACAAGAGACAAGGAAGGACACTACATAACAATCAAGGGATCAATCCAAGAAGAAGATATAACAATTGTAAATATATATATGCACCCAACATAGGAGCACCTCAATATATAAGGCAAATGCTAACAGGCATAAAAGGGGAAACAATAACAGTGGGAGACTTTAACACCCCACTTATGCCAATGTGTAAATCATCCAGACAGAAAACTAATAAGGAAACACAAGCATTAAATGGCACATTAGACCAGATAGACTTAATTGATATTTATAGGAAATTCCATCCAAAAGCAGCAGAATACACTTCTCAAGTGCACACGGAACATTCTCCAGGATAGATCACATCTTGGGTCACAAATCAAGCCTCGATAAATTTAAGAAAATTGAAATCACGTCAAGCATCTTTTCCAACCACAATGCTCTGAGATTAGAAATCAATTACAGAAAAAAAACTGTAAAAACCACACACACATGGAGGCTAAACAATGTTACTAGAGGACCAATGCATCACTGAAGAAATCAAAGAGGAAATCAAAAAAATCCCTAGAGATAAATGACAATGAAAACCTATGGGATGCAGCAAAAGCAATTCTAAGAAGGAAGTTTATAGCAATACAATCCTACCTCAAGAAACAAGAAAAATCTCAAATAAACAACCTAACCTTACACCTAAAGCAACTAGAGAAAGAAGAACAAACAAAACCCAGATTAGTAGAAGGAAAGAAATCATAAAGATCAGAGGAGAAATAAATGAAATAGAAACAAAGAAAACAATAGCAAAGATCAATGAAACTAAAAGCTGGTTCTTTGAGAAGATAAACAAAATTGATAAACCTTTAGCCAGACTCAACAAGAAAAAAAGGGAGAGGGCTCAAATTAATAAAATTAGAAATGAAAAAGGAGAGGTTACAATGGATACCACAGAAATACAAAGGCTCCTAAGAGACTGCTACAAGCAACTATACGCCATTAAAATGGACAATCTAGAAGAAATGGACAAATTCTTAGAAGGTACAACCTTCCAAGAATGAACCAGGAAGAAATAGAAAATATGAACAGACAAATTACAAGTACTGAAATTGAAACTATGATTTAAAATCTTCCAACAAACAAAAGTTCAGGATGTGATGGCTTCACAGGCAAATTCTTTTTTTTTTAAATAAATTTATTTATTTATTTATTTATTTATTTTTGGCTGTGTTGGGTCTTCGTTGCTGCGTGTGGGCTTTTCTCTAGTTGTGGTGAGTGGGGGCTACTCTTTGTTGCGGTGCGTGGACTTCTCATTGCAGTGGCTTCTCTTGTTGCGGAGCATGGGCTTTAGGTGCGAGGGCTTCAGTTTTTGTGACACGTGGGCTCAGTAGTTGTGGGCTTTTGGGCTCTAGAGTGCAGGCTTAGTAGTTGTGGTGCACAGGCTTAGTTGTTCCACAGCATGTGGGATCTTCCCAGACCAGAGCTCGAACCCATGTCCCCTGCATTGGCAGGCGGATTCTTAACCACTGCACCACCAGGGAAGTCCCCAGGCAAATTCTATGATCCATATTGAGTTAATTTTTGTATATGGTATGAGGCTGAAGTTGAAATTCATTTTTCAATGGAGTATTTTAAAATAAATCCCAGATATTATGATATTTCCCCTGTAAATATTTCAGTATTTATCTCGATTAAAAAGGATGTTTTTTATTTTTATTTATTTATTTTAATATTTATTTATTATTTATTTACTTTGGCTGCGCCGGGTCTTAGTTGCAGCACAGGGGATCTTTGTTGCAGCATGCAGGATCTTTAGTTGCGGCATGTGGACTCCTCAGTAGCAGCATGCGGACTTCTTAGTTGTGGCATGCGAACTCTTCGTTGTGGCATGAGAACTCTTCGTTGTGGCACGCATGCAGGATCTAGTTCCCCAGCCAGGGATCGAACCTGGGCCCCCTGCATTGGGAGCATGGAGTCCTACCCACTGGACCACCAGGGAAGTCCCAAAAAGGATGTTTTTTTAAAACCATGATCACTCCCAATGAAATTAACAAAAACTCCTTAATATTTTGTAATAGTCTACATTCTAATTTTCCTTATTGCTTACAAAATATCTTTTTATAGTTCTTTTGTTTGCGTCTGAATCTAAAGTCCATGCATTGCAGTAAGCTGTTAGATATCTCTTTTATTCTTGAACAGCATCCCCCCTTATTTTCATGCCTTGGACTTTTTGAAGAGACTGGATTAATTGTTCAGTAGTATCCCCCATCTAGATTTGCCTGATTGTTTTTTTGGCCCTCATAGATTTAACGATTTGGAGAGATAAGTATAATGAATAAATAATTATAAATGTGTTGATTGCATGAACAGATAGATTGTTTAGAGAATAATACAGAAGGATTCCTTGAGGTGAGATTTAAATTGAGACATGAAATAAGAGGAGAAGCATTCCAGACAGTGGGAATACCACATGTGAAGGCTCAGAGGAGGGAAACAGAATTGTGTTTGAGAAGTCTTGAAAGAAGATAGTGTAGCTGGTGCTTGGTTAACAGCAGTGACATACTATTGGAGAAGTAGGCAGGGGCCAGATCATACCCAGCTCTACTGGTAAGACTAAGGAGTTTGAAAAAAGTTTCTAAGGGCAGCGGAAGGATATTCAACTGGAGAGTAATCTGACCTTGTTGATGTTTTTAAATGCTCGTGCTGGCTGCTTTGTGGAGACTAGATGAGGGTACAGTGAAGGGGGAGGATGGAAGGAGGAAGGTGGGGAGCAAGAGAAGAAACTGGAAAACCTATTAGGATATGCAGTAGTATGTAGTCCAGGCAAGAAATGATGGTTGTTTTTACTAGAGTGGTGATAGGAAGAAGTGGATAGCTTTTGCAGGTAAAATGGACAGAAACTTAGTGATTGATTGGAAATGGGTAGTGTGGAAGAAGGAATGATAAAGGATGTCAACCAGATTTTTGGCTTGAACAGTTGAATGGACGGTGATTCATACTCTGAGACGAACCTGGCTGCTGGTTTGTGATACTTTTAACAAGCTGTGAAATAGTTTTCACAAATAATCTTCTTCCTGCTTTTCTAGTGTTATTTTTAATTTAGGTATGGATGTTGAATTTTATCACGTCTTTGTAGTTTTATCATTTACTTTTTATTTTTACAATTTGATTGTTTTAGTTTGTACTACTTCAGTTGCTGGTATCAGAAATTCAAATCAAACTAATTTAAGCAAAAAAAGTAAATCTATTGAGTCAAGTATCCAAAGGGAGCAGCGGTAAACCTTCCTTTCAGGTTCAACTATATGGCTGCTAGGGTATTAAACGATGACAGCAGAACTGGTGTGTCTCTTCCTCCCTTTCTCTCCTTCTCTCTCCCCTTCTATCTCTTGCTTCCTCTCCCTATTACTTTCACCCTCAGACATAACATCTCTACGTGGTGGCTCCCAGAGAGCCCTAGGCTTCAGGCTTCCAGCTCTAGGTACAGCAGAAGGAATTATCTTGTCTTCCAAACACTTCCAATAAAACTTTAAGGATTTATCATTTGGCTAGGCTGGGTTACATTATAGCCCCACCTGAAGACTCAGTATTTTTTCAAGAACAATTGAAGTTCTGTTTTTATCAGAAGGCCAAAAATAACAGATCTCCACTTACCCAGTGTAACATTTATATTAAAAGATTTACTTTTATTGATGTTCCTAAAACTCCTGGAATGAACCATACTATTTATGGTATATTGTTATTTTTCTGTACCTCTAGATTCTATTTATGAATATCATTTTGAATGGGCATCAGGTTTCCTAAGTGAAAATCATTAGTACTTTTTGCCAGATTTTAACATTGTTACGTAGCTTTCCCTGAAAGCATTAGGGGGACTTCTCTGGTGGCGCAGTGGTTAAGAATCCGCCTGACAATGCAGGGGACACGGGTTCGATCCCTGGTCCAGGAAGATCCCACATGCTGCGGAGCAACTAAGCCCGTGCGCCACAAATAATGAGCCCACGTGCTCCAACTACTGAAGCCTGGGCGCCTAGAGCCCATGCTCCGCAACAAAAGAAGCCACAGAAATAAGAAGCCCACGCACCACAATGAGGTGTAGCCCCCGCTCGCCGCAACTAGAGAAAGCCCGCGCACAGCAACGAAGACCCAACGCAGCCAAAAATCAATCAGTCAATAAAAATAATTTTAAAAAAGCATTAGGAATATTTCAATTTTGATCTGCACCGTAGAATAATTTAAATAGCATAGGAAGTACCTATAACAGAAGATTAGAAAGAATTTATCCATGAACCTTCTAGGTCTGACACTTGCTTTTGAGAAATAGTTCTTTCCTGACATTATCCCATGTTGGTTAGTGAGAGTGAGACTTCTATCTTTTCTTGAGTAAGTATGAGCAATTTTTAATTTTTCTAATCTGTCATCTTTTTTCCAGTCAGATTTTCAAATTTATTAACTTAGAATTTTTAAATTTCTACTTTTCACACTTGCATATATTTATTTTATCCTTTCCTCCTCTTGGCTATATTAACTGAAATACTGCTTTTAATTATTTCTTTTAAAAAACATATCTTGGGGAGTCCGCTGGTGACCTATTGGTTAGGATTCTGGGCTTTCACTGCCGTGGTCCAGGTTCAACCCCTGGTCAGGGAACTGAGATCCCGCAAGCTGCTCAGCGCTGCCAAAAATTTAAAAAAAAATTTTTTTTTAATCTTAGTATTATTTATCAATTGTATTGTTTTCTCCCTAACCATTAATTTCTGCTTTTGCCTTACTTCGCCTCTTAAGTTTAGCTTAAGTATTTTTATTCCTTTTTGATCTTCTTGAATGAATTCTTAATTTTTATTTGATTTTATAAAGTGAGATTCTGAATTTTCTTCTGAGCCTAACTTCATCCACAGAAGACTTTAATATTAGGATTTTCATTATAAACATTTTCTAAAGAGTCTGTTTTGACAGTTTTAATCACTTTATCAAGTCAAAAATTATTTAGGTGAGAGCTACATAAATTATTGTGTTCTCTTGTGATCAATGAATTGAATTTGATTTATTTCAATTTTGGGAAAATATTGAGATTTTTTTTGAGTCCTAATATATGTTAAAGTGTTATAATGTCCCACGGCTTGGTAGAAAGGCATATTCCCTGTAGGGTATAAAGTTCGACATGTGTGTATTAAGTGATGGTGGGATGTGGGGGGAGGGTAGCTGATGTTGGATAGAATGGTAAGAGAAGGAATATTGGATAAACTGACAGGCTTGAAGTAAGGGAATAAGAGCAAAAGCCTTGATAAATTGTCTGTGTTTTACTTAACTGGAAGATGTAGTCTCAGATCTAGTTCTATATATTTAACTTGTTCTATATTTTTACTTCAGTAATACTAATTCAAGCACACCTTTTTGCATAATTATGTTGTATAAAACAGTACTAATACCACATTTGGTCACAAGGCAATCATAAAACACAAATGCCTCTCAAAATATTTACATTACATTGTAGTACAGAATTAAAATTTTCATAGATTACTCTTGAACCCCTGAGAAAAGGGTCATGTTTCCCAGAAGTCCCTATCTGAGAGTTACTACCCTTATACATTATTCTTTAAACTTTTTCCCACTTCCTTCCCAAATGAAGGAGTGGAGAGTGGAGCAATAGTGATTCTTCTTATTATATTCATGTTTGCATTGAGGTTTTCCTTATCACTGATGTAGCGTGAGGGCATTTGGTCTTTCTCTTGGCTGCTTACGGCCCCTATTTTTATCCCTCCAAATTGTGAGATTCATGGGAGAGCTTTCAGGATTTTTTCTACTTGACTTTCTATACTACTTCTCCTACCACCAGCACTAGGACTACCCATTCTATAAGGAATTTACATGTATTTCCAGCATCTTTCATTTGGGTTAAAATTTTTCTATATTGAGATAGTACTTCTTTAGGTGTACTGTATGAGATTAGGACAACACTCATGTAGTTTCAGCATTGGTGGTATATTCTTCTAGTTTATACCTATTTGTCTTTGCTTTGAGTTTGGGAAATGAACTTCCAGTAAGCCTACACCTATGCATCTATTTTCTTAGAAGACTCCTTTTCTCATTTTTATTGAAGGTTAAGGAAAAGCCTTTCTCCATAAGTCATATGTTAGAATAATTTGATTTTAGTGTTAAAACTGACAACTCGTTATGTTTTTTTAATGACTCAACAGGTTGGAATTCGAGGTACTGATATAGTTGTGCTTGGGGTCGAAAAAAAATCTGTTGCCAAGCTTCAAGATGAAAGAACTGTGAGGAAAATTTGTGCCCTTGATGACCATGTCTGCATGGCTTTTGCAGGTACTTAGGGACCTACAGTAATGATAGAGTATCTTGGTGTAGTAGGGTAACAGTTGGCCCCTCTGTAGCTGTTATGCAATATTTATACAACATGTAGAGCTAAACTCCATTTCTTATTAAACATAAACAGTACGCCTTATATTTTTTGGGAGATCACAACTCTAAACCAGCATTTCTGATAATGAACTTTAATAAAATATAAATGTTAAAAGAAATATATTACCTTAATTATAACTTTAGGTAGCTGTTTTCTTTTTAAACTTTTTACTTTGAAATAATTATACTTAGGAAGTTACAAAAAAACACAGGGAAGTCCCCTTTGCCCAGTTTCCTCCAAAGGTAACATCTTTAAAAACCAGTAAATTGACATTGGTACAAGCCACAGAGCTTATCGAGATTTCACCAGTTCTACGTGCATTCATTTGCGTGCATTTGTATGTGTGTGTGTGTGTGCGTGTGTGTGTGTGTAGGTTTAATAGATATAACATGTGTACATTCATGTAGCCATCACCAAAATCAAGATATACAACTCTTTGGTCATCACAGGGCTACATCATGCTACTCCTTCTTGTCTCTGGCATCTGGCAACTACTAATCTATTCTCTGTCTGTGTAATTTTGCATGAGAATGTTGTATGAATAAAATCATGTGGTATATAACCTTTTCATATTGACTTTTCTTGTTCAGCATAATTCCCTTGCAGTTCATCCAAGTTATTGCATACGTCATTACTCCATTGCTTTTTATTGCTGAATAGTATTCCATGGTACGGGATATACCACACTTTGCTAACAACTCACCAATTAAAGGACATTTGGATTATTTCCAATTTTTGCCTATTACAGATAAAGCTGGTGTGAACATTCGTGTTCAGGTTTTTGCGTGAACGTAGGTTTTCATTTTTCTGGGATAAATGCTTGAGCACAGTTTCTGGGTCATATAATAATGCATGTTTAGTTTAATAGAAGACCACCAAATTGTTTTCCAGAGAGGCTGTACTATTTTGCATTCTTGCTAACAATGTATGAATGATTCATTTTCTCTGCCTCCTCATTAGCATTTGGTGTTGTTACTATTTTTTATTTTAGACATTTGTATAGGTGTGTCGTGAAATCTCGTTGGATTTAATTTGCATTTGCCTCATAGCTAATGATGTTGAACATATTTTCATGTGTTTATTTGCCACTGTATAGCAAACAAGACATATTTCTTGTCTTTTTTTTCTTTTTGCTCATTTTCTAATTGTGTTTTTTCAAAACCAAAATTTTGTATTGAAGTTTAAAAACTTTATTGAGCAAAAAATAGCCTTTACCTTACTGTCTTATAAAAGGAATCATCTTGCCACAGAACAAGTCTTAATAAATTTTAAAAGGTTGAAATCATACAAAGTATTTTTTCTGACCAAAATTGAATAAAACTAGAAATCAAGAGCAGAAGAAAAGTTGAAAAATCCACAATATGTGGAAATTAAAGAGTATGCCTAAAAAAACCCCATGAATCAAAGAAGAAATCACAAGAGAAATTAGAGAATATCTTGAGACACATGAAGATGAAAACACAACATACAAAACTTACGGGATGCAGCAAAAGGATTGCTAAGAGGAAAATTTATAGCTATAAATGCTTACATTAAAAAAAAGAAAGATTTCAATTTAGCAATCTAACTTTACATTAAGAACTAGTAAAAAAACAAACTATAAACCCAAAGCCAGCAGAAGGAAGGAAATAATAAAGATTAGAGCAGAGATATGTAAAATAGAGAACAGAAAAACAATAGAGAAAAAGCAATGGACCCGAGATTTGGTTCTTTGAAAAGATCAACATTATGATAGTATTTTCAAGTTAAAGTTGTATAAATTTAAAAGCAACAGACTGAGGACTCATTTCTTCTATAAGTTGCCTATTTATAAATAAAGTGAAATTGCAATTTTCAATGTATCTTTAAATAGAAGTGGTTCTCTTTTTCCTAGCCATTTAGTATTGATTTGTATAATTGCTAGTTCTTATTTAAAAACAGACACATATACACAACTGTGTTACTCGTATGGTTTGACAAATTTATCACTTATTTTTTTCCTTGAAGTAGTTACATTACTACTTTCTAAGTATGATACTTTTATTTTTCTGTAGTTTTGGACCATATTTACATGTAAAGGGGAAAACTGTACTTCAAAATCTCCTTTCTGATCATATTTTTAAGTTGAGTGAAGCTTTTAGTCTATAGGGTAGGCTAAGTCAATCTGTTCCCATTTCTTTCTCTCAGATAACCTTTGCAAAGAGAAGAGAATCAGTTTCTCTTCTTTAACTGAGTATCTGATTATAATTCACACCCTACTCATGAATGTTAGAGTGTTCTTAACAGCGGCATATTCTGACAACATTGGTTACTGTTAACTATCTTCAGGAGCTGACAGTTCTTCCAGGTTTGTAGAAACACGTTTTGAAATGGTGTGGAAGGGAAACAAGAGTCTCTGACTGCAAAAGATTGATGGTTATGTGGGAAACGGCTGTTTCAGAGATTTTGTGAAAGAATTTTTTGGGCAATATGATATTAAGAGAGTGGAGAAAGAAAGAAAATGGTGATGGAAAGGTCAAATGCCAAAAAAGTCTTTAGTAGAAATGTTTGTAATTATTAGAATCCATTTAAGTTTTTGGTCAGTTTGTTTTTCTTTTGATAGAAACACCTTCTATCTCCTTATTAGAAGTGTTGAGAATTCATCACATGATGTTTTGGTATGACAAAAGCAAGATGAAGTTTTTTCTTTCTTTCTTTCTCTTTCTCTCTTTCTCTTTTTTGGCCGCATGGCTTGTGGGATCTTAGTTCCCCGACCAGGGATCGAACCCGGGCCATCGGCAGTGGAAGCACAGAGTCCTAACCACTGGACCACCAGGGAATTCCCTTCTTTTTCTGTTTTAACATTCCTGATTTTCAAACCCCTAATCTTAGACAAAAAGCTGAGAAGTGACATGTCACAGTTATACTGAATGCAGACTGAATTCTGTTTGATAATGAAGTAATACTCATTGTTTTCATCAGAAGAAATCCAGCTTACTTCATGGTTTAGGTAATAAGTATCTTGGTTCTGGAATTAGGACAGACCATCAACCTTTGAACAATCTGCCACTGATATCTTCTCAAAAAAGTTAAAAAAAATATGACTACAGAGATTTTTTTTTTAATTTAATAAAACCTAATAATCAAACCAGCTATAGTAAGTCCCCTACATACGAACCTTCGAGTTGAGAACTTTCAAAGATGCAAACGGGTCTTCACATGTCCAATCACATAAGTTAGTTCACGTGTCTGGTGTACATTGTCATGTGCGTGCATCCTCTACAAGTGGTTATGGTTTTATGTACTTTACAGTACTGTATAGAGTACAGTAGTACAGTGTCTTTATTTCAAGCCCAGGATATCCGGAAGCAAGGGTAAAAGCAGCAGTGATGTAGGTGGTACTGCTGAAGACCTGAAGAGATTCTCAACGCAGGAAATGACAAGGGGATTTTCTTTGACGAGGCGCTGTTAGTTTTTGAGGACAGGACCCGAACATAGAATGGTACACAAAGGTTGCAGCAGCCATTCAGAATGCAGTCCAGTGCTACCGTGTCATCTATGACGAGAAAAAAAGAGATACTACCCAGACATCACTGGATCGTTTTTTCAAGCATGTAGGTAGAATTGAATCCAGCAAGGAGCCAGAACCTGTGCCATCAACATCAGGCATGAGTGAAATTGGAGCTTGTGCTCCATCTCCTATTGCCGACGATCCTTCAGCTCTACCATCTCTCACCTCCTCTCCCTCCTCCAGTTGGTAACTCTTCTTGCCTGTTCACTTGATGCCAGCCCCTGGATGTCTGCTGTTGTACTGTACTACTGTACTTTTCAAGGTACTGTACTGTAAGATTAAAAATGTTTTCTTTATTTTTGTTTTTTATGTATTATTTGTGTGAAAAGTATTATAAACCTATTACAGTACAGTACTATATAGCCAATTGTGTTTGTTGGGTACCTAGGCTAACTTTGTTGGACTTAGGAACAAATTGGACTTATGAATGCACTTTCGGAACAAAACTCGTTCGTATGTAGGGGACTTACTGTCCTGTGAATTAAACCATTTTGATCTTTGGGAAATAGGTGACTTAACATTAGTGTTTAAACATTATTCTTCAAAACAATTTTCTTTAAAAAGTAAATAAGAATGTATCAAATGAAGGAAACTAATTTAGGATGAGTTATAGTCTATTTTATAAATCCTTTATTAAGAACATATATTGGAAAAAACAAAGGATGTTACAAGAAAAATATCATGGTGGCCAAAACCCTTTTGACAAGAAAAAATGTCATCCTTTTTTTGTAATGTATCGACTACTTTTATAGGACTGACTGCTGATGCAAGAGTAGTAATAAGCAGAGCTCGTGTGGAGTGCCAGAGTCATAAGCTTACAGTTGAGGACCCAGTCACTGTAGAATATATAACTCGCTTCATAGCAACCTTAAAGCAGGTAAGCCAGTATTCCAACAGATTTCTTCAAGTTTTCTTCTTTTCCATCATTATGGGTCCTGTCATGGGAATACTACAGTCACTCCAACCATTTAGTCTATTAAAATGTCCTAAATTCCTTATTATTTCTCACACTTAACTTCAAACTCACATTCTTATTCCAGTGGAGTGGATTGATTTGATCATCAGAAATCTCAATCAATGTCAACTCTGAGAATTATATTAAATTTTAAAAAACGAGTAACCTTTTAAGGAGATTTCTACAGTTGTACAGATTTCTACATCAGAGATGTAGTAGTAAAACACATGTTTTAAAGTTTTCCAAAGAAATACCCATGAGTTTTTCACCTACAAAGCTAAACACAACTGATCAGGTTTAGATATGACTTCTTCTGAGTCCATGTGTAGATACCTGATTTGACATTTAGTATAATCATGATGCATACAAGTATTATTTCATTTATTATCATTTTCTTTGTTCTTTAAATATGGCAACATCTCCTTATACTTACCATCCTTATGAACTATATAGTACTGTTTCTAGTTGCTATCTGGTAATTATTTAGGTTGTTTCCAGTTTCTTTCCTTTTCTCCTTCTCTCTCTCTCTCTCTCTCTGCCTTTCTCTCTGTCTCTCTCTCAATCTGCTGCTTTAATAACATTACTCTATCTTTGTCACAGCTTTTTTTTCTTTTTTGAATTATATTGTTAAATTAATTTTCAGTATGGAATTACTAGATTAGAGATTGTAATTAGTTTTAAGACTCTTGTTATATGTAGCTAAATTGCTTTCTAAAAAGATTGAACAAATTTTTATTGTACAACTAGCAATGCATAAATACATCCCTGAAGAATCATCAGCATTGGGTTTTCCATTTTTCTTTTATTTTGCAAATAAGTATAACACAGTACTGTAATAGTTGTTTTAATTTGTATTTTATAATTAGTAGTAAGGTCAATTTTTTTCCACATGTTGGCTTGCCAGTGTAAACTATCTTTCCTTTTGACAGGCACTCTAGTAGTTAAGAATGTGCTCCCAGGAGCCAGAATTTTGGGATTTAAATCCTGGCTTTGCTACTTCCTAGTTAATGCCTTGGGCAAACTATTTAGCCTGTTTCGCCTCAATTTTCTTATTTATAAAATGAATGTTACAATAATGTTTGTTGAATTGCAGTATGGATTAAGTGATTTAGTATATTTTAAAGCATTTAGAATACTTCCTGGCATGGATTTTACCATTTGTCTACATAGAGATGTTTTAATAGGTTCTATATATTCTAGATATTAAAGTTTTAGATTACATACATTTTTTAAAAATTTAATTCATGTTTCAAGAAAGTTCAACATTTTTATATTGTTCTGTTTTTCTTTTTTCTTTGCTTTGATTTTCCCAGTAGTTAAAAGGTACTCACCAAAAAACAAGGTGTGGAACATTGTGTATACAAGGTTCCCAATTGTGGTTTTTAGGTTTTCTTTTGGAAGTACAAAAGCTGTTATGCGTGGAACATTTATAGAAATATACATTGTGAATCTGTAACAGTGGGGTTGCTCCTGAGCAGGAGCCTGAGGCTCTGGGACAAAAGAGTTATCCCCATGTACACCTTTTGTCCTTTTAAATTATTTTAAGCTGTGCATGTGTTACTTTTTCATTAAAAAGTGGTTGATTAGGACTTCCCTTGAGGCCCAGTGGTTACGACTCCACGCTTCCAGTGCAGCGGGCGCGGATTTGATCCTTGGTGGGGGAACTAAGATCCCACATGCAGCGCGGCGCAGCCAAAACAAAACAAAACAAAAAAAGTGGTTAATTAAGCAAATAAAGTAAAAGTTTCTCTCCTCTAAAGTATATTTACAAAACATCTACTTCATACCTAGGTGTGAACTAGGAACATTAGGAAACACAGAGAGAAAAGACAAACCCTATTCTTTAAGAGTTTATATTGTGGACTTCCCTGGTGGTGCAGTGGTTAAGAATCCGCCTGCCAATGCAGGGGACATGGGTTCGATCCCTCATCCGGGAAGATCCCACATACTGCGGAGCAACTAAGCCCATTCAACACAACTACTGAGCCTGTGCTCTAGAGTCTGTGAGCCACAACTACTAAGCCTGCGTACCACAACTACTAAAGCCCACGTGCCTAGAGCCTGTGCTCCGCAACAAGAAAAGCCACTGTAATGAGAAGCCCACGCACCACGACGAAGAGTAGCCACTGCTCACCACAGCTAGAGAAAGACCGCGCAGCAACGAAGACCCAACGCAGCCAAAAATAAAAATAAATAAATTTATAAAAAATAAAAGTATGTTATTAAAAAAAAAAGAGTTTATGTTTTAACTCACTATTTGCATTCAAAATTTAAAGTGGTTTGGGATTCCCTGGCGGTCCAGTGGTTAGGACTCCATGCTTCCTGGGTTCAATCCCTGGTCTGGGAACTAAGATCCGACAAGCCATGAAGCCAAAAAAAAAAACCCAAACAAACAAAAAAACACAAAACTTAAAGTGGCCTACAAATATAGATATAATACAATTAAAATTTAAAAATAGATATGTAGACGAGTCCAAGAAGAAAGCTGGTATAAAGCTATCTCAAGCCATAGAGTTATATACAGTTCTTACAGCTGCCTACAAATGTAGTCCTGAGTTTTCTGCCAGAGCTGCCTCTCTGCACAACTTCTGTGGACGCCAGTCTCAGAATAAGCGTGAATTCCACTCCCTAGAGCACAAATTCAGAAAGTTCCTGGCACTAAAATAAAAAGAAATGCCACTGGTTTCCAGTGCCCCATTGTCAGTCAGGAAAAAACATATTTTTTCTTCAAGAGAAACAGAAGTTCCTTGTCTTGGTACTGAAAGAAATGTCTTAGTTGGGTTTTTATGTAGAGATAACTTGGTATAGTGAACAGAATATACTTGATAGTAATAGTATCAAGTAAGAATACTTGATAATAACAAAGTGTCCCTCAAAGTAAACCAAGGACATGCTTCCAAAGCACAGCTCATTGAAATCAGCTTTATTGGGAACCAAAATGGTATGACATGCACAGTTCTCTGAAGTAAGAAAAAGATTACAGTGTAGTTATGTTACCAAACTTACATAAGGCAACGAGAAAACAAATTTAAGACCATACATAAGAAACTTATGATTTTATTTTACATACTGTGTACAGTTATTTCTTAAAATTTTCATCATGGATTGTGGTTAGTACAGAAAAATGAAGAGGATCTTGAAGTTATACGCAATAGGGATTAATAAAGATCATTTTATCAGGAATACTTTACTATTAGAATTTGTTATTTGATAAATAATAGTGTTGTCCTTTCTTTAAAAGGCCTCATATAGAAAGTAGTCATGAAAACATTTTATTTTTCAGAAATATACACAAAGCAATGGACGAAGACCTTTTGGTATTTCTGCCTTAATTGTAGGTTTTGATGATGATGGTATCCCAAGATTATATCAGACTGATCCCTCTGGTACTTACCATGCTTGGAAGGTGAGTCATGAATTTGTTAATGTATTTTAGAACTTGAGTAGGTGCTTTATCACTTTCAGGGACATGACAACAAATTGTGTTGTACTAAAATATTGATGGTAGTATAAACTTTATGTAACAATTTAGCTAGTCGGAAACTATGATGGTTTTTGATGGTTAAAGAAACACTTCGGTTTGTTAATCACAGGATCTTTACTTTTGAAAAATGTGACAAACCAAAATGTATATAAATGGCAAAGTAAGATAAATACCCAGTTTCTTTTCATCATTCATTCCTCCATATTAGTAGGATGCTTGCTTTGAGTAGAAACAGTCTTTTTGTTTTCAGTAAAGAATTAAAGGAGCTTTTAAATCTCATGGTGAAACCTTTAATATATCCTCTATTCTAGGAGAGTCAAAGCACCCCAAACTATGAATCTATAATTATGTGTCAGTACATGGCAGTTGTATCCACATAATTCCTGGAACATAGTTTGTTTTCCAGATAAAAGTTGTTACTTTTGTTTTAGTACCCAACTGCTAACTTTGTTTAATGGTAAACTCAAATCTAATACAAAAGTCTAGGGCTTAGGGAAACTAGTGACAGCCTCCAGAAGTGAATTTTTTTATATTCTCATATATAAGAATAAGACTATATACTATAGAATCTAAGTGATTTTGACTTTATTAAAAGTTTAAACACTCAGGCTTTAAATAATTTTATAAAGAGCTTATTTTACTATTATTAAGGGCCAAATAAATTCATGGGAAATACTGCCTTGGTCTTTAAACCTGTATTAACTAAAGGATTTGAATTTAGCTGACCATACTCATAAGACAGTTATGGGTTAACCAGGCCAGTAAAACAGTGGATTATATTCTTGCCACAAAGATCTGAATACTTGTGTTATTAACTGCACATCTTAAAAAGCTATCTGGACAATCTAATTGGTAACCAGAAACTATGAATTTACCTGATGCAAATGCCAGACGTTTTTTCTGCTGGTTAGAAATCTTTTACAGGTACTAGATTTCATGTGCCTCCCAAATCTATGCCCTAAACAAAACAAATTATTACACTCAATCTTTCTCTAAATATTTTGAAGTCTGCCATCTTCTGTTTACATTTATCATTACATCCTGACCTTTAATTTCAATATCATAACAATTTCCAAGTTTACATAATTTTCTGTTTTAATTTGGTTGCTCCCTGGGGGTTACACGGAGAAGCATTTTTATTTCATTTCAAGTTCAGTCAGGAAAATTATGGAAATTTTTTTAATTGTTGGGGATTTCATTTATCACTCAGGTCTGAAACTGCTGCTGTGGTGCTGCAAGGCCACGTGGTGGAGGTGGGGAGGGTGTGAACAGCGTGAGCATGTGCACACACACACGTACACCCCGTTATCATTTTACTGAGTTTACATGTTGTACTTTCTTATAAGATTTTGGTTGAAGGAAGCACTATGCAGCTTAAAAAAATCATCTATAACAAAAAAGTCCTGGAAACTTTAATTTTACGTATTTGGTAAGTAAGACTCAGGAGTTAAGCGATTTTTTTTTTTTAAGTTCACTAGTTAATAGCAAAACTGGAATTAGAACTCAGGGTCTTCTGCTTGTTAGTCCAGTATTGTGTCCACTACTTCATGCTACTTCCCTAGGCCAAAGGATTCTCTATACATTTTATATAAATTCTGATATTCAGTCTTTAAAGGTGGAGTAAAATCTTCCGGTTTTATTTTTATTTGGGGGGGGGGGCGCTATGGCACTTTAAACATAAGATCAAGTTTTTTTGTTTGTTTGTTTCTATGTTTTGTTTTTTTACTCTGACCTACTATACCACGTAGCCTGACAGGATGGTATAGAGGACTTGAGAACACAGCTCTGGTACCGTGAGACAACACTGCAGCACTAGGTTGTAGTCTTACAGGGTACACATAGAGGACACGTGAAATAGATAGTAGAGATTTTTGCTTATTAGAGTAACATGATCTGATTTATATTTTAAAAGTATCTCTCTTATTGAGAACAGATTGTAGGTAGAAGCAGGCAAACAAGTTAGGGGACTCTTAATAATAATTCAGGCAAGACCAGATTTAGATCGGGCCAGTGGCCAGTGAAAGGTGGGGATAGATCCAGCCTAGTCTGTAAAGGAGGAGAACCCAGAAAGCAATATCCTGGATCCTAAGTGAAAACAGTATTCTAAGAAGAGTTGATCAGCTGAGTCAGTGCCACTGATGGATCAAGTAAGAAGAGGACTGTGAAATGACTGAATTTGGTAACAGGCAAGTCACTGGTGACTTCGGCAAGGACAGCTTGGATGGAGCGATGGTGAAGAGCTTATAAGGCCAAGTGTTTTGCTGTTGTAGGTAACACTTTAAAACAGGAACAAAGTTAATATGTTGTATATTTCAGAGCAGTGTTTCTCAAAGTGTATTTCTTTTGATGTTAATAGGTGTAATGTAAACAAGCTCTTTAAAGCTAATTAACTTTGAGAGATGTTTTTCTAAAGAAATTTAGTAAATGTTGTTACCTTCTGCATCTTCTAAAAGGCATTATAAACATTCTAGAAGCAGTTAAAGTAGTAGTCTCCAAGATTACTTGAATTTGGAACCCTTTTATCCTAGATCCTCTCTCCACTCTGGTATTCTTTGGAAAATATTTTAAAGGCCATTTAACCGTCATTTTTAGGAAGTATATTAGGAAGTGCTTTGGGGATCAGCATTTGTTGAAGGGAAGGGAACCAGATTAGGCTGAGGGAAACGTTGGACTGCAGTTGAATCTCAATGAAGGCCTCATCAATCCCGTGGGAAGCCCTGGGTCTGGGGTAGCTCTTCAAAGTTGTTCCAAGTTGGGGTGAGGGGACTGGACATTAATAGCTCTTCATCAATCAGTCATTGGACTTGGGCCAGCCCTAGATAGTACAAGACCTTAGGTGAGGCAGCTCTTGTTAACAAAAGCACCTCTCAAAGAAAGTTAGGAGCTGAGGGCTGTGTGCCATTGGCACTTGCAGCAACTGTAGGAATAAGGCTTTCATTTCTGAAGGGGGGTGGGGCAGTATGTCACAGGATCTACTCAAAGGTGTATTCGTGAGTTATTGTTCTTGGCTCCTAACAACAGAGATGCGATGATTCTTAACACAGAAGGATTTATTTTTCCCACATAATGAGAAGGTTGAAGTAGGCAGTTGCTGGTGTTTGTCTCTTTTATTATCTTAGTCTTTTCTCATGCTCTCAAGGCAGTTACTAGACCTCCAGCCAACATGTCTGCATTACAGGCAGCAAGGATTCCTAGAAGTTTCACCCAGTTACTTCCACTTGTATATACCTTTTGGTAACAGAGGGTAGGACATGACATTTTTCAGCAGGCACATTGCCTAGAGTTCTGTCACAAAGGAAGAATGGATATTGGGGTTGGCAGCTAATATTGTTTGCCACAGAAAATCGTCATTAATCTGGATAGGCAGGCAGGAAAAACGCTGCAAAACCATCAGTCTGTTGAAGTGACCTGGAGTGGGTGATGGGGTTATAGGGAGGGCGGGGGCATAAGTGTGGCAAGAAGCAGCTAGATTTTAAGAAACCAGTCAAATAGGTTAAGAGTTAAAGAATTTTGACATCAGCAACTGGAAGAGGTGGACAGGAACGTCACCAGGAATTTACAAGGTGACTTTTAAAGGCTCAGTGAGATTTTTGGATAAACCACTACCTTGTGTACTTCCTCTCTGGGCAGCAACCCATTAGTTAACCAAAACAAACTAGAAGCTGATAAACTCCAAAGTCATACCAGGCTGAAGGCTTTACCTTTGATCTTAATGAAATTTCAAGGCCACAAAATCTGATTTAAAATTTCACAGCTATTTATTTTAATCTTCTGAAATATAAAGGTATCAAAAAAGTTCTGTCAAGTAGCAGAACTATATACTCATGTAGTACAAAAGGTGTGTTTTCATAATTACTTCCTAAAAGACTCCTTTGAGATCTCTTTCCAGTAATCATAATACCTACCAGTTGGAACTGAGACATCCCCCATTTCGTGCCAGAATCCTTCAGTGAAAGGATGGGCCTTTCTGCTGGTTCTTTTCTCTCTCTAGAGACATCACAGCAAGGGGCATGTGGCAGCATGGCGTATAGAGTTCAAAGCTTGGATTGGTGATTCCGTCTACTTGGTTTCAAAGCTCAGATCTTCTACTTACCCCCTATATGATCTTGGGCAAGATTACTTAAGCCAGTGGTTCACAATGGGGGTGATTTTGTCCCACCTAAGGGACATTTGGCAGTATCTAGAGACACATTTGGTTGTCACAGCTGAGGTCGGGGTGCTGCTGGCATCTAGTGGATAAAGGCTGCTAAACATCCTACAGTACACAGGACAGCGCTCACAAGGGCAGAGCTATCCAGCCCAGGATGCCAACAGTGCCAAGGTTGAGAAGGCTCTTCTAACCCTGTCAACCCTTCATTTCTTCCTCAATGAATTACAGTTAGTAACAGTACCTATTTAATTGTTTCTGTGATGGTTAAGATGAGATAATCCATATAAAATGCTTAACATAGTGCCTGGCACATTAAGTGCTCTGTTAATATAAATTACTGTTATCATCCTCATTATCATTACTAGTACTGGATTTTGAGACCAAATGGAAAGAACACGCCATATACTACCTGTAGTCATGCAGCCAGGAAAATGCATTTACCTCTTCCCTTCATCTGATGAAAATTTCTAAAGAACAAAGAAAAATGGGGAATGGAACAGAAGCAGCCCTTCTTGCTTATAGTCAAAGGATATAATGAATCAGTAATTAGTATACTTATATTCTAAGTTCTAAGAAAATGATGCACAGTCCTATCCACAGAAACAACTTTCTTCTTCACAGCGATGTCCTTTTTTTTTTCTTTTCTTCTTTTTGCATCATATTGCAAAGTTATGTCTCCTTTCCTCTTCACATCTTTTTGAGTTTCAACTCTTGTAATCTTTTCTGACTACTAAGGACTTGGGAGCCATTAAGGAAATAGAAAGCACTGGCCAGGAAAGCATTGGTATATTTGAAAGTCAGTCATGCCATCACCACAGATTATTCATATAGTAATCAAATGAGCTGTTGAAATGTTTGCTAGATCTTCGAACCTACAATTTTCATTTAGTAATTATGCTAAGAAATATTGGAGTAAACTCTGAACCTCACTTAGTAACCATAAGTTCATTCATATTGCAGTGATATTAATAATTATCTTCTATCTTTCAAGGCAAATGCAATAGGTCGAAGTGCTAAAACTGTCCAAGAATTTCTAGAAAAGAATTACACAGAGGATACTATAGCAAACGACAGTGAAGCTATCAAATTAGCAATAAGAGCTTTGCTGGAAGTAAGTGATCTAATAAAGCATATACAGAAAAGCATGTTTTTTCCCCTCATTCAGTCGTTTATTAAAACAGAGACTTTCCTGAAGTAATTCTAAAATTGCACTTGTTTTACATTAGGTTGTCCAATCTGGTGGAAAAAACATTGAACTTGCTATAATAAGAAGAAACCAACCTTTGAAGGTAAGTCATTAACCAAAGAGGAAAAAATATCTGTAGTATAAAGTATTTTGACAAAATTTAATATGTTGTTGACACCTGTGAATCTTCTATTATAAGCCTGAAACATCCATTAGCATCCATTGACACTATGATGACTTCTGTTTTGTTTCTGTAGCCTAATAGTCACTAATTTGTACATGCTTATTACACAAGCAGTTATCTATTCCTAGCCCTCTGGGGAGACCTAGATGTGCTGAGATCTATATATAGGCCTACCCCATTTAGTATATGTTCTTATAAGTAGGAACCCCTACTGAGTCAGTCCTATATAGGGTCAGTGTAGCATATTCCTTACAGAGATTCATTCCTGGCACCATATAGAGAACAGTTACTCTTCCTGTCTTTACATCTTCTGAAATCAAGATTAGCTTCTAGCCAGTGTCATTCAGCTGCCATTTATATAATTGTTGGCCCTCTAGGCTTCTAACATAATGTTATCCTTCATTATGTCAAAAAACCACCCTTTCTTGATTGCCTACTGGTTTTTATCTATTTTCTCTACTTTTCACTTATGAGTGCCTTGAGCTTATGTAAGACTTGCATTTTAATATCTAGTGTGATAATCTTTCCATATTTCTTTATGGCAAGTCTAGCATTATTATTTGTACACCTTTTGTCAGCCATTTTGTGTTAAAACTGCTAGACTGCAAAATATTCAGAATGCTGTGATAAATTGTTCCAAATATTGTGATAGAGGACTCATTGGCTAAAAAGCATTTGAAATGGGGTTCACTATTGTTCATTAGGTAGAGTTTCACACTGTCTGCTAACTAGCTGTACTTTAGCTGAGAGTGTACAAAAGCACTTGCATGGGAAACTATATGAAAAGTGCGCTAAAAAGGATTATTTTACATATAACTTTTCTTTTGCTTTAAAGAAAATATTTCAAGGGGAAATAATGTTAAAATCAGTGCTGTGTGGAGCAGTGGTTTTTGCTTTTGTTTTTGTTTTCTTGACAGTTTTTTTTTTTTTTGTTATTGTTGTTTTGACACCAATGGATGGGGATGCAAGGAGATTGCAGGAGCAAGTTTCAATGAATAAGAGAAACGGGGACAGGGTAGTTGGGTCTGCCTCTGCAAGGCTCCACGTAAATAACCAGGGTGCCGAGCACAGAGTATGGAGATAGGAACCGGGTCAGGTTGTCACCCCTGCTGCCAAGGACTCAGGGACAGATGTGCCAACACCACAGGGACACAGAACCACTGAGTCCAGAGTCACCTCTCCAGCCCCATCACATACATAGGTACACACCTGGACAGACACACACACAGATATACATATAGTTTTATTTATGAGTGGTAGAATGGTATGTGTACTGGCAGCAAAGTTACACTATCCTTCCACATATTTCACAATAGGCTGTGTAGTGAATAGAGCCTGTGCTTTGGAATTGGATAGATCTGGGTTTAATTTCCAGCAGATACATTTGTTTAACCATATGATCTTGAGCAAGTTGCTCCCAACTTTGATTTTAAATAAAATAAAGTTGATTTAAATAAAATAAAAACTGTTTTGCTCTCTACTCAGTAGCTGTAAACAAAGCACAGTGTAAATCATTTTCCTGCCTTTGGCTAGTCCATGAGCTGATAAAATAGACAAACCTTTTCAAGAATCACACAGTGGGGTAGGGATAGGAGTTCAGTAATGAGTTATTTGCTCATGAATAGAATAAGCCTCGCATAAAAATGTTTTCAGAGTTATCATATACAGGATATGTAATGCAATGTTGCATTTGCCCAGCTTTGTATATTAGCACACGAGAGTGGAAATGTCATAGAGTTCTGGTTTTGTCCATAATTGTTACAAGTATGTTGCTTTTGAACCTTGTGAAATATTTCATTATGTATTTGAAGTTATAAAATATGTTATAAATAGAACATAAAAATTTATAAAATATAATTGGGTTCCTTCACATTATATTTAGAAATTATTGCTATAATTGAAATTTGCTTTTTAAATTTTTTTCTCTTTTCAGATGTTTAGTGCCAAAGAAATTGAATTACAAGTAAATGAAACAGGAAAGGAAAAGGAAGAAGCAGAGAAGAAAAAATCAAAGAAGACTGCCTAATTCTTAGGATAAACACTGGGAGCTTTTAATATGTTGATGGGCTCCTTAGAATTATTTAGTGAAATTTTAAGGAAATAAGTTAATTTGCAACATTACATTCAGTAGTTACATGTTGTTTTGAGAATGCCATATTTGTGGCTGTCTTCAGTCTATTACAGGGACAAACATACATTAGTATGAAGATTTTCTTTAAAAAGAGAGTTCAGTAATTGTTGAAAGCAGTCAAGATTTTACATAAGCCTGAGACTATACTTTATAACTTGCCTAGTATGTTACTTTTTCATACATGCAAATTTAATTAATAAAAATGTTGAATTAAAAATTAATAATTTGGTGCCATTTGAGCATAGACTGTCAGGTAAAGATAGCTATTCCAAAATAAACTGAATATACTATTGACTTGCATTTCTAGATGAATGATAAAAACATCCTTGTGTTGGTGAATTGCCAAAATTTTGTCAGAGCCTTTTTAAAAAATTTTTAAATATTTTGTTATATTTATTTTACCTTTGTTATTTTATACGTTGCAGTACAGTCATCCCTTGGTATCCAAGGGGGATTGGTTCCAGCACCCCTTGTGGATACCGAAATATGCAGATGCTCAAGTCCCTTATACAAAATGGCACAGTATTTGCATTAACCTACACACATCCTCTTGTATACTTTATTTTTTCTTCCACTTTTATTGAGATATAATTGATACAGCACTGTATAAGTTTAAGGAGTACAGCATAATGATTTGATTTAGAAACATCATGAAGTGATTATCACAATAAGTTTAGTGAACATCACCTCATATATATGCAAAATGAAATAAACAGAAAAAAATTCTTTTTCTTGTGGAGAACTCTTAGGATTTACTCTCTTAACAACTTTCATATATAACATACAGCAGCATGAATTATATTTACCATGTTGTACGTTACATCCCTAGTACTTATTTATCTTATGCCTGGAAGTTTGTGCCTTTTGACTGCCTTCATCCAATTGCCCCTTCCTCCAACCTCTGCCTCTGGGAACCACAAATCTGATTTCTTTTTTTTTTTTTTTTAAGAGGAAAGTCATCTTTTTTTTTTTTTTTTTTTAATTTTATTTATTTATTTATTTATGGCTGTGTTGGGTCTTCGTTTCTGTGCGAGGGCTTTCTCTAGTTGTGGCAAGCGGGGGCCACTCTTCATCGCGGTGCACGGGCCTGTCACTATCGTGGCCTCTCTTGTTGCAGAGCACAGGCTCCAGACGTGCAGGCTCAGTAGTTGTGGCTCACGGGCCCAGTTGCTCCGCGGCATGTGGGATCTTCCCAGACCAGAGCTCGAACCCGTGTCCCCTGCATTGGCAGGCAGATTCTCAACCACTGTGCCACCAGGGAAGCCCTGATCTCTTTTTATATGAGTGAGTTTGTTTTTCTTTCTTTTTTTTTTTAAATTTATTTATTTTATTTTTGGCTGCGTTGGGTCTTTGTTGCTGTGCACGGGCTTTCTCTAGTTGCAGCGAGTGGGGGCTACACTTCGTCGCGGTGCACGGGCTTCTCATTGCGGTGGCTTCTCTTGTTGCGGAGCATGGGCTCTAGGCGCATGGGCTCAGTAGTTGTGGCTCACGGGCTCTAGAGCGCAGGCTCAGTAGTTGTGGCACATGGGCTTAGTTGCTCCGCGGCATGTGGGATCTTCCCGGACCAGGGATCGAACCCGTGTCCCCTGCATTGGCAGGCAGATTCTCAACCACTGTGCCAGCAGGGAAGCCCCTGGAAGTTTGTACTTCTTAATCTCTCTCATCTATTTCTTTCCTCCTTGTACCCGCCCTCCCCTCTGACAATCACCTGTTTGTTCTCTGTATTTATAACTCTTTCTGTTTCCTTATTTTTTGTTCATTTGTTTTGTTTTGTAGATTACATATATAAGTAAAATGCAGTATTTGTCTCTTCTGTCTGACTTATTTCACTTAGCATAATACCCTCTATGTCCATCCATGTTGTTACAAATGGCAGGATTTAATTCTTTTTTACGGCTGAGTAATATTCCATTACACACACACACACACACACACACACACACACACACACACACACACACACACACGTGTGTGTATATATTTTCCTTATCCATTCATCTACTGATGGACACTTTGGTTGCTTCCATATCTTAGCTACTGTAAATAATGCTGAAGTGAGCACAGGGGTGCATATATCTTTTCTAATTAGCATTTTTATTTTCTTAGGATAAATACCCAGGAGTGGGGAATTCCCTGGCAGTCTAGTGGTTAGGACTTTCACTCCAGGGGGTCCAGGTTCAATCCCTGGTCAGGGAACTAAGATCCCACAGGCCGTGCAGTGTGGCCAAAAAAGAAACAAAAATACCCAGGAGTGGAATTGCTGAGTCATATGGTACTTCAATTTTTAATTTTGTTGAGGAATTTCCATACTGTTTTCCATAGTGGCTGAACCAATTTACATTCCCACCATCAGTACACAGGGTTCTCTTTTCTCCACATTCTCGCCGACACTTGTTATTTGTTGTCTTTTGGATAATAGCCATTCTAACAGGTGTGAGGCGGTATCTCATTGTGGTTTTGATTTGCATTTCCCTGGTGATTAGTGATGTTGAGCATCTTGTCACGTGCCTGTTTTCAATCTGTATGTCTTCCCTAATGTCTTTGGCCCTTGTTGAACATTATAGTGATGGAAAGGCGCCACATAATTGTTGAATATATACTGCATGCAGGGTCCCTGAAAGTGGATTCAGACCCTGGTTAAGTAAAAATGGGGGGACCTCCAGGAAGAGAGGGATGTGCTGCTATACCACACATGGCCCTGGGAAGCCTTCTCATGAAGGTGCATTCACCTGCTCCTCATCCTCGTTGAACGTTCTTTTCGTGCTAAGTACCAGAAATGAACGATATGGTCCTTGTCTTGAAGACATGTTTCCTATATGGGGGGAAATAGGGACACACCATCCAAATGATATGGTTGTAATTCCACCCCTTATTTTTATTAAACAACCACTCACATGGTGCTTACTACATGCCAGACACTGTTTTGAGTTCTTTATACACATTAACTCACTTAATTCTTACGAGACACAGTGTATAGTTTATGCCCGAAGTGCTGACGCTTATAGTGCTTTACACCACTGCTCTCCATCGAAACGGACACATTTCTCCCAAATCTTCCTCACAAGGCTGTATCATAGGAGGCAGAAGCTTTTATACCTCATTGGTTTTATTCTTCCTGTAACTGGCATGAGAATCAGATTATTTTTGACTCAATTGCTTTGTTTTACTTTGGAAATCTAAGGATTGTTTTGGTCATGTTTCGCTGATCTATACAAAGTGATTTTTTATTTAATGTGAAGTTTTAGCCAAAATATATTCAAACATTATTGCTATTTAAAATGTCAGTTTTACCTCTTTTACTGGAAAAATGCAATATGCAAGCACTTTGTGCTTTTCCTCCCTTGTATCCTCAAGGTGAGATGATCACAAACATTTGTCTTTGGGAATCAGCTAAACAATTTCTCTTTCCATCATTAGGTTATGATTTACTGTATAGTCTGAAAAAAATCTCTCACTACAGGCAAAGAAATGCTGGATAAGATCTAATAAACATAACATATGCCCTTTAAATGCATAACTGGACTCACAAGAAGTAATGGAAATCCCCAGAGGCCAAAAACAGAAAGGGGTTGAGAATCAGAGAAGGCACTTGAGCAGATGCCGGTGCTGCCCAGGAGAAAGCTGTACTGGCACGATAACCAAACTAAGAATGAGACGATAAAAAGACCAGAAACACAGCCACCCTCATGGGGATACTTGGTTATGGCAGCTAGCATTGCATATCAGTGGGTAAAGAATAAGTGCTTCAATAAATGGTGATCGGACAACTGGTTATCCATTTGGAAAGAAAGAAAATGGAACCTCTACTTCACATCATTTTTTAAAAAGTCAGTGTCAGATGAATTAAAGACCCAAACATAAAAGGTAAAACGTTTAGAAGACAATACAGGAAAATATCTTTAAGACCTTGTATCTAAACAAGCTACAAAAAGTGCTAACACTTAAGGAAGAGATTGATAATTCAACTCTGAAAATGTAAGCTTCTCTACATCAAAAGATACCATAATGAAAGTGAAAAGACAGGCCACAAATGGGAGAAGACATCTGTAACATATAACTGATAAAAGGTGCGCGTCTGGAGTTTATATAGGACTGTTGGTTCAAAGGAATAAAAAACACAATGCAACAGAAAAATGGATGGACCATTTAAACAGGCAGTTCACAGAAGAGAACACCTGAATGATTTTCTCTTTATGAGGAGCTTATTAAATAATGCTCTTCCACACTAATCCAGGAAACACACATTATAACTATGATGAGACACTACTTCACAGCCATCAAGCTGGCAAAAATTAAAAATGACTGTATAAAAATTTTTTTAGACTATATAAAATGTTGGTGAGCATTTGGTACCCAAGAAACTCCTGTCTACTGCTATTGGACTTTAGGACACCTGCTGTGGGCAACAAGGTAGAGAGGGGACTTCCCTGGTGGCGCAGTGGTTAAGAATCTGCCTGCCATTGCAAGGGACACAGGTTCAAGCCCTGGTCCGGAAAGATCCCACATGCCGCAGCGCAACTAAGCCCGTGTGTCATAACTACTGAGCCTGTGCTCTAGAGGCTGCGAGCCACAACTACTGAGCCCACATGCCACAACTACTGAAGCCCGCAAGCCCTAGAGCCCGTGTCCACAGCAAGAGAAGCCACCACAGTGAGAAGCCCGCGCACCGCAACTAGAGAGTAGCCCTCA
Source organism: Balaenoptera borealis (assembly GCF_965194805.1). Lineage (NCBI taxonomy): Eukaryota > Metazoa > Chordata > Mammalia > Artiodactyla > Balaenopteridae > Balaenoptera > Balaenoptera borealis. Next base: position 49,189,775 of record NC_138875.1, on the reverse strand, counting down.
CTTGCCGCGACTAGAGAAAGCCCGCGCATAGAAATGAAGACCCAACACAGCCAGAAATGAATAAATAAATTAATTAATTAAAAAAAAAAACAAGGTAGAGAGATCTAGAAAGTCAAAGAGGCAAGTGTCCTTCAGCCAGTAATTCCACTCTGAGGTATACAGCCTACAGAAACTCTAGTATATGTGCATAAAAACAATCACCTATAAAGGCATTGCTTGTGATAGCAAAAAAAAAAAAAAAATTAGAAGTAACCTAATATTCATCAACAGGAAAATCACTGAATAAATTGTGATTTATTCATACAGTAGCATACCATATAGCAGGGAAAAAGAAGGCACTACAGTTACATGTACACAACAGGTGTATGTCTCCAAAACATTGAGCAAAAACTAAAGCCAACTGTGACAGAGTATACACAAAGGAATGTTTATAGAAAGATTAAAGACCTAAGCTAAATATAGTGTTTAACAGATACAGTGAGGTAAAACTGAAGAAAAGCAAGGGAATAGTTGTTGCAAAAGTCAGGACAGTGAGTACTTCTGTTGGGAGCCGGGGAGAGAAATGCACAAGAAAGGTAAGGCTTTTATAAAGCTGGGTGGTGAGCATGTGCATATTCACTTCATTATTCTCTAAACTGTACATGTCAATTATCTATACTTTATTATGTATCTTACAATTATAAATCCAAAAAACATTCAATGCAGAAAAAGTTTAAGAAAGTTTAAACATGCATACCTTGCCCTCCAGAAGCACACTGCTTAAGAAAACTTAAAAGCATGCATAACTATAATATATTGTGTTGTCTATGTATGTATCCATATGTAGTAAAAATAAAAAGCAAAATCAGGATGGTTGGAAGAGAAGGGAACACACGGGGCTTCAACTGCACTTGACACATTGTATTTCTTTATTTCTTGAATAGTGGATGGTATAAGCGTGGTCATTACAATATTCCCTTGTCTAACAGAGCCAGAGACAGCTTTGCTTCATTACTAAGGTCAGCACTTAATCCTTTCTAAAAGTTTTTTTTCCCTCATTCCTGGTCATCTTGAGGATGATGACCAAGTGAGTGAAGTAATGAAAGACATGACAATCTCACCACCATCTGAAGTGAAGTCATGACTAATTCTCTTAGGAAGCAGATCAAGGAGATCTGCAGTTTGCACAGTAAGTTTTAAAAGACGCTTGGAAGCAAGTAAATTTCTACTTGATCTTTGGAAAAGGATGTGATTGAAATAAATACTCTCCAAGTTTGCAAAAAAACCCACTTAATCTCATATTTCATATTTCCTTAGGGCTCTTCATTCCAAGTATTCCCATGCTTTGTCTTGTTTAATTGAATACATATATAAATATATCTATATGTGTATATATATATTTCATACATTGACATTCCTTTAGAAAGAAATTAAGCAGTTACTTTATCATAACTCCATATAAATTTTCATTGGTTATTGAGGGGTCATAAAAATGCCTCATCTAATTAAAAATTATAAGAAGGTTTTTCACTGTATTTTTAATAGAGAGTTATAAAGGTCTACTGTGCTTTACCTATCATAGAGAAAACAGGTCACAAGAATGTTTTCTGTAAGATCTTGATTTCAAGAAGCATATATCAGAAATAAACAACAGAAGAAATGCATGTAACAGTCTCATTTAAAGGAGACTCTTATTTTTAATATCTGATACATTCACGTGGTACACAACTTTTAAAAAAGTTGTATAAATACTCCACCTCATTTTGGTCCCCCAGTAACTAAGTTTCTCTTCTTGAAGGTAACGGATGTTATTAGTATGTTTCTACTGATATTTTCAGTATACTTCTATTGATATTCCATACATATACAAACATGAATATATCTTTTAATGCAAGTGGTAGCATACTGTACACTGTTTTGTATCTTGATTTTTTCACTTAACATATCTTTGAGGATCTTCCCACAAGAGGATCATTCTTTCCAACGTACAGATGTAAGGTTAAATTCTTAACCAGTCTTCTATTGATGATCATTACTGTTCACGGTGTTGCTACTGCAAATAATGTTGCAATGAATAAACTTTTGTCTGTCATTTCCCATATTTAGAAGTATATTTACAGGATAAATCACTAGAATTAGAATTTCAGGGTGAAAAGTATGTTATACAATTATACAAATTTATGTTTCTCCTAACAGTGAGTGAGGGTCCCTCTTCTATACCTTTCCCATTGTAGTTGCATTGGCTTTGTATGACATCAACTCAGCTAACCTTGGAACTATTCCCCAGAATTTTCTTTCCTATATGGCTGCAAGTTTGAGTTGGCCACAAGAGAAATTTGTACAGTATTTGAAAGGCAGAAGAGAAGTAGCTCCATGCAGGGCACCAGCACTGTAGCAGCTCGCAAAGGATGTTGGTTTGCTGGCTCACTTTATTGGTGTGGGAAGGCATCCAGGCCCATAGCTACTCTAGTTCCTCCAGATCCTACCGGATCTCCTCCTTCATATTCTTTGCTAACAGATTCTTTGCATGCAGCTTCATGGCAAAGGACACCAGCTTTTCCTGCAGGTCACCAGCATTGCCAAGGCTGCAGATGGTGAAAGATACATGAGGGCACTGTTTGTCCTCATGGGTTACAGTTTATTCTCACCCTCCCCACTTCACATCCAACTTCCCTTCCTGACTACTAGAATGAGCTGACACCAGAGGCAACAACCTTGCACAGACTTCTCCGTCAACTCCCACAATTGTGTGAGGTCTAATTCCTAGAGGAAGAAAATTGCTTATTTGATATCACAGTGGTTCTGCTTCTCTAATTGAACTCAAACTAATACAACAGTGCTTCAAACTTTTTTGCCAATAAATAGGTGAAATCTCAATATATAATTTCATAGCTATTCACTTTGTATTTTTAAAAATTTACCCAAATAATTTTGATTTGCATTTCTCTTATGAATGATGTAGAACATCTTTATGTTTGTTTAAAAGCCTTTTGAATTTTCCTCCCATTGATTGTTCATATCCTTTGCCTAATTCTTCCAATAGGTTTTGGTTATTTCCCACATCAATTTGTAAGAGCATTTACTATATTTGGGAAATTACTTTTTGCTAACATGTTAAAACAATGCTAGCTACTATAGTGGATGAGCCCACACAGTTTGCTTCTCTTTTTAAATTAAATTAAATTAAATTAATTTATTTATTTGGCTGTGCTGGGTCTTAGTTGCAGCAAGTGGGATCTTTGTTGCCACGTGGGGGATCTTTAGTTGAGACATGTGGGATCTAGTTCCCTGACCAGGGATCAAACCCGAGCCCCCAGCATTAGAAGCGCAGAGCCTTAGCCACTGGACCACCAGGGAATTCCCCAGTTTGTTTCCCAATAACAAATCCCATTGTTGATTGCAATCCTCCAAGCGAAAATCTAGGAACTAAAAAAAAAAAAAAAACCTAGGAGCCAAGACTCCTCCCATTTTGTGGCTCTGCCATCTTCAACATGCCATTTTCAAACACTCCCAAGACTTCTGTGTCCATTTAAGCTACCAAATGGGAAAGAATCTGAAGTATCAACTGTGATTGAAAAAAAAATACTCAGTATACTAGAAACAGGAGGGAACTTCCTCAACATGATAAGAACCCAAAGCTAACATCATATTCAATGGTGAAAGACAGAAAGCTTTTTCTCTAAAATCAGGAACAAGACAAGGACACCTACTCTCATCACTTCTATTCACCAGTATATTGGACATTCTAGCCAGAACAACTGAGCAAGAAAAAGAAATAAAAGGCATCCAATTTGGAAAGGAAGAAGTAAAATCATCTTTGTTCACTGATGTTTATTAGTTCTAACATTTTTTAAATGGAATCTTTGGAGTAGAAAACAAAGTTGCAGGATAAAAAAATCAACAAACAAAAATTAGATGCATTTTATACACTAACAATGAACAATCCAAAAAGAAAATTAAGAAATTCCATTTACAACAGCATCAAAAAGAATAAAATTCTTAGGAATAAACTTAACCAAGGAGGCAAAAGACTTGTGCACTGAAAACTGCAAAACATTGCTGGAAGAAATAAAAGAAGGCATAAATAAATGGAGAGACACCCTGTTTTCATAGATTGGAAGACTTAATATTGTTAAGATGTCAATACTACCCAAAGCCGTCTACAGATGCAATGCAATCCCTATCCAAATCCCAGTGATGTTTTTTGCAGAAGTAGAAAAATCCACCCTAAACTGAAAATTAAAGAAAAAGTGCTGATTGTGGTTTCCTATGTCTTTGCTGACTAACATAAGCTAAACTAGTGTTTCTCATACTTTAATGTATATATGAATCTCTGCGGATCTTTTTAAAATGCAGGTTCTGATTCAGTCAGTCTGAGGTAGAGCCCATGAGTCTTTTCTGTCAAGCTCCCAGATGACGGATGCTTAGGATGCACTGGCATCACCTAAGTACTTGTTAGATCTCATTAGCTAAGTATTTAGGAGACATCTACGTGTAGCCCCTACTATGGTCTATGTGATCTCCCTTCCCCCACCTTCCCCATACCTCTTTGCTTCATCTCTTGCCATTCCTGCCATTTCTGTCATCCTTCATTCACCTCAAGCCACACTGGCCTCCCTGCTGTTCCTCATAAACACTAAGCAGGCTCCTGTCTCAGAGCTTTGAAACTAACTGTCCTCTGCCTGCAGCACTCTACCCATACTCTGTGTGGGCATGGCTTGCTCTTCTACTTCCTTCCATTTGCTGCACAAATGTCACCCTATCAGAGAGGTCTTCTCTGACCATCATTTATAAAATAGGACTCCCGCGCCCCAAACACCTAACACACCTGAAATATGTGTTTGTATGTGTTTACTGACTGGCCCCCCCCCCATTAGAATTGTAAGTTCCATGTCTATTTTATTCGTTGGTGTATGGCCAGTGCCTAGAACAGTCTGAGCTTATAGTAGGTAGTTCATAAATACTTACTGAATGAATATTAGAGAGCCATTCATTTATATTACAACTTAAAAATCCAAAATCAGATACCAGTTGTTTCCATGTTTCTTACTTAAAATTACTGGCTAAGATGAGATTGTTCTTTGCTTATCTTATTCTAGCATAATATCATATTTGTTGATAATAGATAAGGTAATAGGAAAGAGGTTTTGAAAAGTTCTCCAAATGATGTGTTTGGTGAATTATAATTCTGTCTTTGAAATACATATAACATGTGAGTGGATCATGTATATAAGGCTGGCCCACCTGCACTAGGAATTCAGGGACAATTCAAGGCCACCTTTTTTCAGACATGATATTTGCATTTTGCTGATTGTGTCCTGTTTTCTCTATGCCCACTTCAGTTGAGATCTTTTGGTTAAAAGAAACAAAGGTTCACTCCAGTAAGGATTCAAAGAAACAAGGGCCCTCATGGGGAATTACAAAGCTGAGAACAATAACATCATTTTGCCTCCTAGGAATGGCCGCGTTAGAAATGTCAGCATCAGGAGCTTTTGGATCTTAACTCTAATGTTGAAGCAGTAACAGGATCAGTTCCTTTCAGCACATCTGTTCTTCTCTCTTTACTGTCTGACTTTCTCAGTCTCATTTTCTTTCTTTAACTCACGGCTTATGCTAACTCATGGTTTCTTTTCCCTTATAACCTTCTAGCTCATGCATGTGCATTATGGCCTCTCTAGCCGCTCTTTCCATTACAATCATGTAGCTTCAGCTTCCACAGTTAACTTCCCTTCTCTTTCCAAGGTTCCCAACTGCAATGCTGCATGAGTAAATGTGTTTGGACCAGCTGATATTTTTGCATCAGGCCTGGGTAGGGTCATTGTGGCCAAAGGAGTGGCTGCCCTTGGGCCAGCTTCCTGTTGCTTGTCCAGTCTGTGGTGGCCAGCGGCTTGGGGTCAAGTGGTTCCACCCCATGATGCCCTTTTTGTCAGTAAAGCAGCTCTCTTGCAAGGGGCTGCGTATGTGACTGACCTGGGGAGCACACACATGCTTCCTCTCACAGAAAAGACTTTTCTCCTCCTTTTCATCGATTGAGCTGACTCTGGAAACTTCTTATGACTCACCACAGGTAGCCCTCTCCAAGAAGCCTTTCCTCGGGCTTGATCAGAGGCCCAACCTCTGTGTCTCCAAAGCTCTTTGTTGAGACCTGTCTCATACTGTCTATAATTGTTTCACACTTGTATCTCCTACTAGAATGTGGGCATCTCTGGCTGAGAAGACTTTTTTCCTCCTCCTTTTCATCGATTGAGCTGACTCTGGAAACTTCTTATGACTCACCACAGGTAGCCCTCTCCAAGAAGCCTTTCCTCGGGCTTGATTAGAGGCCCAACCTCTGTGTCTCCAAAGCTCTTTGTTGCGACCTGTCTCATACTGTCTATAATTGTTTCACACTTGTATCTCCTACTAGAATGTGGGCATCTCTGGCTGAGAAAACTATAGTTATTTTTCATTTAAAATATTTATGAAATATTATAAAATATTTATGGTATTATGTGTGCTAATTATCAATTTCTTGACTCTCAGCTACAAATCTGCCTTTCTTTGCCCTATTTTGTGATAGCAGAGTTGGACCCTGGTAACATTTCTCCTTTGCCAGCTAATGAAATGCTAAACTTCGCCAATAGAGGGCACTGAAGTCACACTGCAGAGCCACAGCAACAGGTAACTATTTGGCTTATGGATTCTGGTACTCCGCTGTTATGAAGTACAGGTAACTCCAGTTACACCCGCAGGCCATGCTTTCCCCACCTTCAGTGGCTTTATAGACCAGCAATGGCCCATTTCATCTGGCAAGTTCCTTCATCACTGCCAGGCTGTGTGCTCCATGCCCCCTTGGAGGAGGTCTGAATCTCAGCCATGGGGACTGTTCCTCTCCTAATCCCTGGTTCTTTTAATGCCCACTCTCCCTCTAGCTGGAGGGTATAGATGCTTTTTTGCATCTGCTACTCTAAGGATGCCTTAGAGTCAGTCCTCTTCTACTCCTTTCAGTATCTAACCACCTTCTAGTAGCTAACAATTTTTTATATTAAATTTTCCCTCTTCAAAAAATTGATGTGATATCTGTCCCCTGAATGGACCCTGGCTAATATAACATGTAGTGAGGCTTTTATTGGTATTTTAAAATGGGCCCATAAATAAATAATTTATACTTTTTTCAGTTTTAATTTCTAACATGGTAAATATTGATAGATACAATCCACACAGACAAAAGATTTTCAGGGTCCTCAGTAAGTTTTAATATTATTAAAGTTTCATGAGATGAAAAAGTTTGAAAACAGTTGCTTTACTGCAAGTCTTCTCAGAGTTTTGATATCAAATGCACATCGCAAATCTGAATTTAAACCCGGATCTAACGTACATAAAGCTTTAGGAGATGGTGAGGTCGACAACTTTTAAGTCCTGAAAACTTGAAACTTTTTTCTCATTCAGAAGTTTCTTAAAAAATAAAAAAAGAAAAGAATCACACCTTATCAGTTAACAATGTAATTAAAATGAAATACATTAGCTGGGATTACTTGACAGTATAGGAAAGATATAACGAAGAATTTGTTGAAACTTAGAAGACAGAGTCTGTGGGAAGAATACCTGGAAACAGAGAGGTGATGGTGGGCGAAAGGTTTTAGCTGTTTTGCCTGGGACCTTGACTTCCTTCCTTCCTACCACAAAACCTCACGATACTGTGTCAGAAACTGCAGGTTAAACAGTAAAATAACAGACCTTTCTGAAAGAAACTTAGAGTCTCAAGAGAAACAGGGAAGTAAGGAATATACTAGGAGAATCTACTAGGAGGATCAACCAAGAGGAAAACAAACATAATGGGGGGTTTTTCTGCGGAGAGGGTCAAAGAAGACTTCCTTGGGAAAGTTCTTCCCCCACCTCTTTGCCTGGCAAGAGGAGCATGGCACCACAAGAAGATGTGGGAAAAGGGAGGTGGTAGCCAGAAGTGATGCCAACCAGAGGTCACATCACGATGGGACTTCTATTCTACATTTGGGTTTTACTCCGGAGACACTGGGGGAGAGAAGGGACATATGGTGACGGGGTGGGGGGCATGGAAAGTTATTAATGATGCAAGAAACCACAAATTTTTGTTTTGGAGAGGCAAACATCAAACAATTAAACCACTTGAGGAAATATTACATCAAGAACAAGACTAGGAACTCAAGGGGAGGTGTAGCTCAGTGGTAGAACGCGTGCTTAGCATGCACAAGGCCCTGGGTTCAACTCCCAGCACCTCCATGTTTGATGGCAGCAAAAAACAAAAAAACAAAACATAGCCCTGAGCTGACGTGATGTCAAAGCCTTCATCTTGGGACTTTCCTGGCAGTCCAGTGGATAGGACTCCATGGTTCCACTGCAGGGGGCACAGGTTCGATCCCTGATTGGGAAACTAGGATCCTACAGATCTGGCATGCTGCATGGCCAAAAACAAAGAACAAGACTAGGAAGCATATCATTGTTATTATTCAACATTTTCCTGGACATTATATCTAATCAATGTGATAACACTACAGAAACACATGATCTACAAATTCATTCATTCAGTCAAAAATATTTATGAAACACCTACTATGGGCCAGGCATTGGCCCATATATATGGGTATAGCAGTGAACAACAACAAAAGATCCCTGTCTTCATCAAGCATCATTCTAGAAGAGACAAATTGAAATGTGACTCTCAGCATTTCACGTAGTTCAACACTTTTATCTTTGCTTCCTGACTTCACCTGTTTTGATTTTTTTTGCCTTGGCTTCCTGACTTCACTCTTTTTGGTTTTTCCCCCTATCTTTCCAGCCTCTCCTCCTTCTCTAGTTCCTTTTATTGGCTTCTTTTTCTATGCTACCATGAAATGCTGAGGTTTGATATGGGTTCTTCTCTCTTTACTGCACCTGCTCTCCTTCCATGATAACATTTACTCCCATTACTTCAAGTATAGTCTATACTGTCAAGAAATGCAGGTAGAAAGGTAATATAAAGCCTAGTTTTTGTTTCACTTTCAAGTTCCATTTGATCTTTCTTGAACTCTTGATCTTTTCCATCAGAGCTGCTCCATCTCCAATCTTCCCCATGACTGTGAATGCAATCACCATCCACCCAATTTCTCAAGCTAGAAATGTGAGTCATTCTTAACACCTTCTATTCCCTAAGCTACTTTACTCAATTTACCACTAACACCCACAGATTTTTACCTCCAAGATATACTTCAAATCTGTCCACTGCTACCAACTTATTTCAAGCCGCCATCATCTCTCACCTGCAAGAGCCATCCAACTAGTTTCTTTGTTGCTTCTTTTGCCTTCCCCAAGTCCATTCTCCATATAATAACTAGAATGGTCTTTTAAGAATGTACATTATGCAGAAAATGATGGGGGTACATCAAAAGGATACAGGAAACAACTTAAAAAGGAGTTCTTACTGTCCAAATCTCGGACAATTTGAGAATCAAAATAAGTCATGGCAATTACTGATCATAGCCCATTGACTAAAAAAGAATGCATGAATCCATGCTGATACATACATAAGAGAAATGGGAAAACTATTTCTTTCAGTAGAATGTCAAACAATAATGTAGAAGAAATGAGTTTTAAAAAATCACTATTTTGCGGCCATCATAGTAATAATTGATTCAGCCAAGTCATTAATGGATGCTAAAATTAATAAGGCAAAGCTTGATGAAGAACAAGATATTTATATAGTCTCAAAATATGTCCCACCACACTGCTTATTAAATACAAAGAGGAAAAATTGTTAACTCTATGGTGAGAAACTTGGCGTATACCAACATAAACAAGTGATCAAATTTAAGGTAAACAGTAATAACGCAAACTTACATAATGTATCTCTTAATGTGACACAGAGGACATAACATCACTCATGCAGTATTCCTGTCAAAATGCATAACCTGAATCTGATCATGAGGAAACAACAACCAAACCCAATTGAGGACATTCTACAAAATAAAGGGCCTGTTTTTTTTCAAAAATGGCAATATCATGAAAAAGAAAGGCAGAGAACTGTTCTACACTGAAGGAGACTGAAGAGTATAAAACTATGCAATGAATGATTCTGGATTGGATCCTGGATTAGAAAAAAATTTGCTATAAAAAACATTATTGGGACAAAATTGAAAAAGATCTGTTGATTAAAGATCTGCTGACTAAATAGTTGTATCAGTGTTAAATTTCCTACTTCTGTTAATTGTACTGTGGTTATGTAAGTTCTTGTTTTTAGGAAATATAAACTGAAGTTTGGAGGGTAATGGGGTAAGTCTGCAACTTACTTTCAAGTAGTTTAGGGGAAAAGTGTATATAGAATTGATTCTCATTATCTGTGGTGATTGTGTTCTATGAAGTCACAGAACACTGAATTAGCAAATACTAAAAAATCGTGACTAGGGGAAATACAGAGTTAGGTTCCTGTAAGCCTCTGGTCATAACATGGTTTTTTTTTCCCACCCTTCAATGTATCAACATGTCTTATGTGTTTCTGTTTAAAGATACCTTATTTAATATATATTGTTGATTCATTAACATTGAACTCACAACCAATAGCACTATAACTCATGCTGAAAGAAGCGTATCTAACACATATATTCTCTGTAAGGCATGTAACCTAGGAACACTAGACAGCACTTCAGCACTGTGCCTGAGCACCATTTTAAACAGTGACATCATCAACAAAAAGTACAAAAATATGAAAAACATGGCACTAAACAGGCTGCAAAAAGGATACTTGTTTACAGTATGAGAGCTAAAACAAGAAGGCAGAGCCTTGTTTGAGCTCACCTGGGAATGTGCACATTTGGCAACTAAAATTTTCCCTGCTCTGCAAATGTCTGCAAAAGACCTTGCAAGTACCACAGGGCAGGAGGGGAGGAACAAATAAATTTTGGCAGGTAGGGGGTTTGAATTTGAATTTGCAAATACAGAACGTGTGAGCATCGAGTGAGTATGTTTACTATATATGCATACACACACACTTACACACAAAGAGAGAGAGCAAGCGATGAACAAATCAAAATGTTAAAATTGGTGAATCTGGATGGAGAGGATATGGGAATTTTAAGTACTATTTCTTGCAGCTCTTCTCTAAATTTGAAATTATTTCCAAATAAAAAGTTTTCAAACGTAAATTAATTCATTTTTACTCCTCTGCTTAAAATATTTCAATTGCTTTCATTTGCACATCACATGGCCTTTAAGCCCTGAAGGTGGTCAAGTCCCTTTTGGCCTCTCCAAAGGTCATTTAGGCCACCCTTCCCCTAGTTGTCTCACAGGCATTCTTTTAATTCCCGGACCACTCCCCTATCTCCATAGCGAAATTAGATCCTATCCATTACCCTGTTTTGAAGCACCTTGTTCTTTTCTTTCATAACATTTATCATAATTTGTAATTATACATGCAAACAATTATGTGTTTGTATTTCATAAACGTGTAAAATGATCATTATGAAGACATTTTAGAAGTATGGAACTATGCAAGTGACTTGCTTTAAATGTTGAGGCATGGAAAATTATTTCAGCAAAGGTAAGTTCTATAAGTTATATGCAAAATCATACTTCACAAGCAAACAATGGACAAGGATTAGAAAGTAATATGCAAAAATTAGAATTCAGCCAGAATGACAGAATTACAAACGGTTAAATACAGAAATTGTTTTCTTTTTAGGTTCCTTTCATTAAGAAAGAAAAATAATCCTAAATCAAAGAATGATGATAATAACTACCATGTTAGTGCTTAAAGGAACATTTTGGAAAAAAAAAAAAAGTCTCTCTAATTGCAGACTGCAGAATAGAATGGAGGGGCAAGGCTGGAAGCATGGACACAGCACAGTTAGTATAATTTAAGCGCGCGCACTTGGGTTTGAACTAGACGAGTGATGGTGGGAATGAGAGAAGTCGATGGATTACAGAGATATTACAGATATGATGCTGGGATTGACAGGATGGATCTAAGACTGATTGAAACAGGGGTGAAAAGGAGGGAAAACTCAAGGTCAGTTCCTAATTTTACATCTTAGGCAACTGGAAAGGGGTTCATTGGTTCACTGAAATAGGTTCATCGAAGAAAAAGCAAGTTTGAAGATGATGGCAGAATAAGTTTAGTTTGAACCTGTGGGACATCCAGGTGAAGACAGTAGGCAGCTGTCTACATAAGTCTGGAAACCAGGAGAGAAACTGGGCCAAAGATAGATAGATCTGGAAGTCATAAACATATAGATAGAAATTAAGCCATGGAAGTGAATGTTATCACCCAAGGAAAGTATAGACTGAGAACAGAATGCTGAAATATTACCCTCCTATTAGACACCAGGAATACACAGACAAGACAGAATTCCTGCCCCTGGTAGCCAGTCTAGAGGTTGGGACTGGAATAGGAGTCGGAGAAGTACTCTTTGTCTCTCTACTATGTATTAGATTCTCTCTTCTGGTTCTGAGATGAACATGACACAGTCTCAGCTATCAGGAAGTTCACAATTTAGTGAGAGAGGATAGACAAGAAAAACAACTCAGATAGTACAATGTGCTATGGGAGACGAAAGAGGCACTGAATTCATCCAGTGTAGGCTGTAGCCTGTTGAAGGCCAAACAGGAATTGGCCAGGTAGAACATGTTTCAGATGGGGAAGGTCTTTGAAGGGATGTGAACCAATGTATGAAAAGGCATAAAGTTGAGAGAAAGTTTGGGGTATTTGGGAAATTCCCGTAGTTACCTATGGGCCAGTGGAAGGTTCCCAGCTTGGTGAAGTTCAGTGAAGTTTCTTGGATGCTATGTGAAGGAGACTAGGGAGTACTTAGCTGTGTTTACAGATTTCAATTGTTACTAAGAATACATATTTTAAGAAAAAGCTTGTGTTAATTTTTGACTATGTAAATACTATTCATTCATTGTTAAAAGAATTAGAAAATACACAGAATTTTTTTTAAAAAGGATCACTTAGTTAACTAATGAGAACCTACTGCATAGCACAGGGAACTCTACTCAATGCTCCATGGTGACCTAAATGGGAAGGAAATCCAAAAACGAGGGGATATATGTATACGTATAGCTGATTCAATTTGCTGTACAGCAGAAACTAACACAATATTGTAAAGCAACTATACTTCAATAAAAATTAAAAAAAAAAAAAAAAAAGGATCACTTAGAGTATCTCCAAACAGAGATGTCCTCTGTTAAGGGTTTGGTGTATCATCTAGATTTTCTTCTGAGTATATATCTAATCTGCTTATTGGTTAAAAATTTGTTTTAATTTACAAAAAAATGGAGTCATACTTTGCATACTATTTTATAACTTCCTTTTTTAAATTTAACAATATACCATGATCATTTTTCCATAAATGTACCTCTAAATGTGTAAATCTTTTTTTTTTAAATAAATTTTATTTATTTATTTATTTTTGGTTGAGCTGGATCTTTGTTGCTGCGCGCAGGCCTTCTCTACTTGTGGCGAGCGGGGGCAACGCTTCGTTGCGGTGCGTGGGCTTCTCATTGCAGGGGCCTCTCTTGTTGCAGACCACGGGCTCTAGGCATCTGTAGTTGTAGCACATGGGCTCAATAGTTGTGGCTCATGGGCTCTAGCGCGCAGGCTCAGTAGTTGTGGCACATGGGCCTAGTTGCTCTGCAGCATGTGGGATCTTCCCGGACCAGGGCTTGAACCAGTGTCCCCTGTGTTGGCAGGCGGTTTCTTAACCACTGAGCCACTAGGGAAGTCCCTAAATGTGTAAACCTTAACGCTAATTAATATTCCATAGTGTGAATGGATCTCTTATGTTAGGATCATTCAGCTGTATTCACTTTTTCTAACAGCAAGATTTCAAACACTAAAAATTTTAAAAAGTGTCTCAAACTTCACTGAATCTTTAATGAAGCCACCAAAAATGGAAATCATTCATAAAGTCAAAACTCTTTAAGAGTCTGGACCACAGGAATTCCCTGGTGGTCTAGTGGTTAGGACTCTGTGCCAGGAGCCCAGGTTCGATCCCTGACTGGGGAACTAAGATCCTGCAAGCCACATGGCGCGGCAAAAAAAAGTTTGAGTCACATTTCTTTAAGAGGAAAGGAATGACAGAGTGGTGTTCTGTTGCAGAAAGTATTTAAATGCTCTGATGCAAAACACAGATACTGGACTAGGTTCAAGGTATAGAACTTGAAGGCACACAGTTGTTCCTGGCTCGCTTTGAAGCTGAGGCCATAGCCATCTTAGTCAAACAGTTATGTTTTCTCCGGCAGATTTTTCAGCTGGTCTCATTTCACTGATAAAGAAGGCTTCCTACTTAAATTCTAGAGTAGTAAACTTTTATTCATTTTGTGAAGAGACTGTATGTACTTGGAAAATCAAATGGACAATAAGAGTAACTTACATTGTCCACTCGATAACTGTACCCTAGTTAAATTATGTTTATGTGTGTTTGTATGTAAAATAGTAAAATATTCAGAACATAAATTTTTTATTTGTTCAGTTTTGTTTTATTACCTGAGTTGATAAGCAGAATAGTTGGACAATTAATGACTTAGTCCCTCATTTAGAAGGAGCTGTAATCTGAATGTTTGTGTCTCCCCAAAATTCGTATTTTGAAATCCTAATTCCCAAAGGTGATGGTATTAGTAGGTGGGGTTTTTGGGAGGTGTTAAATCATGACAGTGGAACCCTCATGAATGGGATTAGTACTCTGGACTAAGACAGAAGGTAAATGAATAAGTATTTTTCAACATCTTTAATTTTACAAATATTTTAACAGATAAATTTAATAAAATCAAGATATAATCTTCCCCCTACATTTTTTCTTTTCTTACATAGAGACAGAACGCATTTTGCCTTCCTATGTATCCTATTTTATTATTATAAGTTTCTATAGGAAGGAAATGTAATAAACATAATTATTGCTAAACTCCAAATATCAGGACAAGTGCTGGGTAAGGAGGAGTATATTTTTTTCAACTAGAAAATTAAAGTTCCCATTAGCAAGGCAAATTATAAAGCAAACATAAGAGAAAAATGTTCAAGGTCACCTTAAAGAGAAAGTATACTTCCTCAAGTCAAGCCTCTTAGTAACTTGATAGAGGTTATTTACATACCTAAATAAAGTATGTGAGTTGGAGGTGGGGTTTAATGGAAGTTTAGAAAAGGGTAGTTCTCAGAGCAAACTTCTGAGCCTTCCTTCCTCTAGCATTCACTGAACTATACTACACGGAGAGAGAAAAACCAAGGCTCAACAATTTGCCCATCTAGTAAAGAGCAGGTCTAAGATTCAAACCCACTAGATGGTTTTGCTTCGCTGAAAATGTTGCGTGGCTCCATTTAATTCATTCACTTAGCAAATATTTATTAAATACCTTTTCTGTGCAAGGCATTTTGCCAGTGGCAATGGAGGATATAAGATGAATCAGACATTTGTGGAGTAGTAGAAAGAGATGTACTTTGGCTTCACACAGACTGGTTAGATTCCCAGCTTCATGGATAAATTACTTTTACAGTTTTTAAGTCAGTAAAATGAGGTGGTAAAGAAAGAAAGAGAGGGAGGGAGAGAAAGAAAGAGAGAGAAAGAAAGAAAGAAAGAAAAAAAAGAAAGAAAGAAAGGAAGAAGGAGAAAGAAAGGTAGCTCCTAAGACCAGCACGCAAAAGGTGCTCAATAAATTTAGTTTTCCTCTCTTCAACTTCACTTGGAGGGGTTTTCTGTCAGGTAAGTGATCAAGTAAGTCTTCATAAAATGGGGAATGTTGCGATTGATTTGGGTCATGAGATGGGTTCTTGATTTGGACTGGCTGAGATGTGGGAGATGGCAAACGCAGTGACGTGTGAGGACTGTGAGGAGATCCTGTCCGCTGGAACAGACAGGCAGGGAGAGACCTAGAAGCTGTAAACGTCACGTTGCCTGCCTACCTGCATAATCTATCTCATTCAGTATAGTGTCGGTTCCTACAAATATATAATATTAGGACAACAGCCTGAAATCAAGGCATCCTCTCTGATTAGATCTCTAAGGGGCATGTTTTCCCATATTTGACTTGTATTATTGATTCATTTGCCACACTCTTTTCACTTATTCAAAGAATATCTAGCATTGCACTTAAAATCTAAGCGCTAGAATCTGAGGATGTAGGAATCAAAAGACACTGTCCCAGTTTTCAAGCAGACAGACACGTAAACAACTTAAATAAGCTCAAAGGTGACAGAGACATCTACAGCAACGCCGAGGAAGGGAGAGATTTTCCCCTGGGGCAGCTCAACCCTAAATTAATTATTCGAAAATAGGCACATTTTACGGACTGTAAAATTATACGCCATGCTTAAACATTTAAAAGAAAGAAATGGAAGTTTTTTTTTCACAGTGTCAAATGCAATGCTCATTCTAACGACGCTATACAGCCAAGCCCGCAGAAAAACAGTGAGGAAGCGTGATTGAGTTCTTACTTTGTTACCGTTCTCTGAAATCGGTCCTCCACACTGTTTCCTTAAAAAGTAGAAGCCTGTGGAAAGTATAGTCCGGGCTCTTCAAGAAACACGCAACTGGGGATACCAAGGAGAGAGCAGAACGCGGATGCCGCAGTTTTCCAAGTACTGTCTGGCCTCCCCACGTGGTAGATTTTTGGCAACTCACCCCTCCTTCTTCAGGATTCAGAGGCGGATTCTAAGGCCCTCTGGAGCCGTCCCTACTGACGTCACGAGCGCGATTCCAGTCTGTGGCCAATCACGCGGCCGGAGTCGGGGGGAAGCCCGGTGCAGCGGCGGCGGCTGGTGCGCGTGCGCGAGGTCTCCGCGTGGCTATATAAACATGGCTGGCGTGGCCGCGCTGAGGGGCTGTGCGGAGCGCGCGTAGGGGGCTTTGGGCCGCTCTGGGTTTGTAGTTTTGAAATTTCTGGCGGGGGAATCCGCCGCGCAGAGTTTTGGTGGAAGGTGGGAGCCGAAGTGACGCCCTTCCGGGAGCCGCGCAGCCGGGCTCCGCTGTATCTGGTCCCGAGGCTGAGGGGCCGGGTTGATCCGGCGCACGTGTGAGCGCCGCTGAGGAAGCGGCGAGTGGCCGAGCAGGTGTGGCTGCCGGCGGGGCCGCGCGGACTGGAGGAAGGTCCGGGACGCCGGGGTCCCGCTGTCCAGCCGGCGCCGGTCACTGACTCGTGTGGCGGCCCCGGCGCCTCTCCCTAGCGATGCTGTGGAGCCGGAACTGCACTGGAGTCGGCTGCCGCTTGTCAAGCGTCCCCTCGCCTGTGCTCCCGGAACGGCGGCGCCTCAGCTGCCGCTGATCCACCTGGGGATGCCCGCGGGCCTCACAGAACCGGCCGGCGCCGCTCCCCCCGCCGGTGTGGGCGCCTCCGGGACCGTGACCATGGCCCCCGCCGCGGCTCTGCCCGTCCGGGTGGAGAGCACTCCGGTGGCCTTGGGCGCCGTGACTAAGGCTCCTGTCAGTGTCTGCGTGGAGTCCACGGCGTCCCAGCCGCTGCGGTCCCCCGTGGGGACCCTGGTGACAAAAGTGGCTCCTGTCAGTGCTCTTCCTAAACTCAGCAGCGGCCCTCGTCTGCCAGCTCCTCAGATTGTCGCTGTGAAAGCCCCCAACACCACAACAATCCAGTTGCCTGCTAATTTGCAGCTTCCTCCAGGTATGTCGCTCACCTTTTCCGGCTTATCTCTCGGGCCAGCCAGCGGTGACACGGGAAACGTCGCAGCCCGGGATTGCGCCTTCTCGCTGGGAGTTCTAAACAACTCAGCCAGGAGAACCTTTCATAATCTTGACTTTGCGGGGCAGTGATTTGGCGTTGCAATCAAGATAGCCTCTTTGAGTCCTTACTGCATAGTTTTTCTTTTTCTATTTAAAGAGAGCATCTTTTCCCTTAAGTGACACAGGAAAAGCTGGAGCAGCATATTCAGGAGGGCCCTTGAGGCACTGGCTCTTAGGTGCGGGAAGATAAAGAGTATCGCTAAAGTTTGTTTTCATATGGAGAAAGGATCAATTTTTATATCCACACGCTTAGATTACTATGTTAAAAAAAAAAAGTGTTTTTAAAAGCCTCTTGTGTGTTAAGACCGAAAGTGAATTTTAAATTTAAACAAGCCTAAGTAAGTTTACTGCTTAGAAATGAATAATATTGCTTCCCGCACAATTTTCAGATGTGTGATGATTGTAAGTAACTTTGAGTTAGAAGGATCCGTCTCACAGGGAGCAAATGCCGGAGTTGACAGGTCAGAGCCATGAGGTGGTTATTTGTGAAGCATTGTGTGAATGCTACCGTTAATGAGCCTGTGACTACTTTATATACTAGAGTTTACTCTGTGGGGCTGTTTTTTATGACTGAGACAAAGGTTTTGCTTTGTGATCATTTGCATATTGTAAATATGCAGAATGGTGTTTGAGTGTTCTACCTTGTTTTCTTTCCTCAAATGAAAGTCACTTGGAATTTCAGTGGGGAAAAAAAGCACATGTTATCTTCTTTGGGAAAAAACTCTATTCATAATTTGATTGTTTTCTATGTATTTTGCTGAGCAGCAATGGGAACTCTGACCCCCAAAGGTGGTAAAGAAGTGGAAGCATTTGGTTCACGTGATGTCAGTTTCCCCTAGCAAAATGAGAGCGCCTCTTTTGTAGCTAATGTTGTGTTGTAGCTGTGTTTTAGTTTTGTATGGTACAGGACGTACATACACTTAAGGCTGTGTGCACCACTGGATACATTTTATGCTGGTTCTAAATTGTCATCCTACATGCACTCTTATAAAGTAGCTATGAATGTGTTTGAATGAAATTACTCCTAATTTGTTAAAAACAAAATTCCTATCTAGTCAGTGAAGTTTGTCTAGAAACAATCAAAAAAGTATTAAGAGAGAAGAACTTTCAGGAGTGGAAACTTGCTGGTAAGTGGGAACGGATCACTTATTGAGGGTGTACTGTGCTAAGCACTTTTAAAAAAAATTGACCTACAGTTGACATACAACATTATATTGCTGGGCACTTTTTATCCATTATTATTTTTATACATTATTTATATTCTTTTGTTTGCTGGTCATAATAGATAGATAGCAAATAAGGAAAAAGGTCTCAGGGTAAAGAATTTGCCCAATGCCAGACAAGTCATAGATGTCAGAGGGAATTTGAATTCAGGTCTGTTTAACTCTACTCTTTCCGAAACACTGTGCTTACTACTTGGTGTGTGTACAATATGCCTCCTTGCGTAGCAATGTTAAAAGGCGATTTATAGAATTTTAGAGCCTGATCTTTTTATTACACAGAGAAACCAAAACTGAAACTTGCTAGAGCAAAACAGCAGCAAACCAGGACCACAGCCTAAGTATGCACTACACTAAAACTTGTTATGCTGTCGACCATGGATTAAACTCCCACAAAAGAGAGGAGATAAGTTGCCTTTAGGAGTTGTTATTTAGAGAGGAGGTGAGAAGGTACCTTGAAGAGCAGCTTTTGGAATTTCTGCTGAGGGGTGGCAGAAGAACATACTCATATTTGTGCTCTCACAGATGCACAATAAGATAACCGATACTTGAGGAATGACATAGAAACACTGATTAAAATAACGTTTTAAAAAGGTCTTGTTCTACTTTTATATACTGAGGATTAGCAGAGGATTACTCAAGGATGCTTAAATTACATAGGAGTCAGCTCTCATTTTCCCAAGGTAATGAATACTTTAAGTATTTGATTTCTCTTTACTTCAGAATTTCCTCTGTGAACAGAACTAGTTTTTAAAAAATATGCATATGCACCACAGGTTTTTCTAGGGAGCAGGAGCTGGAAACAAAAAGGGGGGCATTGTGAGGAAATGAAAGAAACTGTAGCAAAGCCCTGAAGATTATTCTGTTGAATATTTTTGGTAATCTCTTCAGTCTTCTTTTTTATGAATTTGTGGGATTTAGACCAGACTGTGGCTCTTTCCGGTTTTGGTATTCTGTGTCTCTTCTATCATGTATTTCAGAGTGATGAGTAAGGACTTGATTGCTTCTTTTATGTCATAGACTGTGCTTCATAAATTCTGCTTCTCAGTCTTACTGTACAGAAGTTTGTGAAAGTTGCTTGTGAAATGGTTCGGGTCCTTTTTCATCAACTCCTTCATGCTGAGACGTGGTATAGGTTTTGCATTTCTCAAATTCCTGAATTAGTTCCTGGATAATCTTCGTGGTTCTTGTTTCCACCCTAGCTTTATCAAAGGAATATTACATGATCATCTGCTCCACAGTTGTAACAGTGCTCCTGGACGTCATGAAATGAGAGACAGTTGTCTTCAGTGCTCACCATATGCGCCATCCACTGTTTGGATTTCAAAGGCTGTGAAGTCACTTTAACTCATATTTGAGTTAGAAAGACTCAAAGGTTGTGGACCTTAAGGCATTAATAACAACTACCACCAATAACTTTAAAATTCATAAATTTGCTCATATTGTCTCATTTGATCCCTTTAACAGTCCTGCAAAGTAAGTATAAGTCTCTCAGTCCACAAACATGGGATGTCTTTCCATTTATTTAGATGTTTAATTTCTTTCAGCAAGTTTGTAGTTTCCAGAGTATTGCTTTTGCACTTATTTTGTTAAATTTATTCCTAAAGTATATTATTTTTGATGCTATTGTAAATGGAATTTTTTTTCCTTAATTCCATTTATAGTTAGTCATTGGAAATGTATAGAAATACAGTTTTTTTTTTTAATTGATCTTGTATCCTTCTTCCTAGCTGAACTCGTTTATTAATTTTAATGGCTTTTTTTCGTGGATTTGTTTGGATTTTTATATAGAAGATCATAATATATGTGAATAGATAGTTTTACTTTCTATTCTGGATGCCTTTTATTTTATTTTCTTGCTTAATTGCCCTGGTTAGAACTCTCAGTATAATGTTAAATAAAAGTGGTAGTGATTGTAGGCATCTTTGTCTCATTCTTCATCTCAAATGTTCCTGATCTTAGGGGAAAAGCATTTAGTCTTTCACCACTAAGTATGGTGTTCGCTGTGGGTCTTAAACCAACCTTGCATACTGAGATAAATATCACTTGGTTATGGGGTATAACACTTTTTAAATGTTGCTGGATTCAGTTCGTAGTACTTTGTTGAGAATTTTTGCATTGGTATACATAAGACATTTTGGTCTCTAGTTTTCTTGTGATGTCTCTGTTTGGTTTTAATATCAGGGTAATACCGACCTTACAGAATGAATTGACACATGTTTCCTCTTCTGTTGTTTAGAAGAATCTGTGAAGGATTTATTTTTCCTTAGATGTTTGGTAGAATTCATCAGTGAAGCCATCTGGAACTGAGCTTATCTTGTGGATGCTATTTTTGATTATTAATTCAATCTGTGTTTGTTAGAGATCTATTCAGGTTGCCCATTTTCTTTTTTTTTAAATTTTTATTTATTTATTTATTTATTTTATTTATGGCTGTGTTGGGTCTTCGTTTCTGTGCGAGGGCTTTCTCTAGTTGCGGCAAGCGGGGGCCACTCTTCATCGCGGTGAGCGGGCATCTCACTATCGCGGCCTCTCTTGTTGTGGAGCACAGCCTCCAGACGCACAGGCTCAGTAGTTGTGGCTCACGGGCCCAATTGCTCCGTGGCATGTGGGATCTTCCCAGACCAGGGCTCGAACCTGTGTCCCCTGCACTGGCAGGCAGATTCTCAACCACTGCGCCACCAGGGAAGCCCCATTTCATATTATTTATCCAATTTATTTGTTTATAATAGGCCATAGTATTCTATTATAATCCTTCTTTCTGTAAGATTAGTGGTCATATCCTCTCTTTTTCATTCCTGATTTTAGCAGATTGAGCCTTCTCTCCTTTTCTCTTAGTTAATCTAGGTAAAGATTTGTCAGTTTTTTTGGTCTGTTCAGAGAACCAACTTTTGATTTTTCTCAGTTGTTCTTCTATTCTCTATTCTATTGACCTCTGCTCTAATCTTTATTAATTTTCTTTCGTCTGCTTGCTATAGTTTTTATTTTGCTTTTTTCCCCAATGTCTTAAGATAGAAGGTTAAGTTATTAATTCAAATAATCCTTCTTTTATTTATTTTTTATTTTTTTTGAAATGCAAATATAATAATGTCTCTCCTACTTGAAATCTTTCAGGGCTTCCCACATCTCCTCAGATCTTTTTTTTTTTAATATAAATTTATTTATTTATTTATTTATTTATTTATTTATTTATTTATTTATTTATTTTTGGCTGTGTTGGGTCTTCATTGCTGCGCACGGGCTTTCTCTAGTTGCGGCGAGCAGGAGCTACTCTTCGTTGTGGTGCGTGGGCTTCTCATTGTGGTGGCTTCTTTTGTTGCGGAGCGTGAGCTCTAGGCGCGTGGGCTTCTGTAGTTGTGGCTCGCAGGCTCTAGAGCGCAGGCTCAGTAGTTGTGGCGCACGGGCTTATTTGCTCCACGGCATGTGGGATCTTCCCGGACCAGGGCTTGAACCCATGTTCCCTGCATTGGCAGGCGGATTCTTAACCACTGTGCCACCAGGGAAGCCCTAATCCTACTTTTAAAATAGAGGGATTTACAACAACAGTCGACCTGTGAACAACACAGGTTTGCACTGCACAGGTCCACTTATACTCAGATTTTTTTCGATAAGTCCATATTATGGTACTACATGAGCTGCAATCAGTTGAATCTGTGGATGCGGAACTTCAGATATGGAGGGCCAACTGTAAAGATACATGCAGATTTTCAACGGAACAGGGGTGTGGGGCGTCAGTACCTCCAACCCCCACGTTGTTCAGGGTCAGCTGTATAAATTTCCCTTAGACACTACTTCAGCTGCATCACATAAATTTGGGTATGTTGTGTCTTCATTTTCATTCATCTCAAAGTGTAGTCCAGTTTCCCTTGTGATTTCTTAATTGACCAACTGGCTACTTAGGAGTAATTAATTTCTACATAGTTATGAGGTCCCCTAATTTCTTTTTGTTACAGATTTCTAATTTCATTCCATTGTAGTTGGAGACCACACATTGTATGATTTCAGTCCTTTTAAATTTATTTAAACTTGTTTTATATCCTAGCATGTAGTCTATCCTGAGACTGTTCCACGTACACTTAAGAAGAATGCTGTTGTTGGGTGGAGTATACTATTGATGTGTTTTAGGTATGGTTGGTTTATAGTGTTGTTCAAGTATTTGATTTCCTAGTTGATCTTCTACCTAGACATCTATCTTTCATTGAAAGTAGAGTGTTGAGGTCTCCCAAGTATTATTGTTGAATTCTCTATTTTGTTCCTTCATTTATGTCAACTTTTCTTCATATATTTTGGGCTTGGTTGTTTGGTGCATATATGTTTGTAATTGTTAAACCTTCCTGATCCATTGGCTGTTTTATCGATTATAAAGTACCCCTCTTTATCTCCAGTAACACATTTTGTTTTACTCTATTGTCTGATATTAGTATGGCCACTCCAGTTTTCTTATGGTTGCTGTTGGATGATATGTCTTTTCTGTCCTTTTACTTTGACCTTTTTAGTGTCTTTGAGTCTAAAGTGTGTCTTCTGTAGGCAGCATATAATTGAATCCTATTTTATAATTGGGTCTGACACTTTTTGCCTTTTGATTGGATTATTTAATCCATTCACATTTAATGTTAATGATATAGTTGGGTTTAGGCCTGCCATTTACTTTTTTTGGTTTTTTTTAGTTATTTAGTTATTTATTTTTGGCTGTGTTGGGTCTTTGTTTCTGTGCGAGGGCTTCCTCTAGTTGCGGCAAGCGGGGGCCACTCTTCATCGCGGTGCGCGGGCCTCTCACTATCGTGGCCTCTCTTGTTGCGGAGCACAGGCTCCAGATGCGCAGGCTCAGTAGTTGTGGCTCACGGGCCTAGTTGCTCCGCAGCATGTGGGATCTTCCCAGACCAGGGCTCGAACCCGTGTCCCCTGCATTAGCAGGCAGATTCTCAACCACTGCGCCACCAGGGAAGCCCCTGCCATTTACTTTTGTTTCTATGTATTTTCTCTTTTTTGTTCTTCCTCTGTTCCCTCTTTCCTTTGCATTAAGTGAATATTTTCTAGTGTAATATTTTAATTCCTTTATAATATTTTTTAAGAATATATATGTATTTTTAGTGATTGCTCTTGGGCTTACAATATACATCTTAGAATTTACTTCACATTTATATTAACTTGTTTCAGTGAGGTGTAGAAACATTTTTCCTATTTAGCTCATTTCCCTCTTTTTTATTTTTGTGCTATTATTGCTCTACATATTGCATCTAGATATGTTACAAACCCAGCAATACCTTGTTATAATTATTACCTTATGTAATTATATGTCTTTTAAAGATGCTGACAGAAGGAGCACAAGGATATATTTGTAGCATTTGTTTTATTACCTTCTTATTTACCATTCCTAGTTTTCTTCGTTTGTTCCTATAGATTCCAGTTACCATCTGAAGTCATTTCCTTAGTGCAGTACAACTTTGCTCCTGACCACTTTCTTTGTGTTATTGTTCACAAATATGTTACATTTCTAATATGTTATAGGTTCAAGAATACAATTATATATATTGTTCTATATAGTTGTTTTTTAAACCCATTAAGATAAAGCAGTAATATGCATATAAATTATATAATTAACTTTACCAATGCCCTTTTCATGTGAATTTGAGTTACTTTCTGGAGTCTCTTGTTTTCAGCCTGAAGAACTTCATTTAGTATTTCCTGTCTGGTTTGTCTGCTAGCACTCAGTCCTCTAAGGAGGATGTCTTTTTTATCTGAGGATGTCTTTTTTTTTTTTTTTTTTTTAAGTTTTTATTGGGGTATATTTGATTTACAATGTTGTGTTAGTTTCAGGTGTACAGCAAAGTGAATCTGTTTTACATATACATATATCCACTCTTTTTTTAGATTCTTTTCCCATATAGGCCATTACAGAGTATCGAGTAGAGTTCCCTGTGCTATACAGTAGGTTCTTATTAGTTATCTATTTTATATATAGTAGTGTGTATATGTCAATCCCAGTCTAGGATGTCTTTATTTTGTCTCCTTTTTTGACAGTTATTTTCAGGAAATATCTGATTGTTGGTTGATAGTTGGTTTTTTTGTTTTTTGTTTTTTCCCCAGCAAGTGGAATATGTCATACCCCTACTGTCTGGCCTCCATTGTTTCTAATGAGAAGTTAGCTGTTAATCCTATCAATGCAGTACTCTTGTACATTTTTCTCCTGGTGTTCTCAAGATTTTCTCTTTGTACATTTTTATCATGTTGTGTCTTGGTGTGGATCTCTTTGCATTTATCTTACTTAGAGTTTGTTGAGCTACTTGGATGTTTAGATTATTTTTCATCAAATTTGGGAAATTGTCAGCCATTATTTCTTTGAATATTTTTTCTGTTCCTATCTCTCTCTCTCTCTCTCTTTCTCTCCCCCTGCTCCCTCCCCACCTCCCTCCTTCCCCTCCCTCCCCCCTCTCTTTCTGGTACTCACATTATGCCTATGTTGGTGTGCCTATCATTGTCCTGCGTTTCTATGAAGCTCTGTTCATTTTTCTTCATTCTTTTTTCTCTCAGTTCTTTGGATTGCATAATCTCTATTGAACTATTTTCAAGTTCACTGACTTATCTTCTGATCATTCAAGTCTGCTGTTAAGCCTCTCTAGTGAAATTTTTATTTCAATTATTGTACTTTTTAACTACAGAATTCCTTTTTTTATGATATCTATTTCTCTAATGGTATTCTCTATTTGTTGAGATAATCATCATCATATCTTCCTTCTTTAAGCATGATTTCCTTTAGTTTCTTGACATATTTATAACAGTTACTTTGATGTCTTTGTTAAATCTAACATCTAGTCCCTCATAGGTGGTTTCTGTTGCCTGCCTTTTTCTGTGTCACACTTTTCTTTTTCTTTGTATGTCTTGTACTTTGTTAAGCAAAACTAATATATTATAGCAAGTCTAGATACTGGTCTTTACTCCCCTGAGTGGGTTCTTGTTGTTTGTTTGTTTGTTTAAATGGCTGTGTTATTTTAGTGAAGTCTGTTTTCCTCACAGGGTACAGCTTTGGGCATAAGCACAGCCACCCTGGGATGACAGTGGTTTTAGCAGGGCTCTTTTTGACTGTTTCTTTCTCTGATCTCTCTGTTAAGCTTTCTACTTCAGCTGGTGTCACGCCTAGCTGTTAGGTTCCACTCACTGCCAGCCAGTTACCCTCTTGTTTTCAACAGTGCCCTAGGGCCTAACTTCCTCCATAGTCTGATTCAATTAAATGTGGACTCCTTTACAAAGGGTAGTTTTTGAGGTCATTGCTTGAGGTTCTGACCCCAGAAGGGCCCTTCTTAGTTGTTTCTTTATCTTGTTCTCTTTGGTAAACTGGAGATATGCCTGTGACTTAGCTTGTATCTGTCATGAAGATACCAGAAACCTTTTAATTGTTCTGTTGTACTTGAGAGTGACCTTAGCCTTGACCTTTCCCGCACTCTGTTGGAAATAAAGTCAGTTTCTCTTGGGAGATGTTTGGAGCAAGTACCCAGGGCTGTGGCATGTTTCTTTCTGAGTGATATCCATGTTTTAGAAGTGGGGTACTGGGCATGGGTGGTAGCCTCTGGTCTTCTCTGCTTCTCTTCCAGTGTGGAACCTCAACCCCATGAAAGAACTGGGGTGAGGGTGATTGGGCCCCAAGTATTCTCTGAGCCATCCCTGGGGTAGAGCCTTCCCTTTCTGAGTGGGGATGGGTGAAACAAGAAGCCTGGAAACTCTTGGATGCACTTATTTCAAATTTGTTCTCTTCTGTAT
The DNA here is from genome assembly GCF_965194805.1 of Balaenoptera borealis. Lineage (NCBI taxonomy): Eukaryota > Metazoa > Chordata > Mammalia > Artiodactyla > Balaenopteridae > Balaenoptera > Balaenoptera borealis. The sequence goes on along the minus strand of NC_138875.1, from coordinate 49,163,110 downwards.
GCAAGTTGGGGTGGCAGAGATGGGAAATGCTGGTGGCCTGCTTCTCCCAGGAAGATACCATAGCCCTCAACTGGGAGTTTGGGAAAGAGGGAGGCCTTGTGTTGTCCACAATGCCTGAACTGAGAAGGGAGAGGGAGTGGGTCATGGTTCAGATGCCACAGATTCTTGCTGTTCTGAGTTTTAGTAGATTCTCTTTAATAATTGTCTAGTCATTTTCTGTATGCCTTAGGGCATTTCCAAAGACTTTAAATGGTTGTTTTTAAAAATAATTTTCACCAGTTATGCTTGTTTTGCTGGGGAGTGGCTTTATTGAGCTCTTCATGCTGCCATTCCAGACATGGAACTCCAGCTATGAATATTCTTGTTTGTACCTCCTACTTACATGGACAACTATCTCTTTACGTTAGAAATACTGGGTTAGAGGGTATGCAAATGGGAACCAGTTTGGCACAACGATGTAGAGTTGAACAAAGCAGTTGTACCAAATTACACTACCAGCCTAAAGATGTTGAGAGTTTTTGTTACTGCACATCTCTCTAACACTTAATATTGTCATTGGACTTATTAATTTTTTTCTGTCTAGGTAGATATAAAGTGATATCTCACTGTGGTCTTAATTTACCTTTCCCTGTCATTGGTATCTGTGTTTCTTTTTTGCATTTTGGATATTTGTTCTTTGAATATACGTGAACTAAAATTTTCTCCAATTTTTTTTTATTAGTTTTATTTATTTTTAAAAATTTATTTATTTTTGCCTGCATTGGGTGTTTGTTGCTGCGCAGGGGCTTTCTCTAGTCGCTGCGAGCAGGGGCTACTCTTCGTCGCGGTGCATGGGCTTCTCATTGTGGTGGCTTCTCTTGTTGCAGAGCATGGGCTCTAGGCACGTGGGCTCAGTAGTTGTGGCGCACGGGCTTAGTTGCTCCACAGCATGTGGGATCTTCCCAGACTGGGGATCGAACCTGTGTCCCCTGCCTTGGCAGGTGGATTTTTAACCACTGCGCCACCAGGGAAGTCCCCAAATTTTCTCCAATTTTGTGGTTTGTCTTTTTACCTGATGATATATTTTGCTGAGCAAAAGTTTTTAAAATATAGTTGTATGTATCAAACTTCACTTATTTAAGAAAATTTTCCCTATCCCAAGTTCAGAATGACAGTTTTCTACATTGTCTAAAAGTTTAAAAGTTTTTCCTTTTCATCATTGTATCCTTAATGCCCTTGGGTTTTTGTGTATGGTGTGAAACTTTTCATCTTTTCCATTAGTTAATTGAACAAGCCCTATTTATTGAATAGTAGCTCTTTTTCTCACTGATCTGCAGTGCTTTTAGAAAAATTTGATATGATGTATCTGCAGGCTATTTGGGGTCTATTTGGGGGTTTTCTATTCTATTCCATCGGTCAGGTTGTGTAGTCTTGTGCTGTTACCAAACCGTCTTACTGTAGCATTATAAATAGTTTGATGTCATGAGGAAAAGTGTTTTGCCTTCTTCAGGAGTATCTTGTTAATACGTTTAGACTTTTAATATTTTAAATAGCTTTGAATGACAACATTTTTTCCATATTATATATCTTAATTAGTAGACATGGAATTCAGTATGTACTAACTAATCACTTATTCAGAACATTTTACAGCACTGAAAGAAGTGGGAGAACAATATGTGATGATTATACTTCATTTATTAGCTCACATTTTGTTTTCTTTTAACTATAGGAACAGTTTTGATCAAAAGTAACAGTGGTCAGTTGATGTTGGTATCTCCTCAGCAAGCTGTAACAAGAACTGAGACCACAAGTAACATAACTTCAAGGCCAGCTGTACCAACGAATACTCAAACAGTCAAAATCTGTACAATGCAGGTAATATACATTAAAGTTTTTTTCATCCTCCTTAGTTTTCCAGCAATTATCTTCATATAAATGTGTATGTATTTGCCAGTAAAAATAGTAGAAGAGATGATTCTGCTTGACTTTTTGAATTAAGCTACTTTCTTTGAATATGTTAATTTAATCTAGGTGTTTGGTTTTGTTGTTTGGCAAAATTAATAAGTTAATCTTCGTACTCAAAGATTTTATTGTCCTCAAGGGGATGTTCAAAGGGCTATGTGCATCTCTAAACAGGAAAAAAATAGCCATTCTGCTTCAATTTTAACTTGTGGTAAAACATTAACACTACAATTTATAGTATTTTTTATCCATATCATATAGGAATTACCTTTAAAAAAATTAGAAATCTGCTGTAATATTTCATTAACTTGGCATTGTTAGAAGATGATTTATTTTACATACATGATCATCTTTCTAGGTAACTAAAGCTTATCCTGTGTGTGCCAGAGTTAAAAAAATATATTTTTATGGGCATCTTTCTTTGGTTAAACAGAAAATGTGGAATGTAGTATAGTATTTTCTTGATGAAGCAGGCTCATCCTAATAAAAAGTTTCCTTGTATTCTGTGGTAATATCATTCTTTGCCAGTTTCCCCCAACCCACTCTCTCATAATTTGATTCTAGGTTCTCAGCCAGTCATTTTCTCTATTTCAGTATCTGTCAATGATAGCTGCTCCTTCCCTTTCTTGTTTGCTATGTGTTGAGGAGATAGGTTAGCAGACTTTTGTTTAAAATCGTATATTAAATAAGAGTCTAAGGGGGAGGGTCAAGATAGAGGTAGAAGATTAAGAGATACAAACTACTATATATAAAATAAATCAGCTACAAGGATATATTGTACAACACAGGGAATATAGACAATCTTTTATAATAACTATAAATGGAGTATAACCTTTAAGAATTGTGAATTGATATGTTGTAAACCTGAAACTTACATAATACTGTACATCAACTATACTTCAATAAAGAAAAATGATAATTATGTGATATGACATAGATGTTAGCTAATGTTATGGTGGGAATCACACTGCAATATATAATTATATCAAATCACATTGTACACCTTAAATTTACGCAATGTTATATGTCAATTATATCACAAAAAATGAAGTTTAATTAAAGTTATTTTTTAAAAAAGACTAAAAGGATACCAGCAATAGAAATGACCAAAAAAAAAAAAAAGTATCTATATGTTTTCTGTGTGAGCCAAAGAGTAAAATGCAATATTTTAATGCAGAAATACTGTGATATTTATCTGTTTAATAAGTTGCCTCTTCAGGAATAAGAAATGAGTGTCAACTGGCCAATTGACCAGTTAGGTTAATAGTAGAAAATATGCATAGAATTCATGAGGTTATAAAACCAGTTATAACAAAGAAGTTTGCTGTGGTAAAGTGTTTTGATGTTTGCCATAGTACCGATTAATTTTAAATTACTAATGCTGATGACTCTGTACTATCTCCCCCTCCCCCCCAAGAATTCTAGTTCACAGTTAATCAAGAAGGTGGCAGTGGCACCTGTTAAACAACTGGCACAAATAGGAACTACTGTGGTAACCACTGTTCCGAAGCCTTCCCCAGTGCAAGTAAGTTGTGACTTGTGGCCATGTGCACACTGGTTATTTTCTCATCTTTCGTTATTATTTATTGTTAGCTATTTCCTGAAGAGAGCAATTCAGTGATATATGAGGACACTTATTAAACTGGGAACTGTTGGAAGTATGTGAAACACAAGATGAACATGGTGTATATTCTTGGAATATCAGATTTATTCGAATGTATTAAATTAAAACAAATGCATCTAACGTTCATGTGTCACGGTGTCTAGAAGCAGGTGCTGGGACAGAATTTTGGTGTATGGGATATTTATTAGGGATTGATACCTGTGGAAGGGAAGGAGAGTAAGAGTTTGAACTAGATGCAGGTCCAATAAAGCCTCAGCCAACCTGATGGAGAGCTTTGGAGCAACTGTGGCCCGTCAGAATTGTCCCACTGTGTGCCAACATGGTTGGATGAGCCATAATTTCCCCTCTGTGATCAGTCATTGGATGTGGACTCTCCAGGGAGAGTTGTGCTCATGGGCAGGTAATTCTCTGTAGCTGAAGCAGACTCTGAAGGAGCTGACAATTGTCGTCTGTCTAAATAGCATTCCCAACAGCTAGGATAGTACAAATCTCTCTTTGTGATGGTGTATCACAGTCTACTCCTTGAATTGCTGGGATCTACTTCTTCATATGTGTTGGAAACCAGCTCTCCTTGGATTTCAATAGGTTTCTTCCTTGGAGAAGCAAAGAAGAGGAGGTTAGTAGGATGAACTACAGTCCCCACTGCTGCAGCTGATACCATCATTTCCTCCTCCACCATCCATTCTAGATTCCTCCCACACTCAACTACCAACTCTTCTGGGTCTTAACTGGTAGTGTGATCAGACTTCTATGCCTGACGGATCCAAGGTCCAAATTGCCAGTCTTTTGAGGCAAGAGTTGTGTCACTTGTCCATTTATCATCACAATTGGGCAAGGAAATACCCAGAGGCACTTAAGTGGATCACCTGGATTCACTGCATAAACTCCTCTTGGCCTTCATTGTGTAAAAGCTACCCTACCTATTCCAGTTGTCAGGTTAGTTACCCCTGTCATGATAATGACTCTTCTCTATCCTGTTGGTCCCTGGACACAGGGACCCTGAAATGTCCAAGAGGCAGCCATGGTGTCTAGTTTATAGGGACTCTTGCTATGTTCTTTGGTGAAAGTGTGCCCACTGTGGGCAGGAATGGGAAGCACAGGATCCCCCAGTGGGTCTTTGGGAGTAATGATAACTGGATCCGTTCATCCTTCTACTCTTTGATTCCTTGGTTCTTCATATATTTGTCCTGTTGGGGACATAGTACCATATAGAATTTTTTGATTCAGTGAGTATGCACTAAGTCTTAGAAGATGGAGGATGGAGTTCCATCTTCATAGAGTATTGTCTCTGAGTTTGCACTTCACCTGTGTTTTCTGCACGCTGTTCTAATACTTTACTAGGCAGGCAGCTTCTGGATCATGCCATATGTGATATAATCAGTGGATCCCATAGTCATGGGACCACTGTTGTACTTCCTTTGCTGTATAGAAGATACATCTTCTTGAAGCATGTTATGTGAAATCCCATGCTGTGGATCAAACATGGTATTTGGTGTTTCAGAATTACTTAACCATATTACTTCCTCTAACAGAGATGGTGATCAGTGAACCTGATTTTAAACATAGTTTTTGTTGTTGTTGTTTTGTTTTTGTTGTTTTCTTTGCTAATAATGACTACCATTTATTGAGCACTTAATGTGTTGGACACTTTTTAAGTGCTTTACATCCCTCGTCTCATTTCATTTCATCCTGTGACTATTCTGTAAGGAAGTATTATCTCTATTTTATGTATGTGAAAATCGGTTTAGAGAAGTTAAGAAATTTGCATGACTTCTGCTAATATGTAGCAAAGGGGGCATTTGAACCAAGGTCTCTATCTGACTCTGGAAACTCTATTCTTAATGACCTCTGTGCTGATTGTCTCAAACTCTAGGTTCCACCTCCCCCCCGCCCCCCTGCCCTTAGGTTATTCTAGGGAGATCACTGGACCAAAGGGTATGAATTTAGGCCTACTGATAGCCGCTATGTGTTGTAAGAAATAATTATGTTTCTTAAAATGGGATTTTTTTTTTTTTGATCAGTCAAATGTGGACACCAAATAACACCACACGAAGGTGTATGAAAGTGAAAGAGACTTCCTATACTGACAGGTCCTAGAGGAGGTCCTGCACGACATGCAGGGGGCCATATGGGAGGCGCACCCGGGGCAGGCACAACCAAACAAGTGGGGATCTGAGAGAGAATGAGGACATGGGGGCAAGTGCCTTTGTTGAGGGTTGGTATGGAGTACACAAGCAAAAGACGTGAGGGGATTTCATTGGTGTGTTTGAATGTCATTATGTCACAGTTGGGAGAGCAGAAAGAGAACTTGTGGCAGGGACCAGCCTTATCACACTGGTGCACCTGGTCACCTGGGCAAGGCGTTCACAGCCTGTTTGTGGGGATGTTGAGGCACCAGAAAAATATGAAGTTTGAAGAATTTACAATACAGTTATTTTATGAAAGGGGTTTCAACTTCCACAGTATTTTGAGTAAATCAATTTTTTTATTGTATCTATTTATTAAAGATTTAGTACATATAGTTGTACTAAAATGGTATATATGTGTTGTTTAATTCTTTTCCTTGGGTTATTTTTCCATATATATGTCTACAATAGCTATTTCCATGCAGGGTGTGTATAACTTTTCTTAATTTAGATTGATGCATATTTTAAGCTGAGTTGCTCCTTAGTGGTAGGCTAAGGCAGTAGAAATTTATCAGTGAAGTTAGTGAATAATTTCTTTTTTTTTTTGATTAATTAATCAATTTATTTATTTTTGGCTGTGTTGGGTCTTCGTTTCTGTGCGAGGGCTTTCTCTAGTTGTGGCAAAAGTGGGGGCCACTCTTCATCGCGGTGCGCGGGCCTCTCACTATCGCGGCCTCTCTTGTTGTGGAGCACAGGCTCCAGACGCGCAGGCTCAGTAGTTGTGGCTCACGGGCCTAGTTGCTCCACGGCATGTGGGATCTTCCCAGACCAGGGCTCGAACCCGTGTCCCCTGCATTGGCAGGCAGATTCTCAACCACTGCGCCACCAGGGAAGCCCAGTGAATAATTTCTGTGTCCACTTTGAGAGGTAAAGCATCTCAGTTTTAGACATTTCTTGGAAATAAGGAGCTAGAACTTGGATGACTCTCCTTAAAAGGCAATTTAGTCTGTTAAATTTGTATACAATTAATTTCACTGACTCTTATGTATTAATATAGCTGATTTTCACAATTTACTTCACATATACCCCAGGTCTTTTCTCTCCTGTCCCCTATACATGCCTAATCAGTGCCAGTGCAGTCTTGCAAAGCATGGAAATAGCGTTGCCTGGTCTAGAATATTGAGATTTATGATTGAGTTTAAAACAGTCCATCCATTACTGCAGTGTGATTATATACATAGAGTAAGACCAGGATTGTGTATTTCTCCATGCCTCTTAAGAGTTGCAGGTATCTGGTAAGGTACAGGTAGTAGCTATATTAGAAAGTTATGAAGGACAAATTTTGTGCTGGAGACAATAAAATATTGACAAGGAAAGTAGGAGTGCCACAAATGCTGCTGCTTCTACTCACAAAAAATAGGACTTTTTTCCTGAGCTCACATTTCGTTGGGCCTTATTTTGCTTCATAAGGAAGAGGGACAGTACTCCCCTGAGGAACCCCTCCTATCAGTCCTGCGAGGTAATCATAGTCAATAGCTAAAGTTTGACATTACTTTCTTAAATTTAGTAGTACAGAGAATTAATGGTAGAGTATAAAATATACTCACTGAAAAAAGAGTATGTGTTTACTGTACATAAACCTAAAAATGTTTATTAGAAGATCTCCAAAAGGATTCAGAGGGAACTGTACAGTACTTGTCCTTGAAGAGCAGGACTAGGGATAGACTAAGAAAGAGACTTCATTTTCATTGTTGTCTTTGAGATCTGTTAATATTTAATAAAACTACTAATTTAGGTATGATTTTTAATTTTACCTTTTTTGCTTAACATTTCATAAGTTTTCATCTTCATCATTAATCAGTGTTTTAAATTTCTTTCCCATTTTTTTACCCCCAAAACATTCTTGTCTAATATATGCTTCAGTCTTTCTAAAGTGGAAATTTTTGATGTATATTTGAATTCATTTATATTGATTGTTGCAGAAAGAAATTTTCTTGAGGGTAATAGCAACCTGACCTTTTTGTGTTTTATGCCTGTAGAACACAAGTATTTAAATTAAAATGATGGTGCAGTGTTCAGTTTTCTGTGTGAATTGTAAATACTGTTCTCTCACCCACCCTCAAACTTTTCTCATGTTCTGTAACTTTTAGTGTTTGTCTTTAAAGTAAGATTGTTGCTTTATCTCAATCTGGTTGTCTAAATTATTACCCAATTTGTGATTTCTTATATTAAACTTTTTATCCTGCAGGTGGTGCTATAATCACACCTCATTTAATAGAGGCTAGAAGAAACAACCGAAATTCTTTTCAGTGTGAAAATAAGATAATCACATTTTGTAATATTTGTTATTACAAATTACAAATCTATTACTGCTTTTCTAATAGTCTACATAAAAGCAGCTTATCTGAATATGAGACGATCAGTAGATCTCTCAGATTTATACTTAAAAAAAAACAGGGGCTTCCCTGGTGGTGAAGTGGTTGAGAGTCTGCTTGCTAATGCAGGGGACACGGGTTCGAGCCCTGGTCTGGGAAGATCCTGCATGCCGCAGAGCAGTTGGGCCCTTGAGCCACAGCTGCTGAGCCTGTGCATCTGGAGCCTGTGCTCGGCAGCGAGAGGGGCCGCGATGGTGAGAGGCCCGCGCACCGCGATGAAGAGTGGCCCCTGCTTGCCGCAGCTGGAGAAAGCCCTCGCACAGAAACGAAGATCCGGCACAGCCAAAAATAAATAAATAAATAAATAAATTTAAAATTACAAAAAAATGATAATAAAAAAAATAACAGAATATTATAAAATAAGAAATTCTATATTTTCATACAAAAACTTACTATTTCAAATTTTTTTGGAGAAGTATTAATAATATTTGAGGACTACGTGCTTGGCACCGTTTTTTAAAAACAATCCCAGGATAGTAGGTACCATTGCTGTCCTTGTTTTTTACAAACAGGAATCAGAGGGTTAGCAGGATAAAGTAACTTGCCTGAGGTCAACACTTGGGTGTCAATGATAAATAGGTAGGTAGGTGAGAATGAAACCCAGAGCTGCCAGAGTCCAGAGCTGGTAAATGGTGTTACATTGCCTTAGACTAGTAGAGCATAATATAAAACCAAGGATGTCAAGATCCATTTGTAGTCTAAGTGTGAAATGAGGCACTCGCCATGATGCATATCATAGTAATACATATCTCGATATCTGCCGCTTTTACTTTCAGTCTGTGGCTGTGCCAACCAGTGTTGTCACAGTGACCCCTGCGAAGCCGTTGAATACTGTGGCTACCCTGAAGCCTTCAAGTTTGGGAGCGCCACCCACCCCCTCAAGTGAGCCCAGTCTCACAGCAGAGAACTCAGCCACTGCTCAGACTAATCTTTCTCCGGTAAAGCTCTCCCTTGTATCTTACATAAATAGAACTCTTTACAAATTTTCTTCAAGTATATTTTCTAGCTAACATTTGTGAGTGTTTGTTTATACTTCTATATTTAGACGATGCTAGAAAATGTGAAGAAATGTAAGAACTTCCTCGCAATGTTAATAAAACTAGCGTGTAGTGGATCACAGTCCCCGGAGATGGGGCAGAATGTGAAGAAGTTGGTGGAACAACTTTTGGTAAGTTGGGACTGTAAAAGCTCTGTAAGCAGCCATAGAACATGTTTTAAATGAGAAATAAATATTTTAAAATGAGGTTTATCTTAAATGCATTTTTGGATAACCTTTGCTTTTGCTTATTGAAAGCTTTGTAATGATTATAAATCTTAGACTAGTAAATCTAGTCTATACAGTCGTCCCTCAGTATCCATGGGGGTTGGTTCCAGGACCTGCCGAGGATACCAAAATCCACGGATGGTCAAGTCCCATAGTTGGCCCTCCCTATCTGTGGGTTCCACATCTGTGGATTCAACCAACTGCGAATTGTAAATATAGTACTACACCAGTCCTTAGTTGGTTGAATCTGCTCATGCAAAATGTGGGGATACGAAGGGCCGACTGTATTACTTTATGTTTGCTAGTCTTGCTTCACTTAGCCTAAAAAGCGCTTTGGAGAGAAGGTTGACTACTTGGTCAAATAAAAACTTATAAGTATTTGGAGACTATTTGGCCTCATGAAAAGAGGTGGTTGGAAAAGTATTTTAAGAGCTTTTCTCCTGATCGTTATGGATATTCTTTAGAGTCCACTGGTTTATCTTGTACCCTGAATGGATCTTTCACCCAAATGTAACAGCTCACATTCGGTCATCTGGAAAATAATTGGTTCACTGAGCTGTATAGATCTTCCAAATGTTGACAGATTTGTTATTTAAGATATCAAACAATCATACTTGTAATCTAGCAATCGCATCAGAAAATTTTTTCAGTACAGGGAAGCTATCAAGCTCAGGATTGTGGTTACAAATTTTCCAAAATTCTAATTTTGGCTTGAGAGCTCTGATTTTTATCATTAGCAACAAAAACCATCAGTTGTTTTCCTTACAGTGACAGGCTTGGTTCGTTTGTTTGTTTTTTGAGAGAGTGTCTCTCAAAATACCCCAATGTGAATAACCACAGCTGGTTTGATATTCTTTCCAGTAAATGCAAGAAAAGCAGCTAGCCCAGCTAGCAACTCAATCACAAGGTGCTTTTCCTTGAGTATCTTACTTTGGTCTACTGTATGTATGGTTCCCATTAGGTTGCACACAATATTTTAAAAAGATGTCTACTGAAGGGTTAAGATTTAGTAAAATTAAATTTTACTGTTTTGTGAAGGACATTTTAAAGTGGAACTGGCTCTGTTTTTTTTACCACACATGCATAGCAATGCAGAGTATGACGACAACTATTTAAATTTGTTATCATTGCCTTTCTTGCCAGAAGTTGCTTTCGTACCATCAGTGCAAATCTCAGCACAGTGAAAAAGGCCAAAAAACGATTAGTATTAATGTGAAAATAATTTAGACCTCATAGACCCCTGCAGTGTTTAGAGTCCAAGCTAGTATGGAAGGGTTCCTAAGTCCTTTGGAACAACAGCATATCTATTATTGTGGCCTTGTAATAAAATACAGTCTAACCTCAGTTAAAGTAATTTAAAAATTGAGAAAGGAAAACAAAAAAAATCTAAGGCCCCCACACCAAATAACTTCCAATTTCCTACCCTAAGAAGTGTAGGACTCCTGTGTCTTTACTTCTTAATTGTTCTTGACAGACTGTGGTACTATCACCTTATCCAGTCAGCCAGCTCTTCTCTCACTTTGCTTACTGGGATCTTAAAAAATAATAATAATAATCTCTTCATTGTATTCTGTATGAAAAAACATCTCTATGTTTATTCATTTTGTAGGGGATGTGAAAAAACCGCTCCCATTTAATGATAGACTTTGACTTTATCACTGTTCCAAGTTTGCTATGTCTACAATCATGAATCACAGACTTTTCCTCTTGTAAAATATTTGTAGAGCTAAAAGTGTTTTTCTTTCTTCCATTCCTCAGGATGCAAAAATTGAAGCAGAAGAATTTACTAGACAACTGTATGTTGAACTCAAGTCTTCACCTCAGCCTCACCTAGTTCCTTTCCTTAAGGTAGAGTTATGTGTTACTTTGAAGAAATAGTTTGGATTGGATTACTTTAAAGTAATTTAAAATCTGAATATTTCAATATGGCAGCAATTTAATGTGAAGATAGTAACAGTAGAAGAAATCTCTCAGGGCTGTTGTAATCTGTAAAGCACATTCATAATTCATATTCTTTGCATTGGAACACATTGAGAAAACAGAAGTAACATTCATGAACATAACTTAATGATTATATTATTTGATGCTTGTATTCTCAAAGATTCTTAACTTTAAAAAAAAATAGTGTCTCTGCTTTGTCCTGATGACTCTTATTCTCTTAGAAATAGTAAACCACATGGTACCAAATTTAGTGTGAAAGCTATTATTATTTTTTTTGGAGAGGGGAAGCTATTATTTTTAAAAACTAATTTATATTGTTAGTAGGCACACTCTTCTCTAAGATTTATTGAATTAAGTAGATTTTGATGGAGAACAATAACTTTGATAACAAGAGCTTTGTTTGGCAGGCTGAAAAAATATATTCCTTTTGGATATTTTGAAGCTGAAAAGGAATTGAATTGAAATTTATAAAGTTATTAAAGACCTGAGATTTTAGTGAACCAAACACTCATCCCATATATTTTGAAATAATGGAACGAAGAGTTGCCTTTAGAAAAATTTGGCTTAATTGTCTAGGGGAGATGAAAGAGACTTCATAGAGGAAGACTCCTTTTGATGCCTCATGAAAGAAGAGTGGGAAAGGAGATGGGGCACCACATTTTCAGAAGGCTATTAAAATAACTGGAAATTGTCCCTAGGAGGCTGACCATGTTGATTAGGAAGTTGCCAATCATGTGATATAAAATGTGGCTAAAAAACTGAGAATGTTTTAGCCAGGGAAGACTTAGTCTGGGGAAGGGAAGATTGAAGGGTCAGCGCAGAACTGAACATCAAATGACTAGAGCCCTGTTTTCAGGTGACCCTCTTGATTGAGAAGTTAGCTGCAGTTCTTCTTGGGTCCCTTTCAATGTAAAAGTTCTGTGAGCTGTAGGTGCTCTACGTGACACTGACAACTCTGTTTAGCGTATCTATGTTTCATACTCACTGGAGACACTGTGGGGGAGAAGGAGGGAAATAAGAAAGTACCTACTATGTGTTCTGTGCTTTGCTGGCTACTTCACTTATAATTTGCATTGTTTGGACTTAATTTTCATATCAGTCTTTTCACAATAGGTGGTAGATGGTATAGTATTTTCCATTTTGGAGATGAGAAAATTGTTTAAATTGACTTAACTTTTGATCAAACACACAGGTCTAGAATTTAGCCTGACTCTACTGGCTATGTAACACTCCCTTGAAGTTACTAAATATTACCATTAAGTATTTGCATTTTGTGTCAGTTTTCTAAGGACTATTATTAAGCCTTATGTTTTTTTCTTGAGAATATTTTTTTCACATCCTTGAGAGCTCTGGAGGTTGAACGTTGCATAGGGATAAGGGATTCGGCATTTGGACTTAACTCTGGCCAGGTGATCAAGAGATAATTTAACATACGTGTTTTTATTGTTGTCTCTTTAAGTCTTATTACTTTAACATTTCTTTCCAGTTGTGTTTTTCTCAGGTCTCCCCCATCTTAGATTTCTTGCTTAAATTTAATTAATCAGATCACTTCATTTGTTCATGTATTTCCAAAGCAGCTTGTTTTCTACCATTTTTAAAGTTTGGGAAAAGAGCGTGAAAGACTTTTTGTTTCTTTCCTTTGATACTATTTATAGATATATATAATTGCAAACCATCAGATTCAAATTTTCTCAGTCTTTTTAAATAAAAAAAGTAAAAGAAGTAACTAGAAGGAAAGGGAAGAGAAGCAATAGTTCTCATTTGCTTCTTAAGTAAAGGCAATCTGACTGAATTTAAGTATCAAGACAAGGAAATCTTCCAAAACAGCCCATGAATTCGCTGAAAGATAACCTACTAACCACCTCCTTTTTCATCTTTTTTTCTTACTCAAAAACAAAAGTAGATAAAAACCCCAGGGATGAAAAGGCAGAACCTTCTCCTTTTTAGGTTAAGCTATTTTTATTTTTTTAGCAAGATACAAAGGTAGACTCCAGCTTAAAATCCAGTCAGAAAATATTCTAGCTCAGTTAAGGAAATTGACCTTAATTGACCTGTTTCTATTAATTTTATTTTGATGTAAAGACTGTTTCTACTCAAAGTTTGGAAGTTATTTAACAAAAACTTTTTTTTTTAGATTCTGCTGTCCTGTAAACAAACTTGTAGATACGGAAGTTATGGGTGATCTATTATGGGGTTTAGATAAATACAAATAAGTAGGATACAGTGTTTTATTTTACCAAATTAATATTTGATACCAAATTAATACTGAGGTATATAAAATAAGTTTAATACTTAGCCATAATAATTATGAATTGAAAAATGAAGCACTTTGGGGCTTTAAATTGTATCCTGGATATTGACAGAATGTAAATGATTGATAACAGATTTCCTCAACTGAAACGTTGGTATATTTTTAATTTTATGTTGTAAAGATACGACATTCAAAGTAGTTCTATTTTACTAGAGCTCATTTATTTAGTTATCAGTGTTTTATTTGTCCTCTGTTTCTAGAAAAGTGTGATTGCCTTACGACAACTGATGCCTAACTCCCAGAGCTTTATTCAGCAGTGTGTTCAGCAGACTTCTAGCGAGTTGTTCATTGCTACCTGTACCACAGCAGTAATGCCTTCTCCTGTGGTGACAACAGCAGTTTCCTCAATCCAGCCTGAAAAGCCCATCATTGGTTCTGAAGCAGCAACATCTGGAACTGTGTCAGTGCAAACTCTGAATCCACTTGCTCCAGGGGGAGCAAAAACTGGAGTTGTGACACTTCATTCTGTGGGTCCAGCTGCTGTGCCAGGAGGAACAACAGCTGGAACTGTTGTGCTTCAGACTCCAAAACCGCTAGTGACATCTCTGCAGAACACAGTGACAGCAGTCTCACTTCAGCCTGAAAAGCCAGTTGTCTCTGGGACAGCAGTGACACTGGCCCTCCCCTCGGTAACTTTTGGAGAAACCTCAGCAGCAGCTGTATGTCTTCCGTCTGTGAAACCTGTTGTTACTTCTGCTGGGACCACATCTGACAAGCCTGTCATTGGCACTCCAGTCCAAATCAAACTTGCACAGTCGGGCCCCGTGCTTACACAACCAGCCAGCATTCCACAGGCAGTTAAAGTCAAACAACTAGTGAGTAACATTTCATTTCTTCCTCCATTTCTTCTTTTGAAAATTTCAGACATTCAGAAAACTGGCAAGACTAGTAAAATGAACCCCTGTGTACCCTTGACCAAGGTTGACCAGTTGTTAACGTTGTACCATGTTTGCTTTGTCTCTCCCCCCTCTATTCACATACACAAACACACACGTAATTTTTTCCTGAACCATTTAAGAGTTGGTTGCAGAAATTGACTTTGTGCCATTAAGTACTGTGTATCTCTTAAGGAAAAGAATTTTTTTTTAGCATAACTGCAAACGTACTTATTATCACACATGGGTAGTTAATATTGGCACAATATTTCCAGTTGTCCCAACAATGTCCTTATTAGCTAATTTTTTTTCTGATGTTGTTTCTAGTAAAGAATTGCATATTACACTTACTTGTCATTTTTTTTTTTTTCAGGCTCCGTTAATGTAGAACAGTTCTCAGCCTTTTGTAGTTGTTCATTTTGTTGTAATATTTTAAGTGCCTGGGCTAGTTGTTTTGCAGAGTGTCCTTTATTTTGTTTTGTCTAATCATTTCCTCAAGACTAGATTCAGATTAAATATTTTTGGTAAGGTTATTACATAGGTGATATTATGGTAACATTTCTTTTAAAAATGTGCTGAGGGAAGAGAGAAGTGAGGGGAGTAGAGGAGTAAGAAGTTGTGTTTCTTCCTAAACCCTATAGATTGGGAAGTTCTTGGGTGGAAGAAACCTGAAATTTTAGCTGTTTATCTGTTTGTGTTTAGATCTACTTCACTCAAGACACGTTTTATCGGAAGACTGAAAGTATTGTTAACCTGTGGAAGATAGTACATGGTGAATTAATTAAAAATCGTGTTTTTTAAGTAAAGTTCTCCCCTACCTTATACTGTAACAGAACTGTTCTTTTGATTTTTGGTGATTGCCCTTGTTCTTCTTTGAAAACCTTCATGTTAAAGGCTGTGTTTTGAATCTCTTTGTTTTAGTTTTTTCTGCTTTTTGGAACAGTAAAATCTAAGTAAACTTCCCAGCCTTGTATACATGATCAGGAGAAGACATTAGTATCTGTGAATGATTGTCTTTGAGGCAGAGGGCAAGCTTTAGGTGTAGAATGAAAGAGGAAAGATCAGTTTGGACAATAGTCAAACTCTTGGGTAGGTGGGAAGTAATAATCATTTCCTGGGCGTTGATCTTTTTTCATCCCTTCC
Source organism: Balaenoptera borealis (assembly GCF_965194805.1). Taxonomy (NCBI): domain Eukaryota; kingdom Metazoa; phylum Chordata; class Mammalia; order Artiodactyla; family Balaenopteridae; genus Balaenoptera; species Balaenoptera borealis. The sequence continues at coordinate 49,147,450 of NC_138875.1, read as the reverse complement.
TACTCTGCGTCTGATTTTATTTTATTTATGGCTGTGCTGGGTCTTTGTTTCTGTGCGAGGGCTTTCTCTAGTTGCGGCAAGCGGGGGCCACTCTTCATCGCAGTGCGCGGGCCTCTCACTATCACGGCCTCTCTTGTGGCGGAGCACAGGCTCCAGACGCGCAGGCTCAGTAATTGTGGCTCACGGGCCCAGTTGCTCTGCGGCACGTGGGATCCTCCCAGACCAGGGCTTGAACCCGTGTCCCCTGCATTGGCAGGCAGACTCTCAACCACTGCGCCACCAGGGAAGCCCAGAAGCAGTGATTCTTAAACATCGATCTGAGTAGCCAGGTTTGGGAACCATTGGAACTGTAATTGCCCTGGTGAAAGGTCTCTTTTGGTAGCACTTAAGAGTATTGAAATCCTCTTTATGGGTCATAGCTGATTCTTGAATAAATGCTAATCTTTATTGAAAATCTATAGCATATCCACCCCTAAGTGAAATAATACTTTATAGCTACATAGAGTCTTAAAACGTGTCTTGTATGCAGTATGGATTTTGAAATAATTTTGATGAAGACAAGGCAGGGAGAAAACTAAGAATCCCAGAAATTGTAAGGGACCTATCCACTGGCACTCAACAAGTAATAGATCTCAGCCTAGAACTCAGCGTCTTTCCCATTAGATTCTGGCACTTATGGCAAGAACTTCTAGGTTTCTAGAGGGTCCTGAAATGGAAAACTGTCAGGTAATAACATCTTGACAGCATTTACATTTTATAGGCTTACCTTGTTATACATTAGAAACAGTTTCAATCAAGAAAAACATGTAACAAAATCCACTGGTAAATTTTAGGGTTTAAACTTCCTGCTTTCATTCTTAAAAGAATGGGGAATATATTTTCCTTGTGAATTCTGTTTTCTTGTTTGGCCTTTGTTTCAATTTTAGTCAACAAATTTGATGTCAGTATTCATACCTTCCTGTTTAAAATGGCAGAAACAGAGCAGCTAGACACTGAAGATGCATTGTAATCTGTTTTATAACAGATTTTTACCTGGGGCACAAAACAACATAAGCTGTTCTTTGTGTATGGTAATGCCACAGAGAGGATTGAACTAGGACGTTCTTTCAAATCAGCTAATTTAGAAAATTAATGTTACTTAAGTTTGAATTAGTATTACTCAAGTAATTTAAGAATATCATCAGTGAGTTCATTATAAACCATAGTCCAGTTTAATCCTAGGTCTGAGTGAGGAGGAAAACACTCCGGGTGCTAGAAACATAAGAAAGTATTCAATGCAGCTTGTAAGAAATATGGTAAATAATTATTTAAAATACGAGAATTGACACGCTAGATCAAATCTGTGGTCCATGTAACTCAGGATGCAACCTCCAAAAGTGGTCTGAACAGTAGAAGTATGGCTGTGTTTTTCTTTCTTTCTTTCTTTTTTTTTAATAAATTTATTTATTTATTTATTTTTGGGTGTGTTGGGTCTTCATGTCTGTGCGAGGGCTTTCTCCAGTTCCGGCGAGCGGGGGCCACTCTTCATCGCAGTGCGCGGGCCTCTCACTGTCGCGGCCTCTCTTGTTGCGGAGCACAGGCTCCAGACGCGCAGGCTCAGTAGTTGTGGCTCACGGGCCTAGCCGCTCTGTGGCATGTGGGATCTTCCCAGACCAGGGCTCGAACCCGTGTCCCCTGCATTGGCAGGCAGATTCTTAACCACTGCGCCACCAGGGAAGCCCTGTGTTTTTCAACGTTAGGTATAAAATTTGTGTGATTTATTTCCTTTAATAATCATGAATTTAAAAATCCCTGTTAATACTTTATCTTTTTCTAGCTTGTACTAGTTTTCCTGAAGAGTTGTATAGGTTTCCTGCCTTCTTGATAAGATGTTTTAAATATCACACTTTCAAGGTATGAGAATCCTCTTAATCTACCATTGCAGAGTTTAGATTTTGTACAGTTATTATTTTATGAAGTATATGTTTTCATTCCAGATTAAAGAGACCCTCCTCCCAATATTTTAAAAAAAATTTAGATTTATGACCACATGTTATCTTTTCTATCTCATGGATTTTTGTATGTTGCCCTCTGGGGATCTGCTAAAGTTCTCATCAAGTAAATTAGCTAAGATTGTTCACACTTTCTTTAGGTGTAAATTTTTCATTTTGTACCAGTAGTTTAACATAGTCCTTTGTATATCTTGGTCCTCAAATGCTTGAATTGTTGAAATATGGACTACAGTAGTTCCCGGATTTCATCTAAGAATCTAATTCTTTTAAATGATTAATCTTATTGGTTGTCTACCAATTCTGGCATAGCAGCTGTTATAGGATGTTATATACTACAACTAAGCGGAGCTTGGCATTTTTACCTTTTTTAAAAAGTTAATGAAAGAGAGTGGATGAATTGGATTAGAGTCTACCAATGGTGGATAGATAATAAGTAGAAGCTTTCAGGAGTTTTGATGCTTAAAAGTTTTCCTTAGGATATTTGTGAAAAAATTATTTTACACATAATTGAGCAAAAGCTAAATTTAATTTAAATTAAACATTGCCATAGTAATTCAGTTTAAATGTAATTAGAAAAGTTAATTTAATTTAAAAGAGCTAAATTTTAATGTCTCATCATTTTTTAAATTAAATTTTGATAAATTTTAATAACTAATTTTAACACAAAAAATTAATAAGCTTCTCAAATCCGCATGTGTGAACAAAAATCATGAATGAGAAAGGAAATTCAAAATTCTGGGTTTCTGGTTTTAGAAAAAAGGTGTATAGTTTTAGAGAGTAAACTGAATACTGTTACTCTTAGTAATCATGTGCGTGTGTGTGTGTGTGTGTGTAAAAAATTTTTATTTGGAGATAGGGCAGGAAGTTGTAGTATTATCATAGATATTTTCCTTATTTCAGATATGTATTTCCCCAGGTGACTGTTACTTGCATTTCTTTCTTAACAGAATTGTAGACATTTGATAAGTCAGTGACCAAGTACGTTCAACAATCATTCTCCAACTATTACTGTTTTGCGGATATAAGAGAAAAACAACTAATTATCAGTATATTATTAATGTGGTAATTTTCAGTTTCATTGAAGTAAAACTGATCTCCTAAAATAAATTGACCCAGAATATTAGAAAAAATTGGTTGTTGTTGCATCATATTTTTGTCTCATACCTAATTATTTTGAAGTAGGGAATCATTAAAGAATTTCAAAATACACATTTTTATATGAAATGCTCTGTGAGGCTTAACTCTGCTGATTGTCTCTGACTTCACTTCTCACTGAAGAAGGAGAAATATTTTCAAGGTATAAATTTCAGTCTCTGAGTGTGCTGGTGGCCAGTAGTTTTGTTAAAGAAGTTGAAATTAAAATTGAGTAGGAAACAAAACAAAGATTATTGCTTTATTGGGTCAAGTAGTTCACTGTCAGTTTCATATTGGACTGATCTACTAAGATCCAGACTTAAGTAATCAGTTTGTCTTTTTTTTCTTTCTTCTTAGCATGCTGTTAAGAGTGACAGGAGAGGTAGAATTCAGTTGTTGATTGTCAAATAGGACTAATGAAAGATTTGGTAAAGAGGCTGAATCCAAGTAAGGCCTACTACCCTTTATTTTCCGTATATAATCAGGAGTTGCGTCAAAAAATCTTCATGGACTATAATTTAGTCAGGGTTTATATAGTATTAATATATAGGTTGATTAATGCCAGTTCATTTAAATTTAATTGAAGAATATATTTTTTTTAGGGTTTAGTTTGGTGAGGATACATTAGAATTTATGGAAAATAAACTATTTAGAGACAATATTTACAGTGTGTATGTTGTCTTATTTTTGCCTTATTCAAGAAAATGTTTTATTATGAAAATTTCCAAACATAGCAAAGTTGAAGTTTATAGTGAACACTCATATACCAACCACCTAGATTCTACTATTTACAGTTACTATACTTGATTTATCCACCCATCAATCTTAATTTTTGATACATTTCAAAAGTTTCTTCCTAAAAAATAAAACATTAATTTTAATGCATGCATATCATTAACTACCAATCAATATTTGTTTACTCTTTTCTTCTTTTTAGCTAAAATTTATATTCAGTGATGTGCACAAATTTTAAATGTAACGTTGGATAAGTTTTGACAATGCTTACCTCTGTGTAACTCAAACCCTTTCAAGATATGGAGTGTTACCATCACCTTGCAGTTCCCTTTTGTCCCTTCCCAGTCAGTCCCCACCTGTGTACCTCCAGAAGCAATGACTCCCACAGATTAGTTTTGCTTGTTGTTAAAGTTCATATAAATCATCATACAAATAAGCACATTTAAATTTTTTAACAGAAATTTATAGGTTCTCGATTTGAAGCAGCATTTACTGATTTCTGTAAAAGCTGGTAATAAAGAATTCATTTGGGCAAATTTTAAAAAGTGGTTAGAAGGCCCTTTGAAAAAACAGCATATTCTGAGGCTGCCAGGGTTGAATTTTAATCTAGATTGGGCATGGCAAATACATTTCAACTCTCATTATAGGATTTTACTGGACCTCTGTGTTAAGAAAGATTCTAAGGCTGCATGTGGGTGTATAGAAGTGGTGGTATTTAGTGGTGTATGCTTGTCCCAGAGTATGAGTAGTGGCACAAGAACCACACATTGGCTGTTCCTAAGAAATAGTGGCAACTAACATGTATTTCCTGACTTTTTTGGGGGGGGGTGGGCCATGCTGCGCAGCTTGCGAGGTCTTAGTTCCCCAACCAGGGATTGAACCCAGGCATTCGGCAGTGAAAGCACAGAGTCCTAACCACTGGACCACCAGGGATTCCCTATTTCTTGACTTTTTATACTACAGTTTTTGTTCATTTGGGGCCCTATGTTTTCTAGAACTCAACCTCAGTGAGTGTGTGCCAGTAATCACATATTGAATATTATATAAAAATTAGAGGAGGTATTACCGTTTAGTAACTTTGTGTGCATTTACTACTTGAGTTATTTAGAGCTAAGTATTTGATTGCTGTGTATTTATGAACAGAGGAGTTGGTGGGGTCGAAATATAGAGAAAGCAGAGTGTGAAGGGTGTTCTCATCTACTAGTTTAATCTGTACTTGTGTTTGTTTGCTTCCTTTCCTTATGGAATTTAAGAACAGTTCCATGTCAGATATTCCAGATCATAGTTAATGTAAAAATCATAATTAATGTAGAAAAAAAAAAGCTGTCACCTGAAGAATATTGTGTAGCTCTAGACCTGCAGTTTCTATAAACTATAGAACATTTAATTATGTTAACATCCTAGTAAAACATCAGAACTTGACTTGTCAAGAGAAAAAGCTAAGGTATGTACTATTTACTCTTCTTCTTTTCTAGTGTTGTTTTTGGAGGGAAAATAAATAAAGGACATGTTTTAAAAAATATAATAGCTCTTTGTTTTGCTTGCCAAGTAGGAGCAGATATATCATCTTTGGGCCAATTTCCATCTCTCTAATTTCAGTCTCCATAAGATGCCTAATATTGTGGTCTAAAAATGGTACTTTCTTTGAAAGAAGACTACTGAACTGTTTTATACTTTCTCACTCATGGTATTTTATTTTGTTCAGCAAGTGTGCAGGAATATACTGCACATATGATACCAAGTGTATTAGGTACACTTGGTAGCATACATCCTCACTGGTACATCCTCATTAGGATGAGGAATGATGGGTATCCAGGATTGTTAAATCAGTTGGCACATTTGCCTCCTGCTCCCTGCATGAACTTGCCCTGGAGTGGGCTGTAGGCTGAGCCACACACATCCCTGGCCTGGGAGCCCTCCTGCAGGCACCAAGGCTTGCCTTCCCCAGCTTGTTCTGTGCTGGGGCCACACGCTGATGCTGGGGTCTCTTGGCCTCCATGCCCCCACCCCTCCTCGCAGGACCCCAGGAGGCATAGAGCCTCCTTCCACCTCAGGGGCTGGTCTCTAGGCTGTTACTTTTTTAAAATATTTTTGAGTACCCATCAAAAATGGTATGAAGACTAACTCATAAACAAATTTCTAATAACATTTTATTACTATCTTTGGTAATTAAAATACTGAAAAGAATACCAAATAAAAGATATCAAGGAAGAAAATATGAACAATAGGGATGTATGCCAGAATTGTTAGGAGTGTTTCTGTTTTCTTTTGAGTTTCAATCTGAATGCATAAATGGGACTCTGAATGTGTATTACTTTGTAGAATTTAAATCTGTTTCCTAGGACTTTACAATACATAAGTATGATCTCAACTGAAATACATCAGTGTTTTCAAGAGTTGTTTATCTCTTTCAAGAGTCTCTTCTCATAGAATCATGGCAATTGAATTATTCCAACTTGTATTTTTTCTCTAGGAACATTGGTTCCTATAAGATTATTTGTTGGGACATTTTGGATTTCTTGTAAGTTACTTTTGTTTAGTAATATGCACTAGACAATTTTATTTATAAAAAATTAGAGTATAGAATAAATCATACCTCCAGAGTTCCATTTTTTTTTTTTTTTCAGAATTCCATTTTGAAGTCTACCTCCTAGATCATTTATATTAGCCATATATGAGTTTGAGGACTTATAAATAGTTCACTCTCAATAGCTGTCTCAAATACATGGTGACTGTTTTTTTTCTTTGAAGTGAAAAAATGAAACTCTGCTATTCTGTTTTTTCTTCTTTGAAGCTAAAAACAAGGCCCTGCTATTACTTTAATTTCTCTTCCTTTATCCCCAACCCTCACCCTCTGGACTTCTTGAACTGTTATCTTGGAGAATGCCTTTAGCATTGTTATCTTTCAGACACTTTTAAAAAAACAACCGATTGCAAGTCATCATCTTCTAGAGGTATATTTTGAAATATTTATGGATAAAAAGATATATCTGGGATTTGCTTTAAAATAATTGAGAGTGGGGAGAAGTGGGTAAGGATATAGATGAAATAAAATTGGTCAAGAATTAATCATTGTTGAAGCTGGGTAATAATGGTATAGGTGGTTTCATTTTATTGTTCCCTCTGCTTTTGTATGTGTTTGAAATTTTCTGTGTTAAGTTAAAAGATGAAAATAGGGTCTATTTGGAGATTTAAATTGAGCAGAATATAAATTTGAAATACACTCTGAAAATTATAGTGTGAGATAGTCATGTTTTTCACTTTTGAGTAAGATAATTTTGCTACATACAAATTTAAATTTTAAGTAGGCTTTCTTGTGATGCTACGATAAAGGTATACTTAGTTAGGTGAGCCTAATCATTTGTTCTGTTGTTACAATTGAAAGCTTCTTCTTTCCTAAAGCAGCTCTAGTTGAATGACTGTATTAATAATTCTCATTGTTTCAGGTAGTCCAGCAGCCTTCAGGAGGCCTTGCAAAACAAGTGACCACATTTTCCCATTCCTCAGCATTGACCATCCAGAAATCTGGACAGAAGAAGGTGACAGTGAGCACTGCAGTACCTACCAGTCAGTTTCCTCAAGGTAGACCCTGGCTCATCCCTACCCCATCACCTTGGGTTTGGAACATGATGGGTTTCCGTACTTTTCTTTTGCACTGTTAAGAGAAGAGAGATTTCTTTTAAGTTGAGACCTGTGAGAGAAGACTGAAAGATAACTTTATTATATTCTTCGTACATAGCCACTTTTTAAGGGTGTATGTTGTTTTAGATTAAAGAAGCACCACTCATGGTGTTTTGTAACTAGATAAAACAATCTACTAGTAAATAAAGTACTTTTTTTAACTTCTAAAATTTGCTATTGTCTTATTTCTTTTTAAAATGTGCTTCTTTCCCTACGTTTGGAAGTCAGTCTTACAAATAAAAGAGGTTTTATGTATTTTTTAAATCTACCAATATAAAGGATATATTATTAACATGTTTCTGTCACCTTTTCTGTATAATATTTTTATAATGCTGGTAATTCTCTAGCCAATTTGAGGACCATATAAAAAGAAGTGGGAGCGGTCTTAATTTTACGATTTCTTGTGCAGGGAATAAATTCATTGTCATGTTTGAATTTAAACATAGTTCTAGGGCAGCTTGAAATTTTCTTTGATTATTCTATATGCATTAAAAATGACTTGTCCTGAATTTTTCCTAATGTAGTGTGATTGCTTTTTTTAAATTTTACCTTTTCTTTCTTCTTTTGTTTTTATAGCTTCCATTCTAAAGCAAATTACCCTGCCAGGAAATAAAGTTCTGTCACTTCAATCATCTATTCAGAAAAACAAAATAAAAGAGAATGGAACAACATCCTTCAGGTAAAGAAATTAAATAGTTAAAACTTGGTCTGGTTTAAGAAATTAATATTTTTTAAACAACAGAAAAGGGATGACAGAATAATACTTATATAAAATAAATTTAATGATGCCTTTTTAAAAAGCCAACAGTACTTTATTGAGTATAATTTATAAGCAGTAAAGTACACAGATCTTAAATGTAGAGCTCAATGAATTTTGACAAACATATGCGTGTGTAATCAATTCAGACCAAGATGCTGAACATATCCATCATCTTTATGCTCCTTTCAAATCAATGACTTCCAACCCTTGCCTTTGGCAGCCACTGTTCTTATGTCCATCACCATAGATCATTTTTGTCCATTCTTGAACTTTACATAAATGGAAAATTACATTATCTACTCTTTTGCATTTGACTTTTTTCACTCAGCATTTTTTTGAGATTTATCTACATCATTTTGATTATTAGAAGATTGTTCTTTTGTACTGGTGAGCAGTATTCATTGTCTGAATGTAAATTTGTTTATCCGTTTTCCTGTTGATGGACATTGGGTTCTTCCCAGTTTTTTAATGATTCTATATAAAGTTGCTGTAAACATTTACATACAGATTTTTATGTGAACATAGGTTTCATTTCTCTGTAGTAAATACCTAAGAGTATTATTGCTGGGTCATTAGGTAAGTATGTGTTTTACTATTTAAGAAACTACCAAAGCTGTTTACCAAAGGGACTGTACCATTTTGCATTCCCACCAGCAGTGATGAGAGTTCCAGTTGCACTCCAACTCTGTCAGTACTTGTTATTGCCAATTCTTTTGATTTTTACCATTCCAGTAAGTGTATAGTGGTTGTTAATTATTGTCATTTTAATTTGCACTTTCCTAATGACTTAAGATGTTGAGCATCTGTTCTTATGCTTATTTGCTATCCTTATACTATCTTCTTTGGTGAAGTGTGTATTCAGATCTTTTGCCCATTTTTCCTTTGGGTTGTTTTTTTTCTTATGATTGAGTATTTAGAGTTCATTATATATTCAAGATCCAAGTCCTTTGTTACATAGTGATTAGGAAGTATTTTCTTTGTGGTGTGTTTTATCATTCTTTTACCAGTGTCTTTCACAGAGCAAAAGTTTTTAATTTTGCTTAAGTCTAGTTCATTAATTTTTTCTCTTCTAGGTTATGCTTTTCATGTTTTGTCTAAGAAATGTTTGTGTAACCCAAGGTTTCAAAGATTTTCTTCTATGCTTTGTTCTAGAAGTTTTACAGTCTTATGTTTGTCCTTCTTGGATTGATATTCTTTAATTTCTACCAGTTGATTACTTAAAAATCAGGGTGTGGATATCCTATTTTCTTTTTTCTCTATCTTCTCCCATTTTTAGTTGCATGATTTGTCACAATTTATAAATATTTGTACATTAGTCCTCCTTCCTCATCCCCACCTGTATTTTAGTTGTAGTTCTACTTTTATATTAAAATGCTCACCTTCAGTCTGTTCTCTGAAGTTTTCCCAGTCATCTCTTGTTTGGATGAAATTAATTGAATGTAGTCCATGCTTTGATCTACCAGGACAACCATTATTTCATCCTTGTGCCTGCCACTAGTTCTCTGGTCTCTCTTCTGCAGTTTTTATTCAGTCTCCTTTTACCGAAAGCCTTTGAGGTGGGGGTGAGTGGGTTGGGAAATTGGTCGCAATAGGACAAGAAAGTATGCACTGGGAACTGTTTTCCTTTTTCACTTATTCTTGTTTTGAAGTTTGGGTATTCTTTGTCTTCAAGTTATGCCGAGGCTGTGTTTCTTGTTGTTCTGTATTGTTTTGGGGAGTAAATGTTGGAAGATGGTGACCTAGGAAGTCATCATTGTCTTCCAGTACAGTGAGTTTTGACAAAAGGCTAAATTCATGTACCCAGTACCTCAGTCAAGATACATAGAATACTTTCAATACCTCAGAAGCCTCCTTTGTGAGACTTCCCAGCCAGTCCCCCCATTATACCTTAGGCAGCCACTGATTGTCTTCTTATCATTGTAGATTTGTCTTTCCTGGGGTTTCAAATCAATAGAATCATATAATTTGTATTCTTATGTTTGGTTTCCTTTGCTCAGCATAATGTGTTTGATATACATCCAGTGTTGTTGCATGTATTAGTAATTTGTTGCTTTTCATTGCTGAGTAGTATTCCACTGTATGGGTATACTGCATTTGTTTGTACTGAATTGTTTGTCTCTTTATCCATTGGTGGACATGTGGGTTGTTTCCAGTTTTTGGCTATTATGAATAAAGCTGCTAGGAACACCTGTTTCCAAGTCTTTGTATGGACATAAGTTTTCCCTTTACTTACATAAAGATATGAATGAAAATGCTGAATCATTTAGTAGGTATATGTTTAACTTTATAAGAAGCTGCCAAACTGTTTTCCTTTGTGGTTGTACCATTTACAGTCCTACCTGCAAAGTATGAGAATTTGTTCCATATCCTTGCTAACAATTGATAAACTGCAGTTTTTAAAGTTTTAACCATTGTAGTTGGTATATGGCTGTACCCTCATTCTTCAGTATCTGCGGTGAGATTGGTTTTAGGACCCATTGCAGATGCTCAAGTTCTATAGTCTGCCCGGCATATCTGTGGTTCTGCATCCTCGGATTCAGCCAGCTCCAGATCATCTACTACTGTATGTATTTATTGAAAAAAATCTGTGTATGAGTGGACCTGTGCAGTTCAAACCCATGTTGATCAAGATGCTGAGTGTATTTTCATGTCCTTATTGGCCATTTGTGTAGCTCCTTTTGTGAAATGTCTGTTCAAATATGTTGCCCATTTTTAAATTGAGTGATTTTTTCATGCACTTTTTCTTCATCTATTTAAGATGGTCATTCATTTTTTAAATTATACAATGTATTGTGAATTACACTGATTTTTAAAAAAATAGTTTGAATGTTAGTATTCCTGAAGTATTATTATCCTTTTTATATATTGCTGCATTTGATTTGATTAATATTTTAAGGGTTTTATATGTATGTTCATTAGGGATACTGGTGTATAGTTTTCTGTTCTTATGGTGTCTTTGCCAGATTTTAGTACTTGTTTATGCTGGTCTCAAAAATGAGTTGTACGATGTTTTTCCCTCTCCTTTATTTTAAACCTTTGAGTAGAAATTATATTATTTCTTCCTTAAATATACGAATGAATTTACCCTTGAAACTAAATAGGTCTTTTGTTTTCTTTGGGGGTAAAGTTTTGGGTTTTTTTGGTTTTTTATTATTTGTTTGCTCTGGGTCTTAGTTGCGGCAGGTGGGCTCCTTAGTTGTGGCTTGTGGGCTCCTTAGTTGTGGCATGCAAACTCTTAGTTGCGGCATGCATGTGGGATCTAGTTCCCTGACCAGGGATCGAACCCAGGCCCTGTGCATTGGGAGCACGGAGTGTTATCCACTGCACCACCAGGGAAGTCCCCTGGGGGAAGGTTTTGATAAGAAAGTCAGTTTCATCTATAAATGATTTTCTATGTCATCTTAATGTCAATTACAGAAAGTTGCATTTTTTAAGGTTTTTATACATTTCATCTTACTTTTAAATTTGTTGAAATGAAAGTGTGCTACTACTTTCTTTTCCTTTTAATATTTGTAGATTCTTTAGGGTAATGTAGTATCATGCTTTTTTTTTTTTTAAAGGATTTTGTGTATTTTATCTTAGTTGTTGACTTTTTTGGGCATATAGCTGTTCATTTTATTCCCTTATCCTTTTAATATTGTAAGATTTGTAGTGATACTCTCTTTTCATTGATATGTTTTTTTCAGTTTTGTTTAGTGTTTTTAGAGAGTTAACTTTTGATTTTACTTTTTTTTAAAATTAATTAATTAATTTATTTTTGGCTGCACTGGGTCTTTGTTGCTGCACACAGGCTTTCTCTAGTTGTGGCGCGCGGGGGCTACTCTTTGTTGGGGTGCATGGGCTTCTCATTGTGGTGGCTTCTCTTGTTGTGGAGCACGGGCTCTAGGCACATGGGCTTCAGTAGTTGTGGCACCCAGGCTCTAGAGCGCAGGCTCAGTAGTTGTGGTGCACGGGCTTAGTTGCTTCCCGGCATGTGGGATCTTCCTGGACCAGGGCTTGAACTCGTGTCCCCTGCATTGGCAGGTGGATTCTTAACCACTGTGCCACCAGGGAAGCCCAATTTTACTGTTTTTATCTGTTCATCTTTTGTCTATTTTATTGACTTATAAAAAATATTCCTTTCTTTTCCTTATGTTGGGTTTTAGTTGCTTCTCATTTAAAACTATAAACCCCCTAAGTACTGGGTTAGCATCCAGCCAGTTATAGTGTTTCATTTTCATTTTTATTCATGTCAAAATGTTTTCTCCTCTTCCTTTTATTTAATAGTACAAATATTTGGGGCTTCTCCAGAGATTTTATTCATTTTTTTTCTAATGTAATTTTGTTCTGATCAGAGAATATACACTGTAAAATATCAATCTTACTAAATTTAAGACTATTGTGGTCAAACTTGATGAATATCTCATATGCCCTTGGAAAAAATGTAATTCTCAGTTTGGGGGAGTAGTTTTTTTTAAGTGCCATTCTGGTGAAGGTAGCTAGTAGTGTTTATATCTATTTCCTGGCTTTCTTTTTTTGGACTAGTTCCATCAGTTACTGAGAGTGGGTATTAAATCTCCAGCTATGCTTATAGATTTATTTCTTCCTTTAGTTCTGCCAGTTTTTGCATTAATTATTTGAAGCTCTGCTATTAGGTATACACATATTTATAATTGTTATGTTTTTCTAATAAATTGGCCCTTTTATCATAATTACATGTCCTTCTTTTTTTATTATTATTTTTTAAAATTTTATTTATTTATTTTATTATTATTTAAAAAAAATTTTTGGCCATGCTGCATGGCATGTGGGATCTTAGCTCCTGGACCAGGGATGGAACCCGGGCCCCCTGCGGTGGAAGCACAGAGTCTTAACCACTGGACCACCAGGGAAGTCCCCACATGTCCTTCTTTATTTGAAAATATTTCTTGTATTGCTGTGTATTTTATCTGCTGAATATAAACACTTCAGCTTTGTTATTGTTTGCATAGGCTATCTTTTTCCTTCCTTTTTTTCAACCTACATGTGTCTTTGTATTTAAAGAGTGTCCTTTGTACATTGCATATAGCTAGGTTGAGCTTTTCTTATGAAATCCAACAGTTGTTTCTTTAGGTTAATATTTTGCTATTTTATTCATTTGTTTTTTGTCTTTTAGGGTAAGTGATTATTATATTTCATTATATTTCATTTTAATATATTTCATTATATTTCATTTTAATTCCTCTGTTGGCTTCTTATCTATATCTCTGCATTTTTTTGTTTGTTTGATCTACAGGGATTACAATATGCTATAACGTGTATTTTTAGTATGCACTCTATTTGGAGTTAATATAGTACTACACATAAAATATGTGAACTTTGCAACAGTATAAGTCCATTTACCTCACTCTCTTCTTCTGTGCTATATATTTTTATTTTCATATGTATTACATCAGCATACATTATAAATGTATGTATGTATCTACAGTGTTATGATTTTAGCTTTAAAGTCTTTTTTTTTCCTTAAAATATTCTTTCTTTTCTTTAAAACATTCCCAGTGCTCTTCTTTTTTTTCTGTAGAGTTCAGTTTTCAGTGGTATTTTTTCCCTTCAGCTAAAGAGCTTCCTATAGCATTTCTTGGTCTGTAATTCTGGTGACAACTTTTCTGATTTCCTTTTCTTGAGAACTATTTTTGTTTACCTTCCCTTTAGAAGGGTAGGTTTTTTTGGGTTTTTTTTTTCCAATTAGAAATTGTAGGCTGACCCAATCTTCTTTACTGTGAGGACTTAAAGATGTTATTCCATTGTTTTCTGGTCTCCATTGTTTCTGATGAAAAGTCAGTTTTCATTCATATCATTATTCCCATGTGCACACTGTTTTTTGTTTGTTTTCCTCTCACTAGTTTAAGATTTTCTCTTTGTTTAGATTTCAGCACTTTGACTTTGATTCAGTCTGACTCTAGTTATGATTTCCTTTATATTTCTTCTGCTTGGGTTTTACTGAGCTTCTTGGATCTGTAACTTTATTTTTCTTTTTTTATTTAGGTTTATTATTTTCTTATTTTATTTTGGGTTTATTTTTCTTTTTCCTAACTATGGAAAATGTTTCTTCAGATTTTTTTTCTTGGCCCCATTATCTCTCCCATCCTTTTATGAATCCAATTACATATGCATTAGACTTTGATATTTTCCTGCATATACCAAGGCTCTGTTATTTTCTTTGATCTTTATTCTCCTTTAAATCTGTCAGCATATTTGTATGCTTCCTTAAAAATCTTTGTCTGCTAATTGCAACATTTGCCTCATTTCTGCCAACTTTTTTTTTAAAACTCTAGGTCCCATTTTCCAGTTTTTCATATGTCTTATAAATTTTCATTGTGTTCAGAACATTCAGTGACTTTCTGTTTTTTCACATATCTAGTAATTATTGACTCTGGATTCAGTTATGTTCCTGGAGACTGATTTTTAGTTTAGTAGACTTTATTTTAGTTTAACTTGACTGTTCTTAAATTCCAAACTTAGTCTTTCTTAGGTTGAGTAGCAGCTGAAATATTCACTCGGTTCTTTCCCCTTCCTGTTGCTGTTTTTGTTAGACTGCCTGGAGTGTCCCCTGGGGCATATGTAGTTCTTCCATCAGTCAATGATTAGGTCAGATTTATATGCAGATTTGAGGGATTACTCCTCTGTGGAGCCTTACATTCTGATGTATTTTCCCTAATTGTCCAAGTGCTCTTTCAACACTAAAATCTGTCCTCTGACACCAAGAATACGACTGCACAGGTTGGAGAGTGCTTTCAGGCCAAAAGACATAAACTCACAAATTTTACCCATCCTTGTTACCATATTTCAAGGGTTGACTTCTCTCTAGTTTCTGGTTGCCTTTTTCCCATTTTTTAAAATGGTTACCTTTTTAAGAAGTTGTATGTTGATTTTGTAATGATTAATTAAGCTACTCTGTCATTACCAGAAACCATACCTCCATTTCTTTTTTAATAGATTTTTGTTCTCTATTGGAATTATCTTCTGCATTCTTGAACAATTAGTCATAGTTATATTAAAGTTCATACCTAATATTCCCAACGTCCAGGTTGTCTGTAAGTCTGTTTCTGTTATTTGGCTTTTAAGTCCTATTTCTTGGTATGAACTTAGTAATTTTTGAGTCAGTGTCAAATATGTGTAAAAAATAATTATAGGAGTTTTGGATTAATTACCTCCTGAAAGAGAATTTATCCAGTTTCCTGGTTGGCAGGAGAGGAGCAGATTGCCTTCATCTAGTCAGTAACTGAATTCAAATCTAGGCTGTAATCTTTCCAAGACTCCATGTCCCTTTGGTTCTCCCTGACTCCAGGATGTAGTACCTCAGGTATTTCAACTAAGGCTTAGGGTACTTTTCTTTGCTGGATTCTGAACCCTAATTTTAGGATTTTCAGAATGGTAAATGAGCATTGGCTTCAACTTAAAATCATAAGCTGCATTAATCCCTAACAAGAGAGTCAGCCTGACCTTTGAAGCTTTGAAGCCAGGGGTTGACTTCTCCTCTCTACCTATGAAAGATCCTGATGGTATCTTCTTCCAGTATAAGCTGTTTTGTCTACATTGGAAGTATGTTGTTTAGTGTAGCCACTTCTATTAATTATCTTAGGTAGATCTTCTGGATAACTTGCAATAGTTTCTACATCAGCACTTGCTGCTTCACCTTGTACTTTTATGTTACGGAGAGAGCTTTTTTCCGTAAACCTCATGAACCAACCTCTGCTAGCTTCAAACTTTTCTTCTGCAGCTTCCTCACCTCTCTTAGCTTTTGAATCAATAGAGTTAAGAAAGGTAGGACCTGACTCTGAATTGGGCTTTGGCTGAAGGAAATGTTGTGGCTGGTTTGATCTTCTGTCCAGAACCACTAAAACTTTCTTCATATCAGCAGTAAGACTGTTTCACTTTCTTATCATTTGTGTGTTCCCTGGAGTAGCACTTTTAATTTCCTTCAAGAACTTTTCCTTTGCATTCACAACTTGACTAATTGTTTGGCACAAGAGGCCTAGCTTTCGGCCTATCTTGGCTTTCTGCAGGCCTTCCTCATTAATCTTCATCGTTTCTAGCTTTTGACTTAAAGTGAGAGATGAGTAACTCTTCCTTTCACTTGAACACTTAGGAGGCATTGTAGGGTTATTACTTGGCCTAATTTCAATATTGTCATGTCTCAGGGAATAGGGAGACCTGAGGAGAGGGAGAGAGACTGGAATGGCTGGTTGGTAGAGCAGTCAGAACACACACAACATTTACCTATTAAGTCGGCAATCTTGTATGGGCATGGTTTGTGGTGACCCAAAACAATTACAATAGTGACATCAAAGATCACTGATCACAGATCACCATAACAAATAAAAAAATAATGAAAAAGTTTGAAATATTGCAGGAACTGACAAAATGTGACGAAGAGTCACGAGATGAGCAAATGCTATTGGAAAAGTGGCGCCGGTAGACTTGCTCGACCACCGGGTTGCCACAGACCTTCAATTTGTAAAAAAACACATTATCTGTGAAGCACAATAAAGTGCAGTGCAATAAAAGGAGGTGTACACTACCAAACGTAAAATAGATAGCTAGTGGGAAGCAACCACATAGCACAGGGAGATCAGCTTGGTGCTTTGTGACCACCTAGAGGGGTGGGATAGGGAGGGTGGGAGGGAGGGAGATGCAAGAGGGAAGAGATATGGGAACATATGTATATGTATAACTGATTCACTTTGTTATAAAGCAGAAACTAACACACCATTGTAAAGCAATTATACTCCAATAAAGATGTTAAAAAAAAAAAAAAGGGAGGTGTGCCTGTATAGGCATGGTCTTTTCTGGGCTTATCTATTCTGTTAATCTTTTTTTTTAATCTCTGTTTTATCTTACTGTTTAATTTATTTCCAATAGCATACTGCTATTTACTATACTTTTTACTATATTTACTATAACTTCAAAATAAATTTTACCTCTGTTAAGGCATGTCTCCTACCTATCCCTCTTTCTTTTTTTATTTCCTCTCCTTCCTCTACTTTTATACCCTCCTTCCTCCACTTTCATACCCCCTTCCCCTGCTCTTCTTGATTTTTTTCGCCATTCTTGGGGTTTTGCTGTTCATATAAATTTAAGCATCAGTTTAAATTCCACCAAAAACCTCTGCTAGAATTTGACCAACATGGCCTTGAGCCCATAGGTCCATTGTGCTTCAGCTGATTTCTTTATAATTTTGAACCTTCTATCTATGAACATGATTTATGTCTCCATTTATGCATGCTTTCTTTAACATTTTTCAGTAAAGTGATATAATTTTATCTATACAGGTTGTACACCATTTGTTTTTGTTTTTGTTTTTTTAAACAATGGTTTCATGAGCAGTGATGCGGGGCCTCTTTGTGGTTTTTTTTTTCTTCAAATTTATTTATTTTTATTTATTTATGGCTGTGTTGGGTCTTCGTTTCTGTGTGAGGGCTTTCTCTAGTTGTGGCAAGCGGGGGCTGCTCTTCATCGTGGTGCGCGGGCCTCTCACTATCGCGGCCTCTCTTGTTGCGGAACACAGGCTTCAGACGTGCAGGCTAAGCAATTGTGGCTCATGGGCCCAGTTGCTCCGCAGCATGTGGGATCTTCCCAGACCAGGGCTCGAACCCGTGTCCCCTGCATTGGCAGGCAGATTCTCAACCACTGCGCCACCAGGGAAACCCCACCATTTGTTTTGTTTATCTGTTAGGTTTATTCCTAGGCACCTTTTTGTTGCTATTATAGGTAAAATTTTGGGTAATTGCCTTTTCTGTTCCTAGTATATAGAAATGTAGGTTGCTTTTTATTTATTTATTTATTTATTTATTTATATTTATTTTTGGCCACGCCACGCAGCTTGGTGGATCTTAGTTCCCCAACCAGGGATTGAACCTGGGCCCACAGCAGTGAAAGCCCGCGTCTTAACCACTGGACCACCAGGGAATTCCCTAGGTTGCTTTTTTAAAAAAAATTATATGCCAACCTCCTTGTTAAGTTCTTATTTCTGATAATTTTTAAATTAGGTTATTTATGTAGACAGTGATGTCAGGAGTGAGATTAGAATTATAGTTTGGCTTTTCTTTTTTTGCTTCCAGCACTTTAATAATGTCATTTCATTCTTTTCTGGTATGTATGCATGTGTTCACTTTCAAAGATAAAGCCTACAAGGAAAGGTCACCCCAAGCAAAGGAAACAGCAACACAATTGGAATGCCATTGACTTCAAACATTGGGTGATCAAATATTCAATATTAAAAACTCATAAAATGGTTAAAGATAAAATGTGGAATCACAAAAAATTAGCAAGTAACAATTATCTATTAAAAAATGAATACAAAGATTTGATAAAGAACCAAATAGGACATATAGAAGTGAAAAATATAATTGTTGAATTTAAAACCTCAGTGGATGGGTAAATCAGATTAAACCTGGCGACCCAAATGGAGTTTGCTTTACTCCAAAGAAGATTTGTGACTGTGTCTCATAGGAACCAGGGATGACTGTTGACTTGGGACCACATTAGTACCTGTTCTAGAGAACCTGACTTAAGAGTTTCTCCACTTTAACAGAGGCCCGAAAACTAGTGCTAGCCACAGGCATTTGCCCCTGAGGCAGTTCTACTTTTAGAGTGTGCTCAGTGCTTATTTTTACTGACACCTTTTTGACAACTTCTGTGCATCCAACACTGGAATGAAAATAAGCTGGTCTAAATTAGAAGAATGTCATGTAATTTCTCATGGGTAAATTTAGTCCAGTTAATGCCTGAAGCATAAGTGTCACCATTAGTATTTTCTTTAGGTAGTTTCTAGCTTATTACTTTTGCTCATTTAGCTATTGAGTGCTTATTGCTTTCTAGACTTATATATTGGAAAATAGTTTCTTTTTTTTTTTTTTCCTGGCTGCGCTGTGTGGCTTGTGGGATCTTATTTCCCCAACCAGGGGTTGAACCCGGGCCCTCAGAAGTAAAAACACGAAGTCCTAACCACTGGACCGCCAGGGAATTCCTGAGAGTAGATCTTTGTTGTGTATGTTATAAATATGTATATGTTATAAATATTTTTCTCCCAATCTTTTGTTTAACTTGTAATTTTGTTTTTAGTGTCTTTTGTTATTTGAAGATTTTAAATCACAGTATTAATTAGTCTCTTCCTTTATAGCTTTTGATTTTTGCATTATTTTAAAAAATCTTTCCCTATCCTTAGCTCATAATGATGTGCTCCTATATTTTCTTCCAAGATATCTATCTATACACACCTCATATATGCAATAGACCTTTACAAAATCTTCAGAATTCTTGATTCTATCTTTGTAAATAGCTGAAACAGAAATTACCTTTTCCCCGTTGGGTTGCTCATCTCAACAACAGTTACTGAAGATTTCATCATCCTTACTTTTCTGATTTGAAATGCTGCTTTACCTTTTAGTAAATTCTCAGTTATACAAGGGTACATTTCAAGATTTTCATTTTAGTGCTGTTTTTGTTTTATTTCTGTGTTAATATTTTTGCATTTTCAATTATCTTTCATTATTTGTTTTTATATCTGTTTAGATAAATCCTCTCTCTTTATTCCTTTTTCAGTCACATCTGCTGTCTTGAGGCACTATCTAAAGTTACCCTATTCATTTATTTACCCTTCTTTATGCGCCCCACTCCTTTTTAAATCTCTGAGAGTTTACAATAACTTTACCATTGTATATCTAACATTTAGAACAATGCCTTGTTCATAATAAGCATTCAGAAATTTGTTGAAATAATGAATTTTGAAAAAGAGAACAGGAGTATCTATAATCTTAGATATAATCTATTTTTAAGATATATTTGATTTTTGCACAAAGATACACTTTTCATTTTTGTATAATATGTTCTAGTTATTTGGGTTATATGTGGTTTTATGCATATCTTTTTATAGTAATGTCTTTTCTTTCAGTTTGCTTTCTTGGATACTTAATATCACTTCAATTATTGTTAAAATGAAGCTTAAAATAGACCCTTCATATTGACTCTTTTGTTAAATAAGAGGAGGTAATAGTGTATGGCATTAGATCCTGTCTTAACTGGATGAGGTTTAATAACAGGGTGATATCTGCCTGTATTTTCAAAACTACCTGTTTAACTGAAAAGAACATTTTTGTGACTTTTTCCCAGTGTAAGTCATATTTTCTGTTGTGCTTGTCAGTACATCTGGGACGAATAAGGGAAGCTATATAGTGTTTAAACACCAGAGGGTGCCAGACATTTGTGTTTTATTCTTTGTACTTCAGAATCAGAAGTGATAAATATTACAGTACCTGTGCATGTTTGTATAGTTAACTCTATTTAAACAGACTGACTATTTGATAATAATAAGGAATTATTGTTGATTTTTTGAAGAGGTGATAATGCCTTATGGTTAAGGTCTTCGTTTAGAGTCCTTATATTTTAGAGAGAAATAATAAAATATTTATGGATAAATAATACATATATGTGTATATTAATATATACTTATATAACTTAGAAGGTATTTTAACAGCTAGGAATTAAGAGGTTTTTTAAAAAATTTGCTTTAAAAGGCACTTAGAAAATAATATAGGACAAGGTTACATGCTGTTTGCACAGATAATATTATTCCACCAACTTTAATGTCCCATTTTTTCCTATTGCAAGAATCAGATTCTCTAGTGTAGATTAAGCTTGTTCTCTACCTTGCTTCATATGTAATTAATTGTTTCATTATGTATTTATTAAGAGTCTGTCCTTAAATATACAAGTGTATCAATGATATACACTTGTTATATAGAGTATGACATAATATAGATGATTAATCATTCAAGCAAGGACTTAAAGAGAGAGAAAACAGTCTCTGGTGACAAAATCTTGGAAAGTCAGGAGACAGGGAGGAAACATCCTTCTGAGCTGTGCCCAGAAAAACTCTAAATCTAGGGTTAAAATTCAACAACAAAAAAATCTTCTTGAAGGAGTTGCCTTATGCTAAATCTTGTTAGAAATTAGGTTCTTAAACATTCCTCACAGGGAAATTACATGAATGAAGACTTAGAGATGAGATTGTGAAGTCTTTCATAGTTTTTGGCCAGATTTTTTCATAGTAAAATGTGATTTAAGATAAATTATCTCTGTGCTTACATGCTGAATAAACTGCGAAGGAATATACTCGTAAGTAGTTCCTAAAATCACTGAAGTTTGAGAAATACTGCAATATCTTATGCTGTGTTTGAGTTAAAAAGAGGAAAGGGAATTTCCCATGAGGAAAGATACCTTTAAAAAAGTCATAGAAGGAAGAAAGCAGGGTTTGTAAGCTGGCTGTGGTAATGTAGCGAGGTTATGCCCAAGGATGGTGAAAAAAGAATATTGAAGGTAACCTTATTTTACCAGGGATTAGTAACCTAAAGGAAGAACTTGATCTTCTTAAAATAAAAATTTTTTGTTTATACCTTTTAAGCAAATTATATATTTATTTGACTAGGTAATACATACATTTTGTATAGCATTCGAAAGGAACAAAAGGATATACGGTGGGAAAAAAATAAGGTTCTCTCTTGCATCATTTTCCCTCTGCTACCCAGGTTCTCAGCCCAGAGCCAACCACTGTTAGCAATTTCTTGCATATCTCTCTAGATAGACTCTTTTCAACATAGATGGCAGTATACAATACATGATGTTTTATTGGGTTGGCCAGAAAGTTCGTTCGGGTTTTTCCATAAGATGTAATGGAAAAACCCAAATGAACTTTTTGGCCAACCCATTTTGATATTTACAACTTAGTAGTAATAAATCTTGCAGATTATTCAATATCAGCATATAATCATTGTGATTTGATGTTTTTAACAAAGTTACATAATGATAGATATTTAGGTTGTTTCCAGTGTTTTGTACTCAGAAAACAGAGTTGCAATGACTATCGTTTCACATAATTTCTAGAAAGAGCAGTTTATTCACTTTAAATTAGGTAATGTCAAATAACTCTCAGTGGAGTTGGATTAACAAATTATACTCTGAGCAACAAAGCTTAAGGTATCATATTTCCACATGTTCTCGTGAACTTTACCAATCTAACAGGTGAAAAATTGTATCTTACATTTTTCTTATGAGTAGCGTAAAACATCTTATATTTGAGTCATTTAAAATTTTTCATTAACTGAAGGTTTCTATGTTTCGTCCATTTTTCCATTGGATTTTAGGTCTTTTCCTTAGTTATTTGTAGGAGCTCTTTATATATTAAAGGAACTCCTTTTTTCGTGATATGATTGCTTCCTTCAATCCTCAGTCTCAGATGTAGGGAATGTTATTGTCTCCATTTTACTGATGATGCAGGCCTAGAGAGGTTAATTAATTTGCTTTATTTCATATAGACAGTAAGTGGCAGAGTCAGGATTTCACGGTAGGCAGTTTGACTCATCTTTTTTACCCACCATTCTTCTACTTCCCAGTACATTGTCACAGATAAACAGCACGCTGTTCTGAGCACATACAAATTCCTCAAATATTTAAGCACCATTTATGACTACTCTGCTAGAAGCGATAGGTGATGAAAGTGATTAATATGATCAATAAAATTAGTCTGGTTGAAGTATAAGGCAAATAGTTGATTATTGGAAGACAGAGTAAGACCTACTATAATAGAGACAAAATGTACCTTTGGAAGTTCAAAAGATGTAGCAATTGGACAGATGCTTTAAAAGTATAAAGATAAGTTAAACCAACATTTCCAAAGTAGGCATTTGAAGTAGGTCTGGAATATAGATAAGGCACTGACAGCTGAAAGATAATAAAGCAAGAGAAGCTAAAGACTAGAACAGGAAAGCCAGAATCAGTAGGAGCTATTTTATGGTGAAGAATGGGAGGTAAGAGTGCTAAGTTAAGGTCGTTACTTGGAAGGCCTTGAATATCAGGTTGAGCTCATAGGATCATGAAATGTTTTTGAATAGGAAAGTAATGTGATTTTCTCTACTATATAAAAATTAGTCTGGTGCTATTACAGATCTTAAGAGGGTAGAAGAGATTTAAGAAGGTAGGCACAAGCAATGGTTAACTTTATAAAAAGCTAAAGAATTAGATCAGTTTCAGAAACCAAAATGCAAGGTATTAATGATAATTGGGTAATGCTACTTTAATTTTTGCATATTAACCTATTACTCCCCACAGAATCTTGAGTTGGAAGCCTTTTTCTACTGAGGCACTATTAAATTTCCTTTTTGTATGTCTTTTAAAATGAAACAGGTTATCTTTCACAGCACCTTCGTTAAAAGACATACTGCATTAGACCAGAAGACTTGAAGATGCGATTTGGAGGTTCTCACTTTCTTTTCCTTTAAAATTGAGCCAACCCAGAATCACAAATACGCCTCAGCATCAAAGCCTTTATTACTGCCTTGGCCTATCTTACAATATTTAGCCTTATCAATAATGCTGCTACAACACTGTGTTGTCTTTGCTTTCCTTTAGTCTGCCTCCTTTCTTAGAGGAAGTTTTAAGTGGTTCGGGTACTGTTTATTGTGGTACCTTTTCCTCTTCCCTCAGTAGGGGTCTTCCTCTATTCCTGCTGCCCTCTGTAACCATAGCAACTGGCAGCTGAACTAGAGGGAGCTGTGTTCAGCTTGGGGCCAAATTGGGGGGGGGGGTAGGCAAGAACAAATCTTATTGGGTGGTTAACTCCCTTCTTAGTTCAGAGAAGGGCTGCAAGAAGATTCTAAAAGACATGGGGCAGTCTCCTCATTAATGAGTTCTGTTCAGTTCTAGTACTGTGCATGGTACTGGTAGTAAGGAGGCCTGGTACTGGTCTCTCCAGTCTGTATGTGAGATTTCAGCAGGGGCTATGTGGGAACTTGCCTGTGGAAGCAGGGTGCAGTTTACAGGGCCTGTGTACCTGGCAAACAGCTGAGATTGTGAACAATCAGTGTTGTGTGCATGTGTGTAAAGGCCATGTCCTGTGTACCTTAAACAATTCTGATTTTTTTTAAAGGAAGGATGAGGCCATATGTCTAAACTTCATAATATTTTTCTGTCTCCAGTTTTCTTTCTCTGTTTATTTATATATTATTTTTTAAAATATCACTAACCATTTGATTGGGTAATCTGTGTATACACTACAACATTCAAAGGGTAGAAGGGAGTATGATGTGGTATAAATGAAATCTTCTTCCTATCCATGCTTCCCTGTTTCCCTCTCCAGAGGAGAATTTCTTGTGCATCCAGAGATATGTTATGCTTGTGTGTGTGTGTGTGTGTGTGTGTGTGTGTATTTTTTTCAAGGTGCAGTCTGTTCTATACCTTGTTATGTTTTGTTTAGTTTTTTCCCACTTCACAATACACCTTGGCATTTGTTCTGTGTCTGGCCAAAGAGAGCTGCCTCATTCTTTTAAGTGGCTGAGAGTGACCTTAGAAAGTACCTAATCTAAGTTATTCATTTTTTAGAGGAAGAAAAATTTGAGTCCTAAAGGTGTTAAGTAACTGGTTGGTATTCTCTTTTGGAGTGAACTGACTTTTCATCGATTTGTACTTGGCCTTTTTTTTTTTAAATAGACTATTTCTTAGAGTAGTTTTAGGTTCATAGCAAAAAATTGATTTGGACGTTGTAGAAAATGGCAGCACATGCACAGCCTCCCCCATTATCCACATCCCCCACCAGAGTGGTCTGTTTGTTACGATTGATGAACCTGCATCGAGACATCATTATCACCCAAAGTTCATAGTTTACCTTACAGTTCACTAGGTGTGTGGTACATTCTGTGGGTTTTGACAAATGTGTAATGACATGTATAGACCATTATAGTATCATACAGATACTGTATGTTTCACTGTCCTGAAAGTCCTCTGTTTTCTGCATATTCATCCCTCTCTGCTAACGCCTGGCAACCACTGGTCATTTTATTGTCTCCATAATTTGCGTTTTCCAGAATGTCATATAGTTGGAATCATCAGTATGTAGCCTTTTCAGATTGGCTTACTTCACTTAATAATGTGCATTTAAGTTTCTTCTAGTCTTTTCATGGTATGATACCGTTTCTTTTTAGGACTCAATAATATTCTATTGTTTGGATTTACCACAGTTTATTTATCCAGTCACCTGCTGAATGACATCTTGGTTGTTTCCAAGTTTTGACAATTAAGAGTAAATCTGCTATAAACATCCATGTACAGGTTTTAGTGTGGGCATAAATTTTCAGCTCCTTTGGGTTAGTACTAAGAAGTGTAACTGCTGGATCATTAGTTTTGTAATAAACTGCCAAACTGTCTTTCATAGTAGCTGTACCATTTTGCATTCCTACCAGCAATGAATGAGAGTTCCTGTTGCTCCACACCCTCATCAGCATTTGGTGCTGTCAGTGTTCAGGATTTTGGCCATTCTGATAGACGTGTAATGGTATCTCATTGTTTTAATTTGCATTTCCCTGATGACATAGGATGTGGAGCATCTTTTCTTATGCTTGTTTGCCATCTGCACGTCTTTTTGGTGAGGTGTCTATTAGGTCTTTGGCCCATTTTTTAATCTGTTTGTTTTCATATTGTTGAGTTTTAAGAGTTCTTTATATGTTTTGAATAACAGTCCTTTATCAGATATGTCTTTTACAAATATTTTCTCCCATTGTATGGCTTGTCTTTTCATTTTCTTGATACTTGGGGTTTTTTAAATATTTTTTACTCAGACCTTTTAAAATACTTTTTTACTCAGATCTTGGTCCATCTTTAGGTTTATGGTTTCTACTGTTCTTATGCTATAGATTTTATTTATTTATTTTTAACATCTTTATTGGAGTATAATTGCTTTACAATGGTGTGTTAGTTTCTGCTGTATAACAAAGTGAATCAGCTATACATATACATATATCCCCATATCTCCTCCGTCTTGCATCTCCCTCCCACCCTCCCTATCCCACCCCTCTAGGTGGTCACAAAGCACTGAGCTGATCTCCCTGTGCTATGCGGCTGCTTCCCACTATCTATCTGTTTTACATTTGGTAGTGTATATATGTCCATGCCACTCTCTCACTTCGTCCCAGCTTACCCTTCCCCCTCCCCGTGTCCTCATGTCCATTCTCTACGTCTTACACTTTAGACTTTAAATGTTTAGATGTTTCTGGAATACTTCTTTGTTTACATAGTTGGTAAATTGATTCTTAGAACCATTCTCAGCATACCATCCCTCTGACAGTACCTCTGTGACATTTGATGAGGTGGAGTCCAACCATTTTCATATAGATTTTTTTTTTTTAAGTATTTATGAATTTGACTGTGCCAGGTCTTAGTTGCAACACATGGGATCTTCGTTGCGGCATGCAGGATCTTTAGTTGTGGTGTGTGGGCTCTTTTAGTTGTGGCATGCGGGCTCTAGTTCCCTGACCAGAGATCAACCTTGGGCCCTCTGCATTGGGAGCATGGAGTCTTATCCATTGGACCACCAGGGAAGTCCCCATACAGTTTATTTATATTGCGTGTTTCATTTGGTTGATTTGAGATACTAATTACATTTTTTTTCTTTTCTCCATTACAGAGACACACCTTTTAATGTTAGGTTTTTAAATATAGTGTTCAGATTGTGAGACCATTGTTCTTTCTCTTCACTTGCAACTGCTATGTCCAGCACTTAACTTTCTTTCATTTAGTTTGAATCTCTCATACCTGTGTGAGTAGGGGCTCTTGCCCTCTCACTCCTAACATGCTGCTTTTTAAAGCTGAACACCAGAGGCCTTTATATCTTGAGCGCTTGACAGTTATACTTTATTTCCCTTTTTTGTGCATAAATGCATTACCGCAAGGAGGTTCATAATTTAAATCTGTTGACATGAAACCACATGATCTATCTTTTGGCCCATGCAATAAATAGAAACAATATGTTTTTTATATAATCATGTTTGTGTAAATTATGTTATGCATTGGTACATGAGTTATGATCAGTAATATGCTTGTTATTACAGGGTGTTAAAAATGCCATAAGGGAATTTTAGTGTTTTTGTCTCTCACTTCTCTATCCTTAAACATATATACTCATCTTAGTACTGTAGCCATGTAGCAATTCTATTAGATAAAAGCAACTATTTAATTTTGCTGGCACAATGCAAGGAGCTCAAACATATTTTGTGTTTTTATATGTATGTCTTTTACATATGTGTGTATAATTTTATATTTTAAATATAAGCCCTTTGCAGCCACTTGCTTGAGGAGGTGGTTTAATGAATTCAGTTGGTACAGATGGAGCACACCAAAAGTCTGAAGCGGAAAAACAAAACTAGTTTTAACCATATGGTTTCAGAATAGCTAGTCTAGAAAGCTTCTTCTCAAGGGCTTTTACACGGGTATGGACCTTTAGGGATTGGGGGAATTCTCCTGCTCCTCAGTGGAACAGTGGACTGCACTGGGGATATCTGAGGGGTTTTTAAATCATCTTGGATGAAAACAAAGAAGTCTGTTTTTATTTCATTCTTTCATTACCTGCAATTTGGGATAACTTAGTATAACTTCCAAATCCCTCTTAGAGTATCTTATTTACTAAACTGAGAGCGGGAGAGATGGGCACTAGGAGACTAAAGTTGCTTCTGATTCATCTTTCTGATATTAAATGTACACTAGTGGTTAGAAACACCAATGAATTTTAAAGGCTGACAGAAAGATAGCCATGCTTTACTTCTCTTGCTTAGATAAATTGAGTAAAATAATGTCTTTAGTTATAAGGAGAGATCTATAATTCTTTGCTCTCTTTTATTTATTTATTTATTTATTTATTTATTTATTTATTTATTTATTTATTTATTTATTTATTTTATTTATGGCTGTGTTGGGTCTTCGTTTCTGTGCGAGGGCTTTCTCTAGCTGTGGCAAGCAGGGGCCGCTCTTTATCGCGGTACGCGGGCCTTTCACTATCGCGGTCTCTCTTGTTGCAGAGCACAGGCTCCAGACGCGCAGGCTCAGTAAGTGTGGCTCACGGGCGCGCAGGCTCAGTAAGTGCGGCTCACGGGCCCGGTTGCTCCGCGGCATGTGAAATCTTCCCAGACCAGGGCTCGAACCCGTGTCCCCTGCATTGGCAGGCAGATTCTCAACAACTGCGTCATCGGGGAAGCCATCTTTGCTCTCTTAAATCACTCATTCACATACCACCACCACTGAAAGCTTTCTTTTTTTTCTATTAGAGATGAAGATGACATCAATGATGTGACTTCCATGGCAGGGGTCAACCTTAGTGAAGAAAATGCCTGCATCTTAGCAACAAACTCTGAATTGGTGGGCACACTTGTTCAGTCATGTAAAGATGAACCGTTTCTTTTCATTGGAGCTCTACAAAAGAGAATTTTAGACATTGGTAAGTATGATTATTGACCTGAAAGGACTGTCTCTTCCAAGGAAAATGCTATCAAAAGAGATAGCCTGGGTTGGTTTTTCTGGAAATTCTGAGGCTTAAAAAAGGCTCTGGAAGTAATCAAGATTTCATGGGTGTTATAGAAAAAAGTATTTTATTTTAAAAATTATTAATGTAACTTAAATCATGTAACCTATGGTTTCTGGTGTAGATAATAGAAGTTAATATTTTATTCATCTTAATGGGAGAATAGATGTGTAAAAAATGAATATATGCTTATGATATACTATTTTTTTCTGTGCTGTTCTTCCTTGGTTGGGCTTTAGGCATGTAACTTGTTACAAGTTTGTGTTTATGAAATAAAGAAATAGTCAATGAGAGTAAGTCCCTTTTTCCTCATCTCAATCCGGAAATTCAAACCCATCCATACTGTAAAAGAACTAAACTAGAATATCAGAGTTCTCTCTGGCCAGGAGTAGTTGCTGGGTGGCCTGAAGTATGTGAAAGGAAATGGAAGAGAACATACCAGTTTTATTCTGGAGCCAAACAGCTTTTTTGTTGTTGTTTAATACCAAACTTGCAGTGGTAACTGAAAAAGGAGACAGATTGGAGAGAGATTGTTGCATGTGAGTTATCTCACTTCTTGTGTCCTGACACAGGGACTTATTGGAGTCTCCTCTAGCTCTCTTCCTTCACCCATGTCCAATTTGAGGGGCCAGTGCCAGTGACCTTTTAGTATGCTTGACTAAGAACCTTTACATTCTGTGTTGAAGGCCTGACACAAAAATGTGAAGGTTTCAGATTTTTGATACATCCATGGTATATTTAAGGACTTCAAAATACATTACTATTACATATTCTAAGTCTACTTCACAATTACTCAATAAAGAAATATGTGAGCTCCTACTGTATGTTATTCAGATTATCACTTTTTTCACCTCTAATTTAAGTTGGTTATATGTTATCCTTCTTTTATCTTGAAAAACTAGAATTTACAGTAGTTCAAAGGGAAAGAAATTCAGAAGAGCTAATTGTAAAATGTTTGTTTGCTGTTTGCTTGTGTTTTGTTTGATTTCTCTCCTCTCCAGCCCTCCCTCCTCCTCCTCCTCCCCTCCCTCCCTCTCCTTCTTTCTCTTTCGTTTTCTTCTTTGCATTGTATTTTCTATTGTATAGGAGACGGTACCTTAACTTTGGAATAAACCTAAGCAAATATCTTTCTGTGATGGCTTGGGAAATTTACTGGTGTTTTAACTCCTTTTAGCCATATAATTATTTAGAACTCTGGTGGAGTAGAAGTAGATTCATACTTAGTTTTAGCAATTCCCTGCCCCCCTTCTAAATTTTATTTCTAGCTTGATTTAAACCTTGATTATATGATAGGAAAACTTTTAGTTTGACAGAGCATTTTCCATCATTTAGGACAGGGATTGACAATATTTCTTCCCGCAAAGGACCAGATCATAAATATTCGCCACTTTGTGGGCCATATAGTCTGTGTTGCAACTGCTTACTTCTGCTGTTATGTTACAGAAGCAACTGTAGACAGCATATGAACAAATAGAAAAGACTGTATTGCCATCAAACTTTATCTATAGAGACCAGATTTAGTTTGCTAACCTCTGCTTTCAAGGAGAACTCTTTGTATTTTCAGTTCTTGATGGTAAAACACCAACTTGTCATTTAATATGATGGAAAATTGCAGAACTTCTTCCCTCTAAATTACCTAAGCTTTTAAAACAAAAACAAAAACCATGGAGTGAATGGAGTTATATATTTCTAGGAATTTTTTCATTTATAATAAAATTCCATGTTTACAGAATAGATCAGAACCAAGACCATTTCTTAATAACAGGAATTATAAAGTAACCCAAAGAATTTGGGGAGGAAGATTTTCTTACTTGAATATGTTAGAGGAGTAAACATGCCAGTGTTCTTCCTTTTTTGCTAATTACCTAAATTAAATTACACAGACATTCTGTAAAAATCACATAGTAAGCTTGCAAACACCTACTAGATTGCCTTAAACAGTTAATGGTGACTTTACTAAAGGGAGTGTTTTATTTTAAGGTGAGACTTTAACTTGTAACTCTGTTATGTTTTATCATCAGTTTAGTGAAGATATTAGAATGTTTGATTGTTCACTAAGCCCTGGAATTGATTGCAACTCCCAGCACTTGTTTATTTTTAGTATTTTAAAAATACGATATTTCTTTAGCATAGGTTTCTGTTTTATAAAATACATATGAAATTATTTTCAAAGTTTCTCCCCAAACCCTATATATTCTTAAATGTTCACTTTCTTTAAGAATTAACTGGCATGTCATCCTCTATATACTCTATGTTTAATTATAATTTTAATCATTGGATTGTTTTGAAATTGCATTATTCCTTCTATAGAAGGCTCCCACTATTTGTTTATGCTGATGTTTTAGTAAAGCAGATTTGACTTTTCAGTGTTTTTCCCCTCCTTGAATCATAACTTGGTGATTAATTCATTTTTGCTACAAAGTAATGAACTGCTTTGTTTTGAAGGTTTGTTATAGGAGAAGCTGAATCATTTTATATCGTTTTCCTGTGTGATTTACTATAGCCCACATTTTGAATGAAGTTTAACATTTGTTATAGAATAATGTCAAAGAATGTGTTTAAGAATTGTTAGCTTTTAATTAAAGCTTGTTTTTTGCAATACTCATTCACACTTTGAGTATATGAGTATGTTTCAGATAGAGTGCAAAATCAAACAATAATATATTTTAAATTTCTATAAATACATATGTTAAAAACAAACACAATAGCACTATTTAAAAGCTCATTTAAATGAGATTACCTAATTACCTTTATCTTTAGAGTTAGGTCTCTGATGATACAGGTTGTTTCACTGAGCTGGAGAATTACTATTTAAAAACTGATAAGGTTGACTTATAAATGAGCTTCTGCTTTGGGGTATGTGGTCCAAATTGTTTTCCTGAAACTTTCTTTCTAGTTAGCAGAAGGAAGAATAGAAGTTTGGTTTATTTATGGAAGGAGATATAGTGAAAGAGAAATTTTTCAAATTGATGGGTAAAATGATGAGGCTTTGAAACCATTTCAACTTGTAAATTAATTACCAGGTCAACTTATGGAACATGAGTTAGTGCAAAATAAGCATGATTGGTAATGGACAAAAGGAGTATAGGTGTGTCATGCAGACAAGTTATTAACAGAGGCTCACAATCTGAATTAACTGAAATAAATGTCATAAATTGTTAACAGTGTCAAACGGCAAAATGTAATTTTCTATTTTTTTAATGACTAAAATTAACAGAATACAGCACTGATTTCTGCAGTTACCATTTTCCTCCCTGAACACTAGACTTGATTTGTGTTCTTATTAACTTTGTCCTATAAATGACCTTGCAAGGAGAATGAGTCTAGAGGCTAAGTGAAACAATGTCTATATTTTCTGAGGCTTCAGGCTAGGTTTTATTAATGTAATGTCTAAGATCTTTGAAGTTGTGACTTTACCAGGAAAATCATAATCTCCAAACCTTTATTCATAATGGGTATGACTTCCAGGGGGAACAGAATACCTGCTGTGCTAATTATTTCAATTATCAGCCACTACTAAAACACGTAATGGATTTTCTCTGCTTCCACAGGTAAAAAGCATGACATTACAGAACTTAACTCTGATGCTGTGAACTTGATCTCCCATGCAACACAGGAACGATTACGAGGCCTTCTAGAAAAACTGACTACAATCGCTCAGCATCGAATGACAACTTACAAGGTAAAGGAAATCCTTAAAGAAGAACAAACTCTTCTGTCTCTTTTTTATTGTGTTAAAGGTAGTTTTTTGATATGGATTCATATTCTAAGTATATTTTTTCAAGGAAATGGTCGAGACATATTTCATATTGGTAGAAAATAAAAGTCTCATTCCTAATTTGCCTTATTTAGATACGCTTACATGACAAATAAAATAGGGTTTCAAATGGTATCCAAAGCTTCTGTGTCACTGTACATTGAAATTTGCATCTGTTCTGACTGAGGCTTCTCCTCCTAAAGCTCTTGAGTGGGAGGGAGGATATGTTAGAAGGGATAACATATTGGATAGCTGTGTTCTCTTCAGTGATCTGTTCTCTGCTAGCACTCCTGTTCCTTTTAATAAGTTAAATGATTGCATTGAGTGCTAATATTGGTGCCACTCATTATTGATATTGACCACTTTTATAAAAAAATTAAATGCAAGAATAGCCTATCTTATCCCTAGTAGTGTGAACCAAATCACTTGCCATCATCAAGATGAAAGCATTAGATTTATTTGCATTATGGTTTTGATGGAGAACAAATTTATTGGGTAATGAGGGTTGAAAAAGATAACCTTTTCCCCCTATATCAAGAAATGTTCATAGGTAGATTTTGTACAATGTGGTATATGGGTAACCTTATAAGGTTTTGAGTTTGCAAGAATGGTCATTGTCATGATGTCCTACACATAGGTTAAAAGCAATCTAGGGAAGATCAGCCACTCTACCACCGGTAAATTTCCTAGAGGAAATCATTCTGTTTTCTCTCCTTTCTGCTTCATTTAGAACTTTGGAAGAACTATTTATAGTTGCTGAGGTCCTCACTTGTCTAAATCTTTGTGAGAATTTGCTGGACTGACTTAAAAATATATGATCATCAGAAAAAGCTGTGAAAAAACCCCTAATATCAGTATTTATTTTTGTGTGCTTCTGGAATTTGTCCATTTCTTCTAGGTTATTTAATTTGTTGGCATACAGTTGTTCATAGTATTCTCTAATGATCCTTTTTATTTCTGTAAGGTCAGTGGTAATGATCCTACTTTCATTTCTCATTTTGTTTCCTGAAGCTGTAAGGTTGGTTACTGATTTAAGATCTACCCTTTTAATGTAGGCATTTATTTATTGCTATAAAACTCTCTCTGAGCACTGCTTTTGCTGCATTCTATAAGTTTTGGTACATTGTGTTTTTGTTTTCATTCATCTTCTTAGGTATTTTCTAATTTCCCTTGAGATCTCTTTATTTCATTGGTTATTTGAGAGTATATTGTTTAATTTCCACATATTCATGAAATTTCCAGTTTTCCTTCTGTTGTTGATTTCTAGCTTCATTCCATTGTTGTCAGAGAATATTCTTAGCACAATTCAATCATTTTAAATTTATTGAGGCTTGTTTTGTGGCCTAACATATGGTCTGTCTTGGAGAATGTTCCATGTGCACTTGAGAAGAATGTGTATTCTGCTGTTGTTGGGGAGGAATGTTCATATATGTCTCTTAGATCTAGTTGGTTTATAGTGTTAGGTCCTCTATTTCCATATTGATATTCTGTATAGGTATTCAATCCACTATTGAAAGTAGGGTATTGAAGACTTCAACTACTATTGTAAAACTATTTCTCTTTAGTTCTGTCAGTGTTTGCTTCATATATTTGGGGGCTCTGTTGTCTAGTGTGTATATCTTCTTGTTAGATCTTCTTGGTGAATTCACTCTTTTGTCAGTATATAATGTCCTGTCTCTTTTAACAGTTTTTGACACAAAGTCTGTCTTGCCTGATATTAGTATAACCACCCCTGCTTTCTTTTGGTTATTATTTGCATGGAATATTTTTTTCCCATCCTTTGACTTGCAACCTATTTGTGCTTTTATCTAAAGCCAATATCTTGTAGACAGCATATAGTTGGATTTTTGCTTTTTATCCATTCTGTCAGTCTCTACCTTTTGATTGAGGAGTTTAATCCATTCACATTTAAAGTAATTACTGATTAAGGAAGAACTTACTTCTGCTATTTCTGGTTTTGTGTGTGTCTTACAGCTTTTTTGGCACTCCTTTACTACTGCCTTCTTTTTTGTTTGATTTTTTTTGTTGTTGTATACTGTTTTGATTCCCTTTGTGCGCGCGCGCGCGTGTGTGTGTGTGTGTGTGTGTGTATTTTTTAGATATTTTCTTAGTGGTTACCTTGGGGATTACAATTAGCATCCTAAATTTGCAGTAACCTAATTTAAATTGATAACAATTTACCTTCACTTTTGGGATGTGGGGGGATTAGTCTTCCTTTTTGTCTTTTTACTGTAACTTTTTAAAGAGCCTTATAATTTTTCACATCTGGATTCTCCCCTTTTCCTGCCTCAAACACCCTGTTGTTTCAGATATACATGAGTGCACTTTCATTTACAGTAAGCAGTTTGTATACAAAATGTAGCATGTACCTTTAGTATAGAATAGAATTTTTCCAAGTAATGTTTACTATCCAGAATGCCATCCAAAGCTCTATTATGTATAGCCTTCAGATGGAGTAGTTCTTCTAGTGTATATCAATAACACATATTTCAAGGATTTAGTTGCCCCAGGCAAAATGGATAGTATCTACCCCACTTAGAAACTCAATAACTTAGCTTAAAGCTAACACCTTCTTAACCTTCTGTCTTGACACTGCCTATCCTGATTGATTTTCCCCTGTCCACCTTTCCCCACACTTATTCCTTAATACAGCTAATGCCACTGTGTGAATTTGCACATATAGAAAAGCAGCTACATGATCATCCTTCTTTAAACAGAAATAATAATCATTTAATTATATTTGGATCTAGTTCAAAATTATATACTTATTTTGTAGACTTTGATTTTAATAATCTTTGTGTCACAGATTGAGCCCTGTCCTTATATTTCAGTTCATCCCTGATAGGATTTATTTTTATCTGTACAGTATGGGAAATTTTACTCCATGAATTTCACAAAAGTGAGCTACTTTTATTTTTTTTTTAATTATTTATTTATTTATGGCTGTGTTGGGTCTTCGTTTCTGTGTGAGGGTTTTTTTTTTTTTCTCTAGTTGCGGCAAGTGGGGGCCACTCTTCATCGCGGTGCGCGGGCCTCTCACTATCGCAGCCTCTCTTGTTGCGGAGCACAGGCTCCAGACGTGCAGGCTCAGTAATTGTGGCTCACGGGCCTAGTTGCTCCGCGGCATGTGGGATCCTCCCAGACCAGGGCCTGAACCTGCGTCCCCCTCACCGTCAGGCAGACCCTCAACCACTGCACCACCAGGGAAGCCCCAAGCTACTTTTATTAAAAGCAAAATCCCACCATCTCTTTCCATTTGAAATCCATCTACTTTTGATAATCTTTCACCTGGTTAGACGTAATTCTCTAATTAATCATAGTCCATAAACTGAGATTTAAGTAAAGAAGTAGAAAGTGACACACGTGATACAAAGCTTTTGATCTTGCTGCCAGGTTTTTTCCCACTGAAGATATGTTAGAGTCTTCTACGTGCCAGTGGCTGTGGAGAAACTTCATGTTTTCCAGTTGAAAGGGGCTGTAGTACTTTCTTTAGATGGGATTCACTTGATGATGTTATTGTTTGGTCTGAGTCCTTATATTTTCACTGCTAAACCACCTGACTCTGTGGTGCAAAAAGACTTCAGTTAGACCAGCTGGGTAGACAGGAAGCATCATGATAAGATTGGGGTTACTGTTGTTTAAATAAAATTGGAGACTCAGTAGAAGTAGGGAAGACACTCAGTTGTTCAGGATGTGTAAGAGTAAAGGAAGGATGCATTAAGCAAGAGGCAGTTGTACTGAGTTGGAAGAGAGAGAAGGAATCTTAGCATGGAAATGAGATTGGGTTCAAATTTAGAAAGTCTGTGCCCCTTTTTAATTTAGCATTTGCTGTCCTTTTAAATTAAATCCTGTCAGTAAATTATCTCCAGGGTATATGAACACAAAAATGGTAAAAATGAAGTATTTAAGAAACCACTGGTTATTGTTTATGCCTATATGGTTGGCTTATAATGTATTCCATATTCTATCTTGTATTATTTAACTTTAAAAACATTTGAGAATTCTTTTTGTATTAAACACAAAGTAAAATAAGTAGCACTAATACATCCTTGTTCATTATTCTATGTAATACTCTTTTGATCTAGTTAAATACCAACAATAAAAATTTAATTTAAAAAGAATCTTGGGCATATGAAATCTCTCAGTCCCAGTTAATTGAATCAACCATAAGCATGGGATAAAACAAAGATGGGAATGGTGCTGTACCCAGATTTCCAAGCCACGCACTGACCGTTGGACTAAATGTTTAAAAACATTCAGTTTTCCTATTTTATAGTCTCCCTCCTACAGCTTGGATGTCTGAATTACTGAAATGAGTAGATGTTAGGAAGTCACCCCACCCCCAACAAGCATACATGTATTAAAGGAGGAGAGATAGGTGGTCATATCAGATAAAATTATGAAATATTTAGACTGTAAAGCACTGTTTTACACTGTAGAATATCAGAATAAATGAAACAGTATAAATTTTATCATTTTATGGAACATTGAAGACGAATAATTATACTTCTCTGTTATGACTCTCATTTATACATTGTATACTTAATTTCTTTGACTATAGTTTCTGCTCAAGTCCATAGCTTAAGGAAATCCTTACAACAGGGTTTAGGATTTTAATGTTTGCCATTTTGTCTTATGTTGTATTTTCATAGAAGTTGCCTTCACTTGGCATGGTTAGACCAATTCAACAATAGAAACAAGGGTGATAACTTTCATCTTAGGTATATTTTTCAGTGAGATGATTGTTTCTTATTTTTGTCTTTCACAGGCCTACGATTTAATTAATCATTAAGGTCTGCTGATCTGGACGATAGTTTAAATAAAAAGATTTAGATTATAGGTAAATGGTGCACTCTCTTGCTTTCTACTTCCAGTTATTAGGATCTGCTTGGCTTAATTCCTTTTTCCTCCCCTTGGATGAAGCTTACTAGGAAAGCTCTTTGAAACTTCAATGCTTAATCACCTCTCAAATTTTAAGGATGATTAAAGTTCTTATTTTGTTGTTGTTTGCTTAACAGAAATAAACATATTACCTCCTGTAAATTTAGTTCCCTATGTTTGTGTTACTGTCTTTAGCTGATTTATAACAAGACCTAATGTAGAATGTGTTGCCTAGGATCATCATAAGACCTTTTTTTTCCCCAGGCAAGTGAAAATTACATCCTGTCTAATGACACCAGATCACAGCTCAAATTTCTTGAAAAGCTAGATCAACTGGAGAAGCAGAGAAAGGATGTAGAAGAAAGAGAAATGTTACTTAAAGCAGCCAAGGTAAGGTCCTGTGTGATTTATGAGTGAACATGGCCTGGCAAGGAGGTCAGAATTGGCTTTATCATTTGTTGACTATCTTGGTTTTGTTAGGCCTTTAGATTTCTCTGAAGGATTTCTTAAAATGAAATTATTAATAAATTCTCTCACAGCCACAGGATGGTGTGGTACAGTGGCTTTCAGTTAATTTAGTTTAATGAGACATAATCTTTTGTCTCCTCATTCTCAATTCCTGTGTGCCTAGCATCATACCATTCCCCCCTCCCCAAGTAAAAATGTTTTAAAATTTTTCAAGGTCTTTTTAGGGATATGATTTAATATGTGCCAAGTTGAAGTTGAGAGAGGAAAATTTGGAAAGTGGACATGAATGTTATAGGTAAAAATTAGGAGTAATTAGGATTATATGAAACAAAATAGAAGATGAGCAGGAATGGGTTAGAGAGATACTAAAAGAGAGAACAGGTAAGGCTATTATTGATTTTCTTTCTTCCTCCTTTAAGCATTTTCCTGGACCATTAGTGCCAGATGGAGTGAGAGCTAGTTCCATCATAGTTTGCATTTTGTTGCTGCACATTTCTTTGTAGGCCTTGGGGAGCAGTCTTAAGGGTTGGATACTAGTGTTATTTTTTGTTTTAAATGCTTTAGTTTTGATTTCCAATGTTATTGGAATCCTCCCCTTTTAGAATATTTGTTCCTAGTCACATACTAATCACTTTTTAAAAAATTCATTTATTTTGAAATGATTTCATACTTACAGAAAAGTTGCCAGAACTATACATCTCCTTTTCAGTTGGGGTTCCCCATTTTTAACATTTTACCGCATTTCCTCCATCTGCATCATTTCTGTACACAGGTGCACACTCCCGTTATCATTATTCTCTTTCTTTTGTTCTTTTTTTCTTTGAATTCAGAGGTTTCTCGTACATTCACAAAGTTGTGGAACTGTTGTCTCTAATTAATCTTTCTCTGAGCCTTTTGAAAGCAAGCTTCAGACATGATGTCTCATCACTCCTAAACATTCTAGCATGTATTTGCGAAAGCAAGGCCATTCTTCTGTATAACCTTCCAAGTCAGGACGTGAATAACATGACACTACCGTCTAATCCACAGACCCCATTCAGATTTAACCAGCTGTCTCAACCCTCTTTTTCCTTCATGGTCCATTTTCCCATTCAGGAATATATGTCTATTCAGTTGTCATCAGATTCCTTCAGTCAGATTTTCTCACTCTTTTTCTTTCATGTCTTTGACAGGTTTCAAGAGTACAAGAGTACAAGCCTTACCTTCTGTAGGGTGACTCTCAACCTGGGTTCATCTTATGTTTCCTTACAACTTGACTTGGGTCATGCATTCTTGGTGGGAATGCATAGAAATGATGCTTCATTCTTCTCAGCGGATTCTATCAAAAGGCAACCTTGATCAGTTCTCTCCATTTTAAAGTTGCCCTTTCCCCCTTTGTAATCAATTAGTTTTTTGTAGGACGGTATTATAGCATTATACTAATATCCCGTACCTCATCAAACTCCACAGAGCAACTTTAGTATCCATAGATGATACCTGTGAATCAGATACCTCTGTGATGGCTGCCAAATGGTGATTCTTTATTCTCGTCATCTCTTCTACGTTTATTAGTACTCTACTGTGTGGAAGAGCTTTCCTCTCTCTCATTCATTCATTCATACATTCATGCATTCATTTATATCAACATGTGCTTGTGGATTTCTGTTTGATGCAACAGGTTGTAACCCATTACTATCATTATTTATTTTGTTGCTCAAATTGCTCCTGAGTGGGAGACCCTTCCAGCTGGCACTTCTGTCCTTTAATCATGTTTCCATCATTCACTGAGCATGTCCTTACTTTCAGGCACAAGATACTCCAGGCCCAGCTTTTACTCATCCTTTCCCAGCCCTGGAATCAGTCAGTTCTCCAAGGAACCGTATACTTTTTAGCTGAGGATGATATCCAGAAATCAAGATTAGAGCCTACAGTGTGCTCATTGCTAAGAGGGTATCATTACATAGATACCCTGTAGACCCTGTCAAATGGACAGATCTAGGAAACATGTATGGTATGTGATATGTACACATATCTATATAAACACACAAACGTAGATCTATAACTATTTTCCTGTGTGTGTACGTTATAAAACTATAAATTTATATGAATATCTCCGACTCTTGATATCTTAGGGTTCTTCCTAGCCTTAACCTTTCCATGTTTATAAGTACTTACTCTGAAGTCAGAAACTTGGCTCTCATTATCCTCGATATATTTACTTATGTTCTCAATTTACTTATTTGATCAATGTAACTAATCTCCCAAGCAGCCATGCTGACTGACTCTTCTGTCTGCTACCACTGTTACCCCTGCCCTCATTTCATCGCCCATGTAATTGGCCGCCATGCCCACTGGCCCATGCCTTGGTGGGTCTTCCCCAGCCCTTCCTCACCCTGCATTCTTGACCTCTGGTCTATGCCTTCATGTGCCAAGGTGCACCACAACCTTGTCACTGGGCAGCTTCTCACTGTCCCACAGTCTCAGCCCCCATTCTGACCCCTCTTGCACTGGGAAAGGCTGCTGGGACAGGAGGATGCTCTTTCTCGAGCCCTTGAGTATTATACGCAAGCACACAGCCAGTGTAACAAGGTGGTTTATTGGTATTTTATTCCCAATTACTATGCTGTAAACAAGGTTATAAACCTTTAAATACTTGTTTAGTTATTATCGGGTGTAGTATATTATACTTGCTCTCACTTTCTTGTAGTTTTACCTTCTACTCTTACAGATTTTCTAACTCAGTAAATGACATCATTATTCACCCAGATGTTCAAGCCAAAAAAACCTAGGAGTCATCTTTAACTCCTTTTCCTCTTTTCTCTCCCTACGTCCAGTTCACTTTCCTATTCAGTTCCCAAAATGTATCCACCACCTTCTCTTCATCACTGTTGTCATCACTCTGGTCTGAGTCATCTTTCCCTTGGACCTTTATAATGTCTTCTAACTAATGTCCTTTTCCTTCTACAATCCATTTTTCATACTGTTGTCAGGATAATGTTTTCATAACAAATCATGTGTGTCTCTGTTGCTTAAAATCCTTCAGTGACTTCCTCTTGCCTTAAAATAAAATCCAAACTTACTACTAAATTTTAAAAGGCACCCACCTCTCTCTCTGAACTTGCCTCATGTCCTTCCCTTCTTCACTCATTCTGCTCCAGTCACAGTGACCTTTCTTTGTGCTCCAAGTTTGTATCCTAGACTACTAATGAAGCATCTAAAACTGGACACTGAGTTCCCTTTCCCCAAATCTGCTCTGGTCTTTACCTTCTCGGGAAGTTGGAATTTTCTATCCTTCCAGTTACTTAGGCCATAATCCTAGGCATCATTCTTGATTCCTCTCTTTACTTCACACCCTATATCCAATTCATCGATAAATCTGGTTGACTCTACCCCCAACATGTATTTCGATCTAGTTATTTATCATCATATTCTGTGGTGCTGGTTCAAGTTGCCCTCATCTTTTTCTCAGTCTTGCTTTTACAGCGGTTGTTTTAGAGCAGCTTCCTAACGGCTCTGTGTGCCTGTGTCTCCAGTCTTGCACCCGCACAGTGCATCCTCTGTACGGCAGCCAGAGTGACCTTCCGAAAGTGTCCTGCCAGTGCCCTCTCACACCTGTGCTCCAAACCCTCCACTGGCTTTTTCTTACAACTAGAATCAAACCCCAACTCCTTATCATGACCTACAAGGCGGCACATTGTCTCCAGCCTTACCTCTCAACTTTTCTTTATGCTCCAACCACACCAGCCTTCTTTCTTTCCTCGAGTATGCCAACCATATTCCCATTTTTTGGCTTCTGCAGTGACTGTACCTTCTGCTTAAGAGTGTTCTTCCCCCAGATCGTTATGTGGCTGCCTCCTTCTTGTCATTCAGATCTCTGCTCAGTTGTCACTCCTCAGAGATGCCTTCCATCCCGTTCTAGCTATAGAAGTACACCCCCCTTTCTATCACATTATCCTATTTGATTTTCTTTATAGTACTTATCACTATCAGTCATGGTTTTTTATTTTTCCCCATCATAAATGTTTTACATTTCACAATTGTGTTTAATTTCTATAAAATTGTTTTATTTTTCTCTTAAAATGTAAGTTACTCGAAGGCAGAGACTTTGTCTTGTTACCTCATTTCTGTATCTCCAAGGCCTAGAACCATGGCACACAGTAGAATATATACTATGGATAGTCAATAAATATTGGTTGACTGACAAAGGCTTGATACCCAAATGTGCCCATTTTATACTGTGGGAAAAATTATGTACACACACATGTACATACACACATATTTTTATGTGAATACACATATACTCATGCTCATTCTCTCCTAACATAAGTAGAATAACAAGGGAGTTTTCTTAGTTTGGGCTAGAGTGAAGTTGTTTTATTAGATTGGAGACAAAATTAAGAAAAAATGTATTAGCTTTGGGTAGAATCTTATGTAGGTATTTAATTAAGGTGTTTAAAATTAGAAGGCACTCAAATCTAAACAGTTTCTTCCTTGTGTTTTCCTTTAACAGAAGTACTGATAAATCAGTAAAAACATTATCAGTTAAACTAAGTAAATAGGAAAATACTTTTTGCTTTCGTTTTGTTAGCTATCTTTAGTTAGCTGCTATTGAATGTTATGGAATATTCAGATTTATAAGGAGTTAGGTAACTTTATTAGAATAAGAAGAAGAATACACCTATCCGCAGCATATTTTTCAGTGGACAAATGTCTGTAGTGTCAGAAATATAGTTCTTTCCTTACCTTTGGTTCCATCATGGCATTACATGTAGAAGGTAGCTCTTTTCTTATAGCAGTCCTGTAAGATTATTCATTTTTTGAATGTTAAACTGAATCAGTATGGAAAGTGACATTCAGTAAACATTTATTGAACATTTTCTTGGGCACAGCATTCTGTTAAGTGCTATAGAGGACCCAAAGATGATAAGATACTCTAATGAAAACATTGGGATGTATTTCTTAATTTTTAAAAATTACACTTTTGAAGAGAGAGAAATTTGGTTCAAAGTTCGTCACGTTCTTGTTTTTAATAGTCCTTGAAATACCATGTTTTTTACCAAAATGGCTTCACCTAAGGATTAGCCCATGTTGATTGTTTTCATTCATTTGAGCCAACGGTTATCCTTTTCTTTTCCTTCATCTCTACCATCCATTTTTCAGTTTTTAGTGTTCCAGCAAGAGCAACGTCATGCCTCAACTGGACCTGACTGACATTGTTAGCATCATTTTCTCTATAAGCTTCCTCCGGGCTAGAACTGCAGCAGCCAGCCCAGATGATGAGAGGGAGGGGGAGGTGGGAGGGAGAGCACGAGACTGGATTGAGGCATTTTCCCCTGGAGCTAAGGTTTTCAATCACAAGAGAAAATTGTCATTTATTAAATATTTAACGGCAACTATGGTGTTTAGATGCTAGTAATTTCTATTAAAATTTTCTTTTCCTTTGATAGAGTCGTTCCAATAAAGAAGATCCAGAACAGCTGAGATTAAAGCAGAAAGCCAAAGAGGTAGGACTTTCAAGTTACCATGCTTGTCTTTGTGTTTGAGGGAAGGTTGGCAGCTCTCTCCTGGCAATTAGGTCAGGGTTTATTTTGCTGTTGCATACCATTTGCCGAAGCCTTGGGGAAGGACAGGAACTGCTGCAGGCAAGGGCAGTACTTCAAATGAGGTCAATGAGTTATGTGCTCTCCTTTTAAAATTTATTTTCAAGGCTTAGGCCTGTCTAGAAATGGCTCTTTGTAAACTACAGCAGCACACTTGGAGGAATATAATGTGGGATTAAAAAAAAAGAAAGAAAGAAAAGAAACTTCTGAGATTTAGCATCTGGGACCGTACAATAGGCTACATTTTTCCAGGGTAATTGTTCGTTTTGTAAATCTGATACTGCTTATAATTCTTTGGCTGGGAGGTGGTACTGGGATTTAGTTTTAAATGGAAAACGCCTCTGGCTTTTAATTTTCTGGGCCCAGCAGTTTTCTGTTCTGGAATGGAGCCCTTGTTTCACACAGTTCATGTTTAGCTGCGGGGGTTTTAGTTTATAGCTTAGACTGGTTAAGCTTTTACTCCCAGAGGCCTCTGCATAGCAACTGTAGAAATCAACAAATAAGTTCATTTATGTCTGCAGCCTCCTCTCAGTAGCTGACTTTTTACATTTCCCAATATCCATTTCCTGACTTTTCTAGCCCCAGAGAAAAAAGCTCCACTAATTGGAGCTTATTTTAATTGAGCCTTAATATTGGATCTCACTGGAGTTGCCCCCAGAGCTGCTGAGAACAGAAGGAAATGAAAGTACCTAAGGTTGAAGACGTGGTGTATGTATGGGTGTGTGTGTGAAATTTTTCACTTGACCTACAGATTCTTTTCCCTGCTGAATAAATCATCAAGCCTGTTCACATTTCTGATTAAGGATCTGACAGCAGACGATAATAAAGACAATTGAGGTGTGAGACGTGTGATATGGAGCTGAAGAAATTGGTTTCTATAGTTACTTGACTGATTTCATGCAATTTTTAAGGATCTTTGTGCTAAATAAGAGTGATTTCCTGAGCAACCTTTTTCCTTAACTGCGCCTCTTGAACTATGAAATTTGTTGTTGCTTAACATTGCTGCACTCGGCTCCTAGGTGCCAGCAGCAGCAGGTTATTTATGAATGTTTTAAAGGCCCTTATTGTTTGGATTAATGTAGGAGCTGAGGCAAAGCAAATGGAAATCTAGTAAGATTCTTACAATCAATGTGGTGTGTTTTCACTAAAATAGAAAAGAAAGAAAACATGAACTCTGTCTGGATGGAGGGGTTTCTGG
This sequence comes from Balaenoptera borealis, assembly GCF_965194805.1. Lineage (NCBI taxonomy): Eukaryota > Metazoa > Chordata > Mammalia > Artiodactyla > Balaenopteridae > Balaenoptera > Balaenoptera borealis. The sequence continues at coordinate 49,102,910 of NC_138875.1, read as the reverse complement.
ATTGAGGTGAAGAGAATTGGGAAAGGAGAATATTAAAAAGGATTTGAAACCGAATCATTTTATTTCAACAACAAAAAATTTCTGTTACTCATTTCTTTCCAGAAAATTTATCTAAAAATATTATCTAAAAAAGTTAACATGAGAACTGGACCTATAATCTTACAGCAAGCCTGGCTTGATGATAGATTGATTGCTTTGAATCATGAGTGTCCCTCTTTGTTTTCATTTAAGACTGATAGATGCTTATCTTACTTCTAATCCCACCCACTTTTTGGAAAATAAATATCAGAAAACTTACCGTTTTATCCTTAAATGTCTTATCCTGTCTGTTCTTTCATATACCTTCACAAACATCTGGATCATAGATTAATTTTTCCTTCAGGTTTGTATGGAATGCTTTTGTTTGTTTGTTTTTCTTTTAATTGTGTTTTTTATTCCCTGAAGGATGAATAGGTGGACAGGATTTTTTGAAGAAAATTGTAAGAGCAAATGTGAAAAGAAGAAACAAAACCTCTCAATGAGAGCAGGTGTGCTGTAGCAAACCTGTTTTTTTTTTTGCCCACTGTTTTTGCACCTCCATTTATTTATTTTTCCTAGCAAGATTAAAAAGACTGTATATTTTCCTTCCAAAATATTTCAAAAGTTTTCTGGTTGCTTCCTATTCTAAATCATCTTTGATTTAAAAAAGAATCAAATACATTGGCCCAGTTCCAAGAACAGAGCCACTCTGTATTAGTTGCAAATATTGGATGAAAGTAAAATATTGTCATTTTTGTCATCCCCTTGCCCCCTAGAGTTCTTAATAACTTTAATATTCTAAGGGGCTCTAATTTAGAATCAAACACACCATATTTTGTTCAGTTGCAAAATCATTGACCCTATCTTTATATAGAGTTGAATTGTTGTCTTATATGGTAATTCGTAAGGTTATCATTTGGGATATACTAATTGTTATCACACTGCTATAAACTATAAAGCTTTGGTTTGTGATTTTTTTGGTATTTGGCTGTTTAGGAAGTTTTCTTTGTCCGATTGTGAAAATTAGTACAGATTCCTTACAGTTGCTCAATATAAAACTGCTTTGCTTTCCTTTTTCCGGTAACTACCTACCTACTAAGCTGGGCATAGGAAACAGATTAATGACAGTATCTTACAAATGTAGAACTCCAAAGAACTGTTTAGAGAAGTTGTAGGCTTTATTGATCCTGAGGAATGTTTCAGCAGTGATGTTTGTCATATAAATATTAAATCACAACTTGAATCCCCTTCATACGTAGTCTTATAATCCATGGTTGCTTTCAACTGTTAAGGACTAGAGTTTTGATCTTGGTCATTTCTCCCATGGGTTTTCTTCTCTCTAATACAGTTTTAGAGTCTATGCATTTCTTCTTTGCATTCTGGTGTAAAGACAAACTGTTAAATTGGGCAGGTTTTTGTAAAGATGTCTAATTTCTTTTCATCCTTCCTATTGACTTCTTCCAATTTTGTCATTCTCATTTGGCACTTAAAAAAGTAGGCTGCCTTTGGGTTTGCCTCCAGCCTAGTCTGAATCCATTGAAGCAGCTCCTGCTACATACTATTCCTATTGATCTGACAGGTTATCCATCTATTTGAAAACTTTGTTGTCTGGCTAAAATGTCTGTGGATATCAAACATTTTAGTTCCAACTTTGGGGCCATCTTTCTCCTGTTTTCTATCTTTGCCTTTAAAAAAAGTCATAAGTGTTCTCGTTCTCTGTATTGTAAGTTTATATTTTAAATATGGACACTTTTAAATTGTGATGGCTTTTTTCCCCTAGATACTTTTACTGAAATGTAAGTACTGACATTCTTCCATTTCACCATCAATGTGTGAAAGGTTTTAAATAGATTACTAATTGCCAATTCTGACTTCAAACAAGCAGGCACGTTTTTGTTTAATGCATTTGCAGACTTGTCTGAAATGTGTGCTGTGTGTCCTAGATTACCATCTAGCCTTCAATGTTTTCCTTTCTTACCACATCATCCAGAGTTCTTCAGAGCAAACCATCTGACCTTGGAGTTCAAACATCCTGATTCCTTAAACATTTGTTATATATATTGTGACCCTTATTTCCTTTGAATATCTTCTTTCTCCTTTGGGAAATGTGAGTTTAGTACATCTGTGCAGAGTGAGACAAAGAATTCATTTACTTTCTTTTTAACAATTCCTAGCATCCCCACTTTCATTTGTTATCAGACATTAGAAGAAAGAAAAAGGAATGCATGACATGTACCTGCTGGCACATTAGTTTCACAGTGCATCCTGTAGAAACTGGGCAAAAATAAGTATTAAATAATTAAAATGCATAACAGATTAGAAAAGTTGTACCCTGAAGGACTTTGGATTTTTGTTTATAGAAAATATAGGACATAAAAACTATAAGTAATACAATTCTCCATGAAGCATTATTGTACAATAAATAAAATACTGACTCATAAGGCTCATTACTGATTAGAAGATATATTATTTAGGTACAAGAAGGGCAAGGGATTTTTTTAAATGAAATTTTAAAAGATATGGAGTCAGTGAAATATGATAGTTAAGGCTAAGTATTAAATTTATAGCAACTTGTATTTAAACTTTATGCTAGTTCTGCATGAGCCAAAACTCATGGAACACTGAACAGGGAAAAATGAATTTGTCATTAAAAGTGCAATCAAATTAATATAGTATGGAGAAGATGTTCTTAAAATGACAAGTTATGAAGAGCTTGTATACAAAGCAGAGAAACAGAAATGCAATGTTTTCAAAGCATTGATAGTTTAAGACAGTAGTTCTCAAACTTTGGTATGCATAAGAATTATCTGGAGGGCTTGTTAAAACACAGATTGCTGGGTACCACCCCAGGAGTCTATGACACAGTAGGCCTGGGTGAAGCCTGAGAATTTGCATTTCCAACAAATTTTTGGTGATTTTTCTATTGCTGTCACTGTTCTGGAGATCACACTTAGAATCTAGGAGGGGAAAGAAGGGGGCCTTTAAAATCTATCACTTTTGTTTTCCCATTGACTAAATGGTCATACATAGAAAGTTAAATAAAATACTGTGATTTGGGAATCTGAGAATTGGCATCTTCAACTGGCATAGTTCAGTTACCATCCAATTACCATTCACTAGGTTCTCTCTTTGGAAGCAGGAAAGCTACACTAGGTTTTTTAATGGAAATTTTCTCAAGAGACCTTTATTGGTTGTATCTCTTGATTGGTGAACCTTACATAGAAAATATAACATTTTATTTAGAGCTTCTTCAGAAGGTTGTACTCATTCTTTAATTTTGATGTATAGGATCTGTGTGTCCTGAGATATGTATTATCCTTTTGATAGAAAAAGTGTGTATTATAGAGGAAATAGCATTGAAGTAGAAGTCAGGAGTCCTGGATGCTAGATTCAGCCTGCCATTATCTAGATTTCACTTTGGGAAAGTTACTTGACCTCTTTGAACTTACCCATTTCCTTGTATTTAAAATGAATGTAACAATACATGTTCTGCTTGTATTACAGAGCTGTCATAATTTAGGGAAAGGTGAGATATTAGAGGGAAAACCAGTAGCTTAAAACCATTAGCTAAGATACATTTAAGAAAGATGCCATCAAACTCTTAAATATAATAATCTTGAGATTGCCCATGGGTATGTCAGTTTCCAAAAACTAATATGTCAGTTTTTAGTTTTTTTGGGTGTTTTTTTCCTTCCAGAGGAATGAAAAGAAGTTTGGGAATAAAAAAAAGGATATAAGAGTAAGAACTGGAAAAAAAATTATATAATCTAATATGAATACAGCACATTATATTTCTTTTTAACGATACATAAATCAAGTATTATGTTTGCATGTAAGGGGAAAAGTGTTCAATTGAGATTATGTGGAATATACTATTCTCCTGAAAGGTAGAGATGGATTAGAAGGGCTGACCAGCAGGTGTACATTTCAAATTCCAAGTATCTCAGGTGGCAACAAAGATTTACTGTATAACACAGGGAACAATGTTCAATATCTTGTAATAACCTATGATGGAACATAATCTGAAAATATATATATATATATATATATATATATATAAACCACTTTGCTGTACACCTGAAACTAACACAATATTTTATTTATTTATTTCTTAAACATCTTTATTGGAGTATAATTGCTTTACAATGGTGTGTTAGTTTCTGCTGTATAACAAAGTGAATCAGCTATATGTATACATATATCCCCGTATCTCCCTCCCACCCTCCCTATCCCACCCCTCTAGGTGGTCACAAAGCACCGAGCTGATCTCCCTGTGCTATGCGGCTACTTCCCACTACCTATCTGTTTTACATTTAGTAGCGTGTATATGTCCATTCCACTCTCTCACTTCGTCCCAGCTTACCCTTCCCCCTCCCCGTGTCCTCAAGTCCATTTTCTATGTCTGCGTCTTTATTCCTGTCCTTCCCCTAGGTTCGTCAGAACCTTTTTTTTTTTTTTAGATTCCATATATATGTGTTAGCATACGGTATTTGTTTTTCTCTTTCTGACTTACTTCACTCTGTATGACAGTCTCTAGGTCCATTCACCTCACTACAAATAACTCAGTTTCATTTCTTTTTACGGCTGAGTAATATTCCATTGTATATATGTGCCACATCTTCTTTGTCCATTCATCTGTCGATGGACACTTAGGTTGCTTCCATGTCCTGGCTATTATAAATAGAGCTGCAATGAACATTGTAACACAGTATTTTAAATCAACTATACTTCAATTAAAAAAAATTATCAGTGGAGGAAAAAAACTTCAAGCCGAGGATCTCAGGTTTTCTGGACAGTGTCCTGATATTATTAGCCTTAATGGTTGGGAGAAAAATTAATCAGACCCTGTGACTGTTTGATTTGGTAGAATGCCTGCTTAATAATTGTCTTTAAGGGGTTAAAAAGGATTCTGTGTTTGAATTGTGGTATCCTTGAATTTATGTGAGGTGGGGAGATGATTTTTTTTGGAACTTGTTCTAAAATTTTTTTCCTTTGGTTTAAGATTATGTTAACCGTAATTATGAAATCTAAGCAGGACATTCTTTTTTTTTAAAATTAATTTATTTATTTTTGGCTCTGTTGGGTCTTCGTTGCTGCGTGCAGGCTTTCTCTAGTTGCAGCGAGTGGGGGCTACTCTTTGTTGTGGTGCACATGCTTCTCATTGTGGTGGCTTCCCTTGTTGTGGAGCACGGGCTCTAGGCACACGGGCTTCAGTAGTTGTGGCACGAGGACTCAGTAGTTGTGGCTCGTGGGCTCTAGAGCACAGGCTCATTAACTTACCTCTCAATTCCTTCCTTTGCTTTATACCTTATCACTTTCTGAAAGTATGTAGCAAAATCGGACTGAAGGTGACACTACTTCATATTTTTGGATCATTTGTTATGAAGGACAGCTCTGCTGTCATCTTTTGTACTCTCTGTGCCTGCATTTTCCCCCAATATCTTGCCTTCCTTGAGCATGAAACAGAAACTCATTTTTGGATTTCCCATTATGTCAGTGTCATAATTATCTAGATAATTTAGCCCTTTCTGTTAAATATGTCCCTATATTTGTTGAGGGAGTTGGCTGTAGGACACTAGCTTATTCATTCTTCATGTAACTCCTCTGATTCTGCCTAATAACCTTTTGCTTTCTGTTTTCATTTTTTCTATATCTTTTTTTTTTTTTTTAAATTATGTCCTTAGCATCAAGAAGTACCTCTACCGAGTTTTACCTCTGAGAGCTTGTGTGATTTTTTAAGGTAATCTGTTAATGTGGTTTGGCTCTTGATTAAAGTCAGTACTACCATAGTTATACTTTTAAGGAACAGAGACAAGTACTAAACACCAGAGATAAAATAATTTTCAACCACGATTGCTCTGTTGCTCTCTAGGGCACTGACTTGAATTTTAGGGGACCTCTACTTGATATCAGAGAGACTATGATTAGGGAGATGAAGACTTCTGCCTTTTTCTTTAGCCTTTAAGGAAGGAATGAGGGTGCCCTTAAAAGAAAACCTGCCAAGCCTGTTAGGTCTTTTTGGACCAAGTTGAGAGAGTTTGCTGGTATAGGTGAGCAAGCAGGCTTAAGTTTTATGAAGTAAATGCTAGTAGGAATATAATATAACAGAAGCCTGCTGTCAGAATTCTGATTAAACTAGCTTTTAATGGTTTCAGTTAAGATGGAGTAAAAACATTCCATACTGTTGCTGCCACTGAACACAGCTATAAAACCTGGACAGAATGCATGGAGCAGCTATTCGAAGGCTTTGAAAAGTAAATAGTAGGCAAATTGGGGAAGAAGATGAGAATTCAAACTGACTTCTGAACCAGCAGTGAGGTTGCCATCTCACTTTTTACTCCACTCCCCACCCCCATTTTTTCTTGCTGCTTGACCTTAGGCATGGAGGCAGTCATAGAACTATGTGGCAAAGAGGAGTAACTAAAGCCCCAGCTTTCTGGCCAGAGGGCCAAAAAGAGGAGCCCCAGGAAACCAGAAATTACTGGGAAGATGGTTGAAAGGGAGGAGCTCAGGAAAGCAACCCCATATTACTATGTTTGATTCTTATTACCACTCTTGAGCTACAGATTTGTTATATGTGACTCTGATCTAATCAGCATACCAATGAACACTACAGACCAATATGCTTCATGAACATAGATGTAAACATCTTCACCAAAATATTAGCAAATCAAATCCAGTGATATATAAAAATAATAATATATCTTGAACAAGTAGAGTTTACCCCAGGGATGCAAAGCTGGTTCAATATTCAAAAATTAGTCAGTAAAATCTAACATATTAATAGTCTAAGAAAGAAAAACCATGTGACTATATCAATTGATGTAGAAATACATTTGGCAGATTTCAACATCCATTAATAATAAAACTCTCAGCAATCTTGGAATAGAAGGGACTTTCTCAGTCTGATAAAGGACAGCTGTTAAAACCCTACCACTAAAAATCATTCTTAATGGTGAAAAGTCTGAATGCTTTCTTCCAAAGATTAGGAAAAAGGCAAGGATGTCTGCTTTCTTCACTACTATTCAACATTATATTGTTGGTACAATAAGGCAAGAAAAAGAAAAGGCATATAGCTTGTAGAGAAAAATTAGTTCTTTCATTCTCTTAACTGTGTCCTTTACAGAGCAAAAGTTTAATTTTTATGAAGTCAAATTTGTCAATTTAAAAAAAAGAGACCTGCCTTTGGCTGTCATGTCTAAGAATTCTTTTCTGGGTCCCAAGTCACAAAGATTTTTCCTTAAGCTTTTTGCTAGAAGTTTATAGTTGACATTTTGAGTTAATTTTTTTATAAGGTTTGAGGTTCAAGATTCATTTTTTTGCATGTGAATGTTCAATTGCCCCATTTGTTGAAATAACTGTGCTTTCTCAATTGAATTGTTTTCCACCCTGGTCAAAAATAAATTGGCCATATTTACGTGGATCTATTTCTCGATTCTCTATTCTGTTTCATTAACCTATGTGTCGATTCCTTTGTCAATAACACATAATTTTGATTACTGTAGCCTTATATAAGTAATTCTTAAAATTGCATGGTGTAATTCTTTCCATTTTGTTCCCTTTTTCTCCCCAAAATTGATTTAGCTTTTCTAGTTTCTTCGGTTTCCATATAAGTTTTACAATCAACTTATCCATATCCACAAAAAATTTTTATTGGAATCGTGTTAAATCTGTAGATCAATTTGGAGAGATTTGAAATCTTTACTATGTTGAATCTTACAGTCCATGAATGCAGCATGTCTCTCCAATTATCTGTATTTTCCTTTATTTCTTTCATCTGCGTCTTGTGGTTTACAGCATACAAATACCTGTACATGTTAGATTGATAACTAAGTATTTCATTTTGGGGAAAGCTATTATAAGTGGGATTTTTAAAAATTTAAGTTTCAGACTTTACCTTAATGATATTTAGAAATACGATTATTCTGTGTATTGACCTTGAGTCTTGTTGCCTTACTAAACTCATTCATTAGTCCTAGGAGGTTTTTTGGTTTTGTTTTTTTGTATCTACCTTGAGGTTTTCTGTGTAGATAAGCATGTCACTTGCAATCCCGTTTTCCACCAGCAAACCTCTAATTAAATGGCTGTTTTTACTGAACTGAGCTTGCATGTCGTTTTCACCCACTGTGTATGCCAAGTCCACGTTAATGCCCAGAACATCCTCCTGTTCCAGTTAAAAGTGTGTAGTTTTTCAGAGACCTTCAAGATGGCAGAAGAGTAAGACATGGAGGTCACCTTCCTCCCCACAAATACATCAGAAATACATCTACATGTGGAACAACTCCTACAGAACACCTACTGAATGCTGGCAGAAGACCTCAGACTTCCCAAAAGGCAAGAAACTCCCCATGTACCTGCGTAGGGCAAAAGAAAAAAGAAACAACAGAGGCGAAAGAATAGGGACAGGACCTGCACCTCTGGGAGGGAGCTGTGAAGGAGGACAAGCTTCCACACACTAGCAAGCACCTTCACTGGTGGAGACGGAGGGTGGACGGGGGGGAAGCTTCGGAGCTGTGGAGGAGAGCACAGCAACAGGGGTGCGGAGGGCAAAGCGGAGAGATTCCCTCACAGAGGATCAGTGCCGACCAGCACTCACCAGCCCGAGAGGCTTGTCTGCTCACCCGCTGGGGCGGGCGGGGGCTGGGAGCTGAGGCTCTGGCTTCGGAGTTCGGATCCCAGGGAGAGGACTGGGGTTGGCTGCGTGAAGGAAGCCTGAAGGGGGCTAGTGAGCCAGAGCTAGCCAGGAGGGAGTCCGGGAAAAAGTCTGGAGCTGCCGAAAAGGCAAGAGACTTTTTCTTGCCTCTTTGTTTCCTGGTGCGCGAGGAGAGGAGATTCAGGGCACCGCCTAAACAAGCTCCAGAGACGGGTGCAAGCCATGGCTATCAGCGCAGACACCAGAGATGGGCATGAAAGGCTAAGGCTGCTGCTGCAGCCACCAGGAAGCCTGTGTGCAAGCACAGGTCACTATCCACACCTCCCCTCCCGGGAGCCTGTGCAACCCGCCACTGCCAGGGTCCCGTGATCCAGAGACAGCTTCTCCGGGAGAACACACGGTGTGCCTCAGGCTGTTGCAACGTCCAGGCTCGCCCCGCATTCCGTACCCGTCTCTCCCCCCGGCCTGAGTGAGCCAGAGCCCCCTAATCAGCCACTCCTTGAACCCCGTCCTGTCTGAACGGAAACAGACGCCTTCAGGCAACCTGCACGCAGAGGCGGGGCCAAATCCAAAGCTGAACCCCAGGAGCTGTGCGAACAAAGAAGAGAAAGGGAAATCTCTCCCAGCAGCCTCAGGAGCAGGGGATTAAATCTCCACAATCAACTTGATGTACCCTGCATCTGTGGGATACCTGAATAGACAACGAATCATCCCAAAATTGAGGCGGTGGACTTTGGGAGCAACTAAATATATATATTTTTCCTTTTTCTCTTTTTGTGAGTGTGTATGTGTATGCTTCTTTGTATGATTTTGTCTGTATAGCTTTGCTTTTACCATTTGTCCTAGGGTTCTGCCTGTCCATTTTTTCTTTTCTTTCCTTTTTTTAAATTACTTTTTAATAATGTTTTATTTTAACAACTTTATTTTATTTTATTTTTTCTTTCTTTCTTTCTTTTTTTCTCCCTTTTCTTCTGAGCCGTGTGGCTGACAGAGTCTTCATGCTCCAGCCGGGTGTCAGGCTTGTGCATCTGAGGTGGGAGAGCCAAGTTCAGGACATTGGTCCACCAGAGACCTCCCAGCTCCACATAATATCAAATGGTGAAAGCTCTCCAAGAGATCTCCATCTCAATGCTAAGACCCAGCTCCACTCACTGACCAGAAAGCTACAGTGCTGGACACCCTATGCCAAACAACTAGCAAGACAGGAACTCAACCCCACCCATTAGCAGAGAGGCTGCCTAAAATCATAATAAGGTCACAGACAGCCCAAAACACACCACCGGACGCAGACCTGCCCACCAGAAAGACAAGATCCAGCCTCATCCTCCAGAACACAGGCATCAGTCCCCTCCACCAGGGAGCCTACACAACCCACTGAACCAACCTTACCACTGGGGGCAGACACCAAAAACAACAGGAACTACGAACCTGCAGCCTGCGAAAAGGAGACCCCAACACAGTAAGTTAAGCAAAATGAGAAGACAGAGAAACACACAACAGATGAAGGAGCAAGGTAAAAACCCACCAGACCAAACAAATGACGAGGAAATAGGTAGTCTACCTGAAAAAGAATTCAGAGTAATGATAGTAAAGATGATCCAAAATCTTGGAAATAGAATGGAGAAAATACAAGAAACGTTTAGTAAGGACCTAAAGGAACTAAAGAGCAAACAAACAATGATGAACAACACAATAAATGAAATTAAAAATTCTCTAGAAGGAATCAATAGCAGAATAACTGAGGCAGAAGAACGGATAAGTGACCTGGAAGATAAAATAGTGGAAAAAATTACTGCAGAGCAGAATAAAGAAAAAAGAATGAAAAGAATTGAGGACAGTCTCAGAAACCTCTGGAACAACATTAAATGCACCAACATTCAAATTATTCGGGTCCCAGAAGAAGAAGAGAAAAAGAAAGGGACTAAGAAAATATTTGAGGAGATTATAGTTCAAAACTTAGCTAATATGGGAAAGGAAATAGTCAATCAAGTCCAGAAAGCACAGGGAGTCCCATACAGGATAAATCCAAGGAGAAACACGCCAAGACACATATTAATGAAACTATCAAAAATTAAATACAAAGAAAAAATATTAAAAGCAGCAAGGGAAAAACAACAAACAATATACAAGGGAATTCCTGTAAGGTTAACAGCTGATCTTTCAGCAGAAACTCTGCAAGCCAGAAGGGAGTGGCAGGGCATATTTAAAGTGATGAAAGGGAAAAACCTACAACCAATATTACTCTACCCAGCAAGGATCTCATTCAGACTTGACGGAGAAATAAAAACCTTTACAGACAAGCAAAAGCTAAGAGAATTCAGCACCATCAAGCCAGCTTGACAACAAATGCTAAAGGAACTTCTCTAGGCAGGAAACACAAGAGAAGGAAAAGACCTACAATAACAAACGCAAAACAAGTAAGAAAATTGTAATAGGAACATACATATCGATAATTACCTTAAATGTAAATGGATTAAATGCTCCAACCAAAAGACATAGACTGGCTGAATGGATACAAAAACAAGACCCATATGTATATATGCTGTCTACAAGAGACCCACTTCAGACCTAGGGACACATACAGACTGAAAGTGGGGGGATGTAAAAAAGACACTCCATGCAAATGGAAATCAAAAGAAAGCTGGAGTAGAAATCTTATATCAGACAAAATGGACTTTAAAATAAAGACTATTACAAGAGACAAAGAAGGACACTACATAATGATCAAGGGATCCATCCAAGAAGAAGATATAACAGTTGTAGATATTTATGCACCCAACAAAGGAGCACCTCACTACATAAGACAAATGCTAACAGCCATGAAAGGGGAAATCGACAGTAACACAGTCATAGTAGGGGACCTTAACACCCCACTTTCACCAATGAACAGATCATCTAAAATGAAAATAAATAAGGAAACACAAGATTTAAATGATACATTAAACAAGATGGACTTAATTGATATTTATAGGACATTCCATCCAAAAACAACAGAATACACTTTCTTCTCAAGTGCTCATGGAACATTCTCCAGGATAGATCATATCTCGTGTTACAAATCAAGCCTTGGTAAATTTAAGAAAATTGAAAGCATATCAAATATCTTTTCCGACCACAACACTATGAGACTAGATATCAATTACAGGAAAAAATCTGTAAACAATACAAACACATGGAGGCTAAACAATACACTACTTAATAACTAAGAGATCACTGGAGAAATCAAAGAGGAAATCAAAAAATACCTAGAAACAAATGCCAATGAATACACGATGACCCAAAACCTATAGGATACAGCAAAAGTAGTTCTAAGAGGGAAGTTTATAACAATACAATCCTACCTCAAGAAACAAGAAACATCTCAAATAAACAACCTAACCTTACATCTAAAGCAATTAGAGAAAATAAAACAAAAAACCCCAAAGTTAGCAGAAGGAAAGAAATCGTAAAGATCAGAGCAGAAATAAATGAAAAAGAAATGAAGGAAACAGTAGCAAAGATCAGTAAAACTAAAAGCTGATTCTTTGAGAAGATAAACAAAATTGATAAACCGTTAGCCAGACTCATCAAGAAAAGCGGAGAAGACCCAAATCAATAGAATTAGAAATGAAAAAGGAGAAGTAACAACTTACACTGCAGAAATACAAAGCATCCTGAGAGGCTACTACAAGCAACTCTATGCCAATAAAATGGACAACCTGGAAGAAATGGACAAATTCTTAGAAAACCACAACCTTCCAAGACTGAAGCAGGAAGAAATAGAAAATGTAAACAGACCAGTCACAAGCACTGAAATTGAGACTGTGATTAAAAGTCTTCCAACAAACAAAAGCCTAGGACCAAATGGCTTCACAGGCAAATTCTATCAAACATTTAGAGAAGAGCTAACACCTGTCCTTCTCAAACTCTTCCAAAATATAGCAGAGGGAGGAACACTCCCAAACTCATTCTACAAAGCCACCGTCACCCTGATACCAAAACCAGGCAAAGATGTCACAAAGAAAGAAAACTTCAGGCCAATATCACTGATGAACATAGATGCCAAAGAATCCTCAACAAAATACTAGCAAACAGCATCCAACAGCACATTAAAAGGATCATACACCATGATCAAGTGTGTTTTATCTCAGGGATGCAAGGATTCTTCAATATACACAAATCAATCAATGTGATACACCATATTAACAAACTGAAGGATAAAAACCATATGATCATCTCAATAGATGCAGAAAAAGCTTTTGACAAAATTCACCACCTATTTATGATAAAAACCCTCCAGAAAGTAGGCATAGAGGGAACTTACCTCAACATAATAAAGGCTATATATGACAGACCCACAGCCAACATCGTTCTCAATGGTGAAAAACTGAAACCGTTTCAACTAAGATCAGGAACAAGACAAGGTTGCCCACACTCACCACTATTATTCAACATAGTTTTGGAAGCTTTAGCCACAGCGCTCAGAGAAGGAAAAGAAATAAAAGGAATCCAAATCAGAAAAGAAAAAGTAAAGCTGTCACTGTCTGCAGATAACATGATACTATACATAAAGAATCCTAAAGATGCTACCGGAAAACTACTAGACCTAATCAATGAATTTGGTAGAGTAGCAGGATACAAAATTAATGCACAGAAATCTCTTGCATTCCTATACACTAATGATGAAAAATCTGAAAGAGAAATTAAGGAAACACTCCCATTTACCGTTGCAACAAAAAGAATAAAATACCTAGGAATAAACCTACCTAAGGAGACAAAAGACCTGTACTCAGGAAACTGTAAGACACGGATGAAAGAAATTAAATATGATGCAAATAGATGGAGAGATATACCATGTTCTTGGATTGGAAGAATCAATATTGTGAAAATGACTATACTACCCAAAGCAATCTACAGATTCAGTGCAATCCCTATCAAACTACCAATGGCATTTTTCACAGAACTAGAACAAAAAATTTCACAGTTTGTATGGAAACACAAAAGATCCCAAATAGCCAAAGCAATCTTGAGAAAGAAAAATGTAGCTGGAGGAATCGGGCTCTCTGACTTAAGACTATACTACAAAGCTACAGTAGTCAAGACAGTATGGTACTGGCACAAAAACAGAAATATAGATCAATGGAACAGGATAGAAAGCCCAAAGATAAACCCATGCACATATGGCCACCTTTTTTTGTTGTTTGAATTTTTGAATTTTATTTTATTTATCTTTTTATACAGCAGGTTCTTATTAGTTATACCTATTATGCATAGCAGTGTATATATGTCAATCTCAATCTCCCAATTCATCACACCACAACCCCCACCCCCTGCCTCTTTCCCCACTTGGTGTCCATATGCTTTTTCTCTACTTCTCTGTCTCAATTTCTGCTCTAGAAACCGGTTCATCTGTACCATTTTCTAGGTTCCACATATATGCGTTAATATACGATATTTGTTTTTCTCTTTCTGACTTACTTCACTCTGTATGACACTCTATAGATGCATCCACGTCTCTACAAATGACCCAATTTCGTTCCTTTTTATGGCTGAGTAATATTCCATTGTATATATGTATCACATCTTCTTTATCCATTCATCTGTCGATGGGCATTTAGGTTGCTTCCATGACCTGGCTATTGTAAATAGTGCTGCAGTGAACATTGGCGTGCATGTGTCTTTTTGAATTATGGTTTTCTCTGCGTACATGCCCAGTAGTGGGATTGCTGGATCATGTGGTAATTCTATTTTTAGTTCTTTAAGGAACCTCCATACTGTTCTCCATAGTGGCTGTATCAACTTACATTCCCACCAACAGTGCAAGAGGGTTCCCTTTTCTCCACGCCCTCTCCAGCATTTATTGTTTGTAGATTTTCTGATGATGCCCATTCTAACTGGTGTGAGGTGATACCTCATTGTAGTTTTGATTTGCATTTCTCTAATAATTAATGATGTTGAGCAGCTTTTCATGTGATTCTTGGCCATCTGTACGTCTTCTTTGGAGAAATATCTATTTAGGTCTTCTGCCCATTTTTGGATTGGGTGGTTTTTTTTTTAATATTGAGCTGCATGAGCTGTTTATATATTTTTGAGATTAATTCTTTGTCCGTTTATTCATTTGCAAATATTTTCTCCCATTCTGAGGGTTGTCTTTTCGTCTTGTTTGTAGTTTCCTTTGCTTTGCAAAAGCTTTGAAGTTTCATTAGGTCCTATTTGTTTACTTTTGTTTTTATTTCCATTACCCTAGGAGGTGGATCAAAAAAGATCTTGCAGTGATTTACGTCAAAGAGTGTTCTTCCTCTGTTTTCCTCTAAGAGTTTATAGTGTCTGGTCTTACGTTTAGGTCTCTCATCCATTTTGAGTTTATTTTTGTGTATGGTGTTAGGGAGTGTTCTAATTTCATTCTTTTACATGTAGCTGTCCAGTTTTCCCAGCACCACTTATTGAAGAGACTGTCTTTTCTCCATTGTATATCCTTGCCTCCTTTGTCATAGATTAGTTGACCATAGGAGCATGGGTTTATCTGTGGCCTTTCTATCCTGTTCCACTGGTCTATTTTGTGCCAGTGCCATATTGTGTTGATTACTGTAGCTTTGTTATATAGTCTGAAGTCAGGGAGTCTGATTCCTCCAGCTCTGTTTTTTTCCCTCAAGACTGCTTTGGCTATTCGGGGTCTTTTGTGTCGCCATACAAATTTTAAGATTTTTTTTTTCTAGTTCTGTAAAAAATGCCACTGGTAATTTGATAGGGATTGCATTGAATCTATAGATTGCTTTGGGTAGTATAGTCATTTTCACAATTTTGATTCTTCCAATCCAAGAACATGGTATATCTCTCCATCTGTTGGTATCATCTTTAATTTCTTTCATCAGTGTCTTATAGTTTTCTGCATACAGGTCTTTTGTCTCCCTAGGTAGGTTTATTCCTAGGTATTTTATTCTTTTTGTTGCAGTGGTAAATGGGAGTGTTTCCTTAATTTCTCTGTCACATTTTTCATCATTAGTGTATAGGAATGCAAGAGATTTCTGTGCATTAATTTTGTATCCTGCAACTTTACCAAATTGATTGACTAGCTCTAGTAGTTATCTGGTGGCATCTTTAGGATTCTCTATGTATAGTATCATGTCATCTGCAAACAGTGACAGTTTTACTTCTTTTCCAATTTGTATTCATTTTCTTTCTTTTTCTTCTCTGGTTGCCGTGGCTAGGACTTCCAAAACTATGTTGAATAATAGTGGTGACAGTGGACATCCTTGTCTTTTTCCTGATCTTAAAGGAAATGCGTTCAGTTTTTCACCATTGAGAATGATGTTTGCTGTGGGTTTGTCGTATATGGCCTTTATTATGTTGAGGTATGTTCCCTCTGTGCCCACTTTCTGGACCGTTTTATCATAAATGAGTGTTGAATTTTGTCAAAAGCTTTTTCTGCATCTATTGAGATGATCATATGGTTTTACTTCTTCAATTTGTTAATATGGTGTATCACATTGATTGATTTGTGTATATTGAAGAATCCTTGCATCCCTGGGATAAATCCCACTTGATCATGGTGTATGATCCTTGTAATGTGTTGTTGAATTCTGTTTGCTAGTATTTTGTTGAGGATTTTTGCATCTATATTCATCAGTGATATTGGTCTGTAATTTTCTTTCTTTGTGACATCTTTGTCTGATTTTGGTATCAGGGTGATGGTGGCCTCATACAATGAGTTTGGGGTTTTCCTTCCTCTGCAGTTTTTTGGAAGAGCTTTAGAAGGGTGGGCGTTAGCTCTTCTCTAAATGTTTGATAGGATTCACCTGTGAAGCCATCTTGTCCTGCACTTTTGTTTGTTGGAAGATTTTTAATCACAGTTTCAATTTCATTACTTATGATTGGTCTGTTCATATTTTCTATTTCTTCTTGGTTCATTCTTGGAAGGTTATACCTTTCTAAGAATTTGTCCATTTCTTCCAGGTTGTCCATTTTATTGGCATAGAGTTGCTTTTAGTAGATGCTTTGTATTTCTGCAGTGTCTGTTGTAACTTCTCCTTTTTCATTTCTAATTATATTATATTCTAATTATATTGATTTGAGTCCTCTCCCTCTTTTTCTTGATGAGTCTGGCTAATGGTTTATCAATTTTGTTTATCTTCTCAAAGAACCAGCTTTTAGTTTTATTGATCTTTGCTATTGTTTCCTTCATTTCTTTTTCATTTATTTCTGCTCTGATCTTTATGATTTCTTTCCTTCTGCTAACTTTGGGTTTTGTTTGTTCTTCTTTCTCTAGTTACTTTAGGTGGAAGTTTAGATCGTTCATTTGAGATGTTTCTTGTTTCTTGACGTAGGCTTGTATTGCTATAAACTTCCCTCTTAGAACTGCTTTTGTTGCATCCCATAGGTTTTGGATCGTCGTGTTTTCATTGTCATTTGTCTCTAGGTATTTTTTGATTTCTTCTTTGATTTCTTCGGTGATCTCTTGGTTATTTAGTAACGTATTGTTTAGCCTCCATGTGTTTGTGGTTTTTACGTTTTTTTTCCCTGTAATTGATTTGTTATCTCATAGTGTTGTGGTCAGAAAAGATGCTTGATATGATTTCAGTTTTCTTAAATTTACTGAGGCTTGATTTGTGACCCAAGATGTGATCTATCCTGGAGAATGTTCCGTGCACACTTGAGAAGAAAGTGTAATCTGCTGTTTTTGGATGGAATGTTCTATAAATATCAACTAAATCGATCTGGTCTATTGTGTCATTTAAAGCTTGTGTTTCCTTATTAATTTTCTGTTTGGATGATTGGTGGAACTGAGGTGTTAAAAAAGTCCCCCACTATTATTGTGTTACTGTCAATTTCCTTTTTTATAGCTGTTAGCAGTTGCCTTATGTATTGAGGTGCTCCTTTGTTGGGTGCCTGTATATTTATACTCGTTATATCTTCTTCTTGGATTGATCCCTTGTCTGTAGTGTCCTTCCTTGTCTCTTTTAACATTCTTTATTTTAAAGTCTATTTTATCTGATACGAGTATTGCTACTCCAGCTGTCTTTTGATTTCCGTTTGCCTGGAATATCTTTTTCCATCCCCTCACTTTCATTCTTTATGTGTCCCTAGGTCTGAAGTGGGTCTCTTGTAGACAGCATATATATGGGTCTTGTTTTTGTATCCATTCAGCGAGCCTGTGTCTTTTGGTTGGAGCATTTGATCCATTCATGTTTAAGGTAGTTATCGATATGTATGTTCCTATTACCATTTTCTTAATTATTTTGGGTTTGTTTTTGTAGGTCCTTTTCTTCTCTTGTGTTTCCCACTTAGAGAAGTTCTTTCAACATTTGCTCTAGAGCTGGTTTGGTGATGCTGAATTCTCTTAGCCTTTCCTTGTCTGTAAAGCTTTTGATTTCTCCATCAAATCTGAATGAGATCCTTGCTGGGTAGAGTAATCTTGGTTGTACGTTCTTCCCTTTCATCACTTTAAGTATATCTTGCCACTCCCTTCTGGCTTGTAGAGTTTCTGCTGAGAAATCAGCTGTTAACCTCATGGGAGTTCCCTTGTATGTTATTTTTCGTTTTTCCCTTGCTGCTTTCAGTAATTTTTCTTTGTCTTTAATTTTTGCCAATTTGATTACTATGTGTCTCGGCGTGTTTCTCCTTGGGTTTATCCTGTATGGGACTCTGCGCTTTCTGGAGTTGGGTGGCTATTTCCTTTCCCATGTTAGGGAAGTTTTCGACTATAATCTCTTCAAATATTTTCTCCAGTCCTTTCTCTCTTTGTTCTCCTTCTGGGATCCCTGTAATGCAAATGTTGTTGCGTTTAATGTTGTCCCAGAGGTCTCTTAGGCTGTCTTCATTTCTTTTCATTCTTTTTTCTTTATTCTTTTCCGCAGCAGTGATTTCTTCCATTGTGTCTTCCAGGTCACTTATCCGTTCTTCTGCCTCAGTTATTCTGCTATTGATTCCTTCTACTGTATTTTTCATTTCACTTATTGTACTGTTCATCTCTGTTTGTTTGTTTTTTAATTTTTCTGGGTCTTTGTTAAACATTTCTTGCATCTTCTCGATCTTTGCCTCCATTCTTTTTCTGACGTCCTGGATCATCTTCAGTGTCATTATTCTGAATTGTTTTTCTGGAAGGTTTCCTATCTCCACTTCATTGAGTTGTTTTTCTGGGGTTTTATCTTGTTCCTTCATCTGGTACATAGCCCTCTGCGTTTTCATCTTGTCTATCTTTCTTTGAATGTGGTTTTTGTTCCATAGGCTGCAGGATTGTAGTTCTTCTTGCTTCTGCTGTCTGCCCTCTGGTGGATGAGGCTATCTAAGAGGCTTGTGCCAGTTTCCTGGTGGGAGGGACTGATGGTGGGTAGAACTGGCTGTTGCTCTGGTGGGCAGATCTCAGTAAAACTTTAATCTGCTTGACTGCTGATGGGTGGGGCTGGGTTCCCTGCCTGTTGGTTGTTTGGTCTGCGGCGACCCAACACTGGAGCCTACCAGGGCTCTTTGGTGGGGCTAATGGCGGACTCTGGGAGGGCTCACACCAAGGAGTACTTCCCAGAACTTCTGCTGCCAGTGTCCTTGTCCTCACGATGAGACACAGCCACCCCCCAGTTCTGAAGGAGACCCTCCAACACTAGTAGGTAGGTCTGGTTCAGTCTCCTATGGGGTCACTGCTCCTTCCCCTGTGTCCTGATTCCCACACTACTTTGTGTGTGCCCTCCTAGAGTCTAGTCTCTGTTTCCCCCTATCCTGTCGAAGTCCTGCCGTCAAATCCCGCTAACCTTCAAAGTCTGATTCTCTAGGAATTCCTCCTCCTGTTGCGAGACCCCCAGGTTGGGAAGCCTGACGTGGGGCTCAGAACCTTCACTCCAGTGGGTGGACTTCTGTGGTATAAGTGTTCTCCAGTTTGTGAGTCACCCACCCCGCAGTTATGGGATTTGATTTTATTGTGATTGCACCCTTCCTACCGTGTCATTGTGGCTTCTCCTTTGTTTTTGGCTGTGGGGTATCTTTTTTGATGAGTTCCAGTGTCTTCCTGTCGATGATTGTTCAGCAGTTAGTTGTGATTCCGGTGCTCTCCCAAGAGGAAGTGAGAGCACGTCCTTCTACTCCGCCATCTTGAACCAATCTCATGGTCACCTTATTTTTGATAAAGGAGGCAAGAATATACAATGGAGAAAAGACAGCCCCTTCAATAAGTAGTGCTGGGAAAACTGGACAGCTACATGTAAAAGAATGAAATTAGAACACTCCCTAACACCATACACAAAAATAAACTCAAAATAGATTAAAGACCTAAATGTAAGGCCAGACACTATAAAACTCTTAGAGGAAAACATAGGCAGAACACCCTGTGACATAAATCACAGCAAGATCCTTTTTGACCCACCTCCTAGGGAAATGGAAATAAAAACAAAAATAAACAAATGGGCCCTAATGAAACTTAAAAGCTTTTGCACAGCAAAGGAAACCATAAACAAGACCAAAAGACAACCCTCAGAATGGGAGAAAATATTTGCAAACGAAGCAACTGACAAAGGATTAATCTCCAAAATTTACAAGCAGTTCATGCAGCTCAATATCAAAAAAACAAACAACCCAATCCAGAAATGGGCAGAAGACCTAAATAGACATTTCTCTAAAGAAGATATACACCTTGCCAACGAACACATGAAAGAGTGCTCTACATCACTAATCATTAGAGAAATGCAAATCAAAACTACAATGAGGTATCACCTCACACCAGTCAGAATGGCCATCATCAAAAAATCTACAAACAATTAATGCTGGAGAGGGTGTGGAGAAAAGGGGACCCTCTTGCACTGTTGGTGGGAATGTAAATTAATACAGCCACTATGGAGAACAGTATGGAGGTTCCTTAAAAAACTAAAAATATAATTACCATATGACCCAGCAATCCCACTACTGGGCATATACCCTGAGAAAACCATAATTCAAAAAGAGTCATTTACCACAATGTTCATTGCAGCTCTATTTACAATAGCCAGGACATGGAAGCAACATAAGTGTCCATCGACAGATGAATGGATAAAGAAGAAGTGGCACATATATACAATGGAATATTACTCAGCCATAAAAAGAAACGAAATGGAGTTATTTGTAGTGAGGTGGATGGACCTAGGGTCTGTCATACACAGTGAAGTAAGTCAGAAAGAGAAAAACAAATACCGTATGCTAACACATTTATATGGAATCTAAAAAAAAAAGGTTCTGAAGAACATAAGGGCAGGACAGGAATAAAGATGCAGACAGAGAGAATGGACTGAAGCACATGGGGATGGGGAAGGGTAAGCTGGGACGAAGTGAGAAAGTGGCATGGATTTATATATACTACCAAATATAAAATAGATAGCTAGTGGGAAGCAGCCGCATGGCACAGGGAGATCAGCTCGGTGCTTTGTGACCACCTAGAGGGGTGGGATAAGGAGGGTGGGAGGGAAACGCAAGAGGTAGGAGATATGGTGATATGTGTATATGTATAGCTGATTCAGTTTGTTGTAAAGCTGAAACTAACACACCATTGTAAAGCAATTATACTCCAATAAAGATGTTAAAAAAAAAAAGTCCATAGTTTTTCTCTGTTGTGCTGGCCAAAATACATTGTTTTTAAGAAAGTTCATTGTAAATACAACCAAACTATTGTCAGTTTCCATTTTTGTTAAGAGTTTTGCAAAATTTTCTAAAACGTCTGTGAGATTTCTGAAAACCAAAGTGTAATTTGCAGAGTGGGAGAAAGTATTTTACTATATAGGTAGCGGAATTTGATGACAGAGGTAAATTTTAAAACTATTTATTTGATGTGACTATTGTGCAGATGCCACTTCTCTACAGGGAAAGACTAAAATATAGCTTGTTGTTTGATTTGTGCTGCAGGGTAGATTAATTAAAATTATATTTTGTCACCTACAAGTTCTATGTTGTGACAGCATCAGACTCTAAAACTATATATTTTATTTAAAAGGCCAGCATTAACAAAAGATGGTTTATAACTCCTGAAAATAGTTTTCTAGCAATTTATATGTAAGTAAATACACAATTTAAATGAAGGATTTCTGCCCTGTAATTTGGGGAACAAATGGAAAATGGTTCCTAGTTCATTTTCTTTAGTTAAGAGTTTTCTGCTTTGCTGGATTCAGTTACCTATGGCTTATTCTTTGTCTTTCCTGTGATATTATAAAATAATTTGAAGTGATCTTTACTTTGTGTCTCTCTGAGACTGCCTATTTCATCATAAATTGTTTGCTGCTTTCATCCAGGCTTTTTTTTTTTTTAATGTTAAAAATTTAGTTAGTGTTCTTTTAGAAAAATATTCTCAGGATACATTTATGGTTCCCCAGTAGGTTACTTACAGTTGACTATCTTGGAGTCTGATCTTGTTTGAATATTTATCTAGCAACCAGTGCCAGGTTCTTTCTTCCTTCTTCTCCACAGTAATAAGATGTCAGTGGGAATTAAACCTGCTTCCTTTTCCAGAAAAGCTTAAGGACCTGTGTAGTGATATTTTATTTTGACTTCTTCATCTTGTTTTTTTAAAGAACACCATTTGACACTTACTTGCCTTGGTGAAATGATGCTATGTTTCATGCATTTATTTCCCAGTTTTAGTATCTTAAATTTATCTACCTTAATGAGGCATCTTTGATGGGTACCCCTGAATAGTTTAGTGCCCAAATACTAAAAAATTATACCTTGTAGATTTGGTCATTGTGGGTTAGGCATAATGAAAGCTGTACAACAAAACAATACTAACTCACTTTCAATTGTTGACATGAGGATAGATACAGAGTAAATCCATAAGAAAGTGTGATATATTGAAAAGGTTTATAATGAGAACACTTGGCTCTGAGTTCTGTTTCTACTACTTATTATTTGTGTGACCTTTATGAAGTTTTCCCAATCTCTTAAAACCTCACTTTCTCCCTTAGTTATTTTAAAAAAACATATATGTATAATTTTCATGTTATTATAGCAATTAATATATACCTTTCAGTGTCGTTGTAAGAGTTAAATGAGTTAATTTTAAGGAAGTGCTTTGTAAATCATACAGCATAGAACTGTTTCCTATAATATACAGAAACTATTTTTAAGTACCGTTGACCTTTGAACAACACAGGTTTGAACTGCGTGGGTTCATTTATATGCATATTTTGTTCACTAAGTACCTACTACAGTGCTACACGATTTGCAGTTGGTTGAATTAATGGATGCAGATACGTGGATATGGAGGAAACTCGGATGTGGAGAGCCAACCATAAGTTACATGTGAACTTTCTACTTCATAGAGGGTCCGCGCCTCTACCCCCCCACATTTGTTGTTCAAGGGCCAACTGTAATTCTCTGTTATTCCAAAAAGTTTGACTATATTTTGGCCACTTTCCCTCCAATTTACCGTTCAACTTATTCTTCAGGCATTTCTTAACCTGTGCTTAAACTAAGGAGAGCTTAAGCTCTAAGGGTGTTTCTTTTCTTCTTTTTCTTCTATTCCATACTTCTTCCTTACCTAAATTCTGCCTCTTCTATTTAGAGATTCAGGAATAAAGAGTTTGTTAGAGGAAAGGAATCAAGAAATGATGTACCGTTGGCTGTTAGGGAAATCTGATATTTATTTTACACTGTCACATATTTGGTAAAGAACAGAACAGTGGGCTTAGTGATCAGTTTCTTTCCCCCTTTGAGCATCACTGTGTGTAAACACTGATTTTTTTTTTTTTTTATTCCATCTTCTAGTTACAACAGTTGGAGCTCGCGCAGATACAGCATAGAGATGCTAATCTCACAGCTCTTGCAGCTATTGGACCAAGGAAGAAGAGACCACTAGAATCCGGGTCTGGAAGTGAGGTATTGAAATAATGTTTGTTTGTTATTTTATTTTTCATGTCAAAAAAGCAAGCCTAAAGGAAGCAAAGAATGCAAATAATTTACTCTGCCTTGCACACTATTGCTGTCAAATACTTGTTAAAACTCTCCTTTGCCTCTTTTATAAAATCTTAATTTTTGCTTGTTTTTAAAAATATATATCACCTTGAACTTTACTCCTACTAATTACTTATTTTATACTTTTTCCTATCCCCCATCTCTAGTCATACTGAATCTCAACTATCTCAGTTTCTTCTGTGCACTCTTTCAGGCAGTTTTATGTAATTTTCTCCCCTCTGTGTATCTAAATCCAGCTCATCTGTTAAAATCAAGTCTGCCCTCTCATTTCTATCATGAACCTTGACTCTACATACCCACACTGACTTCTCCTTTTCTCAGCACATAATGTGTTTGCACGGCATTAATCATTCTCTGCTCCTCGCGTGCGTGTTTTCTCTTCTGTGAGATTATGAATTTCTTGAGCAAGACTATAATCCTTTTCCTTTGTATCTCCCACATGACCAGGCACATACATATTCAATAAATATCATTAATGTTTGATTAACACCAAGGAAGGATCTTACTTACGTCTTTAGGGTAATTATTTGCTGTAGTGATAGATGTTCAGATCGGTCATCAGGGCTGAGATACAGGTTCGATAAGAGCCCTGAGCTAGGTCAGCAGCAAAGGAACCGTGGCTCCTCTGTTGTGCTCTGTAAAACTTCAATGTGCTTTAAGGCAAGCTCCTCCCAGTGCTGACCCTAAACATTGATATTTCCTAAATGAATGACAGTCATCTCAGTAGAAGAAGGATTTAAAACGTCTAGTTCTTTTTATTAATAAAAGTGTAATGGATGCAATATGTTCACATGCAAAAAGAATTCATAGTATAAAAATGTTTGAAAAAAGTAAATGTTTCCTCCTCACAGATTTCTAGTCCCCCATCTCCTGCCCAGCCAGATGTAACCACCATTAAGATTCTCACATATCCTTCTAGAATTCGTTGTGAATATGGGCATGTATCTCATATGCCTTCACAAATCCACATTTGATTTTGTTTTTACTAAATGCAGTCAAACTGTGTCTATTGTTCTGCTCTTGATTCTTTTCCCCTTTTCCGTAATCTCTCTCATATAATTTACCTCCATACTTTTTAAAGGTATATAACGTTACTGTGTTTAGATAAATAATGTATTCAACCAGTTCTGTAATGGAAATTTAGGTTGTTTCTGGGTTTTTGCTTTTATTGCCTCCGAGAACATCCTTGTACTTACCTTGTTGTGTGCTTGTCCACTGTAACTATAGACTAAATACTTAGAAATGGAATTCCTGGGTTAAAGGGTGTGCATTAATAGGAAAACCTTTTTGGAAAAATTCAAACATACTCAAAGCTAGAGTAGTATAATGAATCCCCTACACACCTACCATCCTGCTGCAACTACTATCAATTTATGCCTAATTTTGTTTTATTTATATCTACACCAACCTTCTCCGGTAAGTTTTTCACTCCTCAGGTTATTTTAAAGTCAATCCTAGACTCAATATCATTTTACCCATAAATATTATTTGTTGCTTTTCATTTTTGATAAATATTTTTAAATTACCCCCTGAATGAGTTGTATCAGGTTTTACATCCATTAGTGCCTGTTTTCTCACACTCTCATTTAACACTGGGGATTCTCTTTGCCATCTGATGGTTGAAAATGCAATTTTTAATAGAGTGTTTAAATTATGAGTGCAATTAAGCAATTTTTTCATGTGTATATTGGCACTTTCAATTTACCTTTCCCCCACTGCGTTATATTTTTTAATAGATTAAGAAAATGGAACACTCCATACCTCCCTCCACTTTCCTTTCAGTTTGTCTGGGCGTTATTCATCTAAAAGTTTGTATTTTCTTAAATTTAAAAAAAAAAAAATCAGTCTTCTGCTTTTGTCCTTCTGGGGTTCTATGGTGTTTGGAAAGCCCTTTCTTAATAATTAGACTCATGTGTTAGTACTTTTATCATTTCAGATTTTAAGTATAAATCTTTGGTTCATTCAGAATTTGTTTTGAATAAGAGTTGAGATCTGGATTTACCATTACTCCCCCCTCATTCTCCCCCAGGCTAGCAGATTGTCCCAACACTATTTACTCAATGATTCTTTCCCCACTGATTTGAAATGCCACCTTTATCACAATTTTGTGTCAAATACAAATTCCCGTATGTATTTGAGTCTGTTTCTGTATACTCTGACCCAGTGCTAGCTAGTAGAACTGTCTGTGATGAGAATGTGCTGTGTCTGTGCTGTCCTCAGCAACTACATATGGCTGTTGAGCAGTTGAGCTGTGGCTAGTGAGATTGAGGAAATAGTTGTAATTTTTTTTAATTAATGTAAATTTTAATAGTCACATGTGACTAGCAACTACCATATAAGTGCAGCAGGACCAGTCTACTGATGTATGTCTGTTTATGGCTATATATGTATTAGTACCAAATCTTTTTTAACCGTCTTAACCATTGTTAAGTGTACAGTTCAGTAGTGTGAAGCATATTCACATTGTTATGCACCACATCTCCAGAACTTTTTCATCTTGCAAAATTGAAACTCTGTACCCATTAAACAACTCCCCATCTTCCCTTTTCCCAGTCCCTGGTAACCACCATTCTACTTTGATTCTATGAATTTGACTACTTAGATAGCTCATGTTAAGTGGAATCATTTAGTATTTGTCTTTTTGTGACCTCAAGGTTCCAAATCTTAGTATATTTTAAAATATGGTAAAACTAGTCCAGTAGAGTTTTTTTGTTTGTTTTTTTTTAAAGTGGGGAGAATAGTATCAGGGTTTTTTTTAATAAATTTATTTATTTATTTTTGGCTGTGTTGGGTCTTTGTTTCTGTGCGAGGGCTTTCTCTAGTTGCGGCAAGCGGGGGCCACTCTTCATCGTGGTGCGCGGGCCTATCACTATCGCGGCCTCTCTTGTTGTGGAGCACAGGCTCCAGACGCGCAGGCTCAGTAGTTGTGGCTCACGGGCCCAGTTGCTCCGCGGCATGTGGGATCTTCCCGGACCAGGGCTCAAACCCGTGTCCCCTGCATTGGCAGGCGGACTCTCAACCGCTGCACCACCACGGAAGCCCCCCCCAGTAGAGTTTTTTATGTTCCTACTTCTCTAGCACAGGACAACCCACTGCCCTTTATTTTTGGTCTATTTACCTCGTGTGTAGATGTGTGTAAATATTTTATTAAAAGTGGGGCATGCTATTTCATCATTAAGCATATTCCTATAAATATGGCCTAGTTAGCATACTTCTTTCTTTTTGGCAAGAACAGTTACTTGTAATTTTTTTGTCATCCACATAAAGTTATTCTTTATAATATTATAACTCCTTTGAGAAAGAGCTACAGGGATGTCTAAGTTCCTGCCCTACTTTTTGATAATGGTAGCTTTATACAACAAATTCTGTTAAATGTTTGCTTCGTGGGGAAGCGTCATAGCACGTGGGTAAGTACCTAATAGTTTGGACTCAGTCAAATCTGGGTTTGGTTCTTGACCATTAAGTTTTGTAACCTTTGACAAGTTCTTTAAACCTCTTACCTCAATTATCCCCAACTGGAATATGGGTATAATACCTGCCTTATAATGCTTTAAGGATTGGATTATGTAAAGTGCTTAATTAGTTCCTGGCCTCAAGTACAGGCCTAATAAATTGTCGTCTTTGTCATCATAGTAATAGTACCATTATTTTAGCTTTTAATAGAATTTTATAAGTAGTATTAATGATCCATAGTGAATTTGAACTGTTAATCATTAATCTCTTCAAAGCTTCATTTTTATGTCTCATTTGAGTTTGTCACAAATCTCAGAAACATTAAATGTTCCCTGGTTTCTAATAATCAGAGATTTTAAAGAATTTTTCATCGATTGTATGTTTGAATCTGAGAAAGTCCATAGTTTACGGGGGGAAAATGAAATGTACTGTTGATGTTCAAAACAGTGATTAAAAAAAATCAGTTTATATGATTTATCTATTAGCATTAAAATATAAGCTTATTTAATTTTAAAATTTCAAAACAGATGTGTTCTAACGTGGCTATAAATATACTGAAGTGTGTGTTTGCTTGGTGCTTCTTCAGTTTTGAGAACTTAGGCGTGTATGTTTTCCCCTTTATTCCTGGACTTTAAACTTTGATCGTTGTCAGACTTTTACTGAATTATAACAGCGAGTACTTTTAAGTAATGCCAACCTGAATTGAAAATATCCATTTCTTTAATGAGTTGATGACATTTTAGTACAATCCTTATTTTGAAATTAGCTGAAAACTATTTTTTTTGTTGATTTTTATTCATGGTGTTTTAACTTCAAAGGTAATTTTCTTTGAAAAATGGGAAACTGGAGAGAACCCTGCTGTATGCTCTTTCAGTGTTTACATATAGTGCTGATTGATTTGCCCCTCCAATCACTTAAATTGCATGAATCAGGATTGTTAAAAACCCTTTAACGATTCAGTTTTTTTGTTCTCTCACAAATAACACAAAATTGATGTATGAAACCATTTAGATTTTTAATATTCTATACCTTGAAAACTGAGGGTCTACTTTTTGTCTGCCTCTTTCTTTATAGATGAGAACCTGAAATCTTACCTGTTTGATTTGAATTTACTAGAATAAGCATATAAACCCAGAGGGGAGTGAGGTAGAGTCTTGCTCTTTGAAGAGTAAAATCCTTAGTTCAAATGCAGGTTTTTAGTACTGAAGGGAAGAGGTTTCAGTTTGGAAGATTGCATAAAACGGTGATTTTAAAAAATGTAAAATTCAGAGAATTAAACTTAGAACATTCAGCATTCATAGATTATCATTTTTGTTGATAAATCAACAATAATAAATTTGGAGAAATTAGTTTTAGACCTTCTTCCTTTAGTATTTTTTTCTATTATGTAAAACAAAGCAAAACTGGCTCTTATCCTTTAAAAAAATCTTTCTAGTTGTACAATTTATATATTAAACTATCCTCTGTGTAGATTTACATTGATATTCTCAGAAGTCTTGGTAGAGTTGAATAGCATCAGCTCCTGTCTCCTCATGTTAACCTGGCAAAAAGCAACAAGTACCAATTATCATTTAGAACCAAATTATTTGTTTCATAAGCCTGTTGGCTTTAAGGGGGGGAAACTTAAAATTTACTACTTTGGAGTACTTAATTTGTCCTTAATTTACTGCTGTGTGTTGAAGTTACATATAAGAATATATGCATATGAAATTAGTTCTTAAATTAACATAGGCTGTACAGATACCTATGCAGTAATCTAGAACCTACTTAAAGATTTAGAGTGTTTGCAT
Organism: Balaenoptera borealis; assembly: GCF_965194805.1. Taxonomy (NCBI): domain Eukaryota; kingdom Metazoa; phylum Chordata; class Mammalia; order Artiodactyla; family Balaenopteridae; genus Balaenoptera; species Balaenoptera borealis. The sequence goes on along the minus strand of NC_138875.1, from coordinate 49,074,101 downwards.
GTGTGTGTCATGTATGTATACTGCTGAGGTGATGTGTTTGGGGTTCTTTGGAATGTTAAGTCATTAATAACTTTACTTCCTGCATTAATTTTAGGTTCTTGGATTAGAAAGGATCTATCTTTTCTCTGTTAGCAATACTTTCAAATAGTTCACCTAACTTAATGAGCCAACCATCATAGCAATATTTCTTTATTTTATTGAAAATAAAGATACATTTTATTTTAACCTTATAACATATTGGCTTGAAAATGCTGATATTTCTTTTAAAATTAAGTGGTTACAGTGCCAGATCAACTACATGATGCTTATAGTATTGATATGCCTAGTATGTGTTGCTTAAAATAGTGTTCATTTGCTAACCCAAACAAAGAAATTATTACTATATAGATAAGTGTATTTCCTTTCTATCTAGAAGCAGGTTAAAGTACTACCCTGTAAAACTGTAAGAATTTTAGAGGAAGATAATGAGGAGAAGGGGTTTTTTTGAAACGTTTCTTAGCAATAAATAGAAAATTTGATTGAATCAGAATTGCTTTCAGACAAACATATTTTTTTCCACAGTTGAATTCTAATTCAGAGATAAATGTCAGATATTGATAACAATTTTGCTATATCTCCCTACAATTAAAGGTGCATTCCTAAAATTCATTTCTTCTTTATTGTACTTTTTAAATTTGCATACCTTGAAAACAAGGCACTTCAGTTAGGCATACTTGTAAATATTTTTAAACCAAGCATTCTTTAAATATTATTAGCCAAGCAAATATTATTTGGATAGAACCTATAAAATGATTCTACTGCAGAACCCTAAATCTATATTCTTAACCATTTATGTTTAGTGGTCTCACTATAACATTAATAATAGAAGTGATCACATTGCAGTATTTTATGAGTAGGCTTAAGAAGGTGAGAAAGGACCATTTTAGAATAATGTGTTGAATTCCACTGGCAAGAATATTTCATGCTATAGCTTACAGAAGAGTGATTTCTGAGAAAGTTTCATTAATTTTTACATGTATTTAGAGATGAACTTTTGAAAAAATCCTGTACCTCAAATAGTGTTCCACAGCAGTTTGCTATAGATATTATTAGAACGTCTCTATATAGAACTTGAGGATCTTGTGATAGTATCTATTGTAGCAACTTACCTTTCCCTTTAGCTCCAATTTGATGTTTAAAGTATTAGAGTACTTTGATTTTGGGGGGACAGGGCAGGGAGAGGGAAGGCAATTTTCAGAAGACTGTGGGCAAACTGCAATAAAAAAATCAGGATAAAGAAATAAATGATGTTGCTATAAAGGAAACAAAAGAGCTTTAAGAATCTTCCCATATGTTTTCTTTGTTATTTTAGCCTGTGTGTAGGTGCCCTAAAACACAGAATGTCTCTACTCTGCTAGACACCTAGTCCTCTGAAGGGCAAAGTACACCATTAGGGCCTAACCTGTTTTAGGTTAAAGATATCTTAGGGTTTGAAAATTCATTTATGTGAATTTTTTGGCACCTAGTATACAACTTTGAAAATCAGGTGGGAAATAAAGCTTTTTTTTTTAGAAACTAAACTGAAATTGTTTGAAGAAAAAATCACAAGTTACTATGAAGCAGTGCTGAAGCAGTGTAAAAAGTAATAAAACGCATTGTGTTTTGAAAAAATTTTTTTTCTTGAGCTGTTATAATTTTATTCTTAAGAAAAAGAAAAATAATTGTAGTTACTTCATAGACAGCCAGAAATCACCTGAGCATTCTACTGATTTGAATATATCTGAGAAAAAATTTACCAGAGTCATAGTAGCACAAACATTTGCCTGTCCTCATGATTTAATACTATATCCTCAGTGTCTTAGGATGTCTTTGAGCATTCAGGAAAAGAATTGCTTACTGGAGTCCAAGAACTATCTCTGAGATGCTGAAGAAGTCTGTGTGGTGGGTAGCCATTTTTTTTCACTCCATGCTAATCGTAACAACAGTATTCTCTGTCCCTCTCCCATTATTTCTGTTCTTTGGTGGTGCGCCCCTTCAAGGAAGTGGAAGTTAGCGAGTTAAGTGACAGGTAATGATGTACCTGTTTTTTAAAACAAGCACTCAGCATTAGCTTCCTGCTCATAGACAAAAATGAAGTCTGGGGAAGGTGGGATGTCCTGGAAAGGCAGTGATGGTACCAGAGAGTGTTCTGTCCAAGAACGGATGGAACTTTGCTGGTTTGCGTGTGTCTGTATCAGATAAGAGGAAATATCAGGAGGCAGGGTAAGATGGATTCCATTGCTTTGTCTTCTTCAGAGGAAGATGATTAGGGAATTTCTGGACTTAATTATTTCCCCCATTATTGCTTTTCCAAGAATCTTCAACATGGAGCAGGCTAGGGCTTCCAAAGCACTAGACACGTGGTGGTCTCAAACACAGACTCCCCCACACGTTTCTTTGTACCTGTCAGAAAATATTATTTTGTACTTATTTCTTGACTTTTCTTCTCTCTTCCCACCCACCTTTATATAAGGATAGTTGTATAGAATTATTAAAATCAAAGCTCTTTGGAATATAATATTTAGAATAGATTTCAGTGATAACTTTCTTCCATTGTTTAAACTGGTATGAATTTACGTAGGTATGGTAAGATCCTTTCCAATGCTTGCAAGTTTCTTATGAAGTCTAAATTTCTCTGAAATGAAGAGGACTCAGTTTCTAGAAGAGTACTATCAGAAGGTAGATTATACATTCAACAAATGATTATTGATTTTGGGGGGAAGAAAAATGTCTGTTATACTTTTAAGATAGTACTGCGTAAGCAAGGGGAATAGAGTAGATAGCTTTTTATTTGGGAGAGAAGAGTGTTTGTTAACTCTGATCATGTTGAAAATGTCAAAATAGTATAAAAGAGTATTACAAACAGCTCTTAAGTTTCTTGGGTTATCCTTTCCAAAAATATCCATGCATGTATTAGGTTAAACCATATGAACTTGCCGTTTTCATAGGTGGAAAACTATCAAGTATTGGCAATTTTATATAATTCTACCTAATATAATCAAATATATATATATTTACAATTGCATATATAATAATAGTTTACTTTTAGCAAGCACTTAGAATGTATTATCTTGGTGAGTCCTTGTAACTCCTTTGTAAAATCATACTATTATTTTCCCTAAATGAAAAAGTTGAGGTATAGGGAAGATTACTTTTCCAGAGTTCCACAGTTAGTAAGTGGAGAAGCCCAGATACATGTCCAGAGAATTTGGTGTTTGTCTGTGCTTTTTTTTTTTTTTTAATTTTTTTTAATCTTTTTTTTTTTCTTTAATGGGAATTATTTATTTATTTATTCATGGCTGTGTTGGGTCTTCGTTTCTGTGCGAGGGCTTTCTCTAGTTGCGGCAAGCGGGAGCCACTCTTCATCGGGGTGTGTCTGTGCTCTTAATTACTATAATGAGATCATCCTAAAAGTAGTGTTTTACAATTTGTGAAGCACTGCATCTTGGACATTTTTCCATACTGGTACATACTTTTGTGCCGTAATTCTATGATCCACTGATAGACATTTAGAATATTTTCATTGGTTTATTATAAACAGTTAGCATCCTCTATCTTCATGTACCCATTTATTTTGCCGAATTGATTTCTAGAAATGGAACTTCTGGGTCAAAGGGTATGCACATCTTAAATTTTAATAGATATTTCCATAATACTTTCCAAAAACTTTGTGCCAGTTTCCACCACTGTGTGAATGCCTGTTTTCCCATTCCCTTTTAGCAACAGATGTGATCAGTCATTTAAAAATATTCTAGTCGCTACAATTTTTCCTTTATTGTATCTCTACCATTTCTATGTGTCCTCTTCAAAGGTTGAGGTTCTATTTCTGTATGGAAACATGGTGTAGAAGTGTGAAAAACCTCTAAAATACCTTATGAGGGAGATACTTGGGTTTTAAAATTTTTATTTAAGCATTAAAATTATTTATGGACTTTTTTTTCCCCATAACTTAGAAATGTGTGTATTTTGAAATAGAGAACTGAGTTGAATTCTTATGGGTATTTGAATGATCGATCTTACATAGATGTCATTTTGTTTACCGTATTTACTAGTTTTCATTATTTGAGGATCTGAGTAGATTATAATTGAAATATTAAGCCTGAAATGATTTGAGGAAACGCAGCAGCTTAAAATCTACTAGGGGACAAACAGAATTAGAGATTTCAACAGATTTGTTGTCATCTAACACTTTCTATAAATATCATGTAGATTCATTAGAATCTAGAGCATTATTACTTTAGATAAAGAAGCAGCTTTTTTATGTTTTGAGATATATTTTTCACATTTTATTTTGCTCACACTTCCATAAACAAATATGCCTCTTTTTCGTAAATGACTTAAACATAAATCTGAATTTTAGATGGATCTTTAAAATTTTCCAGAGATTTAAAGTCTGACACCTTGTCAGCTATCTTCAGGGACCCCCTGTGAAATAAGTTGAATTGCACATTATGGGTTTATCTTCCCTCCTTCCCAAATCCCCCTTAAATGTTAGTAAAGGAGTGAAAATGACATAAATACACAAGAATAAAGAAGAGAGGAGAAATCAGCAATAAAATTATTCAGTAGTTTAAATGACAGTAAATTTCTCTCTGAAATATTCCGAAATAAAATGTTCAGATTTTCAACTAATCTTACCAGTGAAAATCCAGGTTTACATGGAAAACAATGTATCTGCCTTAAGCATTGCAACAGTACCTATTTAGAGTATGTTGTTGAATTCCTATTTATGCATTTTTCCCTAAGAATTGTGGAGAGTATTGAAAAGAATAAATATAAGTTGTTTTTGAAATGTTTATTTGAACTTGTTTGTTTGACTTACCAGACTGTGCCATTATTTGGATTTTTGTTGAGATAAAATTCACACACCATACCTCATCATTTTAAAGTGTACAATTCAGTACTGTTGGCCCTCCATATCTGCTGGATTCCACATCCATGGATTCAACCAACCATGGATTGAAAATATTGGGGGAAAAAAATTCCAGAAAGTTCCAAAAAGCAAAACTTGAATTTGCTAAGTGCTGACAACTATTTACATAGCATTTACATTGTATTAGGTATTATAAGTAATCTAGTGATGATTTAAAGTATACAGGAGGATGTGTGTAGGTTATATGCAAATGCTATGCCACTGTATATAAGGGACTTAAGCATCCACAGGTTCTGGTATCCATGGGAGGTCCTGGAACCAATATACCTAGGGACAACTGTATATTCACATAGCTGTGCAATCATCTGTCTCTATGGATTTACCTATTCTAGGCATTCATATAAAAGGAATTATACAATATTTGGCCTTTTGTATCTAATTTCTTTGACTTAGCATAATGTTTTCAAGATCCATCCATATTGTAGCATGTGTCAGTACTTCATTCCTATTTATGGTTGAATAATATTCCATAAGTTGTTTTAACTATAATTGTGCATTTGTCTATATTTACCTGTCAATTTTTGCTTCTTTTTTTTTTTAAATGTTGCTGAAATTTTTTTTTTAAATTAATTTATTTATTTATGGCTGTGTTGGGTCTTCGTTTCCGTGCAAGGGCTTTCTCTAGTTGCAGCGAGCGGGACCCACTCTTCATTGCGGTGCGTGGGCCTCTCACTGTCGTGGCCTCTCCTGTTGCAGAGGACAAGCTCCAGAGGCGCAGACTCAGTAGTTGTGGCTCATGGGCCTAGTTGCTCTGCGGCATGTGGGATCTTCCTAGACCAGGGCTCAAACCCGTGTCCCCTGCATTGGCAGGCAGATTCTCAACCACTGTGCCACCAGGGAAGCCCAATTTTTGCTTCTTTTATTTGATGGTCTTACTAAGTGCAAACACATTATGTCTTTTTGATGAATTGCCCCCTTTTGTCATTGTGAAATTGTTCTCATTTCTAATATTCCTTGTCTTAAAGTTTACTTTGATATTATTATAGCTACACCAGCACTTCTTATGCTTAGTATTAGCATGATTTATCATTTCTCCATTCTTTTACTTCCAGCCTATCTGTGTCTTTATTTAAAGCTGGTTTCTTATGAGTAGCATGTAATTGAGCTTTGGATTTGTATCCAAAATTTATTTGGACTGTTTAGTCCATTTACATTTAATGCAATTATTACTATGATTAGATTTGAGTCTACCATCTTGCTATTTTCTGTTTGTCCCTCTGTTTTTTTGTTTCTCCTTTCTTGTCATCTTTTGAGTTAACCAAGTAGTGTTTTAGTATACCATTCTATATCCTCTTTTGGCTTTTTAACTGTACCTCTTTTTTTTTTTTAATGGTTGCTTTACAGATCTGTTTAAAGGTACAATATGTATCCTTAACTGATTATACTCAGTCTTGAATTAATGCCACTTCACATATCATGTAAAAACCTTTTAACTATATAATTCCATTATACAAATCCCTCCCATCCTTTGTGCTATTGTTGTCACCTATTTTACTTATACATATGTTTTAACCTCCATAGTACATTGTTATCACTTGGTCATATATCTCTTAAAGAACTTATGAAAATAAAAACAGCTTTTTAATGTTTACCATTTCTAGTGCTCTTTCATTTTTCCTGTAAATTCATATTTCTTTCTAGTATCATTTTCTATCAGTCTATATGCAATTCATCAACTCCAGAATTACCAGAGTTTTAATTAAACAAACCTAAAGCTACTATTAATACATTTAAATATACTGGTAAATCTACCTTTAGTTGTGAGGCACAGCAATCCTTACTGATGTTGTAGCTTTTTTTAACATTTATAGTCCTTCAAGGATAAAATTAAAGTTGGCTCTGAGAGAAATATCTTTAACTGGCGGTCCTTTAAAGAAGTTATCATAAAATAATAGATAAAACTTAGTTCTGGACATAGGTTACTTGAGTTTTCGAAGGACTTTGTGTCTTAATTAAAGGTAAAGAAAATTACCAGAGTATAAAGAGGAAAGTCCTACTGACACAGGCTTTTCAACTTGCAGTAAGTTACTGCTTTTCAGAATTGAGATTTATTTGGTTATTTGCTGTTCTTGTGTGTTGTATTACTTGGTGGGTTGAAGCACTTACCCACTGTTTGGAGAAAGTGGCAGAAAATAGCGTTTTGAGCAAATCCCATCTGGTGGCAGCTTGGTGGGGATGAGTAATGCTGAGGAACAAGTCATCAAAGGACTTTACCTTTCAGCTTTTCTCCCAAATTTATTTGGCTTAAAGCTAAGAATGACAGCAGGATCTTGATTTAAAATGTCCAAAGCCCATAATATGGCTCATTTTCACTATTTGGTCATTCATATAACTGATGATATTGGGTGACACTTGATGCATAATTGTACCACAAATGTTGATTGGATACCAGCTAGTGCCATATATATAAAGTATTCACAGGTACAAAATCCTTCCTTTCCAGTGAGTGGGAAAGTTAAAGAGGTTGTTGCATTGCGCTGAATACATGTGACGGTAAAGTACAGAGTACAGCTAAAATACACAGAAGTTGCACCTAATCTAGACCTGGGGTGAGTCTGTGTTTGTAGCATTGGGGAAACAGGTTACCTGAGTTGAGTCCTAAAGAACTTAGTCGGGTGATGTGATATAAGGATAGGACAGAGAGATTGGAGAAGGAGTTCCAGGAGGAGAGAATTAACTGTCTGGAACAAAGAGGAAAAAACATTCTATGGCATGATCAATAGTTTGAGATAGGAAGAAAGGAATGAGAGATGAGAATGTGGGGAGAAGCTTTGGTATGCTCACGGTTGACTATATATGTCATGCTTAAATACTTGGACTTGGTCCTAGAGGAGATTTTTAGCCCTTGGAGCATTTTAAACAGTAAACAGCAATTTAAACAGGAAAACGGTATTATTAGATTACTTATTTTAGAAAGATCATTCTCACAGCAGTGTGAAGAATATTAATACTGGAAATAGTTTCTTAGAAGGTTGATGAAGTCATCTTAGGCAGAAGATAATGGAAGTGAAAATGTAGAAGGATGTAGATGATTTGGAAACTATTAAAGAGGTAGACCTGATAAGAAGTGATAGATGGGATTAGAAGAAGAAAGGGTTGAGGATGACACCCAGTTTTCTGGCTTAGGCATTGGAGGTGAATGGTATTACCATTCCTTTAAATGAGAAAGAGAAGAGGAGAAAGGCAGGAGTAATGATTTGAAACATGTTGAATTTAGGCTACATACTTTATTAGGAAATTGAACAATGAGGTCTAGAATTGAAGAAAGTGTTCTTTTGGAGATAAAGACGCGAGTGGTCATTAGCATAGGACAACCAGTATTGTCTTCACAACTCTCATAATCACACAACTAGAATTAGAACTCAAAGCCCACGATTACACGTCACATCAGTCTATTTAGACGTATTACTTCTATAAAGACTGTTGAAAAACAGATACTTAGAGGTGACAAAATTCTAGGGTGGAAGTTAATATGCAAGGTTGTCTGTACTCTGAAATAACTCAAAGGAATGCAATGAAGGTGATAGAGGTGAGGGATGTGTTACTTCATAAATTCTGCTTGTTGACCAGCAGAGGGCAGGCAGTCTCACAACTCAGTATTTTCTGCTCTGTGCTGCCCTTGCGGCCTAAAAGCTCAGGTCTTTCGAACGTAGATTTTCAGTGATCTTATTACACTAAGGCCAGGCATCCAGGGCACTTTTATTTATCTTTGCTTCCAAGACTTAGAAGATGTTTGATTTTTGTTCTGGAGCCAGATCTTCTTTCCACCCCCTGTGCCCTATGTCTAGTTCTTGTTTTTCCTTAAAGTTTGAGACTTGATTCGTCCCTTAAGAGCTGCCATGGTGACATGGGGTTAGAATAAATCAAGTAGAGAGTCTGAGAAATATAATGGATCTTTGCCTTTTAGAGGTTAAAATGCCCACTCTTGTTCCTGGTTAACTGTTAAGATTCAGGGACACGTTTGTGTTTTCTTGGTCTTATGATTCAGGGACTAGAATGGAAGGAATGGACATCAGCTCCTGGAGACGGTACTGTACGTGTGGTTGGTTCTGTAAAGCCGCAGCGCTGCTCCTCCACTGTTTGATGTGAGGAGCTTGTGAAAACCTTCCTGTCCCAGGATGCATCCCTCATCCATTTGCCATATGTCTGTAATGCCCATTAGTTTACTTTTTAGCTTTAAGCATTCAAAGCTCAACTAAAATTTAAAAATTTCTCTAGGAGGGACAAGGTTAGCGTGGCAGGACAAATTATTTAAATTAGCCAGGACTTATGAGAATAGGGCATGGACCGGAACTTTTAATTAGATCTAGGGGATGGAAAAAAAAGATCTGGAACTAGGATTATACTGTTTCCTGTTTATAAACCTTCAGTGCCTCCCAACTGACAAATGACATTTATAGACTGTGTACTGTATGCCAGGCGTTGTTCTCATTTAATCCTCAGGCCAACGCTGTGAGATAATTCCGGTTACTGTCCCTGTTTTGCAGATTAGGAAACTGAGGCACAGAGGACTTAAGTAATTTGTCTGAGTTTCCTTATGGAGGAGACAACGTGTATTCACCACCATTCAGTCCCCCTGTATATCTTATGCTGCCAGAACAATTCCTTTGCCCATCGTAGGCACCCAGTAACCCAGATAACTTTTGAATTGAATCAGTACATGGGCTAGCATGAACTAGTTAGTATAGCAGTAACATAATTTAAGGAAACATGGAAAAAGAAGTAGAGACGCTTTTAAAAGTTTTACCTCACAGCACCTGCTCTATTAAGTTGGGGGGAAATGTGAATAATTGGTTATTTTTAATTACTTAGTGTCATCCTTAAAATGGTGTCATTGCTCTGAAATTGGTAACTGACAGTGTTCAAGTTTTCCTTATTAGAGCAAAAGGGTTTCTCAGAAGTTTCATTATAAAAATATGAAACTTTGTTTAGTGATATAATTGAACAAATTAATGAGGGCTAACTTAATTTGACCTGGCGGTGTTGAAGAATGTTTACATTTAGGTTCGGTTACGCTTCCAAAAACATCTGTTGTACACTTAGTAAGTGAATTATTTCTTTCATCTTCATTGAATTCCATCTTCTATTTTACCCTCTATTCATCTAAGTGAAGAATTCAGATTAAGGAATATCTTCATGTAGAAAGTCGATTGGGAAAATCCTCTATTTCAGAAACAAATAGTACATTGTCCCAACAGGTTTTTTTTGTCTTCTTACAAATGGTCTCCTAACTACATTTGTGTTCTTTGGCACTGACAGTATAGTGTAACCAGAAATCAGCCCTAGGTGACTTTGGGCAAAGGACTTGGTGAGGAAGAAAATAAAAACTGATGGTGAAGGCAGGTTTGAATTTTTATGGCTCTGAGTTCCACCTGCTTTACCATGGATAATTGAGATGTAGCTGATTATTCTGGCCAGGTCAGTATGAAGCTGAAAAGTCAGATTGTGGATTTTTTCAAATCATAAGCATAGGAATAAAAATGCTGTATATTTGTATCTAAGTTCAACAAAGATTAACTTTCCAACCCAGTCACTATTTGGGGGAAGAGAATGCTGTCACATTCGTAAAGTTGTGAATTATAAAAGACATTTCTGTTGGGTTACTGAATGTCCCTTGGGGTTTGTTTCATTTATAACATTGCCTCAGGCCTTCGGCTGCATCCTGTTGGAATGACCTCCTTTTCAACCCTGTGCTGGCAGCTGTGATATGGCTCTTTCCCTGGGATCCTTCAGGCTTGTCACATGACAGACATGAACTGTGACCCCTTTGTTCCTTACCCAGATGGTTCATTCTCCATAATTTTTTTCTATTTAACTATTTTGCCTTATCTTCTTTCCTCTTTTCCCTCTTCATTTCCCTTTGTATTTCCTACCTACACAAAACTTTTTTGGTAGCAGTTTAATTTTTTTTATTGAAGTAGGACATCAGTGCAGAAAAGTACACAAATCATGAGTAAGCTCACTGAATTTTCACAGCGCGAACACACCTATGCAGACAGTACTTAGGTCAAGAAAGAGAACATCACCAGAATCCCAGAAAACCTCTACTATCCCCTTCTGGTTACCACTCTTCTCCCTTAAGGGGAATCATTATCCTGACTTCTATAGCTTTGCCTGTTTTAAACGTTACCAAAATGGAATCAAACCATATGTATTCCTTTGCATCTGGATCCTTTCATTTAACATTTTGTGACATTTGTCCATGTTACTCAGTTTGTTACTGCTGTGTAGTATTCCATTTGTATGAATAGTCCACAGTTTATTCTGCTCTTAATGGGCGTTTGGATCATTTCTAGCTTAGGGCCATTATGAATAGTAGTGCTAAACATTCTCATACATGTCTTTTTATCAAAAGACATGACATATTTCTGGATATTTACGTGGAAATGAAATTGCCAAGATATAGTATGTCCAACTAGCCATTTAATTTAAAAATTCATGTAAAACACTAAACGAGTGATTTTTGGCTAACTTGGTAGGAAAGATCTATAAACATGTTTAGATTCAGCTTTAGCATAATATATCTAATTTTTGGCTAAGAAAAATGCCTCTAGTTGAATATACTGTAGTTTTAAATAGATAACTCCTATATACAGCAAAATTGCTGCTCAGTGCCTGGGACGTGTTATATTAACTTTCTTCCTAATTTGTCCTTTTATCCAGTGTTCCAAAGCTGAGTTGGTGGGCCCATTCTGTAAAAATCTTATGAGAATATTTTGATGGTGATAATTTACAAGAGTTAAGATTATATCTGTGTTACACCACCTCTAAGTTAGTCTTTTTGTCCTTTTTTTTTAAAAACGTGGACTTTCCAAAATTTGCTTCATGGATGCTTTTGAATAAGTCTGACCTAATTAATGAGTATAGAAGTGGGATTGTGATATCATATCCCTTAAAAAGTGAGTAGTATCTTTGAAGGAAATTTTATTCGACTGTGAGGTAAAGTGCTCCCAGTCATTCTGTGAACATGTATGGAATTAAGTTCACTTGTTTTGACCATAGGGTTTTGGAGACCTTAAAGGGGATTTCCTTACCCTCCATCAAACTAAAACAAAGCAAAAAGAAGAAAAAACCAGAAATGTAGAGGGAGTAATTAAAATTTGAAGGTTATAAAAAGATAGTAATGGAACCAGAAGATTCGCTTCCTGTGTTAGGTAGATATCTTTCCTTGTGTAAGTCTTTTGGGTAGGGAAAGGAGGGTTGCCAATTCAATTGAGATGTTTTTGAAACAAAGTATGGTTAAAAAAAAAAAAAAAGAATGGGAGATTAAAGGATTCATTTTTGCCAAATTATTCTATATCTGAGTATTCTGTATTTTTATTTCTTCTTCCAAATCTTTTTTTTAAATAGTGGTGTATAGACATATTGATACTTAGGAAACTTAATATCTTAATACAGAAGTATTGGGTTTCATTCAATTTTGGATGACATTTAGAACTCGTATTAGTTGTTCTGTTTTAAACCGGTGTATTCAATTGAGAAAATATTGCTGATAATCTGTGTTGTTCTGTATACTTTGCTAAGCCATAGAAGGTATAGAAATGATAGTCCCTGTCCTCAGAAAGCTTACAGTCTAGTGGGTATGTGCTGGTGGTGGTAGCGTATACAAATTACTATAATACAATGTAAGATAATTACCACAGTGAGAATTCTTACGGGGAAGGGGAGGGTAAGTAGACCCATTTGAAATGGGTCTTAAAGGATGAGTAGGTTGGCCTGGAATGGCCTTTTGCTGATCTCTGCAATGGGAAGTAAGGCTGAAGGGAAGCCAGGTAATGAGTTTGTACCTGATATGATGTATAATACAGAACAAGCTAAGAGCATTCACTTTATTATTTTTTTTTAGCATCTTTATTGGAGTATAATTGCTTTACAATGGTGTGTTAGTTTCTGCTGTATAACAAAGTGAATCAGCTATACATATACATACATCCCCATATCTCCTCCCTCTTGTGTCTCCCTCCCACCCTCCCTATCCCACCCCTCTATGTGGACACAAAGCACCGAGCTGATCTCCCTGAGCTATGCGGCGAGCATTCACTTTAGATCAAATTAAAAGTTGAGTCCCAGCTCAGTGTTGCTGTGTGACCTTAAACAGGTTGCTTTAACCTGTCTGAGCTCAGTTTCCTCACTTGATAAATGAGGACAGCACCCATGTAACGTGCTGCAGTGTTGTATGAAAGAAAAGAGATCATGTGTGGAAGGTGCTTAACGTAGCTCTCAAAGTATAATAAGTGCTCAAGTAGCTACTCTGGACAGAGAGGAACCATTGAAGGTTTTTGAACCATGGAGTGGTGGGATCTGAACCATGTGAGGCTTTCACTTTTACTTTTATAATTGACAAACAAAAGACCGCACACATTTAAAGTGTGTAATCTGACAGGTTCTTACATGTATACACACCTGTGAAATCATCGCCACAATCAGAATTATGACCACAGCCATCACTCCCGAAAGTTTTGTCTAAGACCTTTAAAGAGGACAGTCTGCCCTGTGATATGCAGCAAAGAACGGAGTGAAGTGGAGAAGTCAGTTAAAAGGCTGTGGCCATGGTCCAGGTGAGAGAGAGTGACTGAGGCCATGAACGAGGTGTGCTGACCATGGGCCTCCCCCGAGAGCCTGGGCTGCTGGAGGACAAGCTGCATCGTGCTATTACCTCCAGCACCTACCCCAGGGGCCAGAGGCTAGCAGGCTCTTGCTGAATTGACAGGTTCTCTCTTTATGAAAGATTGTTTATTTTAAACTTGCTTCTCCCTTTACTTTGTATAGGGTTTAAAAGACAACCTTTTTGCTTCTGGGACATCCAGCCTGACAGCCACCAAACAGTTGCTTCGCCCAAGAATCACAAGAATCTGCCTCAGGGACCTGATCTTCTGTATGGAGCAGGAGAGGGAGATGAAGTATTCCCGAGCTCTGTACCTGGCCCTTCTGAAGTGACCACGGCCCTCTCCATCCAGATCCTTGCTACTTACTGCCAAAGAAGACATATAAAGAGCGGTGTCACATGGTCCTGAAATTTCAGTTTCTGGAAAATAATCACCGATAGGGAAGACCATTGTTTACAGTTATATACTTTTACTAAATCTTATGTATTCCATTAGGTTCTTAATGACTAGGATTCAGCTTCTAAAAATAGGTTGTGAAGTACGGTTTATTTACACAGAAGTAGGCATATGCCTACCTACGTGTTTAATTACAGCAAGGCTCTGTTTGTTACTCCCTGCTTCATTTGCCAAACTGTTAATAGGTAAGGCGTCTTTCCCTACTACAGCCTGCATTGAGATGCAGGGGGAAGAAAGGAAGGGTCACCACTTACCAGGAAACTATGTATTTCATCCTACACGGAACCTGACTCAAAGCATTAGGCTTTCTGGGCTGGAATCAGAAGTTGCTTAGCAAATTATGACAGTTGCCTTCTGTGGTTGAAGGTGACAAGCCACAGGGTAAGGCCAGTGGTGGCTTTTGTCGGCTGAGTCCCATTGTTGTTAAAACATTGACAAATGGGGATAGTTTGTGCCTGAGGTTGCTGTTCCCTGGTTCACCTCACCACCAGGTGCTGCTTCTGATACCAAGTGAGGGGACATCCTTGTCAGGGAAGGATGATATACATTGAAGGTGCTGATATACCTCGTTGAAAAGATGGAGAGTATAGAAAGGAATGATGGAGCATCGCCTCCAAACCGATGGAGGAAAAATGAAAACGGAATCATGAAACAGGAAATATGCTGTATACACCTAAGAGGGGTCAGTGGTCGAATTGGAACTCCGAAGCCCCCAGTACATGTTTTGTTGACAGGAAAAAAATCACAGCCCAACCAAAAAGGAAAACGTATCAAACATTTTAAATCATAGTATTTCAAAAGGAAGAAGTTATTCTTTGTTTTGTGAATTGCTTTAAATCTCAAGAAGGATAGTTTTATAAACTCTTTTAGTTACCCTAAGTTTTAAGCATCTTGTTGCATTAAAAAAAATCCTAATTGATGATTAGAAATTTTTAACAATGGGATTCCATTTTGGATTCTGTACTCAAAAGGTAATGTCAGCATCTTACTCTTGGAGATCTTGGCTCTACATATATTATGAGAAGCATGTTATATATACTTGTTTGAGGAGGAAGCTGACATTTTGCAAAGCAAACCCTCTTTTTTTTTTTATTAATTCCACTTTTGTGGTACGTAGCTGGTGAAAAATAATAGCTGTAGTTAGTCACATACAGAAAGAATGAGTAAATCCTCCAAAGAAGGCTAAAGAAAAAAAAAAGGCGGGGGGGGGGAAAGCTGTGCTTCTTAGAAAAAGAATTCAGGGGAATAAAACCTCAAGTATGTTATTCTTCATCCTGTTCTTCCCGTCGGGACTGTTATGGCCATATTCTATACTGTAGTAAGTTTCAAATTGGCCACATTTTCTGTTTCAGCAAGTTATTATGTAAAAATGCTATAAATTATGTGTATGTTAAAAGAGTCCTTTAAGAAGAGATCTATACCTAAAGTTGTTTTTGTATATTTAAATGCTTAGCTTTATTTTTTGGTAAAGTGCAGCACACTCCCATATTTGTGTGTAATCTTATTGATCAGATGTTTAAAATTATTTCAAATACTTCATTAAAATAATTATTTTATTATAAGAATAACTTTGCTCAGTCACTGACTTTGGAAATATCTCTGGAAGTTAGCCCCTGAAGCTGGGGGCTGGGCAGTAGATCTTTCTTGGCTGGGATTGTTACTTTGGAGTGTGAGCATTTGGGTTCCAGAAGCTCACTTCAGATCCAAGTTCCTGTATCACTTTCTTTGAAATAGTTGTAAACCTGCATGGTATTTGACTCACAATGAAAGCTACACATATTCATTACAAAAGCTTCTCTTGCCCATCAAGGTTTTCTTACAAAGGTATTGTTTTTCAAAATTTATCCTTAATATACATTTTTAAACTTTGTGTCCTAAAGTATATCTTACACACAAAAGAACAAACACAGTGGACCCAAGGTATTCTTCCACTCAGTTTGCAAAATGATGGCCTTGGGGCCAATTTGATCTCTAAATGCGTTCTCTGTGACTCACACGGTGCTGCCGATATTTTAATTCACAAAAATCTATATTTCCACTTCTTTTGAAAAATTAGAAGATCTGGAGTCACTAGGTGTACCGTTCGTGTGACAGTCTGCTGGAGCCAACCAGTGGCTGTCCACTTTAGATGTGGGAGCCTAAGTTCACTTTCCCTTGCCTGATCCCTTTAAGCATTGAAGTGTGAGACTCTGCCTTCAGTGTTGATCTCAAGTGATGAACGCTAAAAGGGGAAAGTGCCAGAAATTCTCCATCTATTTACTGTTTTTTAAGCAATTTTATTGAGGCATGTTTTACATACAAAATTCACCATTTTATCCATTTAATTTTAATATGACTGATGGACCTTTTAAATTGTTTCCTCCTGAATATCTGTAAGATTCTTCTCCTCTTAAAAGAAGTGAAGTTTAACATTCTTGTAAAGCCTATATTTCTTTTTCTTCTTTTTTTATTGAATGAAAGATTCTTTAAATTCTCTAGCGCTTTAGTGCTTTACAATTTTCAAAAGTTTCACACACATGATTTCATATAATCCCATACTAACCCTTTTTTCCCTACTCCTGTAATGCCCCTCCCTCCTTCCCTCTCCCCACTGGTAACCACTAATTTATTCTCTATATCTGTGAGTCTGCTTCTTTTTTGTTTTATTCACTAGTTTGTTGTACTTTTTAGAGTCCACATATAAGTGACATCATACAGTATTTGTCTGACTTATTTCACTTAGCACAGTGCCCTCCAAGTCCATCCATGTTACTGCAAATGGCAAAATTTCATTCTCTTTCATGGCTGAGTGGTATTCCGTTTGTGTGTGTGTGTGTGTGTGTGTGTGTGTGTGTGTGTATACCACATCTTCTTTATCCGTTCATCTGTTGATGGAAATTTAGGTTGCTTCCATACTTGACAATTGTAAATAATGCTGCTATGAACGTTGGGGTGCATGTATCTTTTAAAATTTGTGTTTTTGTTTTTTTTGGATATATACCCAGGAGTGGAATTGCTGGGTCATATGGTAGTTCTAGTTACAGTTTTTTGAGAAGCCTCTATACTTTTTTCCACAGTGGCTGCACCAATTTATTGGGTTGACCGAAGAGTACCTTTGGTTTTTAAGTAAAAATAAAAGACACATTTTTCATTTTCACCAAGAACTTTATTGAACACTGTATTCACCCTTTTGTTCCACTACCTTCTGCCATTTTTCAGGCAACTTCAAAATTCCATCTTCCCCAAACCTTTTATCTTTTTGAGCAAAGAACTGTTCCAGGTGCTTTTTACAGTCTTCCAGGGAGTTAAAATTTTTTCCATTAAGAGAATTTTGTAACGACCTAAATAAATGGAAATCCGAAGGTGCAATGTCTGGTGAATATGGCGGATGAATCAGAACTTCCCAGACAAGCTGTAACACTTTTTGCCTGGTCATCAAAGAAACGCGGTCTTGCGTTATCCTGATGGAAGATTATGCATTTTCTTTTGACTAATTCTGGATGCTTTTCATCAAGTGCTGCTTTCAGTTGGTCTAATTGGGAGCAGTACTTGTAGGAATTAATCGTTTGGTTTTCCGGAAGGAGCTCGTAATAGAGGACTCCCTTCCAATTCCACCATATACACAACATCACCTTCTTTGGATGAAGAGCAGCCTTTGGTGTGTTTGGTGGTTCATTTCTCTTGCCCCTCGATCTCTTCCATTCCACATTATTGTACAGTATCCACTTTTCGTCACCTGTCACAATTTGTTTTTAAAACGGAACGTCTTCATTACGTTTAAGTAGAGAATTGCATGCAGAAATACAGTTAAGGTTTTTTTCGCTTAACTTACATAGAACCCAAACATCAAAGCGATTAACATAACCAAGCTGGTGCAAATGATTTTCAGTGCTTGATTTGGATATTTTGAGTCTGTCGACTATCTCCCGCATGGTGTAATGTTGATTGTTCTCAGTTAATGTCTCGATTTGATCGCTGTCAACTGGTCTACCCAACCGTGGAGCATCATCCAGCGAGAAATGTCCAGCATAAAACTTCGCAAACCACTTTTGACATGTTTGATCAGTCACAGCACCTTCTCCATATACTGCACAAATCATTTTTTTGCATTTCGGTTGCATTTTTACCTTTCTTGAAATAATACAGCATAATATGCCGAAAATGTTGCTTTTTTTCTTCCATCTTCAATATTAAAATGGCTACACAAAAATTCGCTAATTTTGATGTCATTTTTTAAATGCATGCTGATATGACAGCTGTCACATACAGTCTAACAAAATTGTTTTGAATGAAGTTAAAGACAACTAAGTGCTACTAGAGCCATCTTATGAAAAAACCAAATGAACCTTTTGGCCAACCCAATACATTCCCACCAACAGTGTACGAGGGGTCCCTTTTCTCCACATCCTCGCCAACATTTGTTACTTGTGGGTTTTTTGTTTCTTTGTTTTGTTCTTTGGATGATGGCCATTCTGACAGGTGTAAAGTGATATCTCATTGTGGTTTTGATTTGCATTTCCGTGATGACTAGTGATGTTGAGCATCTTTTCATATGCCTGTTGGCCATCTGCATTTCCTCTTTGGAAAAATGTCTGTTCAGTTCTTCTGCCCATTTTTTAATCAGGTTTTTTTTTTTTTTGATGTTGAGTTGTATGAGTTGTTTATATATGTTGGATATTAACCCCTTACTGGCCATATCATTCGCAAGTATCTTCTCCCATTCAATAGGTTGTCTTTTCATTTTGTCAGTGGTTTCCTTTGCTGTGTAAAAGGTTTTAAGTTTAATTAGGTCCTATTTGTTTATTTTTACTTTTGTTTCCTTTGCTTTAGGAAACAGATCCAAAAAATATTGCTGCGATTTATGTCAAAGGGTGTTCTGCCTCTGTTTTCATCTAGGAGTTTCCTCTGTAGTATTCAGCCTTACATTTAGGTCTTTAATCCATTTTGAGTTTATTTTTGTATATGGTGCTAGAGAATTTCTAATTTCATTCTTTTACAAGTAACTCTCCAGTTTTCCCAGCACCATTTATTGAAGAGACTATCTTTTCTCCATTGTATATTCTTGCTTCCTTTTTCATGAATTAATTGACCATAGCATGTGGGTTTATTTCTGGGATTTCTATGCTGTTCCATTGATCTATGTGTCCGTTTTTGTGCCAGTACCATACTGTTTTAATTACTGCAGCTTTATAGTATAGTCTGAAGTGAGGGAGCATGATTCCTCCAGCTCTGTTATTTTTTCTCAAGATTGTTTTGGCTATTCGGGGTTTTTTGTGTTTCCGTACAAATTTTAAAATTACCTGCTCTAATTCTGTGAAAAATGCCATTGGTATTTTGATAGGGATTGCATTGAATCTGCAGATTCAATGCCTTGGGTAGTGTGGTCATTTTAACAATATTAATTCTTCCAATCCAAGAACATGGTATATCTTTCCATCTGTTGGTATTGTCTTCAGTTTCTTTCATCGGTGTCTTAAGGATTTCCAAGTACAGGTCTTTTACCTCCTCAGATAGGTTTATTCCTAGGTATTTTATTCTTTTTGATGCAGTGGTAAATGGGATTGTTTCCTTAATTTCTGTTTCTAATAGTTCATTGTTAGTGTATAGAAATGCAACAGATTTCTGTATATTAATTTTGTATCCTGAAACTTTATTGAATTCATTGATGAGGTCTAACTTTCTGGTAGCATCTTTAGGATTTTCATGTCATCTGAGAACAGTGATATTTTTACCTCTTCCTTTCCAGTTTGGATTCCTTTTATTTCTTTTTCTATTCTGATTCTGGGGCTAGGACTTCCAAAATTATGTTGAATAAAAGTTAAAGCCTATATTTCTTGAAATCTGCTTTGAGGTAAATTTTGTCTCATTAGAATTTTGGCAAAGGTTTATTTAGAATTAAAACCATTTATACTAGTTATGTCGTAGTTGCAGCAAAAAAAACGCAAGCAATATTAGGACATATTCTTCAGAAAAATAAGAAACCAAGATCTCAAGGGGATTAAGTTGGACTTTATACCTAGTTGTACAATGAACCAACTAAATGTTTATGAAACTTTAACCTCAGCAAGACTCAGTGATTCTACAGGAAATAAAAGTATAGTATATCCTATGTTTATATATGACCTAGTAGCCAGTTTTTACCTTGTTGTTTTTAGCGTTATTATCTTTTCAGATACTTTCATATGCCTTGCTGCCCTGAAACAACTTTTTTTTTTTTTTAACATTTAGGCACAGTTACATCTGATATCAATTTCTTTTTCTCTGACTTTTTAACAACCTCTTGGTATTTTCACATGCATTTCAGCTGTATGGCATTGGTGCAATTACGTTTTCACTGAAGTTATTCCATCAGTTAGAAATTGTTCCAAGTAGAATATATTTGCTATAATTTTCTTTGGGGAACTTTGAGAGACTGCTGTGCATGCAAGAAACCTAAAGTGTTGGCCACTATGTACTTGGACACTGACTGGTTGGATGAGAGGAACAGATAATGTTAACAGTTATATGTTTAGAATTTGTGTAGGCTTTGCACATTGAATATTTGTGGGAAGAAAATACTTCCAAGGAACTCACTTGAAGACTTTTGACTTTGTTGGTAAAACATGATGAGAGCAATTTTAATGGCGGCTCTTTTCCTTTCAAATAATAAGGTCAGTTTGATATCTTTCTATATTATCTTATTATAGGTGGTACTGAGGCAATGTCGCCCTGGCTGACATTGTCACCATCTCAGTCTTGCCTCTTACCAGTTGTGTGACCTTGGGTAAACTATTTAATCTCTCTGCCTTTGTTTCCTCATCTGCAAATAATAGTACCTACCGGTGAGGTAGTTGTGAGAATTTAATGAATTCTTAGAACAGTGTGTCGCATGTAGTAAACACTATATTTTTTAGTAACGGTGGTTGTCACGGTTGTATCAATTCTGAAAGGCATAGTTGTACCTCCCACCCACCTCCAGTACTAGATTGTATTGATAAAAGTCACCAGTTGAATGCATGAACCTAGTATCTTATTTTAAATAGAATAATCTAAGCTCATGCAAAAGTCTAATGTATTGCATTGGGGATTGGAGGATGGGAGGCTAGAAGGAGAAAAGTATGATACTATAGTGGAGCCATTAAGCAGAGTAATTCTTATGTCCCTGGCTTTGCCTATTAAGTTTCTTGTAGGGCTGGAAGCAGTAATGAAGCTGTGCCGTTATTTTTAAATTTTTAATTGAAACTATTATAGATATTGTGAACAATCAAATCACGTAACAGGGCATACCAAAGTAATTCTACTCACAGACCTCCTGAGGTCCTGTGCTCCCCCCCCTAGATTCACCCACTTTTACCAGTTTCATATATCTCTTACCAGACATAGTTTGTATACGTATAAGCACATAGTTGTAGGTTCCCCCTTTATTTGCATATGGGAGCATACTGATCTATCCCTTGCCATTCTCACAGTTTCATTATTCTTAAGTCAATTTATACTGTGCCCCAGGCCAGGGGTCCTAGTAGAATCTTCCTGTAAATCTTTGGGAAAACAACACTGAATTTTTCCTTGAAGGATTTAGTCTCAGATTTTCTTACTGTTTTGTAAATTTTCTTATTTCACTAGAAGAATTCAGTCATATCTGAGTGTGTGTCACCAACGTTCCTCTACCAAACAGGCATCATGAAAAGCAACAAGGGGAGTAGAGGTTTCCTCTGGGAGGAAGTGGGGAGAGGGAAAGAGGAAAAATCTTTTAAAGGAAGAATTGAGTATTCTAGTTGTAATTATAAAGTTTCACTGACAGAACCCTCCCACCATGAACATTAGCATTGGAAGCCAACCTGAATTAAGGATCACTCCAACCTCTTTTTTGTAAGATTGATATTCTTCATTTAAATGTAATAAGTAGATCATAATAGGGATGATCTAAATTTGGGGTTCCTGAGAGTGATCCATGAAGGAATGCCTGATACCAAAATATTCATTTGGCAAATTTGTAAAAATTTTCTGCACTATGGGGAACAAAGATGCATAAGACACAGTCCATGGCCTGGAGGGGTTTTCTAGTCAGAGAGATGGACTCTAGACACATAAACACAAAGTAGCATATACTCCTCCTAGAGAGAGGTGTAAATAGCAGTTTCTTGTAGGTGCCTTTAGAAAAAAAGATGTCACTTCCAAATGGAATGATCGTATTCAATTTCTTACAGAAGAGATAGAATTTGACCTGTGCAATGAAAGGAATGGATAAGACTTTTTCAAGTCGTATGTTTTAAGGCCTTCTAAGGCAAAAGGTTGGGAAGCAAAAAAAAAAAAAAGGGGGGGGGATAGAGTACTTTTAGGGAAGTAAATATCTAGATCTAGTTTGGCTGATTATGAAAGTCATGTAAGGGAGAAATGGAAAATAATTTTGGAAATTAAGATAGTGGCAACTAGTATTTACAGTGTCCAAAATTCATAGATACAAAAGAATATAAAAATCCCCTACCTTTGTCTTCTAGATAAGTTATTTATAATTTTTATGTCAAAGTGATTATAGAAAAAGAGAGTGGTAAGAGTTGCCTGAAACCAACCCCCTACCCACCCAAAAGATTTTCCCTTGATTATAACAATGATATATTCACACTGTAGAAAATTTGGAAAATAAAAGACTATAAGGAAAATGAAAAATATAATAATATTCGGTGCATTTCTTTCTATCCTTTTTTTTCTGTGCTAAATCTGTAGATAGATGTTTTAGATCATAAAGTTGATCCAGCTTTGTATCCTTACCTACACACCATTGGAGACACTAGGGAAAATGAGAAGAAACACAGCTAGGAGAATAAAACATCACTTTTTTGAGTTCTGTCTTTTCAAAGTGATGTAGAGGCCATGTTTCTGGTGCCCTCATATAGCATGTGGATTTGTTTAAAACAATTTCAATTTGCTGCACTTCGGGGTGAAATGAGAGTACCTTTTATGTCTCATCATTACTTGCATTGGGCCTCTACATGAGAAGGTAATGTGGAGGAAGAATTGCCATAATTCTCTGTAAACTATTGAGCAGATTCAAAGCTAGTGTAGGAATGTTATCCATGAGGTTTAGGCTATAGGACTGATAACTTTCCTGTTTGTAATCTTAATGGAGGCTCTGCCTGAAGATGAGGGGAAGGTAAGGATTTGCCGGTTGGCTTCTTGATGAAATCTCATGCCTTAGGTTTTCATGTCCCTAAATAGAAGTGTGAAGTTGTGCCAGCTGGTCTTCAAGGAACCTTTAAACTTTCAGATGGCGGTATGAGTATCTCACTGGGTGTTTCTTGGGAGTTTTAATTGCTATCAAAGTAGACAGTGGTTGCCTCTACGGCTGAGGAGAGCAATTGAATAAATGGTGCATCATGTCTTTTCTGTGTCTTCTGCCATTATCAAAAAGTGTAAGTTGTGCATGGTGCTGGTCCAGACCCCAATCAAAGAACAATCCAAGCATCCTTCTTGAGGTATATCGAGCTAGATGAATTTCCCATGGCTTCCAAAACAAATTGCCACAACTGGGCTGCTTAAAACACAGTTAAATTCTCTCACGGTTCTGGAGGCCAGAAGTCTGAAATCAAGGTGTCAGCAGGGCCAAGCTCCTTCCAAAGGCTCTGGGGAGAACCTTCTTTGCCTTTCCAGCTTCTGGTAGCTTTTAATGGCCTTGACTGTGACAGCAGAACTCCAGTGTCTGCTTCCATCTTCACATGGTCTTCTCTGCGTCTTCTGTGTCCTCTCCTCTTCATATAAGAACACCAGGCATTGAATTCAGAGCCCACTTTAATCCAGTATGATCTCATCTTGACCCTCAACTAACATCTACAAAGACCCTATTTCCAAATAGGGTCCCATTCTGAGGTTCCAGGTGAACATGTATTAGGTGGGGAGACACTGTCTACCCCACTACAGGAGCATACTGTATATGATTATATATTCCTGATACTTTATTTTTTACCTCTGACTTCAAAAGTAGTGAAAAACTTAATGGTTGTTAAAATGTAAAGGGGTTGATTTTGTGTCTCCCTAAATGGGTGTCTTAGAATCTTGTGGTCTGTCAAGATACCTGTCCTCCTCTTCTCCCCACTTCTCTCCTCTTTCAGCTCGGAAGTTTCTAGTAGGTGGCTCTGTTCTGAGAAATGTGTCTTTGATGTGGTTTAGACTGTGCCATCCTGGTGTTTACAGAAGTATATTCAAGTGACTGTCTTCAGAAGCCTTTTGAGATTCTGAATGCTATGTACATGTTGACTGTTCTTAAGGAAATTCTCCACACTATGAGCAAATCATAAGTTTATTTCTAACAAGTGTCAAGTATTCGAATTTTTTTAATAGAGGTGAACCCAGGTCCTCTCTGCAAGAACGTCAAGAGAGTACAGGCGTACCTCATTTAGTTGTGCTTTGCTTTACAAATTGAAGGTTTGTGACAACCCTGCATTGAACAAGTCTATTGGCACCATTTTTCCAGCAGCATTTCCTCACTTCATGTCTGTGTGTCACAGTTTGTTCAGTATCTCGCAATATTTCAAACCCTCCACCAGCAAAAAGATTATGACTCGCTGAAGGCTCAGATGATAGTTAGCATTTTTTAGCAATTAAGTATTTTTAAATAAAGGTATGTACATTGTTTTTTTTAGATATAATGCTATTGTATACTTAATAGACTACAGTATAGTGTAAACCTAAGTTTTATATGGACTGGGAAACCAAACAATTTGTGTGACTCACTTTATTGTGATATTTGCTTTATTGCAGTGGTCTGGAACCAAACCCACAATATCTCCAAGGTATGGCTGTCTAGTCCTGAAATGAGAATGTGCCAATATATGGAAAATGTCAGTAACTGTTCCTTTCACAATCTGCTTCCCAAGTGCCAACTGTGGACCCAGTCCCATTAAATCAATCAAGTCAGTTGATTTGACACTGGCAGTCTCACTTTTGAGGTGGGAATCTCTATTATTGGAGAAGGAAAGGAAGAAGCAAAGCCCAGAATTACTGGGGAGAGATACATCACTGAGGAGACTTAGAAATTGGAGAAACATCAAGAATAGTTTTATTGACTTCATCACAGATGCCACCATCAGGCATTATTAGCCTCTGGACCTGGGAGTTGATAGCAAGTTCTAAATCTAAAGTCGCTAACAGGCAGTTCAGCTTTTTATCAGATTTCTTTTGCGATAGAGTATTGAAAAGATCCTAACTAACTTTTTAAAGAATGTGTATTTTGCCTACTGCAGCTTTCAAAGGCCATCCTCTGTCTACTTCTTATGGATTTACTGAATAACTAGGCAAACAGTTGGCAGGGGTTTGGGGAAAAGGCCCTTAGACGACGTCTGCATATATTCTAAGCAGAATCCCACAGAAAAGTCTATCGAGTGCAGTCTGTAAAGGTCAAAAAACAGCAGGCTGCGCCTAAAATGCTAACATAGGCTCAATCATCTACCAGATTCTCAAACTTGTTTTCATGACATAGTCTGTAGTTATCTCAAGGGAGGACTCAGATCTCAGGTTCCCCAGATTAAGTTTTAATCCATCTGTTTGATAGATGCAGAGGCAGATGCAGAGGCAGGCATAGGGATAAGGAGAGAAAGATATCAAATCAAGCAAAATGATAGGACGTTTCATCTCTCTGTTACATCTGTTTCAGTGTTACTGAGAGACGTCAATTGCTGAGATGCAGGCTAGGTCACAAAGATGAGTGTCTGTAGAACAAGAGGTGATGTGGTCTAGTCTACCACATTTGAGTACAAATCCACTTAGAATCAAGCCACTTACTTGCAGCCCAAGGTTCTCGATATTTCTGAGGCCATCCAAAGGTTAGCTAGTCCAGCATTCCACTAATAAAGGAATTCCCTTCAGCATCCCTGAGGCCTAGGTCCTCTACTTGAATAGCTTCATTGATGGGGACCTTACAATCTTATCATGGAATTCATAATTGAACTATTATTTCTTTGTTCGGTCTTGGTTTGATTTGAAATCTGCCTTCCTATAATTTAACATTTGGGGCCTACATTTGTTCTCCGAAGTTACATAATAACACAGGTTTGTTGAGTACTGCCTCTGTAACGCAGACTGTACCAAACTAAGCATTCTACCGGCGCTGTCTAAATCATCACTCTCACAGAGGCCTTGTGAGAGTGTCAGAAGGTGGCTGGCTGTTCACTATACCTGTTTCCTCCTGGGCACGCGGCTAGACCACGTTTTTGAGTCTCCCTGTTGTTGAAAGTGGGCTTGTGCCTGAGGTCTGGCCAATGACATGTAGGCAGAAGTGATGTGTGACATGTCAAAGCTGGCTCATGACAGCCTGCCATGTATGACTTGTGTGCTCTTTCCCTTTCCACAGAGACCCTGAAAGGCTCGTGAAGATGGCCGAGCCACCAGATGGAAGGAGCTGTGGTCACTGAATCGTGGCTTGGAGCAAAACTGCCTGCTAATCAAGGACACCCATTTTGGACTATGCACAAGTGAGTAATAAACATCTAATGTGTAAATCACTAATATGATGTAACTACCATAGTAGTTAATTGCTAATAACTATATATGTAATATAACTGTGCTATACATATTATGATGTATAATATAACTATAGCTGCTAAATAACTAACCCAGATAGCTACTGCTACTATTATTTCTATCTTACAGATAAACACACCGGTGCCTTAAGAGATTAGACAATTTAGTGGAAGTCACAGAGAAAGTCATGGAGTTGGAGGTCTAACCCCAGAGCCTACACTCTTGATCCTTACACTGAGCTGGGGGGTTGTTGTGTCTTGTTTTGTTTTTGTTTGTTTTTTAATGCTTCAGAGCTCATCTCTGTCCCATGTGACAGCACTTTAAATATCTAGGGATAGCTACCCGTGTCCTTTCCTACACTTGGTATTCCCTTCTGTCAGCTGAAGCGTCCTAGTTCTTTCCATTCTCCGCACATAGATTCCAGATGTCTTAGAATTTTCATTGTTCTCTTGGTCACATTCTACTCTGCTAAAGGCCACATTAAAACTTGGTTTCCTATGCTAAATGCAACACAGCAGAAGGGGCTGGGGGCATCGGAGGATAGCGGGCCCATTTGTACGCTTGAAGTCAGATGGTGGTCGTGCGAACTTGTGGCAGACAAATCACCCCAGGGCTTTTTCACCCTCGCTACTCAGAGAGTAGCCAGTGGACCAGCAACATCGTCTTCACCTAGGAACTTGTTAGAAAAGCAGGAGCTGAAGCCCACACTCCAGACCTACTGAGTCAGAACCTGCATTTTAGCAAGATCCCCAGGTGACTCCTGTGCTCTCTGCAGTTTGAGACTCACTTGTCTCTCAATTGCCTCTATCAACCTAAAGAGAAAACATTACTATGTTCTGCTTGCTTCATTTTGTTACTTTTGGCCTGTTATGATCATTTAAGTTTGCTTCTGTCACTCAGTGAGCACATCTGAGTTCAAGTGACTCAGTCAACTCTGCAACCCATTGTCCTGCTCAGCCTTGCGTCACCCACACGTTTCATCAGCATGTCTTCTGTGTTCATTCAGTTTGCGCATGAACGTGTTGAACAGGACAGGGCTGCTAGGAAATAACGAAGCACGTTTCTGTCTCCACCGTCAGTCTGTTAATCAGCACTGACACTGCTCTGGCCGCCCGGGGTCGTATCTGACGGACAGTGCTGCTGCAGGGCCCCCAGAGTCTTCACGAGCAGCTCCGGCGAACTTGCTCCCTCACGTGCACCATCCAGCGCGTGCTGGGCCGGCCCGCCAGCCACCTCAAAGAACCTGATGATGGTTTGGAAGGTCTTCACCTGCTAGCAGATTCCTAACCCCCAGCACTGCAGAATGTGGCTGTATTTAGAGATAGGGTCTTGCAAGAGGTAGTTACAATGAGCTCATTCAGGTGGCCCTGATCCAATGTGACTGGTGTCCTTGTAAGAAGGGGAGATTGGGACACAGGCACAGGTACAGAGGGAAGACCATGTGAGGACGCAGCAGGTAGGCAGCAACCTGCAAGCCAAGGGGAGAGGCCTCAGAAGACCCCAGCCCTGCCAACACCTTGATCTCTGGGCTCCAGAATCGTGAGAAAATATTCTGTTGTCTAAGCCCCCCAGTTTGTGGTTCTTTGTTACGGCGGCCTTGAGCACTCTACCATCCCATCCCCTCCCCTCTTCTGCCACTGCTTTCTGGTAGAATTGATCATCTGGCTCTGGTAAGATGATCTGAGGTGGTACCTTTCTGTGTGTGTGAGAAACGTGGGCATGAAGGATGCTACCTTTAAAACGCCTCAGGGCTGTTTGCTCCAGTAACGTCCTGGGTGAAGTAAAGGATTGACTCAAAGGGCAAGATCACTTCTAGGGTCACAAGGTACGGAGGAATGTTCAAGGTGTCTGCATTCATGGGCTTTAATCAAAGCTTACTGGGAACCCCAGAATACAACACCCCTGAGGTGAAGCTTCTGGGAGAATGAGAAAGTCATCACCATACAGCACAAACTCCAGCAGCCCTGTCATCTTGTCCCCTCGACGTCAGAATCCCTTTCTCGTGACTCTAGTGCTTCCGACGTTAGTGCCTCAGCTGCTCAATCCCTGCTTCTCCTGCTAACTTTTCTGCTACTGCTTTTGTTCTCTGTTGAGTGCTTTCTCCCTGCACATTTTTACATCTGGGCACAAATCTCTGTGTGTCACATTCAAACCTCGCAAGAGAGAGGAAGTGCTTGGATAGATTAAATGTTCTTCCTTTTGGATATTCATACATTTTGGATAATGATTTTGTGCTAAACTATCTCACAGGTGACTGACTGGCTGGCCTATAGATAGTTGCTCTGGGGTCAGGTGCTAGTCCCTGGTTATAATGTCACAGGTGTAAAGCAAGACAAGATCCTATGCGAGGAAGCGCCCTTGGCAGTGTTGTTTACTGGAAGACTTTAGCATAGCGGGCATGCCCTTGCTACTCAAAGTGTGGTCCGTGGACCAGCGGCACGGGCATTACCACGAGCTTGCTAGATGAGGAACCTTGACTCCCCCGCAGCGCTGCTCAACCAGAATTTGCATTTTAACAGGATGCCCAGGGGATTTGTGTGTGTGTTATAAGTTTGAGAAGAACTGCTCTACCAAGCCCTGCCCCCACTGATTTTTGGTAAATTTGAACTTTTCTGAATATTAGGCTTGCTTAAAACTGCATACCCGTGTGGGTCAGATCAGGTCCTAGGAGTTTTAAAGCTGTGCTGAGCCTTAGCCACACAGACAGATTTCAGGACGAGAAGTTGAAGACCAGAGAGATTAGTTTGCCTAAGAGCACAGCACTAGAATGCATTTAATTATGCACAATTGTGTAGGAACACTGGTAATATAAAAAAAAATTATTTTCTTATGCAACCCAGCAATACTGAGTCAGTTTCTGAGCCAGATAAACATAAGAACTGGGCCTAAACTTATTAAAGCAATGGACGAATTAGCTGGCTGCATACATGAACTGCATTGAGGGGTTAGTGCCGTGGAGGGTTGAAGAGAAGTTGGAAGGATTGTCTGCCAAAGAGAAACACCACCGTGCTTCCAGTTACAGAGGGGCCAACACTTGGCTTGGACAATTACTCTATCTGGTCTTACCTTCTCCTAAGGAGAGATTATTAAAGTCTATCCCACTTCTAAGCAAATTCTCCCACACCTTTTATATTTTAAATTTCCATTTTGATTCACATCAGAATGCCTTTGGCCCACACACATTTTTCATCTAAACAGACACCACGATAATAAAAGCACTTGCAGTAGTGGCACTGGTAGCAATAATAATTAGTACAGCATTTTAGATCTGTATGAATGAGCTATGTATGTCACACTGATATCTAAAAAAATGTGCCATTGCAATCTTGAAGGTTTTCCCTGATGAATTTTCCATTTGATCCATAGATTGATCTTATAGTTTAAAATACTCTTCTTAGGTTTTGTAGTGGTCACTGCTCATTCAATATTTAGCTACAGAATATCCCCTTTGCAGAGCTTTTGAGGGGGTGGAATTATATACATGAACACTCAAAGGAATGTTAGAGAGCCTGGAACTGGCACCTCGTTTTACAGGTGAGGAGAATAATGTCCATAAATGGTCAGTGGCAAAGCAGAAACTGGCGTCCAGGGGGACAGAGGTTTGAATCATCCAACAGATCGGTAGGGTGTCCCGTGTGGCTGTGAGCTTGGTCTTGGGAGCCTGAGAACCTGATATTTGGGCATTTGCTTGGGCCGCCTGGCAAAATACTTACCCCTGTTCCCCAGCGACAGGTCTTAGCTGTGGTTCTTGCTTCCAGGTACACAGGTGTCTTGGTTGTGAGCTGGATATACTCCAATGCACTCAACCATTTTCCCTCAACGTGTAGTACTGCTCCTCTTGTCTATGGAGTTCTTGCAACCATCGGTTTTGTCATGCATCCAACAGACATATATTTGGTGCCTACTGTGTACCAGGCACTGCATCTCATGCAGTGGGATTCCAGGATGAAGAAGACACACTCCCTGCCCTGGGAGCTCCCTGCATAGAGTAAACAAGATATCCGGGAGGCAGGTGGACGGAACACAGTGTGGTGAGGGTGAAAGATGAACCAAGTGCAGCGGGAGGGTTTTCGTTCTTGTTTGCATCAACTCTATTTCTTTCACTTTCTGCTTTTTCTTTCAGTTTCTCTTCCTTCTTGAAAATGAATCAATATCAAATAGCTTAAGGATAGTAATACCTGGTTATATTTTATCACACGTCCATTGTACCCAAGCACTGGGATGGGTACACAGAGGTGAACTATGTCGGTGACGTGACACACTTGTCACCAAATAGCTGCATGGGGTATGCTAGGTGCTGGGATGGGGGGCGTGCAAGGCCCCTCGGGGTACACAGGAGGAGGGCCTTCTCTGGGAGGGAGTTGGGAAAGTTTACACTGAGACTTGAAGAATAAATAGGAGTTGCCTAGACGCCTCGGAAGAAGATTGTCCAGGCAAAAGGCAGAGGTCCATGACGTGTCTATATCTGGGGACTTGTTTGTTCACTGAGGCTGGAGCACGTGCAGAATGACAGCTTCCGTAAGCCAGCTCGGGAGTACAGGCGTCAACCCTCCAATAGTGGCACAGGACACACATCCCAGACTCCCCTGACTCTGGAGCCCTTTACGTGGTAATACATTGATGGAACACACACAGGCTTCCTGAGAGGTAAGGCCTGCTTGAATTTAAGATGAGAGGGCCTCCACTTTCGCACAGTCTCCCTTTTGCTCACCGTGCACACGCACACACCAGCCCCCTCCGTCCTCGGGCTTTGGTCTTGCCCACACGGCAGGACTGCTGACGAAGCATCTCATGGCGGCGCTGCCTGCCCGCCAGGCGCCATTACCGAGAAGACGGCCAGGGGGTGCCTTGCTGCCCAGCTGCCTGAGCCCCTGCCTGGTCGGACCCTGGAGCGTCTTTCTGGGGGCTCCTCGGCCCACTCCCACCCTCTCCTTCTCCGTGGCGGGATTGGTGGGAGTGGGTTAGGACACAGCTCCAGGCTGTCTGCAGACGGCCTCACGTGGGGCTGGGCCACTGGGGCACCACGTGACTTGTGTTGTGGTAACAAGCAGGAGAGGTGCCCCTTCACGGCAACCTCGGTTCTGGAAAACCCCGGGTCTGGTTAGAGGTCTGAAGGTTGAGGGAAGACCTGTGGGCCCTGGCGGGACTGGGCGGGCCCAGCAGCAGCAGGGGTCCCCTCCCCAGGCACTGGCACCTGGGAGCTGCTTAGCTGCCTGCCACGTAGCCTGAGGCTGGGGGAGGGAGTGCCTACGGAAGCCATAATTAGGGATTTTATTGTCTGTTTTGAGCTCCTTTGGAATGGAAATTCTGGAAGTCAGCAGGAGCCAGACTGGCTGGGCAGGGCCGGGCAGTGGTTCTCCTGACTGTTGATGGCAGCACAGGCCACCTTTGAGTCACAGGCACGGTCCTGGGGCTCTTCCTGAGAAGGCTTAGGTGGGTCCTCTGGGTGCAGAACCCTCGTAAGTCATCTCCTGGAAGCCACGGCCGGCAGGTGGCTTGTGCCGTGTAAATCATGGGCTCTGGTTAAGCACTTTCAAACGTGTTCTGTAATAGAAAGCCCGGCTGCGGCTCCTCTCCTGCTGTCGCCCCTTCTCCTCCTCTGGTCGGTGGTCGTGTGGTGTCCCAGCCATTTCTCCCCCACAGGGTTGGACGCCGTCTCTCAAGCTGGAAAACCGAGAAGAGGAGGTCATTGTTTTCCCTTATCATCACTCTGTTGTCCTGGGAGCGAAGCCTCTGGCTGCACAATCAACATGGGTCGACCTGTCTTACTTCCAGACCCTTCTATCCCTAGCCAGAGCCCCGGGTTTCCCACTCGGGCACCAACTAAAGGCCTGTTAACCAACCATGGGCTCCCTGGTCATTTTATTTTTTGTGGGGTGGGAGGACTACTTTACTGCCTAGAAGCCTAGTCTGTCCATTGTAGGAAGGGCTCTGAGAGAAGAAATCCCTTCCAAATACCACGTAGGCTGCTGATTGAGGCCCAAGGGGGTTACGTGGCGTCAGGTGTGCATTTACGGGTATGAGGGGCGAGGGAGATGATTATCCTGAGACTCGGGCAGCCCCGCCGGTGTGGCCGTCACCATCCAGGCTGGAGGGAAGCCCTGAGCTACAGCAGGGCCAGGGGATGTTACCTGGGGGGTGGATGCTGGCTGGGTGCCTGGCGGACGGGCTCACAGACCCCGTGTCAGAGGCCGCGGCTCCACACGGCTCAGAAGCACGGAGGTCAGGAGGGTAAAGACGCTTGTTCTGCACCTCAGTGTGGGACAGGAGGCCGGCAGTGTCCCCGGGACACACTCCTGGGAGGGTCTCCACGTAGAGCACCCAGTCAAAGGGCGGAAGGAGGGTCACTGTGACAGTCAGTGCCATGTCTCCTGCTCAAAATTGGGACGGGTGGTTTGACACGGAGTTCCTGCAGCTGCTGTCTCCACGGTGTGAAAACCTGAGCGTCCCCACAGGGTCTGCCTCCAGGTCAAGTTCGTGCTGCATTTCCTGGCTGCCCATGTTTCTCACAACTCACCCACCTGGATGGCGGAGGGGTCAGAGGGAGGAGAGCCGAATGGGTTATTTATGGTGGGAAAGAGGAAGAACAGGGCAGCAGGCAGATCTGCCTCCCAAGCCCTCAGTGACCAAGCAGCCTGTGCTCCTGGACACCTTCCTGCCCTCTCCGGCCTCTGCGGGTCCGTCTGTGCCAGGGGAGATGCCTACCTTGCAGGATCATTGGATGTCTCAATATGCAGATGCCCAGGGCCAGCCTGGGATGTGTGAGACTCCTAGTAAATGAAAAGGTAAGCGAACAAACAGACTTCCTACTAAATCTGACACCCTGTAGGTATTTCCTTCTGACCCAGGATAGCCTCAGCATCAAGAATTGAAGCTTTCGGGAAGTTTGACGGAAAATAATTTGTGACGTCCTCCCCGGCAGGAAGCATGGAGTTTGGAAATGTGTCTTTGCACCGCGATCAGCAAGTGTGTGCGGTTCAGAAAGAACTGCATGGGGGGGTTGTCGCCTCTGCACTGCCCCTCTGCAAGCTTCCGGTGTCTACTGCCAAACCTCTTCAGGGTCGAAATAAGCAAGATCGAGCGCGATATATGAAGCAGAACCATGGGAGTGTCTTTTCATCCTGGACTGAACAATTTCAAACTTTCATCTGATGTTTTCTCAGGGGAGGGGTGGGGAAGGGTCTTAACTCTTAATAAAAAATCAGACGTCAGCATCTCCTGTAGAGCCAAGGCCTCGGGTACTGGACCTGGAGCCTTTGAGCTCCGAGAGTTTATTGTAAACATCAGTGTGGCCAAAACCCACAGTTGAGTGCTGTTTCTGGAAAGTGAGTGGATGGATTTTTTTTTTTTTTTTTTAATTCAGCAAATAACATGGCTTCTCTCTGTATCTTTACTTATTACAGGCTCTGGCTTTACCAAGCCGGTCAATCTCTTTTATAGATAAATATGTACCCGTTTTATTAAAACAAAAGCCTCTTAAATGCAGATGGTATGCTTCCTGCTTGCTAGTCCTCACAGATTCCTTGTTGCAACCGAAGCGGGCGTGTTACTTTGATAGTCGTATGAAATAACCTTAACTTTGCCTGGGGATATTTATAACAAAACATGCAGAATTATTGCACCATAAAGCCTGCTTCACTGATTCTTGCTGATTAAAAACTTTTTTTTTTAAGACTAATGTAATAAAAACCAAAGACCCAACAGCTGGAGCTCTGAGCACAGCCCAACTGGAGCCAGCGGCTCCCCCTCCGCCTTTGATTCAAACCCTGTGCCTGGGAAGCCAGGCCAGCACGGTGGCCCCTTCCCAGAGGCGCTTCATGCATCACCAACCTTCCCGCCCCAAGTCCAGGCGAGGAATGAATGGCCTGGGCCTGGGAGGGACGGGCTTGTCTTTCTGCCACGCTGGAGGCCAGCGCCAAGTTTTGCTTCAGGAAAAACTAAGGCAGAGCAATCCCTGGTATTAAGCAAGGCCATCGTACCTCCCCTGTGCCCTGGCAGACAGGCCCAACAGGACAGAGGCATTTTTAACTGATGGAAGGACTTTGCAAGGATAAGAAGTTGGCAGGAACTGACACAACCCTTTCTTCCTCTTTCCAAGGTGTCCGTTTACTGGGTACATCCTCAAGGGCACTATGAAATCAGATCCAGTGCATTTTTTTCCCCTTGGCTGTTGGCCAGAATCAAACTGGTTTCATCAGACTCTGAGTGTAGACGCTATGGGCGTTAATTGGTGCATTCAGCGTTAATCCTCACTTTCCTTGGGGACTACAGGAAGCTTTCCCATAACCTCTCCCATTCGGTGCCTGTCTTTGGGGCCCGAACCACCACCATCACACCCTTTTCTCACTTTCCCTCATCCTTCTTCAACCCCTCCCCGGCCACCTACGCATTCACACGTGCGTAATCCTTAATCCGTCAGAGTCAGAGATTTCCCTGAAGCTAGCTCAGGTGGAAAACCTGGGCTTTTGCTTTTTTAAAAAAGCATTTTCTGATTTTTGAGGGGTGACCGAAGAGAATTACAACACCTTCCTCTTAAGCCCAACTGTCTGGAAGCCAGGGCTAAACAGGGATCTCTGTCCTGTAGTGGCGCCTCTGGCCACCAGTCGCCAATCTTGGGGGACCCTCGCTGTTTTTAATGAGACGGAACAGAATAAAAAGACTCATGATTTAGAGAACACCCATGTGCCCAACCCTCACTCTACATAAAAGGCCGTTGCTCTTGCCTGTGGTGTGTCCTGTGGGCTCTCTTTGATCCACCTCCTTCTCTCTCCCCCAGAAGTGATCGATCATCCTGAGTTGTGTGTTCACCATTCCCTTGCTTTTCTTTACGTTTTCATGTATATTGAGTATCTCTTACTAGAATATTCAGTTTGCATGTTTCCGGACTTTACATGATAGAATAATATTCTTCTGCAGCTTCTTTCCGGCAACACCAGGCACCTGAGAAGCATCCTTTTGGCTACGGCTGTGAAATTGTTCAGTGTCTCCGCTCACTGAGTCCCATCGTATGGTGATATTGATTCTGAAGGACGTTTAGGTTGTTTTCACTATTTCAGACTTTCCTGCTGTGCTATGTACATTCTAGATATGTCTCCTCATTCGAGACTTGCTCTGGAAGTAAAATGACTGGTTCTAGAATGTGTACATCTTCAGTTTTCCAAAGTGGCTAGGTCAGTTTCCATTCTGCTGCAGTGTAGTAAGTGTACCGTTTGTTTCCTTACCAACATTTGATATTGTTTTTTATCTTTGTCAGTCCAGTGAGCAGAAAATGACAGCTCACCATAGTTTCGATTTGAATTCCCCTGTTGGTTAATGAGGATGGGTGTCTTCTAATTATGCCAATTAGCCATTGTGAAGCATCTATTGAAATATTTTGCCTATTTTTCTTAATGGATTTACAGGTGTTCTTTATATGTTTTGGATGTCAATCCTCAGTCAGCTATGTGTTGTGCAAATATATACTCCCAGTTTGGGCTTATCATTTCATTGTCTTTGTGGTGCCTTTTGATGAACAGAAGTTATTAATTTTCATGTAGTTAAGTTCTTTAATCTTTCCCTTTAGAATTTGCATAATTGTGTCTGGTTTTAGGAATCCTTTTCAACTACATCCAAGTTCATAAGGATAGTCTCCTAAGTTGTCTTTTAAAAGTTTTGTAGTTTTGGGATTCCCTGGTGGCGCAGTGGTTGAGGGTCTGCTTGCCAATGCAGGGGACGCAGGTTCGAGCCCTGGTCTGGGAAGATCCCACATGCCGCGGAGCAACT
Source organism: Balaenoptera borealis (assembly GCF_965194805.1). NCBI lineage: Eukaryota > Metazoa > Chordata > Mammalia > Artiodactyla > Balaenopteridae > Balaenoptera > Balaenoptera borealis. The sequence continues at coordinate 49,037,855 of NC_138875.1, read as the reverse complement.
GGGCCCGTGAGCCACAACTACTGAGCCTGCGCGTCTCGAGCCTGTGCTCCGCAACAACAGAGGCCGCGATAGTGAGAGGCCCGCGCACCGCGATGAAGAGTGGCCCCCGCTTGCCTCAACTAGAGAGAGCCCTTGCAAAGAAACGAAGACCCAACACAGCCAAAAATAAATATAAATAAATAAATAAATTTATAAGAAAATAAAAAATAACGACAGATTTGCTTTTTCCTTTGCAGTCTTTACAATTCTTACTTCTTTTTCTTGCCCTCCTCTATTGGGTTGAATCTCCAGTACAAAATGGACTAGAAGTAGTGAGAGCGGACACATTTGTCTTGTACCCGATATTAAAAGAAATACAGACGATGTTTTACCATATGATGATGTCTGTAAAGTGATGTCTAGGCTGAAGAAGTTCCTTTATGTACTTAGATTACTAAGAGTTTTTTGTTTTTTTAAAATCATGAGTAGTAATTTAACAACTACCTTTCTTTTTACTTTGAGAAGATAAGATGACTTTTCTCCTTTAATCTGTTAATGGAGTAAATTATATTAACTGATTTTCTAATATTTATGACCAACTAGGTCATAAATGATTTTATACAGTACTGGAATTTGTTAGTGTTTCTGGTTATCTCTTGTTGCATAACAAACTACTTCAAAACTTAGTTGATTAAAACAATATTCATTTTATTTTATTCACAATTTTGCAGATCAGAAATTTGGACAGGACTCAGCTCAGGGATTTTCCTGCTTCATATGGACTCCTTGAGGTCACTTGGTGGATTTAAGCTGGCAGATGGGCTGGTCTGGCGGGTCCAAAACAGCCTCATTCATGCGTCTGGTGCTTTGACAGAAATGACTGAAAAACTGGACTCATCTGGGACTGTCAATCACAGTGCTCTCATGTTGCCTCTCCACCTGGCGTTCTCACGGTAGTCTTACTCCTTACATGGCTGCTCAGGGCTTCCTAGAGGAAGTTTCTAAGAGACTAAGGCAGAAGGAAGTCATGCAGTGGCACATCTACCACATTCTATTGATGAAGCACTTTTCTAGAAGAAAAGGGAAGGAATTAGACTCTACCTCTGAATGGGAGAAGTCGCAAAAAAAAGTGCAGTCATCTTTAATCTGCCATCGTTAGCTAGCCGTTTACTATTTTTACATCTATATTTCATAGGTGAGATTGTAACTTTCTGCTACTGTCCTTGTCTGCTTTTGATACCAAAGTTCTGCCAGCCTCATTGAAATGGTGAGTTGTACCTACTTTTCTCTATCTTAACATAATTTGAAACTAGTTTCATTTCTTGAATGTTGGTAGAACTTGCTGGTAAAATCATCTGAGCCTGGTGTTTCCTTTTTGAAAGATTTTCAACTATTATTTCAATTTATTTAATGTTTAAAGGACTATTTGAGTTTTCTATTTTTTTCTTGAGTCAGTTATATAAAATTATACTTACCTAGTAATTTGTCCATTTCATGTACACTTCCAAGTTTATTGGTATGAAGTTGTTTATATTAACCTCTTAAATCGTTGTAATGTCTGCAGCATCTATAATTATGTCTCATTTTAAATTTCTGATATTGTTATCTGTGACTGCTCCTTTTCTTGATTAATCCTGCCAGAAATGTATCAATTTTATTAGTTTTGTCCAAAAACAACTTTTGGCTCTGTTGATTCTCTCTATATTTTTGTCTTCTATTTCATTAATTTCTCATCTGTATTTTCTTCATCTTCCTTTGGGTTCATTCTATCTTTTTCTATCTTCTTAAGTTGTATGCTTAGCTCATTAATTCTATTATAAATTGTTTGCCTTAGCTTCTTTGAATCAATGGTTATAAGCATATTTGAACATTTCCAACCATTAGGAAGTTATCTTTTTGTTATTGCTTTCTCATTTTAACTACATTGTAATCAGAGAATGTGGTCTGTGTGATATCAATACTCTAAAATCTATAGAGACATTTTTTGACTCAGTGTGTTATCACTGAAAATAACTTATATTCTATAGTTATTTGGTATAGTTCTCTATAAATATGTGTTAGATCAATCTTATGGTGCTGTTCCAATCTTCTATATTTGTATGGGTTTTTTGCTTTTTTGTTTTATTTGTTGTTGTTTTGTTTTGCTTTGTATTCTTGATATTTCAATTACTGGGACAGGTATAATAAATTTTCCTACCATAAGAGTGGATTTACTTATTTCCCCTTGTAATTGTGTATATTTTTTCTTTTATATATTTAGAAGCTATATTTTTGGGTTACACATGTTTAAAGTTGCTTTATTTTCCCAGTAAACTGAAACTTGTATCACTGTATAATGATTCTGTTTATTTCTAGTGGCGCTTCTTACCTTCATGTCTATTTTCTCTACTCTAAATTTAGGTACACCAGCTTTTTGATTAGCATTTGCCTGGAATATCATTTTCAGTCCTTTGTACTTTTACCTTTTATGTTTCTATGTGTTACCTATAAATAGCATATAGACAGATTTATTTAACTGAAACTTTGTCAATTTGTATTGATGTGATTACTGATATATTTGCCATTTTATCAAAAGCTTTCTATTTGTCTTACCTTCTTTGTTTCTTTTTCTCTCCTTACTTGCCTTCTTTTATCTTTTTAATATTTATTTTCTTATTTTAACTTTTTATTACAGAAAGTTTTAAACACATACAAAAATGGATAAACCATCTCTCAGCTTCACCAAATAAATTTTTTCTATTCTCTATATTTTCCCCACAACCCAACATTGGATTGTTTTTAAGCAAAACAAAGCCATCATATAATTTCATTCATACATTCTTCAGTGTGTATCTATAATATTTAAGAGGTCTTTTATAAAACAAAACCACATTACCATTATTACATCTTAAAAAATAGTAACTCTTTAATATCATTAACTATCCAGTTAGTGTTCAAATTTTCCTAATTGTCTCACATACAAAAAAAAATTTTTTTTTTTTTTACTGTTGTATTGGTTTGCTTGAATTGGATCCAGTAAGGCCCACCCATTTCTTTCTTTTTTTAGAGTAAAAATTATTTTTCTTATCTCCTTTTTCCCCTTACTAGCTTAAAAATTATATAATTTTTTCCCATTTTTTTCTTACTATTCTAGAAATTCTAACATCAAAGTTAATCAGTATTTTTTCCCTCTTTCTGAACAATACATGATTTGAGGGATAGTTTAACTCCTATCAAAAAACCCCTCCTCTAATCTCAGATTATATGCTCTAACGTTTTGTATTTTGATCCACTAATTCTCTCTTCAATTGTATCCAATCTGCTGTTAAACTCAACTACTGAGTTTCATGTTATAATTATCATTTTCATTTCTTGGGTTTTTTGGTTCTTTTTCATATAGTCTCTTGTCTTTAATCATATTTAAAATTCCTTATTTTATCTTTTAAAACATATATTCTTTATCTGATAATTCCATGGGTCTGATTCTTCTTCATCTTTTTTTTTAAATCCTGCTTGTACCCACTCATGCTTTGTTTCCTTATGTATTTTGTGATTCTTGACTGTGAGCTGATACCTGTGGGAATTATTTGAGGCTTGGTTGATGAGTTTCTCTTGGGAAAATTTGTGTTTGCCTCTTTCAGGTATCTGGGGCACCTCCTGTCATAAATATCTTTAAACTAAATATTCAACTTGAAGTTTTTCCTTCTTCCTGAGTTCTAGGTTCACAAAGGGAAACTCCTTGCACCCCCTCGGAGGAGGGAATAGATGAGTCTATTTCTCAGTTCACTCTTACCTGAAAGATATAACCCAGTGAGTCTCTAACTTTATGTAGGGGGTGTTCTATTAGACTCCGCACCTTGATTGGGCCCTATTTCCTTCACCCAGCAAGGCTGTGAAAAACAAAATTCAAGTTCACTGTTGCAGCAAATGTCATCAAGGTAAAAGCTGGCTTTAGAAGTCTACACATCTCTCTAGTTTTTCACTTTCACTTAATTTTCAGTCTCTGGCCATTTTTCTGGCCAAACTCAACAATGCTTTTTATAGATCAGCATTGTTAATCGTTTTCCATAGGAGGGTAGGCCAGCGTATCTCTTCCATGCTTCCAGAAGTAAAAGTCCTCCCAACAGTTACTATTCCAGTTCCTATTCCCAGAGTGCTGACTTTTGTTAGACAAAGTTTTGGGAGTTTCTAACTTTAGTAGAACAAGCCCACCTGGCTGCTTTGCAGTCTGTGTCTCCATCTCTTTCAGATGCACCTGTTTCTTCTTGACCTTGACCCCTGACCCTCTGCTTTCAGAGGCTCCTCTGCTTGCCAACCTTACAAAGTACAGTGAGACCATCAGGTATGAGTTCTCTTGTACTCCCTCCTTTCTGCTTTCCAATACCTCTTTATCCTATTTTTCCTCCCTACTTATTCTTTCCTTAAGTCCCATTTAGAGAATTTTTCCTCTTTCCAGGGCTACCTCCTCTATCCTTGTGCTGAATACCATCTTTGCATCTGGAATTCCTCCTTTCTCACACACTTCCTCTGCATCTTTGTCAGTCATATTATTGCTCATCTTCTGAGGCTGAATATGGTACTTTCTCTTCTGTGATGCCTTTTGAGGTGTCCCTTTCCTTTTCATCTCAAATTTCCTCTCTGAACCTCAAATAACACTATATTGCTAAATGAACACAGGGCTCACACTGCCATGCAATATTACTATTTGTTTAACTGTCATCTCTCCTACTAAACTGTGGGCTCCTTAGAGAAAGCACTGTTTTTCATTTTATCCTTATTATTTCTTACTGTCCTGAACACAATACTTTGCATACAATGGCTCATTGTCACTTAACATATGAATCCCTTCTTGCCTTCTCTAGAAATCAGCTTTTCCAATGATCTCTTTTCCTTACTCACTCTCCATCTTCACTAGATTCCTCCCTCCTCTAGCCAGACACACTCAAGTATTTGACTTGGAGGGGAAAGAAAAATCTCTTCCCTTGGTCCTGTGTCCCCTTTTTTATCTTTTCCCTTCCAAGTATCTTAAACATGTGGTCTATGACTTCTGTCTTCTTTCTTTGCCCTGAGTCTTTTTTTAACCAACTATAATCTGACCTCCACCCTTACCTATCTACTGAGATTACGCTCTTAAAAAGGAAAGCTTTCCTTCTATCACCACATCCTTCCCTCAGCTTTGTGTACCGATTCTGAGCACTCCTGCTGGGAAAGTGTCCCTTCCCTGGGGTGCTCCCCCTGCCCCGTGACCTGTGACCGCTCCACCCAAGCCTCTCTCAGCCCACAGCCTTCCTCTCTGTACTGGGGGGTCCCCTGCCTTCGTGACTTTAGCCTTAATTAACGGGGCTGCTTTTCACATCTTGATTCTGCATCTAATCTCTTCTAAATCTAAAATCTTGTATCCCTAAATTCCTTCCAGACATTTCATTTACTGTCCTGATGCTCAAGATGCCTCTCTTTTCTAAATTTTTTACATTCATCTCTTCCATCACCTCCCGGGTCATTTAGGTTCAAAAATTTCAATTTAGTATGGTCCCTCCCACGTTCTTACTCTTCTCCCCCTTGGCTCCTATCAAGTTGGTTCAGCCTTCACAGCATCTCTGTCCCCTCCAGTTGCTGTTACTCTGGTTTAGGATCTCTCACTCTGGACCAGGGTGCCAGGCTCTGCTATTGGCCTCTTTCCTTTCTCAGCCATCTTGCCTACTATTCCAGAAATTCCCGTCCCCCCCACCCCCCCGCCCCGGGATATGATGGAGGGCTCTCGAAAAAGAGTGTGAATTTTGGAATCAGACAAACCAGAATCTGAACCCCAACTCCACTCGTACTGGCTGGGGAATGTCAGTTTCCTCAACTGCTGTGAAAGTTGGATTTTAGTGAGTATTAAGGGAGACGATATAATAAAGTTACCTTCCATATTAAAAAAATTTTTTTTAACAGATGAATAAGCAGTTTCAGAGCAGTTAAGTAACTTTCTCAAGGTCACAGTTTATAAAGCAGAGCATAGCCTACCTATAAAGAGATTTTCACACATCTCACAGGTCAAGGTGAATATTAGCCTTTAATTGCCTTATATTAATGAGTCCATATTCCTAACATCTAGAAACAAATTCTGGACTCATCTGGTTCTTCAGGATCCAAGAGAAGACACTGACTGTGATCGGGCTGGAGCAGGTCCACATTGATGTCAGGGGCCGAGACCAGCAGTAGAAGACCAGGCTGTGTGGGGTTAGTGTGGAGGCCAGCACATGGACACTGGGAGGAGGGCACGGTGAGGGGAGAGGAGATCATGACCAAAGAACCCCTCTCCAGCACAACTGTCACTGGCAAATGAGAAAGGATATGGAGCTCATTGTGTATTTTTATGATGTTCAGTGAATTTAATCCTTTTCTGCCTAGGGCGATTCACTCTTTATAGGGGTCCTGGGGATTTGGCCAATTGTGAGAATGTCTGTGGTGATATTAAAGCTCATTTTATGAGGTTGGCAGCCATTACTTTCAAACCATAAATTTCATCCTTTAAAACAATGAGAATGACTGCTTTGAAAAAGTCCATTTGATGGTGGAAAGTACAGTCATAGAAAACACAAAGACAAAACTCAGCATCCCCACCTCTGTCTCAGGCCTGGCTGGGACTTGGGTCAGGTGTCCAGGCCATGTGAGGGGCTGGACCTCCCCACCCTGGCTACCCCCCCCCAACCCCCCGAGCCTCTGTGATGGATGCTATGGTAGAACCAGGAAAACACCCAGGAGCGTGTACTCAGAAAGGAGGGAGAGCAAAGGAAGGGGAAGGCCCTTCACTCCACGACAACGTCCCTTGGCTTGGCTGCCTGGGGTCGTGTGTCTGGTTTCTTCAACATGGCGGCAGCATGGCCTCAACTTGCTTGTCCCCTCCTGTGTCCGGGAGCTGTGTCTTCTCCCTTTGCTCACGTCCCTAGAGCAATGGCTTGAGGGAGCCATCCCTCAGAACTCCGCGAATAAAAGTGTTTTGTGGTGAGTTCTGTTTTGGAAAGGATGCATGTTATTCTCTCCTTCTGGAGGTTCAGTGACCACCAGCAGTTGGAATTAACTCTTCTTTAGCGAATAGCCTTCAGGGCCAGGTGACAGTTCTTGGAGTGTTCCCAGGGCCCAAGTCATGCTCTGTTGGAGTTACAGAAGCTCTCACCTCTCTGGAGATTTCCACCTTGTCCGTGGTTTTTGGTGGTTGCTCCCTGGCGAGCTGGCGGGCACCCTGTGGAAGAGAGGGCAGAGTCTCCTTCCAACCTGCTCACAACCAAGAGCTCTTGGTTGTTCATTTCTGAAACCCCTTTAAGTGATTTGCTTCCCCATTCACTCCGCTCTCTGATAGAAGGAGGAAATCCACTTTTCTGTGCTGATGGATACTCTGTTGTTAGTTTAAACACATAAAGCAAGGTTTAGGGATGGAAAAACTTGAAGCTGCGCTCTGGGGAGCAGCTTGCGTTGTTATGGCAACTAAAGCCATCGGCTGGTGTGCACTGGGCATGGGGCAGCAGGGGTGGGGCTAAGCTCAGGAGCATCACTGGGAGTCCCACCCATGGCCATTACCAGAGGTCAAAGGCCACAGATAAAATCCAGGGCAGTGGGTTCACAGGGGGAAACTTGTGCCTCTGGGTGGGCATCCCACAGGGGTTATTACGAGGACAGTGAAGACAGTAATTTTATGAAAAATCAGCCTTCCATCCAGACCGTTTCTAACAGCTTGACTATTCTCAACCCTCCAGATTGAGGATATTTGCTTTAGGTAACTAAAGCAAACTTCTGTTGGGCAGAAATCACAACAGTCAACATTTATTAGACTCTCACTGTGTGCAGACATGTCCTTCTCCCCACTTCATACTCATGGCACCACTGGGACTTGTGGCAGCAGAGTATTTTTATGCCCATTTTACAGATGAGGAAAGTGAGGCTTAGCAGGGCTGGGTCACACCCTCCGTGAAGCTGGGTAGGAAGCCCAGGCTCCCACTCTGCGTGTTCCAGTTCAGGGTACAGCTTGGAGTCTTATTGGAAACCTCCTCACATTCCAGGCAGAAATTCAAGGACCAGAGAAATAAGAACCTAAAAAAATCACATCTATATTTGAAAGTTTGCTGCCTCATGTGCCGTCCACTTGGAGAGGGTCTGGGTCTCTTCTTAGCATGGAGTGCACAGGTAGAACTTTCTCTCCATAGGGCTCCCTCCTGTGGGACATGGAATCTGACCGTGAACCTGGACAGGATTCAAGATCCCTTGGGGCCCCGCCTTGCTGGACGAGCCCAGGGCTCGGGGGCAAAGGGCTGTGAGGCTCCCCAAAGGAGGGTCCTCACTGGCCCTTTAAAAACACGATTTCTTCTCTCCAACTCTACCTTCTCCTAGGGATATAGTGAGAGAAATTCTTAGGGAATCTCAGAGAAATTTGGCTGGCTTTGATGTAAAATATGTGGAAGGAGACAGACCACTGTTGCCAGAACTTAAACCTTAGGTGTCGCTGCCCTGTTTTCGAGGCACTGCTGGCTCCTGACCCCAGCAGCAAGTTGCATGCCGGCCACAGGGGCAACCCTGATGATTTACTCCAGCTGTCCCTCTCTGGAGAAGAGAGATTCTCAAAAATTTGTCTCTGAAATGTTCCCATTAGTTGAATCATTTGTGTATTTAATGGCATATAACATTATAAAAATTGTCAATATCTCATAAAAGATTAAAATATATATTTTAAAATTTTCTATTTGAAGAAAAACTACAGGCACACCTTGGAGATATTACGGGTTTGGTTCCACACCACCACAATAATGCAAATATTGCAATAAAGCAAGTCACACAATATTTTTGGTTTCCCAGTGCATAAAAAGTTACGATTACACTACACTGTAGTCTATTAAGTATGTAGCATTGTGTCTAAAAAAATGTACATATCTTAATTTAAAAATACTTCATTGTTAAAAAATGCTGACTATCATCTGACAACACAGGGTTGCCACAAACCTTCAATTTGTAAAAAAAAAAAAAAATACCTGTGAAGTACAATAAAGTGAAACCTAATAAAATGAAGGTGTGCCTGTAAAATAGCAGTATTGCAAAGACAGACAAGGACAAGGCTTTTCCTGGCCGAGACTGGGAACTGCCAGCTGTTGGGTCTGGATTCGTTCCCTAAGCCACACCCACAGCCAGCTTCCCAGGGCTGCAGCCTGGGCGGTCACACCGGGCCTGCACTCAGGACCCTGGACTTGGTATAATGCTCTTTTGCTGCTGTCTTGAAATTGCGAACACTCTTTAACCAAGGGGGCCCCGCATCTTCATTTTGCACTGGGCCCCTAATTATGTGGCCGGGCCTGCCTCACTGGCTCCTCATCCATGCAGAATGAGGTGTGCGCCTATAAGCTCCCAGGCCCGGCCCCGCATCCCTCCCAGGCCTCCATCTGTTCTCTGCTCGGAGGTCAGGGTGGCTCTTCCCAGCCTCAGGCCCCTCAGCGCTCCCTGCACAGCCTCTCGCTTTGCTGGGCTGACCCTGACCTGGGAGGCCTCCCTCACCTCCTCAGGTGTCCGCTCCTGCCTCTTCCCTCGTCAAGCATCCCTCCTGCCTGCCACTGGTCCAGCTCGAGCGTTCACATCTCTGTGCAGTCACCCACCACACCCACTGTGTTACACTCACATCCTGCGTGTCTGCCCCCTCCGCCCCGTGAGCCCCTCCAGGAGGCCACTGCGCCCAGCCCTTCCCACTCCAAATGTCAGATGTAATGTCAGATGAACTGTTCAATGGATGACCCTCAAGTTGCCTGGCAACAGGGTCTCTGGGACCAAGGTGGGAGGGTTGTGCACAGTCTTGACTTGCTCCCTGTCTCCAGATCCTGGGCACCAGCACTCCCAGCGCCTCCTTGAACAGCCCAGGTCTATGTTCAGACCTCCTAGTACCCCGGCCTGACCTGTCCCTCACCCTCCAAGGCTCCTTTCGTGGCCAGTAGAAAGATAGAGGTCTCCTCTCCTGGAGCACAGGCATGGGGCACCATGCGGGAGAATACAGCACCCAAGCACCGGCTGCCCCTTCTCCCTGTGTGTTCCAGCCTCTGCCCCAATGACCAGTGCTGTTGCCTGTGTCCATTCGCACAACCAAGGTAAAGCAGTGTTCCCAAGGTCACACAGCTAGCAAGGGGCTGAGCCAGGACTTAAGCCAGGCTGAGTGGTTCTCGAACCTGTGTGCTAAACCACTGTTTTCTACTTAAGCACTGTTTCTTCATCAAAAACAGCCTAAATAAACTTTGCTTTCTCACCAGGTTTCTGGGAAGGTCAAATGAGTTAACATATGCAAAAGCACTTTATAAGTTAAAAGTGCTATGCTTCCTAGCTTAATAACACCATCCCCAACTCACTCACCCCTCTTCATCTTCAAATTCTTTAGTCAACAGTTGGTTCTGTTGTCCTGATCTGGGGCAGGAACGATTTCTGAAAAGCAAAGTTACTGCCATGTGCAAGGTCAAAGCTCTTTAGGTGGATGCATTTCAGGATGGTGTGGTGATGGGAAGAGAGAAGGCTGATATCAGGATGTCTGATTTCTAATCTTGGCAATGTCATTGTCCTTATTTTCCACCTTTAAATGTGGGCCCCATCCTTTCATTCTTGAACGCTCTACTATAACCAGGCTCTGCCAGACACTGGGGCAAAGGAAAAAAGTCTCAGTTCTGCCCTTCAAGAGGTTCAGCCTAGTCTTTCTGGCAACATTTGGACTGTGGTAGACCATACAGTTGTTTGCAATTATTTGCTGCCCTTCTTGTGAGAGTTTTGTTTTTCTCTACATCATTGACATTGGCTTGGGTGGATGGCTTCCACTGGCCAATGAGATGTGAGTGAAAGTGGCATTTGCCACTTGTGAGTCATTGCTTGTCTCCACCAGCCCTCTGGATCTTTTTTCTCTGCCACGAGACCAGCTTGTTCCAGAGAGGGCTGCACCCTCAGCCTTGGTACTAGAAGGGAAGAAAACCTGCAATTAACTTGTAGAAGGTGTGAAATGTGAGCAAGAAACCTGTTGTTGTATGACACAGATTTGGGGGGGACATTTGTTATGCAGCCTAACCTAGAAAAAGCTGAGTGATACAAAAGGAAAGAAATGGCCTTTACTCTTCTCTTTGTTTCATCAGTTTGGTGATAAGAACAGTAATCCTTGTTGACTAAATTAATAGATTTTATGTAGCTCAAAAGCTTATTTCATTCATTTCTTGTCTTCAGAGCCTTGGAGTCCAGGCAGCCAGGGGTCCAGGCAACCAGGACAGGCCAAATCCACAGAAGTTCACTACCCACTTCTCTATGGCCTTGGTGGCGCTTGGGTCCCAGGCTTCGATGTTTCTTTGCCACTATTTCTGGTGAGTGGTTGGTTCTTTGTGTCAAAATTGCCCTGAGCTGCTTCCCTGTCCATGAGTGTAAGGAGGGATCCTGGGGTTATTTGGCATTCGTGTTGGGTCAGGACTTTACTTTGGAAAGAAACTCGCTATTAGAGAGTACTGAACTGGGTGCAGAAGATGCAACTGCCTGTCTACTTTCCTGGGCCCCCTCTCAGAGGGCACCCTGAGTCCCTTCTCTGTTTCATCTTCCTGTTTCTTTTGTTTGCTCATGGTTACTTTTTTTCTTTCCCATTGGATGGAACTGAAGGGGCAGAACCAGTTCCTTCAGAGTGTCAAACCTGGAAGACAGACAAACTTTCCTGGCACTGATGCTGAGAGCCTCTCACAGCCTAACTTCCTGTATGATGACGCTAACCAAGGCCCGCCCTGCTTCCTGCCTTCCTTCCCTCTTTTCCTCCTTCCTTTCCTCTATCCTTCCCTCCTTTAATTCCTTCATCCTTTCTTTTATTTCTTTCTTCCAACAAATAGTTATTGAGTCCCTGTGATGTTGCAAGTCACTGCACCGGGCACTGGAGAGACTTCAGTGAATAAAACAGATCAAGAAGCTCCTCCCAAGATCTGGGGGAATGTATAGGGTGAGTGGGCAGGGAGGACAACCCAACCTGTCATTCTTTTATAGAGAAAGCTGCAGTATTGCTGTAATCTGATTATTTTTTCAGTTATTCTAAATGCAGACCTCTGGGTAGAGGTGAGATGGACAGATAAGGAGATGAAGGAAGAACTGGTAACAGAAGGTCACTAGCAGTTTCTCCTGGAAAAATCTCTCTGTAGGTTTATCAGGCTGGGCCTTGGTGTCTTCTAAAGACTGGAGTTAGGATGGGGATAAAAGATCATTAAGTCCAGTGCTCCCCAGAATTTCCACCAAGTGGCCCTAGGGGCAGAGCACCGTGAATCACTCTCCCTGAAGGAGACAAACTTACCGTGAAGCTGCCAGATTTAAGAGAAATTTTTTTGAAATATCTTTTGTGACTTAAAAATGAATGTAATTTTTTGCTTGCTTTTCATAACATAGCTGTTTGGTTTCATATAAAAATTACCCTCCCAAGGCCACATGTTATATGATTTCACTTACATGAAATGCCCAGAATAGGCAAATCTGTGGGGACAGAAAGTGGGGTAGGGGTTGCCTAGGGCTGCCTGGGCTGGGGGAGATGGGAGGAAATGGCTGAAGGGTACAGGGTTTCTTTTTGGGGTGATGGAAATGATCTAAAATTGATTGTGTGATGGTTGCACAATCCGTGAATATACTAAAGACCATTGAATTGTATGCTTTAAATGGGTGGATTGTATGTGATGTGAATTATATCACATAAAGCTCTTAAAAAAATAAAAAATTGTCCCTCACCATCTTCATGTAAAGTTGGCATTCCGGGAAGATAAGAAACTTGTAGCTTTTTCACTAGTGAGTAAGCTGGGGTTAAGTGCACCCATTTGAGAAGTGAGATTCTGGTCCAACCCCATCAGTTTACAGATTTATAGAAGCCTGAGGAGGAGACATGACTTGCCCAAGGCCCCCAGAGTAGGGAGCAGAGCCAGGTTTCCGGAGCCCAAGTCTAGGACCACGGGGTAAGCCTCCAAATGTACTTTGCACTGAACTTCGCATTCATCTTGTTTCACTTCCCTACATCAGTTCAGCCACACGTGTTTTCTGGTCCGTGTCACTAGCCCTCTTCTCTTGGCTTTCTCTGGCTTTCCACATCCTGATGTTCCCCAAATAAGTGGCTACGCCTGTGGATCACTCACACCCATCTTCCTCAGGGGCTGGATGGGAGCATCGGGTGGAGGAGGGGCCCCAGCCATTCTTGCCTTGGGTCCCAATGAGCCAAAGGCCAGCTCTGCCTTGGAGAAGCTGAGGGGAGTAAGATCCACTATCTGTTTAATCATGGAAGAACCAGTGGTATCTGGATGGAATCTCAGCCAGGACACTTTCATCCTAACCTGCCTGGCATTGGGCAAGCCGTGAATGTGAGCTGCTCTGATCAGATGTGAGGAGGGATCGTGTGGTAACCTGCAGCCCCCATGGCCCAGCCTTCTCCAGATCACCCCACGCCCAGGGACCCATGTGCGTGTCCAGAGCAAGGCCCCTCTCTGCCAAGCTGGACCTTTTCAAGGAGGGGCAGCTCCGAGGGTCTCTGTAACCTTGGGGTCTCTGTCTCCCTTCTGTGTAGTTCTGTGAGCTTCTTGTATCCATTCTTTCACAAGATCTTTAAAAAGGTCTTGTGGGGTGGGCAAGGCAGATATTATTTACCTTCATTTTTCAGACTGGAAACCAAGGCTTAAGAATGCACATTATTTGCCCAAGGTTTTTAAGCCAACAAATGAAGGAGCTGGGTCTGCTCCAGACTTCTAGGCCAGGCTTTTTCCACCCTTACCCTGAGCCCAGATTAGCAGCAGCCATGGGGAATAGTGCACAAGACAGCCCATGGCCTCAAAGGACAGCGTGAGCCTTGATCATCAAGCATTTGAAGATCACCTCCAGAATAGCTTCGTTTTAAATCCATGCCCAGGGCTGAAATTAGATTGAAAAGATGTGAGAGACAGAAGTACCCAGAAGTATTTCCTAATAACTACCTCTCCCCTCCTCCATTTCATGAATGCGAGAGTTTGGGGGAATGAGCAGTCGTAGGCAGAGATGACAGTGTGAGATATTTCACCGAGGAGGGGTTTAACCACCATTTGTTCAGCAGAGGAGCGACTGATCCTGGAGATTAACAGGGAACTAGTCCTTACAAAGCCCAGTGAAGGAAACTTAGGAAGTTTGGGGTCTGGAATTCTGGGGCCAGGCTGTCACACTCTCCCTGCCAGGTGAGATCCCGCCCCCCCGATTGGAGTTCCAATGTCTTACTATCTTTTAATTAGATTCGTAAGGTTGAAAATTATCTGATTATCTAGTCCAGAATTTTTCAAGCACTTTAAAAAAGTTTTAGAATTCTTTTTTCCCAAAAATAAATAAAAATTCATAAATCTGAGAAAAGCAGAGCTGAAAAAGAGAAGCATCTTGGAGGGTGAGCTACCTCGAGCCCCATCCTCTAATAGTTCTGGTAGCCCTTCAAAATTCTAGAATTCCTCTGAAAACTACTGATTTCATCTCTTGTTTCACATATGGGGAAACTATCAATAAATATAATAGTAGTCATCATGGTTATATTTTATTGAGTCTTACTGTGTACTCACCTTTTTATTCTCCCAATGGCCCCACAAGACAGGTGTTATTTTCTGAAATTATCAGAAAAGGAACTTGAGACTCAGGACAGTTAGGCAACTTGCTTGGAGTCACCCAGAGAATGCGTGGGGGACAGGAGACTTATGTCCAGGATGGCCTGCTGCAAAGCCAGCACTGGGCCAAGTCCTCAAACACACAGATTTCCCACTAGACCCAGACTCTATAGGAACAAGACCTTAATGGAGACTTGATGTAGATTTGTTTTTCTACCCCCAAAAGGGCCAGCTTTCGTGATACCTACTTTGAACAGTGGAAGGGCCCTGATTAGTGATCTTAGATAGGGTATGAGGCTTTTGGTGCCCTAAAGGAAGTATTGGCAGTTTGTCAGTGACTGAAAGTCAGACCAAGTTCCAAAAGTCACCTTGAAGCTGGGGCAGTAGGGGTGAGCTGCCTCCATCCCTGACACAGAATCATGTTGTCACTTGGAATGACTTCTACCTGGCAGTTGCCATTTGTGCAAGGAACTTGGCATTATAGAAGGTTAAGAACCTTGGAAGCATCTAGTCCAATGTCCTCATTTTACAGACTTAAAAACTGGGAGATGGAGTGGCAAAAAAGGAAGGGG